>NC_083243.1:184576658-185282908 GCF_032191835.1 Heteronotia binoei | reverse complement strand
AAGTGTAGTTTTTACATCACTTCTTTCCCAAAAGAGTGAATGGCTTGAGAGCACCTTCTGCTCCAGCATTACCGAAGCTGAACAGGTGTTGACATAACTGTTCTGGATGACAGAGACCACCTAAACCCCATGCAAACTGATTCCCAATGGAATAGCTGGTTTTTAAAAAGGCACCAACCAACACTTCCTGCCTCTAGATCTCACCAGTATTCCTGCCAGTTCAGCTCTTCCTGCATAATGTAGACTCCAGTATCAGTTCTGATATGATCTAGAGGAGCTCAGCAAAACAGGTCCTTTTCCTTGTATGGGTAAATTCCAGATAGATCCCTGTGGATAGCCATGTTAGTCTGAAGTAATAGAACTAAATAATAATAATAATAATAATAATAATAATAATAATAATAATAATACTTTTTATTTATATCCCACCCTCCCCGCCGAAGCAGGCTCAGGGCGGCTCACAACATTTTGGTTCAATACAATACGATACAATATGATACAATACAATAAAATCACACAATTCAATAAATACTACATTATAAAACCATCATTTAAAACAACATTCCAATTAAAATTAACAGTTATGGTGCTAAATTACCATGTTTTTAATAAATTGATGGCGGAATACAACAACAGCGAATCTATCATTAGCTCAGCATTCAGCGAAGGCCATCTTGAAAAGAGTGGTCTCGCAGGCCCAGCGGAATTGGTTAAGACTCCACAGGGCCCGCACTTCGTCTGGAAGTTGATTCCATAGGTGTGGAGGTGCGATAGAGAAGGCCCGTTCCCTTGTGTTCTTCAATTTGGCCTCCCTCGGCCCAGGGATATTCAGCTGGTTCTTTCCCGCTGACCTCAGTGCTCTCTGGGGTTCGTATGGGGAGAGACGGTCCCTCAGGTAGGCAGGCCGGCCCTTGACCATATCGTTAGAGTCCAGTGGTGCCTTTAAGACCGACAAAGTTTTATTCAAGGTATGAGCTTTTGTGTGCGTGCACACTTCCTCAGACGCTTTATAAGGAAGTATGCATGCACACGAAAGCTCATACCTTGGGTAAATTCCAGATCAGTCAATCCTCACTGTCATTTGCACATGTATCAATGGTAATCACATTCAAGCTTGAGGTACTTGGCAGAAAAAGACCTGGTAAAATCTTGGGCTCTGGAAGTATTGAATGTCATATAAATGTTTGATTATGGTAACAGCCACCCTGAGCCTGCTTTGGTGGGGAGGGCGGGATATAAATCCAATAAATAAACAAATAAACAAATACACAAATACATAAATAAAATTAGTATGAAGATGAATGTCCATAATTACACATTGATTTGCATCACAGAAATTTAATGAAAAAAAATCAAAGCAACTGACTTTCCATCTTTCACATGGGGATTGTCTCTTGTCTGGACAGCAGACAGCCCTTGCAGTAAGGGTGTGTGTGTGTGTGTTCAAAAAACGCTGTACTCAATATGGAAATGATGTCTTTTGGCTCTTATTGTTTCTTCTTTACTACAGAAAAAAAATACAAACCTCATTATCTTATAGGCAGCTGTAGATGGAGTTTCTTTCTGGATGTCTTTGCATAGCCACCATGGGAAGGGTGGAGGAGCTAAGTTTTATCTTCAAAATAGCGGAGTTAAGCTGCACATTTTAGCTTCACTTTTCAACCCTTTCCCTTTTTCCCGATGATCATGCTGTAGTGTTATAGCAGGGGTGCCCGACCATTTTGAGCACACAGACACCTTTGGAATTCTGACACAGCATGGTCAGCATAGCTACAAATCGACTGCCACAAAATGGCTGCCACAGGAGGTGAACCCAGCCACAAAATGGCTGCTGCAGCTTACGACAGTGAACGTCCTTGTGCCGTGGTTGCAACTGCTACCAAAGCAACATTTTTAAAAAATAATCTGCACATTCAATCAAATCTCCAATGGCCAATCAGAAGCCTTACTGGGCAAAAGATCCATATGGCTTTGTCCACTTTCTAAAAAATCAGGGCTTTTTTTTTTTGAGCAGTAACATAGGAATGCAGTTCTTGCTGGCTTGGCACCAGGGGTTGTGGCCTAATATGCAAATGAGTTCCTGCTGGGCTTTTCCTACAAAAAAGTGCTGCTAAAACACTTCACTGGCATAGGAAAGGTGTCGGCAAGGACCATAATACCCATGGACACCACGTTGGAGACCCTGTGTTACAGCATGCTTCACTAGGGAAAGAGAAAGTCAGGGGAAAAGGAAGTGGTTCTAGACTTTGGGGAGATCCCAGGAGAATAACCACAGGCACAATGAGAAAAGGGGGAAGGAACAGAGTGTGGAGTGGATATAATTTCCAACTGGGATTTAGAAGAGATGTAAATTTACAAATGATTTAGAAAAGCACAACAGTATATTAGGATCCCCGGGGGACAACTATCACTTTTTAAAGGGGAAGGATCAGTGTTTGTATTTGCTGAGGGAGGAGAAGGCAGCTAAACCTCGTCTGAGTGGGTGAACTAGTTTTACCACTGCTGATTAGACAAGGTTCTTCATAGCCGTGACCAAGTGACTGAGGCCTTATATAATAGAACTAAATGAGTAACTTCCTGCGCCACCTTGCAGACCACCTAGACATAGGCTGGGTACAGACAGGCAGCTCCATGCACATGGGAAGCATTTCGATTTGTGCTGCCCCAAAATGGAGCAGAGAAACCCCATTCAAACGCTCCCATGTGAGGCGTCCATATACCATGCAGGGGGCATTTTGGCGCATTCACATGGTTGTTGCGTGCCATCCTCTTACTGCAGTTTGGGTTTCTTTCTTCCCTTACATTTTAAGTGGCCACGTGCTCAGGCGCTTATGTGCTCATAATAATAATAATAATAATAATAATAATAATAATAATAATAATAATAATAATAATAATAATAATAATAATAATAATAAATTTTATTTATATCCCGCCCTCCCCGCCAAGGCAGGCTCAGGGCGGCTAACAGCATTCATAATCATACAATACAATAAATATAGAACTTTAAAATTAACATTATTTAAAAACCAGTCAATACATAATTAAATTTAACTTAATCTGACAGTGGCAATGATATTCCCGACGCTATTTCTGTCAGTTTACATAGTAACAAGGGTCCTTAAACAGAACCATATTGGCGGATCCCTTTGTTAAACAACCATAACTCAGCAGTCCGTGAACGCCAGCTTGAAAAGGATGGTCTTGCAGGCCCTGCGGAACTGATCAAGGCTCCGCAGGGCCCGCACCTCCTCCGGGAGCTGATTCCATAGGGATGGGGCCGCGATTGAAAAGGCCCGTGCACGAGTGTTCTGAAGTTTAGCCTCTTTTGGCCCAGGGATGGTCAGTTTATTTTTCCCTGCTGACCTCAGTGCTCTCTGGGGCTCATATGGGGAAAGACGGTCCCTCAGGTAGGCCGGTCCTCGGCCATATAGGGCTTTAAAGGTAATGACCAGCACTTTGTACTGGACCCGGTACGTAATCGTGCTCAGTGGCAGTGATTTTTTTTTAAAATAATACCAGTGAGTAGGGTTGCCAAGTCCAATTTAAGAAATATCTGGGGACTTTGGGGGTGAAGCCAGGAGACTTTGGGGGTGGAGTCAGGAGACATTGAGGTGGAGCCAAGATCAAAGCTGCGACAAACATAATTGAACTCCAAAGGGAGTTCCGGCCATCACATTTAAAGGGACGGCACACCTACTTCCATAGGAAGTAATGAAGGATAGGGGCACCTTCTTTTGGGGCTCATAGAATTGGACCCCCTTGTCCAATCGTTTTGAAACTTGGGGAATATTTTGGGGAGAGGCACTAGATGCTGTACTGAAAATTTGGTGCCTCTGCCTCAAAAAACAGCCCTCCCCCCAGAGCCCCAGATACCCGCGGATCAATTTTCCATTATTTTTTATGGGAATAAATCTCCCTAGGGAATAACAGAGTTCCCAGCAGACATTTCCCTCCACTTTCTGATGACCCTGAAGTGGGAGGAGGGCCTCCAAACTGGGGGATCCCCTGCCCCCACCTGGGGATTGGCAACCCTACCAGTGAGTGCTTAGAGTTCCGTAGGACTTGCAAAACCGCCCTCTTCCAATTAGCCTTTTAAGATGGAACCAGAACTAATATTATGCTATCGTGGATAAACAGAGATTGTAGCACCGTTGTATTGTTTTTAGCTTAGTTTTAATAGCTTAATTTTAATATTAATTTATATATCGTATCTATGCCGTTGCTTATTGATTTTATTATCTGTTTATTGTTATACCATGATATTATATCATGCTTTGTAAGCTGCCCTGAGCCTGCCTTGGCAGGGAGGGCGGGGTATAAATATCATCTCCTCCTTCTCCTCCTTCTCCTCCTCCTCCTCCTCCTCCTCCTCCTTCTTCTTCTCCTTCTTCTTCTTCTCCTCCTCCTCCTTCTCCTTCTCCTTCTCCTCCTTCTCCTTCTCCTCCTTCTCCTTCTCCTCCTTCTCCTTCTCCTTCTCCTCCTTCTCCTTCTCCTCCTTCTCCTTCTCCTTCTCCTCCTTCTCCTTCTCCTTCTCCTCCTTCTCCTCCTCCTCCTCCTTCTCCTCCTCCTCCTCCTTCTCCTCCTCCTTCTCACCACCAATCTGCCTTGCTTGCACGCTCCCACGGTCAGATACCAGGAAAATGGGAGGGGTGCAGCATAAGGTTTTGCTACCACTTCCCTGCTGATAGCTATTTGATCCATCTCAAAGTTGTCAGAGGATGGAGCGAGTGTGAGAGTGGAATGGGTGGCAGCTGCACTTGCCTGACTTTGATTTCTTAATCTACCTGGGGGAAGTGTCTATGTTGGCTCAAATTGGCCATCTGAATCCAGCCATAGAGTTTCTGCCTGCTCTGTGTTGGGCTTGAACACTGGTAATGCACTTGGTTTACAAGCTAATGGACTGTAGATATGAAATAACATAAGAGGCCAACGGGATCTCACCTACTAATCTGTAGATTTTTGCTTGGCTTCCCCATCTGAGCAAGTGACCTTTGTATACAGTAAACTCCTATGGCAGGGCTTCCCAAACTTTTCTTTCCTGTGGCCCGGTTATTTTTTACACTTCTCCTTCGTGGCCCACTAAAATTTGGGGGTGGAGCCAAGAGACTTTGGGGGTGGAGCCGGAAGACAGGAATTATGTCATTTCCTGCGGTGTCAAGAGCCAAGTGATGTCACTTCCGGGGCACACTGAACCAAAACTCCACCTTTTCCTTGTCACTTCCAGGGCACTCCCCCAAACCTGCCTCTTCTGAAGTAACTTCATTTTCAGAAAAATCTCTCTGAAACCCATGCTGAGCCAAAATGGGGGTGGAAAGTGGGTGGTCGTCTCTTTCCACTCCCACACCTGCATGCACCTATCTGTTTGTGTGTTCTTCTCCAGCTTGCAAGCACTCCTAATGCCCATATTCAATTCCTGCACCACCTACACACCTCTTCCTCAACAGCACTGGCCAGTGTATACAATTGGGAGTGCTGTTGCCATTGCCATCAGGAATGACAGCACTGTGTATCACCCACACTGGGCCCTGGCAGCTGCTCTACCTCAAAATATGCTGAAGCATTTAGTAGGTCCTTCCTTCAGCTGCTTCTACTGGAACCCTTCCTCAAGCTATAACCAAGCTTGCTTGGTTTCAAGAAAAACTTTTGACAGCTATTTTTCATACTTTTCTTTGGCTGAAACACTGGGAAATTGCTGCGAAAGGTAGCAGAGAATAATACTGCAATTAATGAATTAATTTCCAGTTATATGAAGTTCATACAAGCTTTTCTGTAGTTATCCCAAAAAGGATATTTATGAGGGGCTTTCAGCTTTTTACTGCTGTGTTTCCCATGCCTTTAAAAGCAACCTGTTGTGCAGATATTTAGCCAGTGAACGTCTTTCATCCTTTTTAATTATCTACAGGAGGAGTTTAATTTTGGTGTCAGACAGCTGTTAAAAGTAGGACCAGTAAAATGGTGCCAAGTTCATAGTACCATCACTTCCAGTGCTGTTGAAATATACTGCAGTAATCTCCAATAATCTCTTTCTGCCCCACACCTCTCACTCTCTCACACAGAAATCTCATAGAAAGGCCAGCTGGCTACAACTGGGGGTGCCAACTTTTCATTGGCAGAGCTCCTATGTCTGCAACAACAGTATGATGAACAGAAAAGTTTCATCCAGTAAAAATGGAAGGAAGGAAAGAAAGGGAAAGAATGAAATGGAAAAAGTGGAAAAGAAGACATGGAAAGAAAGAACATAAGAGAAGCTATGTTGGATCAGGCCAGTGGAACTATCCGGTCCAAAATTTTCTCATACAATGCCCAAAAAGCACCAGAATGTCCCACAGTGGGGCCAGGGCCTCCCCCTCTTACTAGAAGCCCTCCCACTAGAAGCCTTTCCACTGTTGCTTCCCCCCCTCCCAGCACCAAGAATACAGACAGAGCATCACTTGCAGGGAAGGAAGGAAGGAAGGAAGGAAGGAAAGAAAGAAAGAAAGAAAGAAAGAAAGAAAGAAAGAAAGAAAGAAAGAAAGAAAGAAAGAGGGGTAGGAAAAAAAAAAAGCCTTTCTCACCATCAGATGACCCCAGCCAGCAAAAATTCTGCCAGGGGTCGTTTGTTAAAAAAACATAGCTACTGGAATGCCCACTCCCTGCCTCTGCCGGCTGAAAAAAACACACACACCCTTCTTTGCCACCCAGGCGTCCCGGGGAAATCTCCCCAAAAGAGCATACTGCAAGGCACATGAAAGCTCATACTTTGAAGAATACTTCATGGGTCTATAGTGCCAGTGGACTCCAGCTTTTCTCTTAAACACTGGGGGGGGGGGGGGGAGAAGGAAGGAGAGGCACCCAGCTCCTCTCTGCACAACACAGAGATGGGGGAATGAAGGAAGCCAAACAGAGCTTAGGCTTTGCAGCCTGTGTCAGTCTTCAAGGCTAGCTTTTTTTTCTGCACAACAGAGAGATGGGGGGCAGAGGCGTCACTAGGGTGGGTTGCACCCTGGGGTGTAACTGATTCAAGTCACCCCCCCATTGGGCATTACCCCTTTTGGAGGGCTGCGTCACCCCCTCCACACACAACCCCGCCCACTTCACATGGCCCCTCCCTCATCCACCCTCTGGTCACATGACCAGCCCCCGTAATCCAACCCCGTTGGAGTTTTGGAAGCGCCCCCCCCCATGCACAGAAAGCAAGCAACTCAGCAACACGGCAGCGGTTTGGGAAGCCCCTCCGCCCCCCCCACCCCCCAGGCACACAGAAAACAGGCAGGACTCACTCAGCAGAGGCACCGTTGGAGTTTTGGAAGCCCAGCCCCCCCCATGCACAGAAAGCAAGCAACTCGGCGGCAGCGTGAGCTGGGAAGCTCAGCCAGCCCGCCCACTCACCCCCGCTGAACAGAATGCTGATCCCCTTGTGGTAGAGGCGGCAGCGTGGCCCCGGTTTCAGAATCCCAGCCAGCCCACACAGCAGCAGCATTCTAGTCCCAGGGCCAGCCCCTTCCTGTTGGGGGGGGGTCATGGGTCAGTGCCTGGGGCCAATGAGAATGCTCTGGGGGAGGGCCGATGGCCCCCTTGGCCCCGCCCTAGTGACGCCGCTGATGGGGGGGTGGAAGCCGAATGGAGCGCAAGCTTTGCAGCATGTGTCAGTCTTCAAGGCTAGATTTTCTCTGCACAACAGAGAGATGGGGGAAAGAAGGAAGCAGAGCAGAAGTCATGCTTTGCTGGGGGTGGAGCTAGCTTTGCTGGGGGCGAGGCTAGCTTTGGCTTTTCTTGTGACCCTGTAGTGAGGCTTCCATGGCCTGGTACCGGGTCATGACTCTGCAAATGGGAAACACTGTCCTATGGAATATAGTAAATTAACCAATTTTAGTATTTGCTGGCCATCTGGCTTGGAATCACCCAACCTGCCTACTTGGTTATTCCTGGCCTCTTGTTTGCCGGAAATGAGCTTCTCCAAACTTCTAATCCAAATGAGACTGCACCATTGATTTATACAAGGGCATTATGATACTGGCTGATTTGTTTTCAGTTCCCTTAATTCCCAGCTTGGCGTTGGCCTTTTTTATTGCAATCGCACACTGTCTTGACATTTTCAGTGAGTTATCTACCACAACCCCAAGATCTCTCTCTTGCTCAGTCTCTGCCAGTTCGCAACCCATCAACTTGTATTTGTAGCTGGGATTCTTGGCCCCAATGTGCATTACTTTGCACTTGGCCACATTGAACCTCATCTGCCATGTTGACGCTCACTCACCCAGCCTCAACAGATCCCTTTGGAGTGCCTCACAATCCTCTCTGGTTCTCACCACCCTAAACAATTTAGTGTCATCTGCAAACTTGGCCACTTCACTGCTTACTCCCAACACCAAATCATTAATGAACAAGTTAAAGGGCATGGGACCCAGTACTGAGCCCTGCGGCACCCACTGTTTACCATCCTCCACTGCGAAGACTGCCCATTTATACTCACTCTCTGCTTCCTAACAGTTGGACACCCTTGCCCGGACATTCTAAACAAAAGCTGAGATGTGTTTTCATTTGATCCTTGAACTGGAACAGCCTGAGTTTTTCTTACCATATTTTGTGTACTTTTTATTTTTTAATAGCTACACTGCAATATTCATTAATCCTCAATGAGTCTCCCTAGCATGCTTCTGGATTAAGGCACTCCTGCTGCAAATGAATAGTGCATTCTCAGTTCCCCCCACCCTAGCACTCACAGGCCGTTAAATATATTTAAAACCCCAACATCTTCAGAGGGTTGAAGATTATGGGAACAAACACTGCTGGAAGAAGTCAGAGTCTTATTAATTTTGCTGGCTGTGGATATATTTTTATTTTGTGATATTTATAGTTGTTGAATGGATGCCTAAGGTTTTGCAAGAATAAACAAAACAAAGATTTAGCTAGTTTATGATGATGCAGGAACTTCCTTTGTAGTATTTTAGATTAATGAAAAAGACCATTATAAGAACTGGTTTTTATTTATTTGCCTTGATTTATTTAAAATATTTCTATGTTTAACTTTCTCAGTGTCTCAGGACTCAAGGTAGGTTATGATAATATAAAAATAACTGGATAAAGCAAACATGAAAAGCAGCAGATAAACATTAAAACATTAAAAACAACAGATAAAACATTAAACAGCAATATAAATAACTTAATACCCCACCAGCAGTATATTTGCCCTTTAGCCCAGGCTCCAGTTCACCCAAACACTCACTGGAATATCTCTGCTTCATAGCCTCACCAGAAAGCCAGATATACGGGACAGCCACAGAAAAGGGTCATAGTTCTGCTACATGCTCTGGATATGGAGGGTTCCTCTTGCCTTGATGAATGGGGAGGGATGGTGGCTCAGTGGTAGAGCATCTGCTTGGGAAGCAGAAGGTCCCAGGTTCAATCCCCAGCATCTCCAAAAAAGGGTCCAGGCAAATAGGTGTGAAAAACCTCAGCTTGAGACCCTGGAGAGCCGCTGCCGGTCTGAGAAGACAATACTGACTTTGATGGACCAAAGGTCTGATTCGGTATAAGGCAGCTTCATATGTTCATGTGTTCAATGAAGCTGTGGGCACCAGAACATGAAGGGAATGGTGGTCCTTCAAACTCGTTAACGATGAGTACCAAAACCTTGAACTGGATGCAGAAACTGATTGGCAACCAAGTAAGGGGCTCTAGAATAGGCTTAACATTAGGGTTGCCATTTCTAGGTTGGGAAATACTTGTAGATTTGCGGGGGGTGGGAGGAGGAACCTGAGGAGGGCAGGATATGGGGAGGGGAGGGACTTCAGTGGAGTATAATGCCACAGAGTTCACCTTCCAACTAGGTAGCCATTTTCCCCAGGTGATCTCTGTTGCCTGGAGATCAGCTGTAATATCAGGAGATCTCCAGCTACCACCTGGAGGTTAGCATACAAGATAAAGAATTACTGTGAAAAACTGATTTGTATAAAATTATTTTACTGTTATTTATGCAAACGTTAAACCCAATATTCTCTTGTTTTAAGCACTTCACCAATAGTGAAAAACTTTTTCTTTCCTCTATGCAACTATTAAATTAAATAGTTCCATTAGTCAATGCACACTCAATGATATTTCACTCCATTTGCTAACAACTTTCAAGAGCGAATGGTGCATTAAATCAACAATTCAAAGGTCATAAACAGGGATGTGCAAAAAAAAAAAAAATTGGAATTACACGGATTCGGAAGTATACGGGGAAAAAAAATTCGGATTCCCCGTATACTACTGAATACCATATTCAGAATAGCCACATATATGGTAATGCATGGCTATTTCCGAATATACGGCCCTATTATACCCTATGGGCCATTGAAATCAATGGCAAATAGGGTATATTTGAAGCCGCCTGGAGGGGGGGGGGTTGAGGGAGAGCCCCCAAATTTGCAGAGGACCTGCAAGGGACTCTCCCCTCCAACCCCCCCAAGTCCCAAAAAAACATTGGGCCAGGGGATCCCATTACAGGGGCACCCAAAGAGGGTGCCCCTATTCCATCATTATACCCTATGGGCCATTGAAATCAATGGCAAATAGGGTATAATTGAAGCCGCCTGGAGGGGAGGGGGTTTGAGGGAGAGCCCCCAAATTTGCAGGGGACTCTCCCCTCCAACCCCTTCCAAGTCCCAAAAAGATTGGGCCAGGGGATCCCATTCCAGGGGCACCCAAAGAGGGTGCCCCTATTCCATCATTATACCCTATGGGCCATTGAAATCAATGGCAAATAGGGTATATTTGAAGCCGCCTGGAGGGGAGGAGGTTTGAGGGAGAGCCCCCAAATGTGCAGGGGACCTGCAGGGGACTCCCCAGCATGCAACCCCCCGGCCCCAAAAGACGGCACCCATCTGTGGGCACCCCAAAAGGAACACTGCTCCCAATGGTGAGAAAAAACCAATTAGAGCCACTTCCTCACTGCAATTGTTGTGGGAAAAGTGGCTCTGGGGAGCAGGAGGTTTTGAGGAGAGCCCCCCAAACTGCTGTGCAGCTTCAGGGCACTGTCCCACACAAAACCCACAAGGCCAAAAAAAAAAATTGGACCAGGGGGTCCAATTCCTGGGGCACCCAAAGCCAAACCTAACTTCACACCAGAGAATCTCTATAGGACCCAAATGCACTACATCCCTCTATCTACTCTATGAACCCCGCAGGCCTGGAACCAATGTAAACCCAGTTGCCAACGTCACTGCCACACAAAACACAATCTGCTCAAGGTCTGCTCTGCAGACCTGGCTGCAGCAAACCCAGATGCCAGCTCTCCAGCCCTGCCCCAAATAGCACGGGGAGAGCTGGCCAACCACAAAAAGCCTGCTGGTTCTGGGTCTCTCACCCAGGTGCCAGCTTCCGTGCCACAGAACACACAATATACAGATGCCAGCTCTCCAGCCCTGCCCCAAACAACACGGGGAGAGCTGGCCAACAACAAAAAGCCTGCTGTTTCTGGGTCTCTCACCCAGGTGCCAGCTTCCCTGCCACAGAACACACAATCTACCGATGCCAGCTCTCCAGCCCTGCCCCAAACAACACGGGGAGAGCTGGCCAACAACAAAAAGCCTGCTGTTTCTGGGTCTCTCACCCAGGTGCCAGCTTCCCTGCCACAGAACACACAATCTACAGATGCCAGCTCTCCAGCCCTGCCCCAAACAACACGGGGAGAGCTGGCCAACCACAACAAGCATGCTGCCTCTGGGTCTCTCACCCAGGTGCCAGCTTCCCTGCCCCAAACAACACAACTCTAGTCTCAAATAAGAGAAGTGGTGGACCACCACACCTAGCTCTACATCATTCTGTAACACAAAGCAAGAAGCATTTTGACTTACCTTGAGTGATGGATGGTTGGCTGGTCCCGGCTCTTTCGCGTTACCCAGGGTGCACCACGAGGAGGCGAGCCAGAATTGCACCCCAAATGAGGAAGATCACTGGGAGGGCCTCAGATTATGTGAGAGGAAGGCAACCATTCCTTCTCTCTCAGCTCAGCAGTAACACACCAGCATCACTGTCCCATTAGAGGGACCTCAGCATTGGTATGGCTGCTGGCTGCCTGTCATCATCACTGGCACCTCCCTCTTTCTTCCTCCTGCTCCTGAAAAAAAACTGGGTGGGTTATCCTGGCTGGGCCTGTGTGTGCTGTCGGTTACAGTTGGGGGCTGCAATGGCCCTTTCAGTATTATTAGGCATGTGTGGATGGAGGACTGGAGAAATTTGGATCGCTTTGCAGTTTTTAAACCAGCATTCACTTTTGGTTTGGGGAGGGATGAGGGGGGTGGGGGATGCACTGCCAATCAATTTGTGAGTGAGTTTTTGGGTTGTCTTTGGACTCTAGTCAGTTTTTATTGGAGGAGCGTTTTACAACCATCTTCCAAGCGCGGGCCAAGAGAGGATGCAGGCACAAGTAGGTGCTCACTTCATTCAATCTCAAAGTCCATGCTCGGGGAGCCGAACATTGGCAAGTTGACCTTCAGGAAGATCAACTGCTGAACTGTCCAGGGTTGCAGGCGATTGCGATGTGGGCAGACAATGTCGCCCATATGTGAAAAGACGCGCTCGCTCTGCACGCTCGTCGGGCAGGAGAGGAACGCCTTGGCCACGGAGGAGAGGGCTGGCCAGACCCCTCCTTCGTGACCCAGTAGTCCAAAGGGGATGCTTCCTGCGGCTCGAGGGGCTCAAAAAGATAGTCCCTCACCATCGCAGCACCCGTCTCCGCTCTCGGTGCCCTACCGCTCCTAGAGGGGCCAACGACACGCCCGATGAATGTCACCTCAGCACTCCTCGTGGCGTGAGTCTGGTGGGAAACACTGCCTAGCTGGGGAGGCTGGGGATGAACAACAGCAGCGGAAGTCGCAGATGAGCTGCTTCCACCCCCCTCCTCCTCAACTATCGGCACTGGGCCCCCCTGACTCTGGAACGCTCGACCTTCTGGGAGAGCTCGTCTCGCCAGCGATCGAGTTCGTTGGCTGCTCGGCGACTGTGCCCTTAAGGCGCGGGTCTAACATGGTTGCCATCATGTAGACCTTATCCTGGGTGAAAGTCTGAAAGTGGGCCTCTAGCCCAACCTGCAGCCTAACAACCAGGGCGCGCACCACTGGAAGAATGTCTGCACGGCCTTGAACTGGCACTAGAAACAAGGCCAGGTCCTCACAGGCCATCTGGACCATGGGGACGACCAGTGCGATGCTCACCGTGTCAGACGAGAGCATTTCTGTGTAGGTCTTGAAGGGCCCAAGAACCTCCACAGTCTGAGAAATGACCACCCAATCCTCTTGGGTGAGACGGTTCTCATCCCGAAAGACCCTCGTCTCAGAGACAAAGGCATCCAGGGCTGCTCTCTGCTCCACCATGCGCTCCAGCATGGCGCAGGTGGAGTTCCAGCATGTGCTGACGTCACCGAGCAGGCGGTGCCATGGCACGCCTGTTAGTGTCTGTTTCTCACGCAGCCGATACAAGTCCGTATTGCTGCGTGAGAAGTGACCCGTGATGTACCGACATTTCTGGAGCAGAAGTCAGTACTCATGGGTCGCGGCTTGATACAGACGATCCTGGTTTTTCGTCTGTCCCAACGCGTCCTTGACCACGAGATGGAGAAGGTGGGCCACGCAAGGAAGGCGTTTTAGGCCCTCACGCTGGACAGCCGCCTTGATGTTTGAGCCACCATCAGTCACCATGAAGCCCTTGGCGACGTCCCCGCTGCCTACCCAGCCCTCTAACTGCTGTGAGAGGATGGCTCTGAGAGTGTCCGCCGTGTGCGGCGCGTCGACTGCTTCGGCATGCAGCAAGGCACAGCGATAGCCGGCCTGGCGGCCCTGACCCTGCCTGTCACTACTGCCACTCCCACCCCGCACCTCACTGGGTTGCCACCAATGCGCAGTCAGGGAGAGATACCCCTCGAATGCATGTTTGGAGGTCCAGATATCTGAGGTGAAATGAACAGTCCCCCCGGCAGCACGGGACAAATGCTCCTTCACCACAGATCTGGTCGCCCTGAAAAGAGCTGGCACAATGGTCCTGCTAAGGGTGGTTCTAGCAGGAATTTTGTACCAGGGCGCCAGGTACTCCAGCATCCCCCGCACCCCAGGATTCTCGACAACTGAAAACGGAAGCCCATGGGTGACCGACCTGGCAAGGTGCCAGGCGATCACCCTCCTGCCGTGCCTGATTCCCCCTCTTGGCACAGAGGTGCCCCTACCAAACATCTCAGGCAGAGATGCCTGGCGTCCCTGTTCTCCCACGGAACGCTCCTGGAGAGCGGGGGTAGTCGCGATGGGACGGACCCCCTGGCTGGGTGGTGTTGTTGTCCGCTTGGACAACACAGCACCAGCCTGCTTCTCCCCCTTAAGAAGCACCCCCGGGTGGTGCTTCCACAGGTGATTCTGCATCCCCCCCCCCCCGGAGTCAGGTGGGCAGGGTCCCGCCACAACTGATCCGGGCCCTGCACAGCTTGCACTGCGCATAACGTGGATCCTCCGTAAGTTGGAAATGCTTCCATACTTCAGAGGTGAACGGATGCCCAAACTGACTGGCAGGTTGGGTGTCTGGAGCCACCTCCTTTGAGGTGCTCGGGGGAGACACATCATGCCTCGGGATGGCAGGAGGGGCTGGCCGCCGGGGGGA
This sequence comes from Heteronotia binoei, assembly GCF_032191835.1. Taxonomy (NCBI): domain Eukaryota; kingdom Metazoa; phylum Chordata; class Lepidosauria; order Squamata; family Gekkonidae; genus Heteronotia; species Heteronotia binoei. The sequence continues at coordinate 185,268,301 of NC_083243.1, read as the reverse complement.
AGTGGGCGGAGATGGAGGCACCTCGTGTGTCTCCATCTCTTCCCCCTCCACCCCATGTGGCCTCCCCTCCTGGCCATCCCCTGAAAGTCTGCTGGTGCCCGAAGGAACCGAAGAAGGGGGCTGGTCCTCCTCAACCAGCTTTTCCTCCAGCTCCTGCACGACACTCTCCACCCTCCTTGGGGTGATCGTTTTGGACAGAAAACTGTCCCCAAAGCTCATCTCCAAGGAGGGCTGCTCTTGCTGCCCCTCCTCCGGCTGCTGAGGCCGAGCGACATCAGCTGGAGGAGTGACTGCTTGAGCAGCAGACCCCTGCGCAGTGCCAGCACCTAATGGCACCTTTGCTGGGGGCGCCCCAGCAGCAGCCTCGATGAAGGGCCCAAGGCGGGCCTTCTTCTTCATCACACTCCGGCCAGAGGTCGGAGTGCTGGAAAGCGGCTGTGGAGTGGCCCCATGCACAGGTGGGGGGGAGACCTGGGTCCTCCCCCCACCCCTCTAGTCTTCTCCTTGGCCTTGCCTCCAGGGCCCCTCTTCTGCTGCCTGTCACTCATGTCACCCTTGGCCAGTCTCACAGAACCTGAACTGAGAGTGGGGTTTTTTACAAACCTAACTCACTGCACTGTACCCTGAACCAACAGGTGCCCTGACTTCTTTTTAAAAAACCCTCCCACCAAAGCTTGTTTATTTGTTTTTTTGGTCCCTAACCTGTCCTTCTTTGGGTTGGGGTAGTAGTACTCTGGTAAAGTTTAGGAGACTAGGTGATCCTGCCTCTACCTGGCTGCAGTTTTTAAAAGGCTACCTTGAGATGAAGGCAATCCTTGTTATATCCTCCTAGTTAAACTTCTCCTAACTAGATCCTGGGACAAACCTGATTTCCTTGCAAACTAGAAATCTGGTGTCCCCTGTAATTAGAGAAAAGCTGTGGTTTACGCTATGGAAATCTAAGGATGCACTGGCTTTCAGTGGCTGAAAGCAAGATGCACTGCAACCCTAGTCTCTTTAAAAGGGAGCCTGATGTGGCCTATTAGTCACGCTGCCTTTTATGAGAAACCTAAAGACTTTTTAAAGCACTCCTATCTGGCCTACTTGAATTGTGAAAGGAAATAAAGCCCTAAACTGGATTAATTTTGTTTTAAATTTCAAAAAAACACGATCCCTAAAAACACCCTTATTAGTGGGGCAGCCTATTTAGGGGTCCTAGCCAAACCGAGAGCACACTCAGATTCCAAAAATCACTCTATAACAACAAGAAAGTGACCCAGCCCACACACACCCTCGCCAACCCCCACACCAACCAGAGGTAATTTAAAAAAACCAAAACAAAACCAGCAAAATCACAAAAGGCCAAGCAAACCAACTCAAGTGTTTAAAAAGTGGCCTTTCACCAATAAGAAAAATTAAGCCAAATCAGTCAACAACACCCCCCCCCCCCCCCAAACCAGGAAAAGTGACAACAGGAAAAAAAGGCCAAGCAAAGCAACTCAAGATTTTAAAAATTGGCCTTTCACCAATAAGAAAAATTAAGCCAAATCAGTCAACAACACCCCCCCCCCCAAACCAAGAAAAGTGACAACAGGAAAAAAAGGCCAAGCAAAGCAACTCAAGTTTTTAAAAAGTGGCCTTTCACCAATAAGAAAACTCAGGCCAAATCAGTCAACAACAACACCCCCACCCCTAAAACCAGAACCAGGAAAAGGGGGACAAAAGTGGCCTTTTAAACAATGAAAATTAGGCCAAACAGCACCCCCCCCCAATAACCTGAAGATAAAAGTAACACAGCAGCAACATAACACAGCAGCAACAAATCAAACAATGAAACAGTAAAAAACTCAACTTTTAATAATACAGGAACTCCCCCCCCCCAAAAAAAAAAACCCTTCACCCTAACCCCAAGAAATCCAAGCCACCCAAATCAGGAGAAGTAAAAGGACACTGCACTTTAAAAAGTCCTCTCACTAAATTAAGATATGGGCAAATTAGCAAACCCAGGCCCCCACCCCCAGCAGAACCTAACCCCAACCCCAAATAGGCTACCCTACCCACCCAGTACTCACCCACCCAAATCTGGACAAGTAAAGGGACTCTAGTCCTTTTACCAACAAAAACTAAAACAAGAACCCCAAAACTGTCTTACCTTGTCTTCTCTGAGTCCAGGGAAGTAAGGCTGAGTGAGAGAGCAGCAGGCAGCAGCAGCTGAAGCCAAGGGCCAGCCACCAGCAGCAGCACAATCACTCTCACACACACCAAGCCACACACCAACACAGCAATGGAGGAGTCCAGCAGGAAGACTCGTTAAAAAGGTTCTCTGGCCCTACAGAGAGCAATTTCAAAAAATAGCACTGCTCTCTGATTGGCCAGACAACAGTGCTTACTTGGATACCCAAGTAAGCAAAAGTTCAAAAATAACAACAATGTAGCTGATGGCTGGGCCATCAGCTACACAACAGCCCTGCAAAGCATGCATTTGCAATGCATTTTGCAAATGCATGCTTTGGATTGGCTGCTGGGGCTCCTCTTCCCCCTCCCCCCCTCCCTGATCCCAGGGAGGCTATAGGAGAGGCGGGAAGAGGCTACTAAAGGTGGGAAAGCAGCTCCTTTGAGGCTGCAGAAGCCATTCCCGCCTTCTGCTTTGACACAGCTTTGACAGCCGTATACTTCCAAATAGCTATTCGGAAGCATACGGCGAGCCGTATTCGGCTGCCGCATAATAGGCGACAATGGGAATCGGCTACAGCCGATTCCGAATACAGCCGAATCAGTGTTGATTCGGCCGTATATTCGGTTCGGCCAAACTGAATGCACATCCCTAGTCATAAATACCCTTGTAGTAAAGTCTCATAAGAACATAAGAACATAAGAGAAGCCATGTTGGATCAGGCCAACGGCCCATCAAGTCCAACACTCTGTGTCACACAGTGGCAAAAAATGTTATATACACACATACACTGTGGCTAATAGCCACTGGTGGACCTGTGCTCCATACACTGTGGCTAATAGCCACTGATGGACCTGTGCTCCATATTTTTATCTAAACCCCTCTTGAAGGTGGCTATACTTGTGGCCGCCACCACCTCCTGTGGCAGTGAATTCCACATGTTAATCACCCTTTGGGTGAAGAAGTACTTCCTTTTATCCGTCTTAACCTGTCTGCTCAGCAATTTCATCGAATGCCCACGAGTTCTTGTATTGTGAGAAAGGGAGAAAAGTACTTCTTTCTCTACTTTCTCCATTCCATGCATTATCTTGTAAACCTCTATCATGTCACCCCGCAGTCGACGTTTCTCCAAGCTAAAGAGTCCCAAGCGTTTCAACCTTTCTTCATAGGGAAAGTGCTCCAGCCCTTTAATCATTCTAGTTGCCCTTCTCTGCACCTTCTCTAAAGCTATAATATCCTTTTTGAGGTGCGGCGACCAGAACTGCACACAGTACTCCAAATGAGACCGCACCATCGATTTATACAGGGGCATTATGATACTGGCTGATTTGTTTTCAATTCCCTTCCTAATAATTCCCAGCATGGCATTGGCCTTTTTTATTGCAAACGCACACTGTCTTGACACTTTCAGTGAGTTATCTATCATGACCCCAAGATCTCTCTCTTGATCAGTCTCTGCCAGTTCACACCCCATCAACTTGTATTTGTAGCTGGGATTCTTAGCCCCAATGTGCATTACTTTGCACTTGGCCACATTGAACCGCATCTGCCACGTTGACGCCCACTCACCCAGCCTCAACAGATCCCTTTGGAGTTCCTCACAATCCTCTCTGGTTCTCACCACCCTGAACAATTTAGTGTCATCCGCAAACTTGGCCACTTCACTGCTCACTCCGAACTCTAAATCATTTATGAACAAGTTAAAAAGCATGGGACCGAGTACCGAGCCCTGCGGCACCCCACTGCTTACCGTCCTCCACTGCGAAGACTGCCCATTTATACTCACTCTCTGCTTCCTATTACTCAGCCAGTTTTTGATCCACAAGAGGACCTGTCCTTTTACTCCATGATTCTCAAGCTTTCTAAGGAGCCTTTGATGAGGAACTTTATCAAAAGCTTTCTGGAAGTCAAGGTAAACAACATCTATCGGGTCTCCTTTGTCCACATGTTTGTTCACCCCCTCAAAGAAATGCAACAGGTTAGTGAGGCAAGATCTTCCCTTGCAGAACCCATGCTGAGTCTTCCTCAATAACCCGTGTTCATCAATGTGCCTACTCATTCTGTCCTTGATAATGGTTTCTACCAACTTTCCCGGTATTTTCTGTTCTTCGCAGAATCCCACTGAGACCACTAGTGACCTGCTCAGAATGAGTGCTGGCTGCTTAAAGGCTTCCAGAAAGAAGAAATCACTGAGTTTCTGTGTGCTATATTCTAGCTTTAAACATATTTACTCAGAAATAAGTCTTTTCCCAATAAATGTTTTCTTCTGAACTTTTGATTTAGTTCTATTTGGTTAAAAAAAAAAATCATCGCTTTTGAGTAAAGACACCTAGCTTTGGACAACAGAACTTTATATAACTGAGCTATCCAGAGACTTGAAGGAAGGTGTTCTTAAGACTTCAGTATGCACATGCAGTTTTGGCATGATTCCACATTGGGGGTTTTTTATATTCTGGTCACACTTCACAAAACCAAATTTGTTTCCCAGGGTATGGCAAGCGGTATACATATATTTTGATATATAGACTGCATGAACTAGTAAAACGACTTCCCAAAAGCCACATATTTCCCCAAATATCAGAGCAATTTTGGAAGGTTATTTTTTCGTTTTTTTTTTAAATCATGGCTAAAGAGCCTTTTAAAAAGTCTTTTTTTTGGGGGGGGGGGGGCTGTCCAAATGGACATTTACGGACTATTTTAGTTCTGTAACCCTCTGCCAGTTGAGCAACCTTGTAAGAGTCTACTTCTTACAGACAGGAACTCCAACAAGAGAATCTGAGTAAGTATTCATGCTTGCTAACTACACAACTCTAAACAGAGCTGTACCTGCGATACCCATTGACTTCGATGTACTTAGGAGGGGTAATTGTATTTAGGATTACACTGTAATTTATTCTTCACCCTGATGGAATTCATTGTTTTTGCTAATGACTAAGCCTTTATTTTGTATGGTCAACTGAGCATTCTTTATAAGTTTCATTCTTCTTAAAAGTCATAGGAAAGAAGAAAAGACATTTTTTTAAAAAAAATTCAAAATGAAGTTGGCTTCTTCTTTCCTTTCAAAAATTGATCCTTAGTAATTACTTGTTGTGATGGGCAGGAGGTTCTCCTGTCCCTCAAGGGAAAATAGCCACTCAGGTGAGCCTATGGGGAGTGCAGCATCCAATCTCCTTTCAGAAGGGGGATGGAATGTTGGAGGGAAACACAGCAGGAGATAGAATCATAGAGTTGGAAGGGACCTCCAGGATCATCTAGTCCAACCCCCTGCACAATGCAGGAAACTCACAAATACCCCCCCCCCCCCGCCTAAATTCACAGGATCTTCATTGCTGTCAGATGGCCTGCTAGCCGCTGTTTAAAAACTCCAAGGAAGGAGAGCCCACCACCTCCCAAGGAAGCCTGTTCCATGGAGGAATCACTCTAACGGTCAGGAAGTTCTTCCTAATGTTGAGCCGGAAAGACTTCTGATTTAATTTCAACCCATTGGTTCTGGTCCTACCTTCTGGCCCACAGAAAACAATTCCACACCATCCTCTAGATGACAGCCCTTCAAGTACTTGAAGATGGTGATCATATCCCCTCTCAGCTACCTCCTCTCCAGGCTAAACATGCCCAGCTCCTTCAACCTTTCCTCATAGGACTTGGTCTCCTGACCCCTCACCATCTTTGTTGCCTTCCTCTGCACCCGTTCCAGCTTGTCTATATCTTTCTTCAAATGTGGTGCCCAAAACTGAACACAATACTCCCGGTGAGGTCTTACCAGAGCAGAGTAAAGCAATACCATCACTTCACGTGATCTGGACACTATATTTCTGTCGATACAGCCCCAAATTGCATTTGCCTTTTTAGCCACCGCATCACACTGTTGACTCATGTTCAGCGTATGATCCACTAAGACCCCTAGATCCTTTTCACATATACTACTGCTAAGACAAGTCTCCCCCAACCTATAATCATGCATTGCATTTTCCTACCTAAATGCAGAACTTTACATTTATCCCTGTTAAAATTCATTTTATTGGTTTTAGTCCAGTTTTCCAACCTGTCAAGGTCATCCTGTATCCTGTTTCTGTTTTCTACTGTATTTGCAACCCCTCCCAATTCATTATCATCGGCAAATTTAATAAGCATTCCCTCTATTTCTTCATCCAAATCATTTATAACAATGTTGAACAAAACAGGTCCCAGGACAGATCCTTGAGGCCCTCCACTTGTCACTTCTCTCCAAGAGGATGAGGAACCATTCACAAACACTCTTTTGGTGCGATCTGTCAGTCAGTTACAGATCCACCTAACAGTTCAGGACTGCCTCGGAGGGCAGGGTTTAGTTCAGGTCTGCTTCAGGAGAGTGTGGTGATAGCTCAGGTTTGGCTCAGCAAATTAGCGGTCAGAGGGAATGGTAGCTCTGCTGGGCAGAGTGGCAGAGAGGTTTAGCTCTGTCCTGGGAGAGAATAGAGTACCTGGTTGTTAGGCCTGTCTCTGGTAATGAGCAGACCCTGTACCATTTAGTCTGACTCTTGGGAAAGGGCAGGCCGATGTAATGGTGTTATGTGTGTGAGAGGGGATCCAACCCAGTGGCTAGTTAGTAAAAGCCTGTTTGTGCCTGAAAGCATTAAAGAGAATTGAAATCACACTCTGAAGCCATAACTATCTTAAATGCTTCAGCCAAGTTTCTCCTTAAACTACATGGAGACCTGTGCTGCTGATCTGTTCTTTGAAACCCATCTGTAAATAAATAAATCTTTTTTGATATTTACTGTATATACAACTCCTGCCTCAGTGATCTTCATGTTCTACTTGCTTACCGCAAAGCTTACCTCATGGCAGCAAACCCAAAGCCTTTACATTTGCTGCTTTAGTAACATCTGGTAACTGAGGGAAAGTTTACACTTGAAAACAAACTTGGTTCCTCAAGATCGTAAGAGGCTGTGTGGACCCCTTAATTCAGAGGTGCCGAATCAGGCCCCCTGAGGGCTCTTATCAGGCCCCTGAGCAACTGGCTGTCATCTGTTTTCTTCTCCTTCTCTCTTGCTTCCTTCTGCATAACAGCTGGCTTTGCAAGGCTTACTCAATTGCAGAGGAACTACAGAGCAAAACCTATTTTCTCCATTGGCTGAGGCTCCTCCTTTGGGGAGGAAGAGATGCAGAGATTGTTTTTCCAGGCTCTCTCTATCGCACAGCAGAGCTACTGAGGCAAGCCTCTCTTCCTTCTATTGGCTGAAGCTCCTCCCCCCCCCCCAGTCCTCTGGGGAAGGAAGAAAGAACCAGAGCTTCCTTTGCTGTTCCCTGGATCCCATGGGAGAATTTATTAACTTATTTATTTATTCGATTTATATTCCACCCTCCTCACCGAGGCGGGCTCAGGGCGGCTTACAACATAAAATCTAAAACAATAAAATTAAAAAATATTAAAAAAGCATCTACAATAATTTACAATAGTTAAAACAGTGAAACAAGAACCGACAGTCTGACAGTTCGGTGCTATTCTCACAGTCATTCTTCGCAGTTTTTAATACCAGTTCATTATATGCCAACCGGAAGAGGACCGTCTTACAGGCCTTGTAGAACTGCCCAAGGTTCCGCAAGGCCCTCACCTCCTCTGGTAGAAATACAAAGAAAGCACCTTAAATACCAGATGATGTATAGATGTTATATGACTCCGAAAGAACTGGCAAAGATGAGTAAAAAGATGTCGGATAGCTGTTGGAAATGTAAAAACCACGAGGGTTCTTTTTTTCATATGTGGTGGACTTGTGAAAAAGCGAAAAAGTTTTGGCAGATGATACAACAAGAAATCTCTAAAATTTTGGGATATGACTTTAAGAAAGTTCCAGAGACTTTTCTGCTAGGACTACAAATAGAAAAATTTCCAAAATAAGATAGGACTTTAATTTGGTATTTGCTCTCAGCTGCTAGGACATTGTATGCGCAGTTGTGGAAGCAAGAAAAAATACCGGAGAAATGGGACTGGATTGTGAAAGTTTTATCGTGGAGTGAGATGGACAAGCTAACAAGAACTTTAAGAGACTATGATTTGGATCTGTTTAAAAAGGAGTGGAAGAAATTTAGAGAATACATAGAGCAAGAGTGGAATGTAAAAAGACATTGGACAATTTTTTAATGTGAATGGGAGAAAAGAAAGACATTGATTTTTGATTGGTTAGGGATGCCTTTTTAATTGAACTTAAGTATATAACTTCGGCGGAAGTCTAGTAATGGAGGGAGGGGGGTTGAAAATATCATATGGGTTAGAGATAGTAAGGACATAAATTAAATATTGTAACCATATGTTACAAAGCACCTTAAATACCAACGAGTGCTAACGTTTGAAGTTTTTTTAAAAATATATATTTAATTGTGTTTGTCTATGTCCTTTATGAAGTTTATATCTCTGCTACCTAGTCTTAAATAGGTACACCCATGGCCTGGCCTGACGTGGCTTGGCCCAACCCAATATGACCTTGCCCGACAAGGTCTCATTTATGTCGGATCCAGCCCTCATAACATATGAGTTCAACACCCCTGCCTTAATTGGTAGAAAAGACATGTCACACTGATGAAGCCAGTTTTTGTGCGTTCCTCCCTTGACGGACATGTATCATCAAGAGTTTACGATGATTGCTTGTTAAAAAGATACAGGACTTGGTGATGAAACAGAAAGGATAATTTTCAGGGAGTGGACCATGCAAATCAGTTATCTCTGAAGACTAATGACTGTTGTGAATTTTTTTGAACAAGCACAGCTTGAGACAGCAAACACAATCTCTCGGAGGAGAAAATGGCAGAAATAATGCTCCCTGCCCCAGCAACATGGAAGAAAATCGTTCTCTAATATTAAATGAGAAAATTTGCAGACAACATAAGAACATAAGAGAAGCCATGTTGGATCAGGCCAGTGGCCCATCCAGTCCAAGACTCTGTGTCACACAGTGGCCAAAAAAACCAGGCGCCATCAAGAGGTCCATCAGTGGGGCCAGGACACTAAGAACATAAGAGAAGCCATGTTGTCAGGCCAATGGCCCATCCAGTCCAATTTTCCTATGTGTGACACAGAGTGAATGGGTACTCTGTTGTGGAATTCTCTAGCATGAGCACTCGTTTGGGTCAACTTCAGTCTGTTTGAACAAGAGAGGTTTCATTTTTAAGGTTATCTATTTTCTTCTCAGCAGTGGTGGGATCGAGCCAGTTATGATTATTGCTCAGGCCAGCATTACAGCAACAACTCTGTGGCTCTTTTCTGGCTGGGTCTGATCAGGTGGTTTCACACAGGAGATTTGCCCCGACCTAGCACCGCCTCCCATTTGGATAAAAAGTGCAGGATCACACAAGCACATCTGCCCTCTGAGCTGCACCTGCTCTCACCCCATCTCCAGATGCCTCCTATCCACATCAAAAAGCTACCTGGATTTTCCTGGCATCATCCCCCTGAATTGGATGTAGGTCACACAATCAGCTACTGTCTGAATGCCTTAGGGCGACTCATAAGTAGAAGAGCTGTGTGATCCTGCTGAGCTGTTTCTGGCAAGGTGTGTGTGGGGGGTTTCACCCTCACCCCTCTCCAAGGTGCACTTGTCCACTTCTCCAATGGTGTGCACACACAGGGGCCTTTTTAAAAAGAGATAACTCTTTCTGCATTGGGTCCGTGCTTGAGCCGGGATAGCAGCGTGAATGGGCAACCGCCCACAGCTGCCGGGATCCTGCCGGTTCAACAGGGGCTGGCTGATAGCTCAGAAATGGTTCAAACTGCAGCGGATTTTATCGCAACGGGATAAAATCGTGTCAGTTTCACAGTGTGAAACCAGCCCTCATGCGTGAACCAGGCTATATTAGACTTGGTTGTTATTTAAAAGTACGCAACCAGTTTTCTGAACTTCAGTGAAGGAGAGAAAATCATAGGGGGGAAATCAGCATAGTTCCTCTGGCCACATATCATTTCTCATTGTGCAGAAAACAGAAATTCAATTTGCACCTTATAAGCACATAGCATGGATTTCTCCGAAGAATCTTTTAAATGGTAGTCTGAGATTGTTGATAAGTCTCTGATAGAAACCACTAGTTCTTCCTACAAAACTGCAGTTTCCATGGTTGCTCGGGGAATGGGGATGATCATTAAATCAACTGAAGTACCTCAGGAAATAAATGCTTCCTGAGAGAGATTTTGTTAGTTTAGAGATTCAAGAAGATTAGTGTGAGTATCATCCCTGCTGCAGTTTGCAGGACCCAGTTATCAGCTTCTTTTGTTGATCTGATTATTGAATAAGCCAGGTTGTTCCTATCCTGGCTGACTACCAAGAAAACCTAGTAATTGCACTCTGTGGTATAGTCTAGTTTGCTTCTCAGAGCCAGTTTGGTGTAGTGGTTAAGTGTGCGGACTCTTATCTGGGAGAACCGGGTTTGATTCCCCACTCCTCCACTTGCACCTGCTGGAATGGCCTTGGGGCAGCCATAGCTCTGGCAGAGGTTATCCTTGAAAGGGCAGCTGCTGTGAGAGCCCTCTCCAGCCCCACCCACCTCACAGGGTGTCTGTTGTGGGGGAGGAAGGGAAAGGAGATTGTGAGCTGCTCTGAGACTCTTTGGAGTGGAGGGCGGGCTATAAATCCATTATCTTCTTCTTCTTCAATTAGCATTGGCAGTCAGCCAAAACAGACACAGGGTTTTCCTTTCCACTGTAGCCTAGAAGCTAAAAGGGTGAGGGACCTTGAGAAGAAGGAAGGGTGAACAGAAGGTATCAGTCTTGGTTTCTTTCCTTTCTGCTCCCCCACCCCCTGCCTCCAACCCAGCCTGAAAGTTGAAAGGGAAGGAGAGCAGCTGGGTCCCTCTGCTTGAGTATTCCTAGTGCTAGTGTGCAAATGGAAGTTCCTCTCTTGAAATTCTGTTATATGTTACAGGTGGATATTTGGATGTATGTGTGTTTTAAGGGGTGACATTGCTTTCATGTTTTCACGGCAGACTTTTTTACCGGGTGGTTTGCCATTGCCTTCCCCAGTCATCGACACTTTCCCCTCAGCAAGCTGGGGACTCATTTTACCGACCTCGGAAGGATGGAAGGCTGAGTCAACCTGAGCCGGCTACCTGAACCAGCTTCCGCTGGGGTTGAACTCAGGTCATGAGCAGAGGGCTCCGACTGCAGTACTGCAGCTTTACCACTCTGCGCCACGGGATCCAGTATCATTAGGGGTTTCATAATTTAAGAACAACAGTAATATGATGACTTGCATGTATAAATGAGCCATGAACTATCAAACAGAACTCTCAACCTTGCTTCACCTCAGAGTTTTTCATAATATTCACTCCACCCATGCAGTTGAAGATATAAATTATCAAGTGTTAACAAATACATGTATGCACAAGTTCTGAATTTCAGGCAAGCGAGAAACAGGGCCAGGGACAATTCTCTTATCTTGTTTGTCTTCTAGCAGCATGCATTGTTGGCTGCCATAAGTGGGTTGGAAATGGGGTGGAAATCATCCTTCTTATCTGCTTCTTATCTTCTGTTACAGCCGTCTAGAGCTGGGTGAAGGAAGTGATGCATCTCTGTTCAGAGATTCATTTCATGCATCATGACCAGCTTGGATACTGAAGACTCTTTACTATTCACAGGAAATTTGTGACTATAGAAATAACTAATTGGAATGTAAATAAAGGCTTCAGGTTTAAGGTGAAATGTGGATGTATAAAAAGAAATGAGAACTGTATTACAAGTTTTTTTTTTTATGAATAGCATATAGATTTGTCCCATGATGCATTTAAGGTTGGAAGATCAAGTAGTTTTACATTTTTCCCTGTAATGATTTGAATTTATATATGTGTGTTCCTTTAATTGTTGGTAAATTGCTGTAGAGAATTGGGGGTGAAAGTGGGGAAATGAGTGAGTGAGGTGATTGGTTGGTGACTGAGAGAGTGTAGGCAGAACTAAGAAGTATGTGTGGAGAGAGAGAGAGAGAGAGAGAAGTCAGTCAGCAGTTAACTCTCAGCAGAGTGGCAGCAGTTAACAGTCAGTCATTGTCAGTAATCTACAGAGTCTGATAAGCCGTCTTCTTATTAGAATCCCATGCCAGTGCTGTGAAAGGCATTAAGATTCTAGAGAAGAAAAGCAGAACACTGTAGAGGACATATTAGGTGCTAGATAGACAGCCAAACCTAATATTGTCAGAGTATTGTAAGAACGTGAGAGACAGAGGATGGTATCAGACTGGGAACCTGACATGACTTTATTCTGTCGCGAAAAAAATCCACTTCAGTTTGAACTGTTTCTGGGCTATCAGAGAGCTGCTGCAGCAGCGGCAGGATTCCGTGGTTGCCCATTCACACTGCTAGCCTGGCTCAGCCACAGACTCTCTGCCGAAAGGGTTGTCTCTTTAAAAAAGGCCCACATGTATGCACACAATCAGAGAAGCAGACGTGCACACCTGGGAGAGGGGTGAGGGGAACCCCCCAACACACACACACACACTGTGCTGGAAACAGCTCAGCACAATCACACACCTCTTCTGCTCATGAGTCACTCCAGGGCATTCAGACAGCAGGGAATATGTGACCTACAATCGATTCAGGGGGATGCTACCGGGAGAATCCAGGTAGCTTTTAAATGTGGATAGGAGGCGTCTGGGGATGGGCTGGGCTTGGAGGGCAGATGTGCTTGTGTAAACATGTGCCTTTGAATCGAACGGGTCAGATCTGTTGTGTGAAACCACCCAATAGCTGTCAGAAAGTTGAGTTAGGAAGAGAAAGGAGAATCTGAGAGTGAGGAGTGTGTGAAGTGAGAGTGACACCTCAGTCAGAAATTATTATTTACTGAATAATTAAGTTATAAACATCTTGAAACCAATATGCTTATTGTACAAATAAAATCTTATTTTGTTTCTATTAACCTGGAGTCCTGTGATATTAAATTATAAGAGTTTCATCCTCAGAGCCACATAATTTAACAAAGAAGCCTTAGAACTTGAGCACAGTTCAGTTGGGAATATTAAATAAGGTGTTTGGAATTAAATTCCAGCTGTCAGCAATAGAGACATAAAGAGGGAAGTTGTGACAATCCTCCTCAGTAGATAATCCATGCAAATAATCTCTTCTATGAAGCATAAATGTTTGTGGAGCTGGTGTATATGAATACCTAGTAAGTATACATCTTTCAAGCCAAATGTGGATAAGACTTCTCAGCATTCTTCCTTGATACTTTCAGATGAGCTTGTTTTCGGGGAGGGGAAATAGCTCTCCCAACTTTCGATGGCGCACCATTGGAACCAGCGCGCCAGGTAAAAAGTTTGGGTGTTTTACTGGAGCCTTCATTATCAATGGAGGCCCAGATAGCAGCCACTGCCAAGTCAGCATTCTTCCATCTGAAGCGGGCAAGGCAGTTGGCCCCCTTCCTGGAGCGCCGGGACCTCGCAACAGTGATCCATGCAACGGTCACCTCAAGATTGGACTACTGTAATGCCCTCTACTTGGGGCTACCTCTGTGCCGGACTCGGAAGCTACAGCTGGTGCAGAACGCGTCGGCCAGGCTACTGTTAGGGCTCTCGAAATGGGAGCACATACGGCCGGGGCTGCGCGGACTGCACTGGCTACCAATTATCTACCGAGTCCAGTACAAAGTGTTGGTTATCACCTTTAAAGCCCTATATGGCCGAGGACCAGCCTACCTAAGGGACCGTCTCTCCCCATATGAACCCCAGAGGGCACTGAGGTCAGTGGGTAAAAACAAAATGACCATCCCTGGGCCGAGAGAGGTCAAACTCCAACATACTAGAGTACGGGCCTTTTCAGCGGCTGCACCGGCATTGTGGAACCAGCTTCCGGAGGAGGTGCGGGCCCTGCGGGACCTCGGCCAGTTCCGCAGGGCCTGCAAGACCGCCCTTTTTAGGCAAGCTTATAACGACACTGACTGCTGAGTTGCCTGGTGTAAGAACCGCCATCTATAAGACTACCTAAACTGGCAGAACCAGCGCCATAACAGCTCAATCGCTGCCAGATACACTCATATGTATCTAGGCTAACGAAAATCATGTATTTTAACTTAACTGACTGGTTTTTATGCTTAATTTTAATTGTTAAATTTAAAGTTTTATCATTTATGTTAATGTCTAAGTTGTTGTTAGCCGCCCTGAGCCGCCTAGGCGGGGAGGGCGGGATAGAAATAAAAGTTATTATTATTATTATTATTATTATTATTCCCTCAGAATGTATGATATTAATTGCAAGGACTTGTAATGATTATCCTGCTAAAACAAGAGTTAGGAAACCCCTAAAATATGTGCTGATAATGGCTGGTGTGTCCATTTTGCTTGGTAATCAGGGCCAGATCTCTGGCCAGGCAGCTATGGACACTGGTAGCACTGTTGGACCATGGGTGATGAGAAGGCAGTGTTATTAGAATTGCTAGGGTCTCCTGTTTTATGGGGAAATTAGTGGAGATAGACCACAGGTAGAGCTATTTTTGGACCGGGTTCTTCACCTAGCGTATGTGAAATTCCAGTTTCAGGAAGAAGACACCAGATTTAAAATAATTTTAAATATTTACTTAGAAAAATATGTGTAGCAATACAATCACACTTGAAGCATTCAAAAATACACAGAGTCAAGAGGCTAGGAAAATTAGGGATGAGGGATGGTTACAGAGGTGATATTTACCTGTCCAGATGTGCAGACATACATGTAGAGAGATATGGAGTGACATGTCAAAGAGAGACAGTTTGGTGTAGTGGTTAAATGTGTGGACTCTTATCTGGGAGAAACGGGTTCGATTCCCCACTCCTCCACTTGCAGCTGCTGGAACGGTCTTGGGTCAGCTATAGTTCTCGTAGGAGTTGTCCTTGAAAGGGCAGCTGCTGTAAGAGCTCTCTCAGTCCCACCCACCTCACAGGGTGTTTGTTGTGTGTGGAGGGGAAGGTAAAGAAGATTGTGACCGCTCTGAGACTCTGAGATTCAGGGTATAGGTCAGGATAAAAATCCAATGATGACTTCTTCTTCTTCTTCTTCTTCTTCTTCTTCTTCTTCTTCTTCTTCTTCTTCTTCTTCTTCTTCTTCTTCTTCTTCTTCTTCTTCTCCTCCTCCTCCTCCTTTTCCTCCTCCTCCGAGTAACAGGGGTACAATATATATAACAGGGGCACCCACGGATTGCATGAAGGGTCATGTTTTCTCTCATGTTTTATAGTATTTGGAGGGGTAGTACCCACCTCCTGGAATGTGATTGAGTTAGCGATTGTTGATGGGCTTTCCTGGGTACCCTGAATGGATTTCCAGTTTGAGACAAAAGGTGAGAATGGGTTCCTGATGGGTATTAAGAAGGGCCATAATGGTTTAATGTTTGAGATTAATTTTACCTCAGTACTCTGGGGAGGAGGCAGGAAGGAAAGGGGGTTTGTACAATGGGTTTGCATGTTAGCATAGGGTAACACAATAGGTACCAGGGTGGGGTATTGGGGGAACAAGAGGATTAGGCAGATGCTACCAGACACCTTCAGAAATGCTCATCTGGTAGGACCCATTGTCTTGAACATTCCATTGTGGGGTGAGGAGGGGGAGAAGAAGCTGGAGCTAGTCTTGTGGATGTTGTTTTGCAACCTTAGCCAGAAATCTTGCTTGGAGAGCCTTGGCTGGCTTTTTGCACAAGCAGAGAGTGTTCTCACTTGGCCTTCCCCACGTTCTGACCTGATCTCTGGTTCAGGTCAGAACGTGGGGACCCCGTCATTTGTTGGGCGCTTCCATAAGTCAGACAGCACCTCTTGGCTAGAGCAGGAAGTCTCATCTTCATTCAGAGTGGAACGATCATCAGCTGGGTGCCGACGATTATCCCTGAGATACTGGCAGCAGTGTTGGGGCTTGGCTTGTGGCAATCAGACAATCACCTTCCTTGTCTCCCTCCCTGTTTGGTTTCCCAGCACACCTCCCTCTTCACAGTTAGATGTTGTTTTCATTGGCACTTGCATTTAAAAAGTTGCCTTCCCATGTGTTACATTATATGAAAAATTCCTCAAGGTTTAGAATACTTCCTACTGATGTGACTTCATATGTCTAGGGTTGACGTGAATTTCACAGCAAACCTGTTCAGTTGTCTGATACACCTTGGTGAAAACCTACGATCGGACTATGAGCAGATCAAGGATTTGTTCAGCTTGCCTCAAATGTCTTGAACAGCTATGTTTGCAGCTGCCTGCTGCTCAAAAGCTGACTCCCAGCTGATCAGGGAATTAGCTGAGTGACGGATACTGATCCAATCAATCCTCAGGAAAAAAATAGCTACACTGTGAAAAAATTAACTTCTGATCCCACCATTGCATAAAGGAAAGGGGAGATTGTTTCTTTTACCTCTCATCCAAGGTTGGCAGGAACAGAAAATATGTTTTTTTTGATCTCTCCATTGCAAATATGGAGACAAATATGAGATAGTTACTCTCCTTTTCTCTGCAGCTCAAGCCAACAATAAGTTTGCTTTTGTACGGGGGGGGGGGGACCCATCAGGAGATCTGAAGCTGACTCTCAGCTGATGATGACTGCAAGTGGCTTGTTCCTGTAGTTACACAGGAAAAGGCTGTGAACAGCCCATTAATTAATTGGCTGCCTGATTGCTAATGCCAAACAGAATGTGAATGGAACTGGCAAATGTTCAAATATCTTCAAATATGTCAAACGTATGTATTTCCATGGAGGTTACCAAAATCTGCCGCATGGGTGAAGGGGTGTAATGATTATAAACCATTTGTCATAAGTGCTTACCCATTGCCTAGAGGTGTTCATTGAGGATGAGTGCAAATTGTACCATGAAGCAAAATTGATGGCAAATTTTGCCGTATTTGTGCATAATGAATGGAAGTTCATGAAAGGTTTGTGGTAGTTCATGGATGGAGCAGAAAGCAGAGGTTTAAAGGGACTTTCTGTTCCCTGCAAAAACCATAAAAACAGCTGAGCAGTGCAGAGAAATTCCCTGCCACTTGGCTGTTCCAGGCTGTCTTCTGCAGTCCCATTAAATTTTGTATAAGTTCCCGAATAAATGGCAGAGTGATCAATGGAGAAAAAAAGAAAATGAGGAGGGATGGTGGCTCAGTGGTAGAGCATCTGCTTGGTAAGCAGAAGGTCCCAGGTTCAATCCCTGGCATCTCCAACTAAAAAGGGTCCAGGCAGTAGGTGATGGAGATGGAGGGACAGTGGCTCAGTGGCAGAGCATCTGCTAGGTAAGCAGAAGGTCCCAGGTTCAATCCCCGGCATCTCCAACAAAAAGGGTCCTGGCAAATAGGTGTGAAAAACCTTAGTTTGAGACCCTGGAGAGCCGCTGCCAGTCTGAGTAGACAATACTAACTTTGATGGACCGAGGGTCTGATTCAGTATAAGGCAGCGTCGTATGTTCATATGTAATGGTTTAAACACATTCTGCCACACTTTGCTGCTTTGTATATCTAGCCTTTGAATACTACAAATCCTTCAGAAAATAAAATAAAATTCCTTTCTCAATCAACTTTAAAAGCTTCTTGACGTGGAATTACAACAGGGAGGTGTAAATGACGTGTGCAATTAAAGAAACCCCATCTTGGTGGACACATGAAAATAAAATAAGAAAGTGCAATTCTAAGCTGAGTTATGTCATTCTAAATCCATTGCATCAATGGGCTTAAAAGGCTGCAACTCTGCTCAGGATTACATTGAAAGTAGTGCTTTCTAATTGCTATGAATGTTTTCCATGTGTAATAACCTGTTAGTGAGAGGCAATACTTTCCCACCCTCCCCAAATGATAATAAAAATAAATTAAAACTGTTTGCCAAGAACAATGGCAGCAATGGGGAAAGACTTTTATTTCAACGTTTTTAAAGCTTTCTGATTAGATGGTTTTAAAACAGTTTTCCAGCTTTACTACAACTCCTTTATCTATCTGGTAGCTACCTTTGGGGGTCGGGAAAGGAAGGAATTTTGTCCGCTGGCCCTGCTTCAGAGGAAGTTAATTACATTTACTTCCCCCAATTGAAATGAATGGAAACTGAACAAGTTTTGACTAACTGATCCTTTTGTTTTAAATAGGACGAACAGGCAAAAGATAAAAAAAAAAGGGAGGAAATAATTAACTTTTCAAATGCAAGGAGGTAGATGTTGGTTATATAAATGTACATATGTGCGGTACCTAAGCGGTTGCGTTAGCCTTACTTTGGATTCCTTTGAAACTCAGGATAATTCTCTCAAGCAGGAGTGTCAACGTTCATATTTGACTTTGCTTTTATCCTGTAGAAGCACTGTGTTCCTGACAGCTAGTCCCAGATAACAAATAGGGCGGTGAATCTAAATTAACTGTAGTTTCTTGACTTCAAGGGCAGCCTCATGTGAAATATGTTGCAGTAATCCAGCCCTGAAGTTACTGAAGCATGGATCGATGTGGTCATAGCAAGCATTTGAAAATAGGGAGCAAGCTTCCTAACAAGCTGTAGGCGGCGGGGGGGGAACTGTCATGGGCATCTGTTTCTCCACTTGGAGATCAGGATCCAGCAGGACTCCTAAGTTATTGACAGTTATTCAGTGAAAGGACAGGAAGAAGAGATTAGCTCTATACTCTGCGCTTCACTTGGGGGTGAGATCACACGAGAGATTTGGCCTGACCTAGCCATGCCTCCTCTCTAGATTTAATGTGTGTGATCACATGCACACATCTGCCCCTTGAGTTCTTCCCATCCCTACTTCATCTTAGGATGTGCTGGAAACTCCCCAATAGCAGGGTGTGTTTCCTGGGCATGTGATGCACCCACCTCACATATGCAGGAGCAATCTAAATGCTCCTCTTGTGCGTTTGTGGCCTGTGCCTATTCTGGCAGCAGGGCTGTGCGATTTCCACAGCATGCATCAAAGAGCACTGGCTTTTTCAAAGTTAGGATACTGCTGCACCAAATTCCCGCCAATGGAGTCTCAGAGCGGCTTACGATTTCTTTTCTTTTCCTGTCCCCACAACAGACACCCTGTGAGGCAGGTGGGGCTGAGAGAGCTCTGACAGAAACTGCTCTTGAACAGAACAGCTCTGAGAGAGTTATGAGTGACCCCAGGTCAATACAGCAGTTGCATGAGGAGGAGTAGGGAATCAAACTTGGTTCTTCCAGGTAAGAATCCATGCACTTTATCACTACACCAAGCTGGCACAACCACTACGCCAAACTGGAAGAGAAATCCCATATAAAGCAGTATAGCCAGTTTGGTGTGGTGGTTAAGTGCGTGGACTCTTATCTGGGAGAACCAGGTTTGATTCCCAAAGTCCAATTCAAGAAATATTTGGGGACTTTGGGGGTGGAGCCAGGAGACTTTGGGGTGGAGCCAGGAGACATTACGGGTGGAGCCAAAATCAAGGCTGTGACAAGCATCATTGAACTCCAAAGGGAGTTCTGGCCATCACGTTTAAAGGGACGGCACACCTTTTCGATGCCTTCCTTCCATAGGAAATAATGAAGGATAGGGGCACCTTCTTTTTGGGCTCATATAATTGGACCCCCTGGTCCAATCTTTTTGAAACTTGGGGGGTATTTTGGGGAGAGGCACTAGATGCTATACTGAAAATTTGGTGCCTCTACCCCTAAAAGCAGCCCCCCCACAGAGCCCCTGATACCCACAGATCAATTCTCCATGATTTTTTATGGGAACAAATCTCCATAGGGAATAACAGAGTTCCCAGCAGACATTTTCCTCCCCTCCCCCTGCTTTCTGATGACCCTGAAGCGGGGGGAGGGCCTCCAAACCGGGGGATCCCCTGCCCCCACCTGGGGATTGGCAACCCTAGTCTGGAATTGCACTGTAAATGACTTTGGGCCAATTAATCCCTTCCTCGGTCCAACCTACCTTACAGACAGGGTCAGCCCACCCACTAGGCAAATTAGGCATTTCCCTAGGGCACTGGGAGGGGGCGCCAAATTGGACTCTTCCCCCTTCCCCTGCATTCAAGAGAAATGCCTAATTGCTTTACTGCAGTCACTGGCTCACGGAGGCAGCAACAGGAATTAGGCAGGCAGTGGGCAGGGCACCCCTGCCTTCTGCTTACCCACTCAGCAGGCATCGTTTTCTCTTAATAGATGGCAGGAAAAGGCTTCACTCACCCCTTCCTTCCTGTTCCAGGAAGCCTGCAAGATGGGGTGGAGTGTGTCGCCACATTGAGCCGCCGCAAAGAAGAGGAGAGGCGGGGGTGACTTGGGGGTGCCCCTGTGGAGGGGGACGGCAGGCACTCAGTCCACCTGGGGTGCCAAGCATCCTAGGGCCATCCCTGCTCACAGTTGAGAGTTACACAGTAGTTCCATACATTTAACCCTGAGCTTCTTGGGGAGGGACGGTGGCTCAGTGGCAGAGCATCTGCTTGGGAAGCAGAAGGTTCCGGGTTCAATCCCCGGCATCTTCACTAAAAAAGGGTCCAGGCAAATAGGAGTGAAAAACCTCAGCTTGAGACCCTGGAGAGCCACTGCCAGTCTGAGTAGACAATACTGACTTGGATGGACCGAGGATCTGCTTCAGTAGAAGGCAGCTTCATATGTTCATATGTTCTGGGGAGGGACGGTGGCTCAGTGGTAGAGCATCTGCTTGGGAAGCAGAAGGTCCCAAGTTCAATCCCTGGCATCTCCAGAAAAGGGTCCAGGCAAATAGGTGTGAAAAACCTCCGCTTGAGACCCTGGAGAGCCGCTGCCAGTCTGACTAGACAATACTGACTTTGATGGACCCAGGGTCTGATTCAGTAGAAGGCAGCTTCATATGTTCAAAAGAGAGATGAAAATATAATAGATAGAAAGTTATTTAACTTGCATATGCTATTGCAAAAATATGTACATGCCACAGGAAAACTCTGGTGTGAGGCAGCAGAAAACAGTGTGCAAATAAAGACTCTCGGGTTATTTATTAATTCACAAAATTTAAACCAAACAAAAGCACATAATTGAAACAATGAAAAATGAAGCTAGAATACACATGCAAAAACATAAGGCCAATAATGAAAACATACGGCAAGAAGGAAGGATCACTGCGAGAACTCCAGGTATAAGAAAAAAAAGCCTTACTGATGGAAGATGGCAACAGAAGGGATCAGGTGAGACCCTTTAGAGAGAATGCTCCAGAGTTTTCGTGCCACGGCCAAAAAGACCATCCCCCAGGCTGCCACCTACATAATCTCAGAAGGTAGGGACACTCAAACCAGGGCCTTGGTAGATAACTACAGGTTGAGTAGATTTGCAAGGTATGCAGGCATTCAGGTTCAATTTGTGCAAAGGAGAAGAAAAACTCAAAAAAGAATTTTTGGAGGTCAAAAAAGCAAAATTCAAAATCATCTCTAGTCTTAACAATCTTTAAAAGATTTGAGGTCCAATGAAGATTCTTGTCTTCATTGCGACATAGAGCTGTTAGGAAATCTAACCCCTCTGCCTCAGTTTTAAAAGCATATCATGAAAACATTCTACAGCAGCATCGAAGAAAGCTGTCCACAAATATCAACATTTTAGCTTGCTTTCTCTGAAGGAATCAACTAATTATGCAAATATGCAATAATATTGTGACGAAATACTGCAGCGTTATTAAAATCCATATTACTCACTTTAGAGATTTCTTCATGGCCTGGGGATGCTTTTAAAGCTAATTTTTATGTACACAGAGCTGTTAGGAAATCTAACCACAAATTTCTCCATACATCATTAAAAAATGTTTCTCATACTGCGAGTCTATTCTCCAGTGAACACTGCCAGAGACAGAATTCTACCCAAGAATTTGTACATATGTTACTACAGCTGTTTTGCCTATGTGGTTTTTCTAATCCCTGAGGAGGAGCCACACGATTCTGAGGAAGCCCTTCCATCATATAGCCAATGCGAGTAAATCATCTGCATTAATTGCCTTTGAGCTGATTGAATGTGGCTAGACAGTTAGACATAGGCGTGCGCAGAACTCCCCCGGCAAAAACATTGTAGCTTTAGGGCAGAACTGAACTTTAAAAGAATCATGGAGCTGCCACCAAATATAGCACCCGCAGACTGAAGTCTGCCTTCTTTTCCATAACACAACTTACTACAAAACCGAATATCATGATGTCTGTTATCCTACTGCTCTCAAAATGGTTGGTTGCCATTGGTAGAAACACTCAGAGAAATGCACCATGATGTGGTGAAAATGATGCTGCGTATTATGATAAGGGAGGACAAGTTCAACCCCAGCAGCCTCACAGTTTTTCCCAAACCTTAGGGCAAGAGTATTCAAAATGTCTTTTAAATAGAGGCAGCATCCCCATGACTGACATGGGGATACCATCATGTTTAGTTTGGCCGTTAGTTCTTTTATTTGGCATTCCTTAGATATTTTGTCCAAGCACAAATTTCTAAATAACTGTGAAAGCTTGCTGTGACTGGGGCTGGGTTGGGTGTGATCAAAGGAGGGACGGTGGCTCAGTGGCAGAGCATCTGCTTGGGAAGCAGAAGGTCCCAGGTTCAATCCCCGGCATCTCCAAAAAAGGGTCCAGGCAAATAGATGTGAAAAACCTCAGCTTGAGACTCTGGAGAGCAGGGGAGGGACGGTGGCTCAGTGGTAGAGCATCTGCTTGGGAAGCAGAAGGTCCCAGGTTCAATCCCTGGCATCTCCAAAAAAGGGTCCAGGCAAATAGGTGTGAAAAACCTCAGCTTGAGACCCTGGAGAGCCGCTGCCAGTCTGAGAAGACAATACTGACTTTGATGGACCGAGGGTCTGAGTCAATATAAGGCAGCTTCATATGTTCATATGTTCAAATGGGGTGTTTATGGGGCTGATGCTTGGAGCAAGCTAGGTAGTTGACAAGGTTCCATGTTCCCTGAAGGATGACATAGCCAGTGGCTACAACTCAAGTTATTTATTGTCAGTCGGTGCCTTTCCTTCTTCATGCAGTTAACCCCACCCCCTAAGGTCTATTTGGTCTGTTCTGTCTCCAGCTGTTCTGCTTACAGCCACCTCCAGCTTCTCCACACCACTGACTTAACGGCACAGCCCAACAACTGGACCCAACCATGTTGACTAGGTTTCAGCCCTTCTGCTTCTTGGCCTCACCCTCTCTTCTGGTCCAAGAAGATGCTCTCACCTTGGACTGCAGCTGCAAAGGCCAGCACCCTCACTGTGCCATCCATGTGCCCAGTCACACTTGTCCCAAAGGTATGGTCTCCTTGGGTTTGACACTAACTCCCACTCCCCCCCCCCAATCGGGGTCTCTGCTGCCTGTTGGGATGATCCTTGTTCTCCCTGGGTGTCACACTTTCTTTAAACAAAAACCATTAGCAAATTAGGGGGACATAATTCACCTCCACCACCACCACCACCACCATCCTTAGAAATTACAAGAGCATTGTCAGTTTTTTCTTATTTATCTCCTCACGACTGTGTTGTTTCTCCCTGATCTGGAATATCAACATCCAGCACAAATTCCTCTTTAGACAAAGTTCAGTGCAAAGTTGACAATTAGAATTGGATGCACTGATTTTTCTCTGCAAGATAATTGCGTTATGCAGTTGAACAGTGAAAGGTGAAAGGTGGGTCAGAAACAGTTAAGATGGTTACATGATTGAGTATCTTAGCTAGCAACCCAAGATCAAAACTACACCATGTACCTGAATGCACATCATGTACCAGGTTTCACTGGAAAAGACAATAACGCAAGAGATGTTGAAGGCAGCAGGAAAAGAGCCAACATGAGATGAACTGACTCAATAAAGGAAGCCGTAGTCCTTCGTTTGTATGTCCTAAGCAAAGGCTGTTAAAGATAGGATGTTTGGGAAACATGAGTAATAAGGAAAAAAGCATCAGCACTTAATTGTAATATGCACAGTAGTGATGTGCACACAATTTATTTACAGGTTCAGCTAATTTTGTTCACTGACATTTTTAATAATGCAACACCACATGTTCAGAGTAATGGTTAGGTTTGCCAAGTCCTACTCAAGAAAAATCTGGGGACTTTTGGGGTGGAGCCAGGAGCAAGGGTGTGACAAGCATGACTGAACTCTGAAGGGAGTTCATCACATTTAAAGGGACCAGGCACCTTTTAATTCCCTTCCCTCCGTTTGGAATAATGAAGGATAGGGGCATCTTCTTTTGGGGCTCATAGAATTGGACCCCCTGGTCCAATCTTTTTGAAACTTGGGGAGGGGAGTGCTTTGAGGAGAGGCACTAAATGCCATGCTGAAAATGTGGTGCCTCTACCTCAAAAAACAGGCCCCCCCCAAGCCCCAGATACCTACAGATCAATTCTCCATAATACCCTATAGGAACTGGTCTCCATAGGGTATAATAGAGTGCCCAGCAAACATTTCCCTCCCCCCTCTACTTTCTGATAACCCTGAAGTGGGGGAGGGCCTCCAAACAGGGGGATTTCCTGCCCCCAACTGGAGATTGGCAACCTATTTTATTAATGTATACAGGTGACATTTAACTACCTAGTCTTGTTCTCCTTGTGCGTGAAAGAATATCTTTTGGTGGACTGAGAGGGGTGGGTGGAGAAACCTGTTGAATCTCCTGGCCTCTATACAAACTACCAAAGTAAAAGCATCATCCTTCTCTTTGCCTTGCATTCAGAGCTACATTTCTTTTCCCCCACTCCTTTTTCTTTGCTTGAGGAGTGGGAAACATGGATAGATTTTTTTTTTCTCTTAAAACACATTTTTTGATTTGTTTTGGGGGTGGACTATTCATTTTTGTGGGTTCTGAAAACTGCCCTTTCTCTGCATGCTGGCTGTGGGGTCCCCTTTCTGCTCCTCCAAAAAGCACCCCGTTTCTTCCTGTGTTGCTTGAGTCTCTGCCTGGGGGGGGGTATCCTCTCTCCTCTCCCACTCAGGCACCCAAACTACCTACAGATTTCTGGAGGGCTTGGCTAACTGCCCTCTTCCCTGGCTGTGGGGTCCCCTTTCTGCCCCTCCAAAAAGCACTTAGTTTCTTCCTGCGTTGCTTAAGTCTCTGCCCGGGGGGGGGGGGGGGGGGGTTCCTCTCTCCTCTCCAATTCAGGCACCCAAACTATCTACAGATTTCTGGGGGGCTTGGCTAACTGCCCTCTTCCCTGGTTGCAGGGTCCCCTTTCTGCTCCTCCACAAAAGCATCCTTTCTCCTCTGCCACATATTCCCACACATTCCCTTAGCTAGTCCACCAGTGCCCCTCCCACAGCTGTGCAGTGAGTCCCAGTTGCCAGTCTTGGTTGTCCCTGTCACCTTCCCAGGTAGGATGGAAGGCTTGGCCCCAATCAGTCATCATGTTGCCAGGGGTGGGTGGCTGCAGTCATGTGGGTGGTCCCTGGGGAGGTACTCTGGGAGTCTGGTGTCTGTAGCTTAACCCTAGCCACACTGTAGTGTTTCAAAATGGCGCTGGACAACTCCCCCAAAAACAGTTTCCTGGAGGCACCTTGCTTGGTGGTCTGCTACTTGGATCCCCCCAAATATGACATGCATATAACATGTGGGCCATGTGGAAGGTCACCCCAGGGAGGAACTATGTGAGTTGAAGGCCTCTAGCACACCCAGGTCAGTTTTTGTCACTCCTGAACCAGCAGAGGTGACATCCTGTTGAAAAGCATTGCACTGAATGACCCTTTTCAGGAGTCTGTAACTCAGCCCCCCAAAGTCCAATGTGGACCAAACTTGGTGGGTACATTAAGGAGAGTGATTTGGAGACAACCTGCCATTTTGGAGCCTCAAAGCCCTGGGGGGGGGCTTTTTAAAAACCGGGCCAGTTTGCCAACTGGTTTGCAAACCAGGCTATGGTTCAGTTTGCCAACTGGTTCAGGAACCGGTCCAGTTCTGTTTGTGAACCAAACCAGTATTTTCTGGTCTGTGCCCATCCCTATTCACAATCATAGAATAAATTTTGGTATTGAGAATACAGAGTCATTGTTCTTGTAAATAACATTGGGGATCTCACTCTATATTAGTTAAATATCTCCTACACTTCAATTCCAAACCTTGTTTGTTACATCCTGGCTCTTATCAGAGTATTTTGGAGAGAAGTTTTAAAGAAGCTAGTGAGTGAGACATTTTCATATTCTATTAGTCAGTATATGCAGCAAAAGCAACGACAAAGGTTCTAACTGATTTCTTATTCCTGAAGTTTTGGTATCTGATATTTAGCTATACCAACTCTTCAGTGAATATCATCAAGCTCTATGAACAGAGTAGCACCTATGGCACATATTTCTAATTTGGCAAACTATGAATGCAGGAGAACGTTTACGTTAATGAGTTGGGGTGCTTTGCCCTCTGCAGTCCTCAAGAGAAGACATTTAAAACATTCTATTAGAAGAATGATTATATCCCTGTGATGATGGGAAAATAGAAACATTAGAACATGTTATCTTCAATTGCAAGATATATAATCAGATATGTGAAGTTTAGATATTCCCATACTTACAGCACCATCTCCATCCCACGGCCTGGGCAGAAGCCGGACTGGAACGGGTCCAGTATGGAAGCGTCCTCCAGGAAACCCTGTAACTGTGACGCCACCGCCTTCTCTATAATCTTACCCAAAAAAGGGCAGGTTTGACACTGGCCGATAGTTGACGAAATTGGTACATGAGACCTAACAAACAAGCAAGCAAGATGTGGAACTTGAAAGCTAGTCAGGACTTTGGTATATTTAACTCTATGTAACCCTTTCCTAATTCTTAGTAAATTTTTCTTCAAGCTAATTACACATGTGTGTGGCATTACTTATTGCTCTGCTAAATATCCAACAAAGGTTAAAAGCCCAGTAATATACTCCTGCTGCAATGCAGCAGTATATATTAGCTTGATAGCATCAGAGAGCAGAAAGATTTTTTGAGAAGAATCGGCATTTTGTTTTTAATGGATATTATTTTCCCAAACCCAGCTGGATTACAAACAAGAGATCTTTTTCTAGGGCCTGTTCTGACCAGCAGGACAGAAGAATTATCTCTACTGCTTGCAGTCTGATGGAGAAGGAAAGAATCAGGTGCATCTGCTGAATGTTCCAGCTGAGAGGAGAGAAACCTGTGCTTCAGCAGAGGAGGATTTAAACTGCATGCCAGACAGAGACCATGGGTACTTTCACACAGTGACTGTTTGCCAGTGAATTTTGCTATTCTTAGTAAAAATCCAGTTGCAAGTTCCTCAGTCAGCATCACAATCTGTAAGTAAACTATCAAACCACTCCCTCTTGCAAGTTCCAAAATTAAATGGTCAGAATTACCTAATATGGAAGTTAAGAGTGGAATGTGCTTTGAGAATTCAGGAAGTAATGCATGCCCTTGAGAATGATCCTCCCCAAAGTGTGGGAGAGCAAGAAAAATTTTAAAAGGATGAGATGAAAGCACATTTCATAATTCTAAATACTATTTCTGTTGAAGAAATCCCTCTGGTGGTCAGCTGTAAAACTGCCAAAGAGATTTGGGCCAAACTGAAACAAAAAATATGTGCAACACAAACATGTGCAATTTTTAAAAAGGAAATTGTATAATGTGAGGCTACATGAAGGAGGTGATGTGTGTGTACATTTAGATGGCATAATGCATCTTATTGCAGTGTTTCAAGCTGCGGGAACTGAGATAATGCCATCAAAGATTAATGCCAATATTTGGAATAGTTTTCGCAGTTCATATACAAATCAAATTGCTGTTCTGGAGTCAAGACTGTGCACATTTAGTGGATGTTGCTTTATGCTGAATTTTCTCAGAGACAATGCTATAAAGAAATCTGTTTCAGAAATTGCAGGAGGAATTAAAACATGAAAGAGAAAGTGTTGTGTGTTTTAATTGCTGAAAGGAAGGGCATGTTGAGAAGTTTTGCAGAGCAAGGGAAAATGCTGAGAGACAAAGAGAGAGGGGTGAGTGTTCTCATGTGCTCAAGCCCTATATGGCCGGGGACCTGCCTACCTGAGGGACCGTCTCTCCCCATATGAGCCCCAAAGAGCACTGAGGTCAGCAGGGAAGAACATGCTGACTATCCCTGGGCCAAAGGAGGCAAAATTACAGAGTACATGGGCACGGGCCTTCTCTGTTACAGCCCCGTGCCTTTGGAATCAACTCCCGGAGGAAGTACGGGCCCTGCGGAATTTGGACCAATTCCGCAGGGCCTGTAAGACCATTCTTTTCAAGCAGGCCTTTGTAGACCGTTGATAAGATGGCTGTTTAATCCACCAACAATTTTATCTAGTGATCCCTGCCATTATATAAATGTACAGAATAACATCAGGAAGACCACCGCCGTTTAAATTATGGAACGACTCAGACAACTGGAACTGGTTTTAGATATTGTTGTTTTAAATTACTGTATAATTTAAATGTTGTTTTTAACTTATCATATATTGTATAATTTTATTGAATTGTTGTTAGCCGCCCTGAGCCTGCCTAGGCGGGGAGGGCGGGATATAAATAAAATTTATTATTATTATTATTATAAGACAGTTCCTAACAGTCAGAGATGAGAGTCAAAAGAACAGAAAGCCCTTCCAAGCATTATACAAATGTTGCTGAAAAGAATTTAAATGTAAAGGACTGTTAGTTGGTAGATTCTGGATCATATTTTCACTTCCATCATGATAAGAATTGTTTTGTACAATTGGATTAAGGCAAAAGGCAAACTTTAATGCAAACTGATTGCAGCCCTTTGCCAACTCAAGAAATTGGAGTTATGAAACTGAGAATTTCCTGAGAAGGAGAGATGGTTGAAGTTCTTCTAAAAGACTGTGCTTATGCACCTTGGGCTGATCAGAATTTTGTGTCTGTTGAGAGTATTGTCCTCATTGAAGACAATGTGTGTAGTATTTTTCATCCAGAAGGCAAAGTTGGAATACTAGCTGAAAAGATTGGTGGATTTTAGGGTGTTTTCACACAGCAACTATTTGCAAATTGGATTTTGCTATTCTTACACAGTAAAAATCCAGTTGAAAAGTATGTTATTTAGTGTGTGTGAATGCACCCTGTGTGTATCTGAAAATGTTGCTGAACAAGTGTATCAGACTAATAATCAGAAGTGTCTTCATTATGACTGCATGTTAGTGTGGCACAGGAGACCCACAGAAATATTAAGTCTGTAGAGAAGCTGTTGCAGGACTGCAAAGCTGAAGTGACTAAATGTGACCAGATGTGGGGTCATTGGTATACCTGTCATAAAGAAAAGGGGACAGCATTCAACTCCAGCAAACAGCAATGTGCACATAATAAGAGGCTGTTGGAATAAGTCTACTCAGACCTAGTTGGTCCCTTAAATCCTTCAGTTGGAGGAAATAAGTGCATTTTTACTTTTATGGATGCTGTAAGTCATTCTGCAAGCTAGTCGTCCTGACCCCTGCTGGGCAAACGAGTAAATACAACAGTTTATTTGCACAACAGAATTCCCTCAAAGGTTATAAAGGAAATGATTTTTGAACTGTGGTATGGACAGAAACCAGGCCTATGGCTTTTGAATGCATTGGAGTCTAAAGCTTATGCCCATGTATCAAAGGAAAGCTGAAGCAGGAATCCTAGTGGGCGATGCTCAAGGTAGAAAAGGATACAGAGTTACGAATCCTAAGACTGCAATGCAGTGCATTCTGATGAAAGCAATGTACTCCAAGCTTCTAAGCCAATAGAGTCCACAGTGCAAACCAGCCAGGAGGCTGATGATGGAGTCTCTTGCAGTGAAATGGCCTGATGTCTACCAGCCAACCAACAGGATGGCGTCAAGAGACCACACGATCAGAAGGGGAGGCAGGGCAAACTGGCCCAGAGAAGGAAGAGACCACTGTGAGACAATCACAGAGAAACAATAAAGGAGCACCGCCACAGAGATTTCAAATGTGCAACCCGAGAGTGAACCCTCAAGCTGGAAAGAAATTATTGAACTGCCTACATTTGAAAAGGACAAGTGGTTAGAAGCAGTGGGGGGAGAGTTTGAGTCCTTGCAAAGCAATCAAACAAGGACACTTACTGAATTACGCCCCCAGGAATCAGGGACATTATTAAGACTAGAACAACATTTAACATATGGGTATTCAAGGTGAAGCACAATGATGATGGGAGTGTGGAAAAATATAAAGTGTGTTTAGTAGCAAAAGGATTAACACAGATGTCTGGGACTGAATTTTTTGGAAACCTTTGCGCCTGTTGTCAAATATGCCTCCATCAAGACACTTCTAAGTATTGCGGCATCAAGAAAAATGCATGTTGAACACATGGGCATTAAAACAACATCCCTCAGTCGGCATCCACCATATTTCCATCTGGGATCAAATCTGATCATGTGAAGGTGAGGGATAGTCCAACTCACATGAACACCTTGAACAACTCAATGGAGGATGAAGTTCT
This sequence comes from Heteronotia binoei, assembly GCF_032191835.1. Taxonomy (NCBI): domain Eukaryota; kingdom Metazoa; phylum Chordata; class Lepidosauria; order Squamata; family Gekkonidae; genus Heteronotia; species Heteronotia binoei. The sequence goes on along the minus strand of NC_083243.1, from coordinate 185,237,913 downwards.
CTCTATTAGGTGTGAACCTGCTTGGGGAAAGTCAGAAGACAATGTTTAATTGTAGCTAGTCTCTTTGCTCTTTGAATGGTTTCAAAGTTTAAAATTATTTCAAAGGGACCTGAGCGTTATCTTCAGTTCCTGAGCACATTGTTCCTGCTCTGGATTAGGATCATGGCTCACATGCAGAAGGATCTTGAGCCTCCTCCCAGAGCTGTTACCTTAAAGAAAAACTCTCTGGAGGCAACTATTGAGTCCATTACAGAAGGCCATGTGGTGCCACAAACTCTTCTGAAATGGCATGGAGAGGATGCTGAAGGTCCTTCTGCACATGCACCATGTTCTCTATCCAGAATGGGAGCTATGTGCACAGTAAGTGAGGACAGCATACAAGTCACATATGACTTTGAAAGGTTGGACATGGGATCCCACTCTGTGAATTCAGTCTCATGGAAATTGACCATAGGGGGAATCTCCATTGTGTGATTCTAATAATGGGGGTTATTTCCCTTTCTGGACTCTCACTCTCCCCATCATAAGCATACTCAGAGGGGGGCGGGGTTATTATTGCAGCTTTGATGTTCAAGTCAAGTCAGCCTTTATTAGCATAAAAAGCTTTGATGTTTGTAGTTCTTGGTGGGATGGGGGATGGTAACAGTTTATGAGAATATAGATTTTGTTCTCTCATTTCAGTACAGTTGAACAAGATTAGCAGGTTGTTGGTCATGTTGCAGTTTGTAGTCTGAATGAAGAGAGCATAAGACACCCAAGAGCTTTTCTGCTTGTTGTGTGTATGTCCTCCTAAACCTGAGTCACAATAACTCCAGATTTATCATAATAATACCTTGGAGTAACAGAGTGAGAAGTGTGACTTATGAAGACTTGTGGGGCATGAGGGGATTGGACTGATGGATATCATTAAAGGCTATCCTTCCTTCTTCAATGTGAGCACTAAGGAGCTCTCTGATATTAACAGCATATTAATTCACTGAACACACACAACTGCCCATTGTAACATGTTGGCCTGACTGCAAGCTGTAATACCAAAAGCAGAGGGGGGGGGTTGGTAGCAGGAACTCCTTTGCATATTAGGCCACACACCCCTGATGTAGTCAATCCTCTTGGAGCTTATGGTAGGTCCTGTAAGCTCTTAGAGGACTGGCTACATCAGGGGTGTGTGGCCTAATATGCAAAGGAGTTCCTGCTACAAAAAAAAAACCCCTGACTAAAAGGATGATCTATGTTGATGCAAATACTCTCCCTGCGGTGACTGATCTGTGACAGATATTTCACACATGCAAACCATCATTTGATGCAGAAGGTATGGAATTATGAGCATGCAGTTGTATTCACCCGAAAGGATGCAATGCATAAATTAAGTGTTCAGAGACAAGTTCTGCGGCCATTAATTCTGTTCTGCTTAACTGCATGGATTCAGTAAAATTAGCATACATCAACACAAGCTGAGAACGATAGCCATAACATTTGCCAGAGTTAATTAACATTGTTTCAATTTTAAAAAGAAAGAAAACCTTATGAATCAACTCACTACTTGTTTTTTTAACACACATTGCTCTTCCCTGTAGTAGCACCAGGATCAAACCTCTTCTTCTTTCCATTCTGCAGGCGATTTAGCCTTAATTTGGTGCATCATCACATTTGTAATAAGCACCAGCTAAAATGAAAACAATCTGATCTATAACATCCATTTGTCCATAGTCAGCCCTGCTAGCTTTTTTAGCTGTTGTGAAGAGGTTTTGTTAATACAAAGCAATGCTTCCTCTTATTTTTCTATTCTTTTGCTTTAGTAACACTGCCAGCTGCACTTTCCACTTCATATGAATTCTGGTCTATTCCAATTTTCCACTTCCCTGAATTTAATCCCAGCGTTACAAATGGAATCCCAGGCTACGCTAATGTCTCTTACTTTCTGGCACAGAAGAGATCAATATTTCAAAATGCCATATGTTTTATAGATCAGGCACCTTTTGCATAAGAATCTATTGGTATCTGAGCTATTTATGCAACAGCTCTGCATTATATTGTTCTCTGAGAAGGAAAGCATAGGAAAGACACACAAGGCACTACACAGCGCATCAACCTGAAACATCCTGTATACCCACCGTATGTGGGGGAAACCTATTTTTCCTACAAACTTTCATTGCAGATTTGTGACAATACATGCAGATACTGATTAGCATTTAGAAGGCCACAGAATCTTTGAGATATATGCAGGAAAGTGACTAAGTTTTCTAAATAGAAGAAGAAGATGAAGATATTGGATTTATATCCCGCCCTCCACTCCGAAGAGTCTCAGAGCAGCTCACAATCTCCTTTCCCTTCCTCCCCCACAACAGACACCCTGTGAGGTAGATGAAGATATTGGATTTATATCCCGCCCTCCACTTCGAAGAGCCTCAGAGCGGCTCACAATCTCCTTTACCTTCCTCCCCCACAACAGGCACCCTGTGAGGTAGATGAAGATATTGGATTTATATCCCGCCCTGCACTCCGAAGAGTCTCAGAGTGGCTCACAATCTCCTTTACCTTCCTCCCCCACAACAGACACCCTGTGAGGTGGGTGGGGCTGGAGAGGGCTCTCACGGCAGCTGCCCTTTCAAGGACAACCTCTGCCAGAGCTATGGCTGACCAAGGCCATTCCAGCAGGTGCAAGTGGAGGAGTGGGGAATCAAACCCGGTTCTCCCAGATAAGAGTCCGCACACTTAACCACTACACCAAACTGGCTCAGTGAATCTCTCCCTTCTCCCTCCCATGTCAGCTGCAGGATTCAGGCTTGATTGAAAGATGAGGATTGCAAGGCTAAGAGCCACACTGCTCAGGCTCAGCTGTGCTGCAAACAGTTAGGGCTACTCATATCCTTATAGGAGCCCCGTGGTGCAGAGTGCGAAGCTGCAGTACTGCAGTCCAAGCTCTGCTCACGACCTGAGTTCGGAAGCTGGGTTCAGGTAGCCGGCTCAAGATTGACTCAGCTTTCCATCCTTCAGAGGTCAGTAAAATGAATACCCAGCTTGCTGGGGGATAAAGTGTAGATGACTGGGGAAGGCAATGGCAAACCATCCCATTAAAAAGTCTGCCATGAAAACCTCATGATGTGGCGTCACCCCATGGATCAGGAATGACTCAGTGCTTGCACAGGGAACCTTTTAAAATATCTTTAATATCTGCAACACCTTCTGATGTTCGGCATGCAATCCAACCATGTGTAACCTCTTTGCACAGTTGTAGCCCTATCTAAGGCCCGTTTCGCACGACAAAGTTATCCTGGGATGTCATTTGAGTTTGATAATCTCGCATCTATCCCTGATGATATTTTGTCATTTGCATCATGATTGTCATGCACCCAATTGCTTGCCAGTTCCACTTTGTCAATTTCTATTACGACCCCCTATCCACGTCTGACCCAAAACCACTTGCCTTCTTGTTGAGTATTGCATGGCAGCACTGCGGCCCAATCTCTATTGCTTGTCCATTCTCTAGTCACTGATGGGCTGCAATGTCTCCCCTTTTTTGAGCCACAGGTAGAACAAAAGATCCATCCTGTTGTGTCCTTCTTCTTTCCGCCTTACACAGGAGACAGGGGGTGCCTGGTGCTTTCTCTCTGGGTGTGTGTGTGCACAGGAAGAAGGCAGCAAAAATGGCTCCCCCATGCATGTAGCTCTACCCTCCTTCCTAATTGTTCAAGGATTCCGCAGCAGCTCCTGAAGTGGGAGGGGGGAGAGAAATGCCTGCAATGTGTGTTGGGGAGGAGTTTCCCTTCCCTTCCCTGTATGTGTGAAAGTGAGTGCATGGAGTCTGGTCCGATTCCTGAACAAGTGTGGTGGGGGGAGGGAGAGAAAAGCCTGTGGTGTGCATTGGAGGAAGGCTCCTTTCCCTTCCCTGCTTACTCTTAGCAAACAATAATAAGTAGTATAATAAAGATAAATGATGGTCCACTTTTTTGTAGATACAAAACCACCAGAGGCAATGCCAGGGTTTTTTGCACCATAGGCAAGACTAACTATTTATGCTGCACCCCACTAACAAATTTTTGATTTTTTTTCCATTAGAACTGCTCTTGCTTTGTTTGCTCATTAGCTCTTTCTGCCTTTTGTTTGTGAAACTGAGCTCAAGATGCCTGGATTTTTCCCTAGAAAAATGACTATTTCTAAAGAAGTTTAAGATCAGTCCAGGGATAAGCCGGGACTGTAGTTAGCACAAACCCACTTAGTCCAAGTCAGGAAAGACCGGAAGACAGTTGGGTTTAGGGTAGAGCATGTTGCATGGGAGTGGAACTAGCCAATCATGGGGTGAGCAATAATGATGTAGTAGCAGTAGTAGTAGAAGAAGAAAAGATTGGATTTTATGCCTCGAAGGAGTATACTACCTGAAGGAGTCTCAGAGCAGCTTACAATCTCCTTTCGCTTCCCCTCCTCACAACAGACACCTTGTGAGGTTTGTGGAACTGGGGAAACTTGGAGGCTATTTAAAACTACAATCCTAGAAGCTCAGATAAAATATATACCACAAGTTAGAAAAGGCACAAACAGGTATAAGAGAAGGTCTGCATGGTTACCAAACAATGTAATGGAAGGTGTAAAAGGTAAGAAGGACTCCTTTAAGCGGTGGAAAACTAGTCCAAGTGAGGTTAATAAAAGGGAACACAGGCTGTGGCAAATCAAATACAAGACTGTGATCAGACAGGCAAAAAGGGACTTTGAGGAGCATATTGCAAAAAACATAAAGACCAAACAATGAAAATTTCTTCAAATATATTAGAAGCAGGAAACCTGCCAGGGAGGCAGTGGGGGCCTTGGATGATCAAGGGGTCAAAGGATTACTGAAGGAGGATAGGAAATGGCTGAGAAGCTGAATGCATTTTTTGCCTCTGCCTTTACTGTGGAAGACGAGAAGTGCTTGCCTGCTCCAGAACCACTAATTTTTGAAGGGATGTTGAAAGACCTGAATCAGATTGAGGTGACAAGAGAGGAGGTCCTAAACTGATTGACAAATTAAAAACTAACAAGTCACCAGGTCTGGATGGCATACATCCAAGAGTTCTGAAAGAACTCAAAGTTGAACTTGTGGATCTCCTGACAAAAATATGTAATATTTCCTTGAAATCTGCCTCTGTTCCTGAGGACTGGAAGGTAGCAAATGTCACCCCCATCTTTAAAAAAGGTTCCAGAGGAGTCCAGTCTCTCTACAAATAATACAAAATGAGTCCAAAATAAAGAAATAGTTCATATATTAATTTTAGACAAGTATGAGACTTTCTGTGCAATATAAGGAAGGTTACATCAGAACTCCAGTCCCTCTTTGTCTCACAACATGAAGTCGTAGCTCTCTTGGGAACGTTCCGGTGAAATTAATTAATGTTCAACCTGTTCGGTGTCTTCAAAGATGTGCAGCCCGAAATTCGTTAGGCTGTGCAGCCAGTCAGTCCGCAATGCAACAGGTTTGTACTAATTTTTCTTGTTTTGCTTTTAGCTTCTTCAAGCTCTACATAGAAAATTTCAGTCATAAATAAGAACGCCAAGAACTTTGCTCAATAGATAATCTATTCTTCTAGATTATCTATTGAGCAAAGTTGTTGGTGTTCTAACCCATGACTGAAATTTTGCATGTAGAGCTTGAAGAAGCTAAAAGCGAAACAGGAAAATTAGTACAAATCTGTTGCATTGCGGACTGACTGGCTGCACAGCCTAACGCAGTGGTGGGCAATGGTAGCTCTCCAGATGTTTTTGCCTACAACTCCCATCAGCCCCAGCCATTGGCCATGCTAGTTGGGGCTGATGGGAGATGTAGACAAAAAACAGCTGGAGAGCTACTGTTGGCCACCCCTGGCCTAACAAATTTTGGGCTGCATATCTTTGAAGACATTGAACGGGTTGAACATTAATTAATTTCACCAGAACGTTCCCAAGAGAGTTACAGCTTCATGTTGTGAGATAAAGAGGGACTGGAGTTCTGATGTAACCTTCCTTATATTGCACAAAAAGTCTTATACTTGTCTAAAATTAATATATGAACTATTTCTTTATTTTGGACTCATTTTGTATTATTTGTAGAGAGACTGGACTTCACGGTATCTTTTGCTTTTGACTGTTTCTTACCTGGAGATTGACAACAATGGTTCCCCAAGAGGGAATGGCTGATTTGGAGGTCAGAGTGTATGGCATTGTACCTGTCTGAGGTCCATCCATCCTCAAACCACACCCTCTCCAGTCTCCACACCTTGACTATCCAAGAATTTCCCAACCTGGAGTTGGCAACCCTATCGCCTTCCCTTTATATGCCTCTGACTTCAGCCTTCCATCTCCTCCCTCCTCCCTGCAGCCTCTACCTAAGATAAGGACAGTTTTTCTGTGGTGAGGGGAAACCAAAGCAGCTTACATTATTCTCCTCTCCCCTCTTTGATCTGAACAACAACCCTGTGAGGTAGGTTAGACTGAAAGTCTGTGACTGGTCCAAAACCCCCAGTTTGCTTTCACAGTAAGAACCTGGGTCTGACAGACCTCAACTCTGAAGCCCTAACTCCTATGTCACACTGGCTATCATGTGGGAAGGGGTGGGCTGCTGCTGAACATAGCAAGCAGTCAGGCCTAGGTAGCCAGCCTTTAGGTGGAGCTTGAAGATCTCCTGGGATCACAACTGAACTTCAGACAACAGATCTCTCTCCCCTGTATGGCATTATATTTAGATGTGGCCCCTCTCCTCCCCTCCCCTCCCCAAACCCTGCCCTCCTCAAACTCCTCCTCAAAATCTCCAGGAACTAGCAACCGTAGTCAGGACTGGGCCCAATGAGTTCTCCCTCAAAAGCCAAAAGAGGCCTAAAAGGTCCTCCTCCCCCACCTTTTAGTGAGAGAAACAAGGTTGGTTGTGTTTTACTGACAGAAGCAATCTTGGTTGCCTAGCAACAGCTATTGCCTAGCAGTTTCCCCAGTGGCCCAATGCTTGTCTGTCCTGGGGTCAGCAGTGAGCAGAGGGGAGGAGCAGACCCAGCCAATGGCACACAAGTTGTCTTGACTGGCAGTTTAATTAAATATATATTATACACACACACACACACACACATATAAATTATGCTTATTTCATGTTCTTTATTTCTTTGTTCCTTTTGGTTACTTTACAGCTGCTTTTCAGATTGTTTGTTAGAACTCTTCTAAAGAAATGATGGCTGAACTCCACTGACAAGTAATAAACTGAAGGATGAACTGATTTGGGAAGGGAGCAAAATGCTCAAGAGATGATTGTATGTATGTGTGCATGTGTGTTTTTCAACAGGTCAAGGACTATTTTTTGAAAACCCTTCCTTCACCACTGGTTTCCCTCTCTTTCAGTAAGGTCAAGTTTATGGCTTCAATGGGAAAGAGATGGTGAGAACCTGCACGGGCACTTTGAACACTTGGGAATATGCACTTAGCATTTTTGCAGACACATGTCTGCAAAAATAATAATAGTTTTTGGTCAAGTGCTAAGGTATTTGCCCATCAAAAGAGGACAGTGACTGGACAAATCTACACTCTGTTGGATGGAGCTGATTCACTTGATTCAATCCAATTTCTGACTTGGTTTTGAGAAAGAAATGACTTGGTCTTAGTGGTGGATGATCTGAGCTAGGGGACAAGAGGACTATGATTTAGGTGTTTTTCCTGGATCTCTTAGCAATACCACTGACCAAAATATCACTGAAGATCACCACCTTGGTGTGGTTCTGAACCTTTCTGAAGAACAGGTTTCAAAAGGTGATGCTAGGATACTATTATGGTCCATAGGAGTAATGCTGAGTACTACAGAGGAGTAATTCTGAGGAATACTTCACTTTTTTCTCTACATGAAACCTTGTATTACCGTGTACAGCTGCCAGTTTTATTTTTCTTTTCTATCAGATACTAATATGGCTGTGGCATCCCTTAACTTATACCTTATATTGATAATGAACAGGATTTAGTGAGTGAAGTGTGGCTTAAGAGCTGGTATAGTGTTGTGACTAAGAGACTGAGACCAATTTCACACTAAGCTTACCCTGCTGTTACATTCCTCTTCTCTGTGCAGCATTCTTCGGATTTCCCGCTATCTGCTCTGGAGCTGCAGGAAACATTGTGGTTTTCGCAGGGCAAACGGTTGGAAACTGGTTTTTAGCGGTTTCCGTTTGCTGCGCCAAAATTGCGATGTTTCCTGCAGCTCCGGACCAGATAATGGGAAATCCAAAGGATGCTGCATGGAGAAGAGGAACGTGAGAGCAGGGTAAGCTGAGTGCAAAATCGGTCTGAGTTATAAATTAGAAAGTCTGTGGTTCAGATTTAATTGCCAGTTCCTCTTAGCCTCAACCTCCATATTCAGTATGGGGATAATAGTAATGACAGCCTTATATGATTGTTCTAGGGATTACAAGATAATTATTTGGATCTCTTGAACCACAAATGGAGAATTTTGTGATGGCTGCTTTTAAGGATCAGGATCCCTATGGGTCAAAATGGAATGCAATCTAGGAAACTGAAGCTTGAGGGGGAAATCTTGAGTGAGCTTTTCTGGAATAGATCAAGAATTCACAAGTGAAGGGATAATTTCTTGCTGCAGGTCCTGCTAAATTCTCAAGAGTTCCAACTGAAAGAAAATTGAAGAAAAATAACCTCTATGAGTAGTTTTTCCTGAATTCCATAACCTCTAGGAGTAATTTATGCTGAATTCCAGTGGGGTAGTCATGAGACCCAGCCCATTGTATGCAAATAATTTTGAATATTTGCTGCAAAGCTGCTATAGGTTTTGTAAAGAAATAAAGGTTATCATCAGAGAGTGCAAGATAACAAAAGCTTAGACTTCCCAGACCCTGCCCTCCCGTAATGGGCTCAGGGCGGCTTTCCACATTCAGAAGGATATGCAGTCACTGTGCACAACTATGGGAAAGCTGCCTTCTACCATAGTGTCCCAAAGTACCCTCCCTATTCAGTTCCTGAGAGTCCCCTACCCTTCAGCAATAAGATTTCATGGGACATTTCAGGTTGCTGTGGGAGGCAATAAAGTTGTGCTCGAGGAGAGCATGTGCTTCTATGGAAATACTTGGGGAATCTAAGCCAAGGTCTGTACTCTGTACACTGTATTTCTTCTAGATCATTAAACAGTTGCGAGGGCTGCTTTATAGAGCCTTTAAGATAATGCGAGTCCAGCCCTGAAGACTGATACGAACGCAAGAACTTTTCAAAGCTGCTTGTCAAGTGAAAGGCAATGCAGTGGTAAAACAGTAAGCATAATATTGATCTGGATTTGCACATAAGTCTATGATCTCCTCAGCATGGTGGCTGCAAATTCATTCGCACATCCTAGAAACCTGGCAAATGAGAGATATTCATGTAACCATGTAAAAGAAATTTACCCTGACCATATTAGCTAATGAGTTTTTCTGCATTGTTATCTATAATGAGGGAAAGGTTTTGCATTTTTATCTTTAAGAGAACCAGAGACATGGCTGAATAACATCTGTAAGATCCTCAGGGCTAGAGGGGGAATAATGGGAGGAGAGAGGAAATCAGCACCTCCATGGAGAGAAGATGCTTACATTTGAACAATTCATCACATGGAGGCAAGTCCAAGTCCAATACTAATTAGTGTTTAATTGACTTCACTAGAACATTCAGCTGTTTTCACCTTCTCTAATTATGGAACATTCATTGTGAACCTGCATTTCTTTCAAGCTGACCATCTCTTAGAGTCTCAGCTATGATGGTTTGAGGCCTCGTGTGAAAGTGTAGAATGCAGGACTTGGATTGATTCTTTTTTTTTAAAATGAGCAGAGGCAAGTGCCCACCACAGAATAATTAATAAGCAACACATCCATGAGGTCTGGAGAGGGCATAATAAATGCTAATAACATGGATAAACATTTCATTATGAAGCCTATGCCATAAGAGGTAAATGACATATTAAAAAGGAATCTATTTTTTTCTCCACCTACCTTTCACAGAACACTTGGAGAACATATCTTTCCACCCCCCCCCCCAAAGGAAATTTCTGAAAGGAAATGTTTTTAAAAATCCAGATAGAATGATATAGATATGTATGTGCTTGTGCATACAGACAAATAGACAGATAGCATCATTTGGGATGCATCAAATTATCCAGTTTTTAAATGTTATTTCCATCAGATTATGATTCCCTCCCCCAAAAAATCCATGTTACTTTGTGCCATTATTTTCCACAGCATATCCCATCCTCCTCTGTTTATTTCAGCCTTTCAGAGGTTAAAAGACATAAATGTGTTGCATGAGAATATGAGGTTGAATTACATTGGCCTAGATGGCAGACACATGGTATGAGTTTACCTAGTTAAAAATAAATGAATTGAATGTACACATCCAGATACAAAGTACAAGGAAAGGAAAGGTCCCCTGTGCAAGCACCAGTCGTTTCTGACTCTGGGGTGACGTTGCTTTCACAACATTTTCACGGCAGACTTTTTACGGGGTGGTTTGCCATTGCCTTCCCCAGTCATCTACACTTCCCCCCCCCAGCAAGCTGGGTACTCATTTTACCGACCTTGGAAGGATGGAACGCTGAGTCAACCTCGAGCCGGCTACCTGAACCAGCTTTCGCTGGGATCGAACTCAGGTCGTGAGCAGAGTTTAGGATTGCAATACTGCAGCTTTATCACTCTGTGCCATGCGGCTCATATATACAAAGTACAACAACCTAGAATAAAGAACTGTGGAGTTGTAGGGTACAGAGCCTGCCTCAGTCTTCACCTCTGAAATGCTCTGAAGTCCTCCTGAAAGGCCTCGGGTAATGAAGGGAATGAGGTTCAATACTCAGCCAAGTCTTCCTTCAGACTATTCCTGGTTCCCCATCTTCTCTCTTGGTTGTATGGGGGGCAGGAATTAGCCTGACACTGTCTTCATCAGTCTCTGACTGTGGGGTGCTAAAAGGTCCTGAGCAGCTTGGACAGACCCACCCCCCCAACCGCTATTCAATGAGACCACCGCATCTTATGGCAGCCTTGTATCTTGGATAGCTGGGTCTAAGGCCACTGCCTCCTCGCCTGCCCTGTAGATCTTCTCATCACCCCAGTGGACCTCTGGGCTGGACATCCATTCTGGGCCTCACTGCTTGCCGTACTTGGAGGTGCTGCTTTGTCAGCCAGCTGGCCAGCAGCAGGAGGAATTAGGATGAAAGTTGCTGGGCAGTCCAGTTCTGGGCTGCGCTGTGCAATGTCACTCTTTGCGACAACTGCAAAAAAACTCAGCGAGAGTTTCAAAAAGCTGCCATCGGAAACGCCTGAAAACTTAAAAAGCATGAAGAATTCTGGCTCTGTTCTATACGCATTCTTTCCGACACATTAACATTTGGAAAAAGAAAGAAGTAATTTTTTAAAATATTATTTGTACTGGAATAATACTATTTGTCACCGTCTTAATTATATTTACTGGTAAATTCGAGACAACCAACAGTTCTGGCTTAAGAGAAATTATATTAAGAACCACAGATTCTGCAAAAAGCCCAAACGACGACAACAAAACCACCCTTTAAAACCTCTCAGTCTGATATATTGACTGAAGTAAGTATTCAACTACTTGGGATTTAAATTTGTATTTTATAGCCTTATGACATTAATCAAACGTGTATGCATTTTTACCTGGGGTGCATCATCTCCTCAGACGCCAAGATTGATAAGGAGATTGACAATAGACTGGCAAAGGCAAACCGTGCATTTGGCCGACTGCATAAAAGAGTGTGGAGCAACAAGCATCTGAAAAAAAGGCACAAAGATCAATGTTTACAAAGCGGTTGTGATGACAACCCTCATCTACGGCTCCGAATCGTGGGTTTTATACCATCATCACCTGCGACTCCTTGAGCGCTTTCATCAGTGCTGCCTTTGCACCATCCTCAACATCCACTGGAGTGACTTTGCGACCAACACTGAAGTCCTCAAGCGGGCGGAGGTTACAAGCATCGAGGCATTGCTGTTGAAGACATAGCTGCGCTGGGCAGGGCATATCTCCAGGATGGAAAACCACCGCCTTCCCAAGATTGCCCTGTATGGCGAACTTTCCACCGGCCATCAAAATAGAGGGGCACCAAAGAAGAGGTACAAGGACTCCTTGAAGAAATCCCTTGGTACCTGTTGCATTAACCATCACCAGTGGTCTGACCTAGCCTCAGATCGCAAAGCATGAAAGCACACCATCCACCAGGCTGTCTCTTCCTTTGAGAACGCACGCATAGCTGGTCTTGAGGACAAAAGGAGATTGAGGAAGAATCGTACTGCTACAGCACCAACCTCAAATCAGACTTTTCCCTGCAGCCACTGTGGCTGGACCTGCCTGTCCTGCATTGGGCTTGTCAGCCACCAGTGAGCCTGCAGCAGATGTGGACTACTGCACCTTTCTTAAATCTTTGTTCGTGAAGTCAAGCCGAGAGATGCATTTTTATAATAATATAGATTCACATATTTTGGCTGCAAAGGAAAAGGAACATTACTAGGATTCAAATGTTACTCAGCTGAGTGCCACAGCAGCAAAGTAGCCTCATGGACTGGGCAGTAGGGGTGTGCAATAAGATATCCCCAAACTGAAATCATACCTGGAATTTTCTGCTTTGTTTTGGCTCAGGGATATCCAAAAGGGTACAAGTCCCTTCTGAAATTTTCTAGGATTCCAGAATACAAAACCCAAACCTTTCAGATTGTTTGGGGTAGAATTTCAGGGCCTGAACTTTGCTACTCCATGGCTGATAACAGACGGGCAGTTTGAGACGCCTCAGAAACTGACTTGAAAAACCCATCCAAACGTTCACATCTGCCATCTGTCTCGATCCCATACTCACCCCATCCTTTGCCATCCTCAGAGCAGCTCAAAAAGCTACCACTGCCAAAGTGGTAGCAGAAATCTGAGCCACATGCCAGATACCTCTTTGGTGTCTGGACACAGAAGTGCTCAAGCAAGGCACCTTTGCGGTGTGAACTCTCCAAACTGCTCTAGGCGCTCACCAGTATTTTTTTTTTTAAAAAAATCTGTCTAGAGCACATGCGCATGACCACTAAAAATGTATGGAAAAAAGAAAAACAAACCGCACCAAGGGAATGGTGCGCTACAGCTGTTTAACCTTGCCAAGGCACCTCATGGGTGGGATAAGGGCGCCTTGCGCTGGAGTGTGTGAATGGTTTGGGATGGTTCTTTCTGAGCCAGCCTGATCTGGAATGCCTTCCATCCATCCCAACTGCCTGTCATCAGCCTATGAGTGTGTTTGTGTGTGTGTGTTTCCTAGGCAATGGGAGGGGGATATGAGACAAGTCTCCCAACTAATCTTATCTCCAGGATGGATCAGGAGAGTTTTCCCTGGCTTATCAGACACTCCTCTTTGGCCAGAGGAAAAGTCAAAGAACCTCTAGTAGGAAGAAAATTAACACTGCTGCTTGCCTGGGCTTGGGCAGCTATTACCCAGACTGTGCTTTTATTGTTGCTGTGCTGCTGAGATTAGGACCAATTTTGTACTAGACTTGTTCTGGGTGGGGAGCCCTTTTGCTCCTGGGGCTTCTCTCCGTTTTCGCACAAGCTGCCCCGGAGCTGCGAGTTGGTCCGCCGCTTTTCCGTAGCAAGCAAGATCCTCTTACAAGTGGTTTCTGCTTGCCGCAGGAGAGGCATGCCAACTCACAGCTCCGCGGCAGCTTGTGCAAAAATGAAGAGAAGCGCTGGGAGCAAAAGGGCTCTCCACTCGGAACAAGCTCTAGTGCGCAATCAGTCTAGGTCTCTTGCTGCAGATGATGACTACTTGGCTGCTTTTGATTGTCTTTCATTATTACTAGTTCAATTTGCCATTGGTTCTGTTTAGATTCTCATATTTGATATTGGTTTCGCTTCTCAAATTTTGGGCACTGCTGACTCTCCAGTTTGGGCATATGTTGAAAAATTGCCGCCAACTTTTATTTGAAAGATTGTGACATATCCTCTCTTGGGATGCAAGTATACCCTCTCTTGACAGAACTCTTCCTCAGGCTGGAAATTTATTTTTTAAAAATGCAAAAAAAAAAAAAGGGGGGGGGGAATTCAGGCCATGATTGTTTAGCCTCTTTCATGGCCTGAAATAATGTTCCTTGACTTTTTGTTATTCAGCCTGATGAAGAGTTCAGTCTGAGCTCTAGAGAACTTGAAAATTTTCAGTATTTTGCTAGGGACACCCTGTTGAGGGGTCCCCAGATTGGGACTCATTTGTTGAACCTTTTTGGAAATTGTAGTGTTCTCAGTAGAGAGGGAGGATTAGATCCCTCCCCCCCCCCTCAATTTTGAAAGCAATGGGATGAAGAGATCAACTGAGGCAACTTGGAGGAAACGTGGCATTTTCCCCATAGGAAACAATGGCGTCAGAAGGAATATTACTTCCATTTGGTTAAAAATAGCTGAAATTTGTTTCCAAAATGGTAACAACACTCCCAGAATTGTTCATTTACCAAGCACGTGATATATTACGATGATGGATGTCTGAAGGCAAAGATGATTCTGTAGGTTGGCATCTTGAGCAACAGCCAGTTCTTGAGTCCCCCGGAAGGCTCTTCTAACTCATCCATTTAGAAGGATGATTGTGGACCATGAAGCATGTCAACAACAGTCAAGAGCCAGAAGAAGAAGAAGAAGAAGAAGATATTGGATTTATATCCCGCCCTCCACTCCGAAGAGTCTCAGAGCGGCTCACAATCTCCTTTACCTTCCTCCCCCACAGCAGACACCCTGTGAGGTGGGTGGGGCTGGAGAGGGCTCTCACAGCAGCTGCCCTTTCAAGGACAACCTCTGCCAGAGCTATGGCTGACCCAAGGCCATGCTAGCAGGTGCAAGTGGAGGAGTGGGGAATCAAACCCGGTTCTCCCAGATAAGAGTCCGCACACTTCACCACTACACCAAAATGGGTATATGGATATACACACACATAAACAGAAACAAAAGTACATCTCTAACATTTTGGTTTGCACCTTTGTGTTTAAAGTTTTCAATGGTTTGGCGAGCAAATGCATTTATTAACGAGCTCAAATATTTGAACCGAGACGCTGCAATAAGCTTTATGCAAACTGACTTTTTTTTGCTGCCGGAACTCCTATCCTAGATATTCCATTTTTGACACATGTACTACCATTTCAAAAGCAATTCAATTATTAAAAAGCAAGAGACGTGAGTTAGCTTTCAGGCAGGAGTATTCCTTCCCTTCTCCTGCTGGCCTGTGCTAAAGCTGCAGCGTTGCATTAGCCTGTCTGAAAATAGCTATAATTAAAGGTTTCTGGTTACAGGGCCGTCAAATCCTTTTGCGTGTTTTTTTGGCAAAGGCCTCATATCAGAGAGCAACATTAAATAGACCATCTGTTAGCCTTCATTAGGCCTTCTCTCATCAACAGCACTATTAAATAGCATGGAGCGCTGTAAAAGGCTTGTTGACATCTGGGCTTTCGGTGGAAATACTGATCAATATTAATAACAAAACTACTTCACCTGAATTTATTATTAATGGAAATTTAAATGTAACCCAAATATGTGCTTTGCCTTGCAGCACACTTTTAACGCAAGTAATCTTAATGGTAGAGTAGGACCTTTTTGTAGCATGACGTGACGATGAAGACACCTGAAGTACTGTGCAGCACGTTATCGTGCCATGACTTCGTTATTGTAAGCATTCATAAAATCCCATCTTTTTTATTTAAATATCTTTTCATTAAAATAAATATTTACTTGAGAACCTCTCATTTCTATTCCTAGAATACCACCCCAGCAGGATCCCTTGTAAGCACAGACACGGATCTGATCTGTGCATGCCACAGAATACTGAGGGGGTGAGGGTCTACCACTCTACCACTACCAAATAGGCTCTACCACTGCAGCTGGAGAGAGTCCCATTTTTCAAGCTCCCACATGTAAAAACTCCCAATATATAATTATATCCAGGAGGAAGTTTTGAGATTTTAGTATGCTTCTACTTTCATGGAATTATGAATGCAGAGGTAATTTAAAAAAACAAAAAAACAAAAACAAAAAGCACCCTCAGGGAGGGATGGTGGCTCAGTGGTAGAGCATCTGCTTGGTAAGCGGAAGGTCCCAGGTTCAATCCCCGGCATCTCCAACTAAAAAAAAGGGTCCAGGCAAATAGGCGTGAAAAACCTCAGCTTGAGACCCTGGAGAGCCGCTGCCAGTCTGAGCAGACAATACTGACTTTGATGGACCGAGGGTCTGATTCAGTAGAAGGCTTCATATGTTCATTTGCAAGTACTGTCCATTCGACAAATACAGCACCTCTGCCAGCTTATTCCAGTTTTGTTCTCTCCTCGTCTTAGTGTCTGTGGGACCTACCCAACAACCTTTTGAAATGATCTGCGTATTTGTCTCCTGTAGAAAACGAGCCACTTGTTATTCATAGAATCTTATCTCAGGATCCTCCCCGCCACCTCTCCCCCAGGCTGGCCTGTGAGAGTCGGCAAGGTAGGCAGCAGCCTGGGACGCCACCTCACTGTGGGGGTGGGAGCAGGGGCAGGCACTCCTCCCCATCCCCGCTTGCGCCGAGGGAGCTCCCCTCAGAGGGAGTTGGCTGGGCAGCGGCTGCCTGTGTGCTTCTTCCTGCGTTCCAATTCTCTGAAGAGGTAGAGGGCCGGGCGAGGGGCGGGCCAAGTGATAATGTCACTTTTGAAGTCATCGTGCCACGTGTGAGAAGCACGTGCGATTAGCATCCTGGGAGGGATGTGGGCGCAGGGTTCTGCTGCCCCAGGCAGAACCCCTAGCGCCGGGCCTGCCCCCCCCCCCCACACACATATTGAGTTTATCAGTTGGGGGAAGAGGTAAATTGGCAAAGCAACTTTTTTCACAACTATGTTTCTGTGGTTTAATTTTCCTCTGATTCTCATCTATGCTATTCTGAGCATGAGCCGCTCTGAGCCTCATATTTTCTTTTTTTGCAAAATAGCTTCTAGAGTATCCACATCAAAGTGATGTTGTGAACATAAATCAATGTCCGTAAACACTTTAATCTCCTTTGGTAAGAGAAATTTCCAATTATATATGCAATGTAGGCTCAGCTGCTCTCCTCATGATCGTGTGAGAGGCGGAAATTTGATGTATTAGCCTGCTTGCTTCCTATACCGAAGATTAATAAACACTTTCATAAAACAAGCACTGAGGTTAGGAGCTCAACTAACATGTCATACCAAATGAACAATACAGTGAAAAATCAGACAGTGGAAACTCAGTAATTGAAACTTAATTGCATAAAACTCTTAATTATCTGAATTCAATAAGGACTTCTCCGATGCTCTATATAAATCTAACCCTCTGTAAATATCACATTTTATCAGATTAATTTGTTCGGATATTCACAAGGATGTAAAGCAAATGATATTCTCTCAGTGATGCGCCATGAGAATTCACCAAATTGAGGTTAAAGCATTTCTTCAGTTTCTGTTCTGTTCATAAGCATAACAAAAATACAGAATAGAAACAGGAATTGGAAACAGTAGCAGTATTAAATTGTGAGACGGAACTATGCAGTGGCAACAAATGCTGTAGCCATTAGGGTTGCCAGACTACAACTGATTCCCCACTAGGCTTGTTCTGACGTTGGAGCTCTTTCCCCCTTGACGCTTCCATTCAATTTTGCACAAGCTGCCATGGGGCTGCGACTTGCCCTGCGTCTTTCCCGTGGCAAGCAAGGTCCTCTGAAAACTGGTTTCTGCTTGCTGCAGGAAAGAGGTGGGGCAAGTCACAGCTCCGCGGCAGCTTGTATGAAATCGGATGGAAGCGTTTGGGGCGGAGGGGGGCGGAGCTCTGAAGCTGGAACAAGCCTAGTGGGAAAACGGTGTACCTGTGGAGGCAGGAGTGCCCTTCTGCCAGGCCTTGTCCCCCCCCAGCTGCCAATCAGCTGGATGCTGGGGAAACTTACCAGGAGAAAGAGGAAGACCTAGGCTATTTCACCAGCATCACACAGGAAGTGACATCATCACACCAGTGATGTCCAGGCAATGTTCTAGTATTTGGGCAAAAGCTTTAGAGTAAAAACAGCTTCTACCATAAATAGAGTTTTTGTCCAAATACCACCAGAGTGTTGCAGCGACATTGCAGTGCAACGTGTCATGGGTGCTGGGGACCCTTCAGAGGAAGTTGAGTCTGATGAGGAAACTGTGCCCCTGCCACCTGCACCAGTGCCCCTGCCTCCTGCTGGAGAAGATCCTAGCCCCCCTGCCTCGCCCTCTCGGGTGGCTCGTGTGCGTGACCGCCTCCGGCAGGACCTCAGGGATCGGAGGAGGGCGGCACGCTCACAAGCAAGACGCTCCCTGAGCCCTGAGTTCTGAGAGGATTCTGGCCCTTCTAAGAGCAAGGATGCTTGAGTGGTAACAGGATCCTGGCTGCCTCCCTGAGCCAGCAATTAGCCCAAACGGGCAACAGCCAGCAGAGGGCTATATAGCTGTGGGCTTTGGGAGGAAGCTTTGTGGAAGCAACTAGTCATCTCCCTGACATTCTAGCATCCACTCCGGCTTGACTTTGGTTCCTGACTCCCTGACTTTGGCTTTGGACTTCTGGACTCCCTGACCTCGGCTTCTGGACCTCAGACCTGCGATACTTCTACAGTGATTCGGATTTGGCGCCTCGGACCCTCCTGCTTACTGGCTACAGACCTCGGACTGCCTCTGGACTTTGCCTGACCCGGCCCCAGCCGTGACAGATTGCTTCCACCGACAAACACCCACTCCACAGGATGGATGCTGAAGCAAGTGAAACCACAGAACTACTGGCTGCGCTCCAAGCCCAGGTACAGCAGCTAACACAGGCAGTAGTGCACTTGCAGCAACAACCTGCGGCCAGTGCTCCAGCCAAGTGCCCAGTTCCCCCACCTGACAGATTTGGGGGTGCCGTGGAAGAATTTCCTGCCTTCCTAGCACAGTGTCGGCTGTACTTTGAACTGAGAGCACGGGACTTCCTCAATGACAAAACCAAGGTGTGTTTCGTCATCAGTCTGTTAAAGGGGCAGGCGGCCAAATGGGCCACACCCTTACTGGTCGCGTCCTCTCCCCTACTGACTGATTACCAGGGGTTTGAGGCCCACCTGTCTGCTGCTTTCTCAAACCCAGTCCAAGCAGCCACAGCCAACCGGAAGATCAGGGCACTGAAACAAGGCAACTCCTCGGTGGCTCAATATGCCACTGAATTCAAGCTCCTGACCCAGGACTTGGCGTGGAATGAGGCTGCCCAGATGGACCAGTTTACTGAGGGGTTGGCAGAGGAGGTCCTGGATGAACTGGCCAGGGTGGAGCAGCCACCCACGCTCCAAGAACTTATCACCCTCTGCCTCCGCATCGATGGCCGCCTGGAAAGTCGCCGCCAAGCCAAGACCAGAGGGCGCCAGCTCCCTGCGCCGTGCTACCTGGCTCCTCGCCCGTCCCCAGCTAGTACCAGCACCAAGGATGAGCCTATGCAGCTTGGAGCTGCTCGACCCCGCCTGACCCCAGAGGAAAAGACCAGACGCCGCACGCAGAATCTGTGCCTCTACTGCGGCACGGCAGGCCACTATGCCTCTGGCTGCCCTGCTAAGCATCGGATACCTGGACCTTCGCTGCCACCGCTGCCAAAAGGGCAGCCCCAGGCGTAAGTGGACCCCCCAGCCTGGGGCGACTAGCTGGGTCCTCCGAACAGCGGGCTGATACCCCAGGGCCATTCCTGCTACCAGTCAAACTCCGTCTGCCTGACGAACGCTGGCTGTTCGTGTATGCCATGCTGGACTCGGGAGCGGCCCACTGCTTTATAGATGCCGCCTTTGTGAAGCAGCACCAGATCCCTGTGCAGACAAAAGGGATTCCGTCGCTGGTGGAGGCTATTGACGGGCGCCTCCTCCGTTCTGGCCCCGTCACCCAGGAGACCTGTCCCATCACCTTCCACGTCCAGCAGCACCAAGAACAGCTGCGGTTTGATGTCGCCCGCATGCCTCGCTTCCCGCTGATTCTAGGCCTTTCCTGGCTGAAGCTGCACAACCCCATCGTGGACTGGGCCCAGCAGGAACTACGCTTCCGAGACCCATGCCCCCATCTGACTCCTCCCACCACTCTAGCAGCTGGCATCCCGAGTGGTGGTCCTCAGCTCCCTCAGAAGTATGTGGACTTTGCTGATGTCTTCGAAGAGACAGGAGCTGATCAGCTTCCCCCTCACCGGCCCTACGACTGTGCCATTGATTTGGTACCTGGGGCACCACTCCCGGTGGGGCGTCTGTACCCAATGTCGGAGCCGGAGTTGGCAGCTCTGCGAGACTTCCTGGACAAGAACCTGAAACGCGGATTCATCCGACCCTCAACCTCTCCCCTATCTGCTCCAGTGCTCTTCGTGAAGAAGAAAAGTGGGGAGCTCCGGCTGTGCAATGACTACCGGGCCCTGAACAAGATCACCATCCGCGACCGGTACCCTCTACCACTGATCCCTGAACTCTTGGATCGCCTAAAGGGGGCCCAAATCTACACCAAGCTGGACCTCCGTGGAGCGTACAATTTGGTGCGCATACGGCCCGGAGACGAATGGAAGACCGCGTTTGGGACCCGATACGGGCAGTACGAGCACCTGGTAATGCCCTTCGGACTGACCAATGCCCCCGCTGTCTTCCAGAGGTTCATGAATGACATATTCCGGGACCTGCTCGACCGCTTCGCGATCATATACCTGGATGACATCCTAATTTACTCCCGCAATCCTGCCCAGCACGCCGAGCACGTCCGCCAGGTCCTGCAGCGCCTACGAGCCCATGGTCTCTACGCCAAGCTGGAGAAGTGCGACTTCGACCTGCGCTCCGTCGAGTTCCTTGGGCACATTGTGTCACCGCAGGGGATCCTCATGGACCCGAAAAAAGTAGAAGCGGTCCTGACCTGGCAGGCTCCTCAGAATCGCAAAGACCTGCAGCGGTTCCTCGGTTTTGCCAACTACTATCGGCAATTCATCCCGGCCTACGCATCCCTGACCACACCCCTGACTCAACTACTCCGCCCCAAAGAACCCTTCCACTGGTCCCCAGAGGCCGATAACGCCTTCTCCACCCTGAAGACTCGCTTTGCCACCGGGCCACTCCTGAGATACCCCGACCCCCAGCTTCCCTTTACGGTGGAAGCTGATGCCTCCAACGTGGCCCTGGGAGCAGTCCTGTCCCAGCGCGAGGAGCCGTCCCAGCCACTGCAGCCCTGCGCCTATTACTCGCGGCAGCTCACTGCTGCAGAGAGGAACTATACCATCTGGGAGAGGGAGTTGCTCGCGATCAAGGCGGCGTTTGAGGTTTGGCGACATTACCTCGAAGGGGCTCGCCACCCTGTTCAAGTGCTCACCGATCACCGGAACTTGGAACACCTCCAGACCACCCGCCGTCTCAACCAGCGCCAGATCCGGTGGTCCCTATTCTTCTCTCGCTTCGACTTCCGGATCTCCTACATCCCCCATACCCAGAACCGGAAAGCAGACGCGCTCTCCCGGAAACCGGAATACGCCCCTGCCTCAACTGAGACCGCGCCCGCTGCTCCAATCCTGCCGCCCTCAGTATTTGCAGCCACCTCCACTTCACCAGCACTCGTGGAGGACATTCGGGCTAGCCAGGCCAATGATCCCTGGGTCCAGCAACACCTCCAGGCTCTCCAAGATGACCCAACAGGGGAGTTCACGACTCGAGGCGGCCTCTTGCTACACCGCGAACGCCTCTATGTGCCGCCCGGGCCCTTGCGGGCAGAAGTGCTACGCCTGACCCACGACTCGTTACCCGCCGGGCACTTTGGACAGCATAAGACCACCCACTTGCTGACAAGGGAATTCTGGTGGCCACGAGTTCGCGCTGATGTTGCCCGCTATGTCAGCTCCTGTGACGTCTGCCGACGGGCCAAAGACATCCCAGCCAAACCCTCAGGGTTGCTGCAGCCCTTGCCCACATCTTCAGGACCCTGGGATACCATCTCGATGGACTTCATCACGGAACTTCCACGCTCCAAGGGTCAGACTTGTATCTGGGTGGTCGTCGACCTATTTACCAAGATGGCCCACTTTGTTCCGTGCCCGAAACTCCCCACAGCTCAGGAGACGGCCCAGCTTTACCTGCAACACATCTTTCGTCTGCATGGACTCCCAGCCCATCTGATCTCCGATCGGGGCCCTCAGTTCTCCTCTCGGTTCTGGCAAGCCCTCCATTCCAGCCTGGGTACTCGAGTGCACCTGTCCTCGGCCTACCACCCACAGACAGATGGCCAGACAGAGCGCACCAATGCCACGCTAGAGCAATATCTCCGCTGTTACACCTGTTACCAGCAGGATGACTGGACCACTCTATTGCCCCTAGCGGAGTTTGCATACAACAACGCGGTCCATTCATCCACCCAAATGACCCCGTTTGCTGCAACCTACGGGTACCACCCTCGGTTCTTCCCAGCGATCCTACCACCCACGAATGTCCCCGCCGTCGATGCCTACCTGCAAGAACTCCGTGCCAGCCAAGACTTGCTCCGAGAGCAGCTACAGCAAGCCAAGGAGGCATATAAACGGGCTGCGGACCGAAAGAGGCAAGAAGGCCCTCCAGTGCAGCCGGGGGATCAGGTGTGGCTCTCAACTCGCTACCTGCGCCGGCCTGGTCGGTCTCACAAGCTGGATGCACGGTTCATTGGACCCTACCCCGTCGTTGAACAAATAAACCCCGTCGCCTTCAGGCTCCAGTTGCCACCCCACCTCCGCATTCACCCCGTGTTTCATCGCTCCCTCCTAGTTCCGGCTGCACCCCCTGACCCAGCTCGGACTCCTTCCCCACCGCCGCCACCACCAGTGTTGGTGGATGACGAGGAAGAATATGAGGTGCGCCAGATCCTGGACTCCCGGTACCATCGTGGAGGCCTCCAGTACCTGGTGGACTGGGAGGGATACGGCCCAGAAGACCGGTCTTGGGAGCCCGAGGACAATCTTCATGCCCCGGACTTGGTGCACCAGTTCCACAACGACCACCCCGACCTTCCAGGTCCCTCGACGGAGGGGGGCCCTGGGGGGGGGATAGTGTCATGGGTGCTGGGGACCCTTCAGAGGAAGTTGAGTCTGATGAGGAAACTGTGCCCCTGCCACCTGCACCAGTGCCCCTGCCTCCTGCTGGAGAAGATCCTAGCCCCCCTGCCTCGCCCTCTCGGGTGGCTCGTGTGCGTGACCGCCTCCGGCAGGACCTCAGGGATCGGAGGAGGGCGGCACGCTCACAAGCAAGACGCTCCCTGAGCCCTGAGTTCTGAGAGGATTCTGGCCCTTCTAAGAGCAAGGATGCTTGAGTGGTAACAGGATCCTGGCTGCCTCCCTGAGCCAGCAATTAGCCCAAACGGGCAACAGCCAGCAGAGGGCTATATAGCTGTGGGCTTTGGGAGGAAGCTTTGTGGAAGCAACTAGTCATCTCCCTGACATTCTAGCATCCACTCCGGCTTGACTTTGGTTCCTGACTCCCTGACTTTGGCTTTGGACTTCTGGACTCCCTGACCTCGGCTTCTGGACCTCAGACCTGCGATACTTCTACAGTGATTCGGATTTGGCGCCTCGGACCCTCCTGCTTACTGGCTACAGACCTCGGACTGCCTCTGGACTTTGCCTGACCCGGCCCCAGCCGTGACACAACGTCAATGATGTGGCCTCAGCCTTCCTCTTTCTCCTGGTAAATCCCCCATCATCCCCTTCTGGTTTCCAGAGGGAACTGGCAACCCTAGTACCTGTTCACTTTTAGCAGTCCAATCAAAGCCATTCATTTGTGTACAATCCATTGTTCAGTTATATCATTTGGGGAGGGACGATGGCTGAGTGGTAGAGCATCTGCTTGGGAAGCAGAAGGTCCCAAGTTCAATCCCTGGCATCTCCAACTAAAAAGGGTCCAGGCAAATAGGTGTGAAGAACCTCAGCTTGAGACCCTGGAGAGCCACTGCCAGTCTGAGAAGACAATACTGACTTTGATGGACCGAGGGTCTGATTCAGTATAAGGCAGCTTCATATGTTCATATGTACATCGCTTTACTTTTGACCCAATTTTTGTTCCTCTTATGTGGCTAGTTCAGAGATACCAACCCAGAGAAGGGATGTAGGCTTTTCCCACCCCCCAACAAGGAACTGAAACATATGGAGTGATGAACAGAGGAGGGTTGTTGGTATAGGAAGGAATGCGGATGAGCCAGGTGAGGATACTTTGAAGGAAGATCAGAGTCTGGCCTGACCAGGTAAGAATGGGGAACTGAGAAGCTAAGAGACGGGAATAGATATGAAGTGTCAGTTTCAAGAATGGAAGCTGAATGGGAGGAGGGAGGAGATTCTTCTTGTCTCGATGGGGAGGCGCAATGATGAGAGAAGACTCCAAAGAATCGACTAAAAAAAGTATGGCTTGGCATGCCCTTTTAATGCATCTGAATACACCTGGCCATGAGTAAGGGAAGCAGTGTCACTGGCTGAAATCGGTGCAGAATTAAGATCGATGGTGGCATGGGTGCAAAAGGTCAGCATTCAAGGTGGAATTGGATAATCCAACGCTTCTCTTTTAAAAGGGATTCATGAGGGATAACTGGATGATGTCATGTCAAAGGGTGTCCAGTTGCAAATGATTGAGTCAATGTAGATGGTGTTAGGTACAAATCAGCCCCGCTGAGAATGGTTAGGGCTTGGGCTGATGGCCTTTTTTGGTGCTTGACTGAATTTCTAGATACGTTTACATTGTTACAGAGATTGTCCTGCTCTTGTCCTGCTAATGAGGTTTGTTATTCATTGCTGAAGTATATGAAGTTTTGGACGGCAAAAAAAGAGAGCCTTAATTAATGTGCCCTGAAGTCCTCATGGCAGCCAACCTCCCCTTAAAAACATTAGGGGAAAATATGTGCCTTAAGGCAAAGACTTTGACATGATATCAAAAAATGACTTCATTCAAACCTGTGACTTCACAAGACCAGAGGATCTCAGGGTGCCCAACAGACACAAGTCATAGCAGGTCATAAGGGGAAATGGGGGCAACAGTGAGACTTTCTTTCCTTATAGTGCCTATAAGGGGCTGGCTAATCCCCCTACCAAACTGACAGCACCACTCCTGTTCTAGTAGTCACAGCATCTGCAGCCATAGAAGCAAGATAGACAGCTAGTATCTGTGGGACTGTGAAAGTTAAGTGTGGTAGCTGGTGAGAGGTGCATGGGGGCTTGGAAGTGAGTTCAGAGCTCTTGAAAAAAAAAAATAATTTACCCTCCCAAGAGTTCTCCAGCGTTCACTGTAATTTTCTAGGTCCTTTTGGACTTGAGCCTGGGAAAGTTCACCCATCTCGAGGATGAGATGTTACTGCCTTTTGAAAATATATTGTTTCAGTTTGAAGATTCTATTTGCTGCTATGGTTTCCCTATTATGGGGTGAAATTGCAATTGTCTTTTTTCCAAAATCCTACTAAAAAATTTTTGATAGACACACTACCACTGAAGCTGACACACCTGTTTCTTTATCAATTCTGTATAAACACCACAAAGAGAGCATAAAGTAGCATATGATATAAAAATGGCCTAAACGTGTATAAAATGCTCTAAAAGAAGCAAACTGGGAACACCAACCGTGAAAAATGGGTGATCTGAAAGGCTCACTATAACAATATATAAAAATAAAAAGAAATGAAGAAAAAGAAATATTTATATATCCACATAAAAATGCTTCTCCTGTGGAAGGTGTACCAAAATATTTCTTTATTTACTCATGAAAACTTTTGGTGGGAAGGTATAAACGCCATAGAAATATGGTGATCCCACCTTTATTCTCTGTCTTTCTCGCATGTATATACACAAGCCAAAAATCCACACCCATATATTATTTATTTATTTACAAAAATTATACCGTACTATTTTGCTTCAGGACAGTTAACTGATTAAAATCAGACATAAGTAAAGCATATCTTAAAAATCATTAAACCAAACAAAAATACGTAAGTAAAATAACATCAAGCTAGAATATACATACAAAAACATAAAAACAAAAAATTGAAACAGGGCAGGAAGAAGGAATCCCAGAGGGAAAACTTGGTGGAAAATCTTTACTGCCAGAAGATGGCAGTAGAAAAAGTCAGGCAAGTGTTCCTGAATTTTGGTGCCACAACTGAAAAGGCACTTTCCTGGGAGAACATCCACTTATCTTAAGAAGGTGGGGGCACCCAAAGCAGAATATGACTGTAGTAGTTTAGTAGGTTTATAAGGGAATGGGGGGTCCTTCAGGTATGCTGGTCCCAAGTCAGGTAGAACGTTAATGGTCAATACCAGCATCTTGTATTGTGTGTGGAACCCAATCAGGATCCAGTGTAGATGGGTCAAGACCAGTGTTCCCTCTAAGCTGAGTTAGCATGAGCTAGCTCACATATTTTTACTCTCCAGCTCACAGATTTTTGTTTTACCTCAGGAAGGACGACCCCAGAACACACTAATTTATGCAGTAGCTCACGACTTTAATGCCAGTAGCTCACAAAGTAGAATTTTTGCTCACAAGACTCTGCCGCTTAGAGGGAACATTGGTCAAGACTAGGGCGATATGGTCCCTATCACCCACTCCGTTCAACATCCTGGCCACTGCATTCTGCACCAATTAAAGCAGGTGTGTCAAACTCATTCATTATGAGGGCTGGAACTGACATAAATGAGACCTTGTCGGGCCAAGCCACGTGTGTCATAAAATGTCATGCCAGGAAGTGGAGAGACAAACTTTATAAAGGACACAGAGGTGCTTTTTTTTTTTTAAAGGTGCTTTCTTCGTATCTCTCCCTTTGAATAAAGGGGACTGGGCAAAGGAAGCTCTGGCTCTTTCCCTCCCTTCCCAGGGGATGAGGAGTGGGGGAAGCCTTAGTCTAGAGAAGGAAAAAAGGCTTGGCTCTGTACTTCCATTGTGCAATTGAGAAAGCCTGGCAAAGCAAGCTCTCCCTCTCCCCCCTCCTCCCCAAGGGAGACGCCTCAGCCAATGGAGAAAGTAGAGGCTTTGGTCTGTAGCTCCTGTGTGAGTGAGCAAGCCTGGCAAAGCAAGCTGTGATGCAGAAGGAAGCGAGAGAGAGGGAGAAGGAAGCAGGCTTGCTCGCGGACCTGATAGGAGCCCTTTGTGTCAGCATTGTGTTCTATTGAAGCAAACACTGTTTTTTGAAATGTTTATTTACTGCTAACTAACCCTAGTAAATCTCTACCCTACTAACCCCAGTACCACGATAAAATGCATAGAATCCAGGGAGGGGGTGAGAGGGGTGATTGTAGTGCCAAAAGGCCAGCAAGGTCTTTGAAGTGCGTAATGCATGGCCCGTTTCTCAGGCGCCTGCTGGCAGGACAAGGACACCATCGGGAGGAGGATGCAGTGTGTTTATGTGAGAGATAAGCCAAGCGTGTGAAAGTGTTACAGGGAAAGCAGCTTGTAGATTTTATTATAAGTGATTTAAACCCCTTACCCTTTGATGTATACTCATAAATGCCAACTGATTCCAGCTAGCCGTTATCAGTTTCAATTAGTCCATGTAGAGAGCAACATTGTTGTAATCAATAAATGAAACTTTCTTTTGAACAAAGACAAGTCTGATCATTGTGGAACTTCAATGAACCCTTTGCTGCATGTTTGACACGCCTGTTCTAAATTGTATAGAATCAATATGTGGAAGCAGGAACATTAGCGAGCCCTTTTCAGACATCTGAATTGCATAGAATCAACACATGGAAAGCTGGACCAGGATTGTGAGTGCTTAGTGTAATTGTGGGGGGGGGGGGGCGCGGGCGGGAGTGATTTCCATTAGTTTTAGAGGGAAAATCTCTTACACTTAGCTTCTCACTTTCAGAAGTCGCGCTCTTTGTGTACAGAGTGTTCATGCATGTGCTGTGCGTTCACAGGATGGAACAATATGTGGAAATGAGACCCATACTAATATATGTGATCCTGGTCTTCTAAGTGCACAGGGGATCACCTTTACCTTTTAGTCTTCTAAATTGGCCAACTCCAGGTTAGGAAATTACTGGAGACTTAAGGGTGAACCTGGGAAGTGGACGGACCTCAGCAGGGATGTAATGCGATACAATCCAAATCAACTGTTTGCGATACAATCCAAATCAACTGCCCTGCAAATCAACTGTTTTCTTCTTGTGAAGTGATATCTGTAATCTGATTCTCAGTTGTAATTCTAGAAGATCCCCAGGCCCACCTGGAGGATAGCAACCCAATCCCTTCCACATGTTATTTCTTAGGGTTGTCAATCCTCAGGTGGGGGCAGGGGATCCCCCGGTTTGGAGACTTCAGGGCCATCAGAAAGAGGGGGGTGGGGAGGGAAATGTCTGCTGGGCAATCCATTATTTCCTTTGGAGACCGATTCCCATTGGCTATAATAGAGAATTGATCTTTGGGTATCTACGGCTCGGAGGGGGGCGGGGCTGTGTTTTGATGTAGAGGCAGCAGATTTTCAGCATAGCATCTGATGCCTCTCCTCAAAACACCCTCCAAGCTTCAAAATGATTGGACCAGGGAGTCCAATTCTATGAGCCCCCAAGGAAGGTGCCCCTATCCATTATTTCCAATGGAGAGAAGGCATTTAAAAGGTGTGCGGTCCCTTTAAATGTGATGGCCAGAACTCGCTTTGGAATTGAATTATGCTCCACCCCCCCCCCAGTGTCTCCTGGCTCCAAACCCCAAAGTCTCCTGGCTCCACCCCTAAAGTCCCCAGCTATTTCTTGAATTGGACTTAGCATAAGAACATACATAAGAGAAGCCATGTTGGATCAGGCCAACGGCCCATCCAGTCCAACACTCTGTGTCACACAGTGGCAAAAAAAAATTATATATACACACACACTGTGGCTAATAGCCACTGATAGACCTGTGTTCCATATTTTTATCTAAACCCCTCTTGAAGGTGGCTATACTTGTGGCCGCCACCACCTCCTGTGGCAGTGAATTCCACATGTTAATCACCCTTTAGGTGAAGAAGGACTTCCTTTTATCCGTTATAAGAACAAAATAGCAACCCTATTATTTTTACACAATTTACAACGTCCGAAAAAAAAACACACGTTTTTTTCTGCATCACTGGCAAACAACTCCACTGAGGCAAACTTAGCTATATTTACAGGGCTAAGGTTAATTTTCTATCTCGTCTCAGGAATACACCATGAATGTTTGAATGTCACAGAAATCAAAACTGACTGACACCTCCGGGTCTGAAAAGATGGGATAAGAAAGACCACGCGTGAAGCAAGAGAACGCCTTTCTAAAGCTGTTTCCTGAATAAAGCCTGTCTAGCAGTCATCCAAAAGCCCAAAAGTAATTACAACCAATTACTCATATTTTGCATGTCAAAACAGTTTCATGCCTTAATGAAATGTTCAACTAATTTCTTATTTCTTCTGAACCCAGGCCTCATTTGGGGGAAAGCTCAACGGAGCGCCATTCTGGGAGTTGTAAAACATGATTTATTTATTCCCCCCCCCCCTACCACCACTTACTGGCCATCTCCCCAGAGTTGTCGTAGTCCAGAGAAGGTAGTGTCTCTGGCTGGTGGGTGGGGCTAAGAGAGAGGAGAGTGATGAGCTGAGCAGTTGTAGCCTGGTTGCAGTGCCAGGGCCCATTCCTCCAACCCCAGTCAAGCAAAGGTGCACATCATTCCCCCGGAAAAGGAGGGGAGAAAACACAGTTGCTTCTGGCCCCCCCACAGAGGCTAAGCCATGTGTGGTGGGACCCGGCCTGTTTGTCTCAGCTGCCCTGGCATCATCCAGAAAACCGTCTTTGAAGCTGCTCCCAGCCAGGCGAGCGATGAGGAAGCAGAGTGAAAAGGAGTGTCGGTACAGGAATGCGCATGAGTCTGCTGGTGCACTGCCACCTGGGCCCATACGAAGGCCAGCAAGAATGGAGAGGACTTTGCAGAACCCCAGCTGCTGTGGTAGCTACACCTCCCAAACCTCTCACCATGGCTCTTACCTGTGCAGGAGCCAGGAGAAGCGAAGCAGAATCAGCCCTGGTTAGTAGGAGCCAGGATGTCGTCGTTACAAGCCAGGAGGCAGGTGGATTTGGGGGGCGGGGGGGCGGGGACGAGAGAACAACTCTCATTAGAAGTGGCCTGGCTGGAAAGTGTATGGAATGCCCCAGAGGGCTGCTGAAGAAGAAGAAGTTATTGGATTTATATCCCGCCCTCCACTCCGAAGAGTCTCAGAGTGGCTCACAATCTCCTTTACCTTCCTCCCCCACAACAGACACCCTGTGAGGTGGGTGGGGCTGGAGAAGGCTCTCCCAGCAGCTGCCCTTTCAAGGACAACCTTTGCCAGAGTTACTGCTGACCCAAGGCCATTCCAGCAGGTGCAAATGGAGGAGTGGGGAATCAAACCTGGTTCTCCCAGATAAGAGTCTGCACACTTAACCACTACACCAAACTGGCTCTCCAAACTGAAGATCAAAGAGGGGCAGAGCGAGAATGCCCCCTGACCTGGGAGAGGAAAGGGAGTGCCCAAGATGGGAGCAAGTATGGTGAGGGGAGTGGGTTGTTAGTTTGGGAGGTGATAAGCTAGCTCCCTGGGGACCCCATGTCACAAGGTCGCAGGGGTCAGGGATTGAGTGGGGGGGGGATACCTAGGGCAGTGTGGGGCTATACGCTGGATGAGAAGCTCTGACTGCAGCAGTTGCACAAGCTCCGGTGCTGCTGGCTGAAGGACCAGGGATTGAGTCCACAAGTGGCCAGCCACAAACCTGGGCTGGTGGAGGGCTTCTGGGAGCACTTTCTGCAGCCCGGAGGTTCTGGAGGAAGCAGGTGAGGTGGCCCTGAGTCCTCTGGGGGGAGGTTAAGGTAGGAAGCTTTCATGCACCTAAGATGAGTTACGTTCCACATTTTATGTAGCGCTTTTG
This sequence comes from Heteronotia binoei, assembly GCF_032191835.1. Classification (NCBI taxonomy): domain Eukaryota; kingdom Metazoa; phylum Chordata; class Lepidosauria; order Squamata; family Gekkonidae; genus Heteronotia; species Heteronotia binoei. The sequence goes on along the minus strand of NC_083243.1, from coordinate 185,207,090 downwards.
TGTCTCCTTCTTGCCAACGGGAACAAAAAGTGGAGGTAGAAAGTGCTGTCAAGTTGCAGCTGACTTATGGTGACTCTGCAGGTAGGAGTTTCCAGGCAAGAGGTGAACAGAGGTGGTTTGCCATTGCCTGCTACTAACCCTGGACTTTCTCGGTGGTTTCCCAGCCAAATACTAGCCAGGGCTGATTCTGCTCAGCCGCCAAGATTAGGCTAACCTAGGCTATCCGAGTCACTGACAAAAGCGGCTTACAACATCGTTTCCCCTCGCCTCTATTTCTTTTCAGGACAACAGCCAGGACAAGGTTAGGCCCAGAGAAACGGTGACCAGCTCAAGGTCACCCAACAAACTTCATTTGGCAGAGCAGGGATTCAAACAAGGGCCTCCCCGATCCTATTGAGCTGTTCCATTTGGCAGCTGAGGGCAGGACCCGAAGCAATGGACTCAAATTGCAAGCGGAAAAGTACCAGCTGGATATTAGGAAAAACTTTTTTTAGGGTCAGAGTAGTTCAGAGGTGGAACCGGCTGCCCCCTTCATTGGCAGTCTTCAAAATGCGGCTGGATGATTATTTATCGGAGATACTTTAGGCTGATCCTGCATGGAACAGGGGGTTGGACTAGATGGTCTGTATGGCCCCTTCAAACTCTATGGTTCTCTTCCAGCACTGTAACCACTACACCACACTGTCTCTCATTTAGTGTGTTTCTTATCTGAGAGTTGCCTTGAAGCCTTTAGGAGTGAGAGATAAGTTAAAATCCTTCTGAAATGAATAAATGCTGCGTTTGAGAGTGAAACTGGGGGCTTTCTGGTTGTGCAGTCACGTCTTTTTTGATTGAGAGCAGAGCTTTTTTTTGGTAGAAAAAGCCCAGCAGGAACTCATTTGCATATTAGGCCACACCCCTGATGTCACCATTGTTTCACAGAGGGCTTTTTTTGCAGGAAAAGCCCAGTAGGAGTTCATTTACATATTAGGCCACACACCCCTGACACCTAGCCAGCCGGAACTGCGTTCCTGTGCGTTCCTTCTCAAAAAGAGCCCTGATTGGGAGTAAGACCTACTTAATTAAATGGTGCTTCGTTTGTTCTGGATAAATATAGATAGGATTGCCTATAAAAGTTCCTTGGAAAGGCCACTTCTGTTTGGAAAGAAATAGTAAGTGTCATTCAGAGAGGGCTGTGACAAGAACAGTTTATGCCATAATGAATTTGTTAACCCTTACAATGGGCCTTGATACATCTCGGACTCGGAACAAAAATTGAGGTGCCAGTTTATTTAAACCTGCCCCAGGACTTCACCAGACACCCAGTGCCAGCCCTGGGGCACATGGCACCCCAGATAGGCTCCCTGCCCGGTGCCCCCTGCCATGTTCCATCTCGCATGCACACACACCCCCAGCCACCGCCACCCTCCTCCTCCCCACTCATTGCCATGACACTGGACCCTGCCTGCCTTCCCCCCTGCTACCGCCAGCCTCCGCCCTTCCCTTCTCTTCCGCCACTCTTCCCCACCCCAGCTCGCCGTGACGACACTGGCCCCTACCGGCAAGGCAGCCATGCCTTTTTTTTGAAGGCAGTGCTGCAGAATGCTTCGCTCCCCCTCACTTTTGGTTCTGGAAAGCCTCCTGCAGCGGTGCCTTCAAAAAACGGGCAGCTGCCTCGCCAGCAGGTCCCAGTGTTGTCACAGCGAGCTGGGGTGGGGAAGAGCGGCAGAAGGGAAGGGCAGGGGCTGGCGGCAGCGGTGGGAAATCAGGCAAACTAGGTGGTTGTCTTGGGCGCCGGGGGGGGAGCCCAGTTCGCCCCCCCCCCTTTCCAGAACCCTAGGCAACGGCCTAGTTTGCCTCGTGGGCGAGCCAGCCCTGCAGACACCTCACCTTCCCATTGCTAGAGCGCTCCCATTTAGGGTGGCGATATTTGCTTCTGAAAATACTAAGCTGTGTAAGCTGTTCATTTTCAGATCTTCTTCCTAGGAAAATGACATTGTGGCTGAGTTGGGGAGGGAAGCACCCAATTCTCCAACTGCTAGGTAATACATCCACTTTGGCTTCCTTTCCGTTTTTTCCCCTTAATACTAATAAGCTTCACTCAGAAGAAGATCTAGACTGCAGATCTATGCATGCTTACTAGAGAACATGCCTTATCAGGTTTAATTTATTTCCAAGTAAACAAGCATAGGTCTGTTTTGACTAGTCAGAAAGAGATTGGGGGAGAAGTAATCCAATTCGACAGTGCAGTCCTAAAAAGAGTTACTCCAGCCTAAGCCCACTTACTGAAATACTTCAGAAACAGTAAAAGACTTGTGAGTTCTGAGTTGGGAAATATCTGGAGATTTTTGGGGTGGAGCCTGAGTGATGGACATTGCCTTTTCTGGTGGTGTGGCATATACAAATGAGTTATACTAATGAGCTCCAACACCATTTTCTCTACAAAATGATCCCTGTCTGAACCTATTTGCCAAACCCTAGCTATTAAACCATTAAACCGGGGGTGGCCAAACTGTGGCTCAGGAGCCACATGTGGCTCTCATGCATATTGTGTGGTTCTTGAAGCCACCTCCATGCCACCAGCCAGCCTGGAGAAGGCATTTCTCTCTTTAAATCACTTCTCCAAGCCCAGCCAACTGGCAGCTTGGAGAATGCATTTAAAATTAAAGTTGCTTTCTTTCTATTTCTCCCTCCCTCCTCTCTCACCTCATCTATTTGACTTCCTTTCTTCCTTGGGTGTAAGAGCCCCGTGGCACAGAGTGTTAAAGCTGCAGTACTGCAGTCCTAAGCTATGCTCATGACTTGAGTTCGATCCCCAGTGGAAGCTGGGTTCAGGTAGCCAGCTCGAGGTTGACTCAGCCTTCCATCCTTCCGAGGTCGGTAAAATGAGTACCCAGCTTGCTGGGGGGGAAGTGTAGATGACTGGGGAAGGCAATGGCAAACCACCCCGTAAAAAGTCTGCTGTGAAAATGTTGTGAAAGCAACGTCATCCCAGATTCGGAAACGACTGGTGCTTGCACAGGGGACCTTTCCTTTTCTTTCCTTCCTTGTGTGGCTCTCACACATCTGGTGTTTATTTCTATGCAGCTCTTATGTTAAAGTTTGGCCACCCTGACATTAAACCAAGACCAAGAAGGTACTAGGAAAGGCCCACTCTCTTGTTTTCTGTGCCCCATTTCAGATGGTTAATTTTTTCTGAAATGCTACTCGTTTCTCTCTGATGGCTTCTGTCAAGGAGAAAACTGGCCAGGATATGTTTAAAGCGTGGGGGGAGATAAGTAATTGACAGACATATTTATGTCATTTGTTTTTAAAGTCAAGAGAATTCCAGTCAGGAAATCAGAAACAGCTTGGCAAATCCAGGGATACTTACAGTCTCCTTTGACATATCCTGTATCCTATGTACCTCTTGGCATTGAGAGATTTTTGTTTTATCAAAGATATTGGACTGTACAATGTAGCTTAATGCTAGCACAGACTTTGTAGTTTCAGAAGAGGGCAGCAGAGAGTTAGTATAGGTGTAAAGAGGGTACACTGCCTTTGCCCTCGTCCACTCCTGCTGCTGTCCCTTTATTACCCAAGGTAACTGGAAAAAAGCCCAAAGAAAAAACCCCACAGACATAAATGCTCACAGGAAAAAAGTCCCCATGGAAAGAAGCCCACATGGAAAAAAGCCCATACTGAAAGAAGCCCACATAGACAAAAGCCCATACTGAAAGAAGCCCACATAGACAAACGCCCACGTGGAAAAAAGCCCCCACAGAAAAATATGTAAAGCACAATAGATGTTTATAATTGTGGATAACCATTAATAATATTTTGTTGTTGTTTTAGGATTAAAATAAGTCATGTTCACATGCAACAAAAAGTGACCATTTTGTTATTTTTATATTGCTATTTTAGGATTAAAGTATGTCATGTTCACATGCAACAAGAAGTGACCATTTTGTTATCAATGAACTTTATTAAGAAGGAAAAAACAATAATAACAGAAATTAAGCTCTACATTGAAATATATATTTAAATAAAATTAAATACTTTAACTTGATTCATTTACAATTTGTCAAATTTTTTAATGTTAATGCATTGTGGTACACCCAGCGGCCACGACAAAAGACTATCTAACCCCAATAGTAAAAGCAACAATTATTTAATAACAACAATAATAACTCAGATATAATTTTTCATTGCAAATTAGCCAATCGCTTTAAGCAACAAAGCATATCTTCCATCTGCTCATATTGCTGCACAGAAGTGGCAACCATGTCATGTAGTGCCTCATATTTCCTCTTTTTCACCCCTAGGCAACCTGCCTGTGCGTTAGCCAATGTTAGTTTGTGACAAGCCAGGTCCCTCTGCAGTCCATCGAATAGAGACCACACACTGGGATGACTGAAATGGAACAAGGAATTAAATCCATTGTGCCCCCACAAGTTTATCTGGAATCAATAGCTTCATTATTTCAAACATTTTATTATAGGTGTCCATGTTCTTTTTTTTTTGAAGTAAAATGTGAATATACAGTGGATATGAATTACCCACCTTGGCATGCCATGTGTACAGTTGGTAAAACATATCTGGCACTTTATCAAAGGCGTCGTCTCCATAGATGGTATCTTTGTTTAATTCAAGCATGAGATCTCTATCACCTAAAACCAGAATTCTGTCTGGATATTTCCGCACTGGAATCGTAAAGTATCCGTTGCCTATACTTTTCACAGGAATGTCAAAATGTATGGTTTTGGGGTTAGGCAAATTACTGCCTGTTCTGTGATAGCTTCTCTTTCTTAAATAGCAGAAGTAGTTTTAGATTGTTTTTAGATTATGTAAAAATGTAATAGTAAATTGTAATTTTATTGAATTGTATAATTGTTTTATTGTTCAATGGCTTTGCCATGCCTGTAAGCCACCCTGAGCCTGCCTTGGCGGGGAGGGCGGGGTATAAATAAAATTTTATTATTATTATATTATTATTATTATAGTTAAGGCCTCATAGATTTAAGAAGCTAAGCAGGACTGAATTTGACAACTATCTGGAAGGAAGAAATAAATAAACATCGTTGGAATTAATAAAAAAATGGTATAATGGAGAATTAATCCACTGGTATCTTGGGCTCTTGGGGGGCCCTGCTTTTTGAGGTAGATGCACCACATTTCTAGCATAGCATCCAGTGCATCTCCCCAAAATAACCTCCAAGGTTCAAAAGGATTGGTCCAGGGGGTCCAATTCTATGAGCCCCAAAAGAAGGTGCCCCTATCTTTCATTATTTCCTATGGAGGGAAGGCATTTAAAAGGAGAGTGGTTCCTTTAGATGTGATGGCCGGAACTCTCTTTGGAGTTCAATTGTACTTGTCACAGCCTTGCTTCTGGCTCCACCCCCAAAGTTCCCAGATATGTCTTCAATTGGGCTTGGAACCCTATTCCATGTGGGCTTCTTTCAGTATGGGCTTTTTTACATGTGGGCTTCTTTCCATGTGGGTTTATTACCATGTGGGTTTATTTCCATGTAGGCATATTTCCATGGGGGCTTTTTTCCTGTTAGCATTTATGTCTGTGGGGTTTTTTCTTTGGGCTTTTTTCTTTTGTGCTTTCCCCCTAGAACCATTACCCAAAACTTCATTCCAGTAACTTCACTTTTCTCTCTCTCATCCTCTGTTCACTGTGAGGACTGGACATACTTTCTACAATCTCTTTATCCTAGTCAGGGGTCATTTTGTATAACAATAGGTGATGGAGCTCATCCAGGGATTGTTATGCAGCTGCACATACAATTCAATGGACAAGGAAATGGAACTCTCAGTAGGAAGAGGTGGAACTCTCAGAAAGGTTCAGGAGCTGTGCTCCTGTAAGCTCCCACTGAATCAGAGGCCTAATCCAAGTTTAAATAGCTAGCTAGAAGCCTTTACTCTGTCTTTCTTATCTAGTATGGAGTTTTATTACAGCAGGGCTGGGGAACCTTTTTTCTGCCAAGGGCCATTTAGATATTTATAACATCATTCATGGGCAATACAAAATTATCAACTTAAAAAACAGTGCCCTACTGAGGGAGAATGGTTCAGGCTGGCAAAATTAATGCAAATAATTGTTTTTTTCTTATTTGAAGTCATGTGGGGAGAGCCTACTTGGCACACATACACACATGACCCACCACCCTAGGCAAATGCCTAGGTCCAGGGCTTTTTTTGTAGAAAAAAGCCCAACAGGAACTCATTAGCATATTAGACCACATTCCCTAATATTAACATATTAGGTCACAAATCCATTAGCATATTAGGCCACACCATCTGGGATAATCAAATGCAAACTGAACTGGTGGTAGCTGGCTCCCACCTGCACCCCTGCAACCCTTCCTTACCTTCATGCGGAAACTGCAGCTGCTCCCAGTATACTTTTAAAGGCACCCACATATCCCAGTAGCAGTCCTTCACAATGCCCAGCACTCAGGCTCCATAGAGAGAAAGAAAGAGATGAAGGAAGGAACAAAAATAAACAAATGGGAGAAAGAAAGGGAAATGGAAGAGAGGGTAATAAAGGAAAATAAAGAAATGGGGGAAGAAAAAGAAATGAAGAAATGGGGGAAGAAAGGGAAATGAAAAGGGAGGAAGAAAGGGGAATAAAGGAAAATAAAGGGGGAAATATGGAAAGGGAAATTAAGAAATGGGGGAAGAAATGGAAATAAAGGAGAGAAGAAAGGGGAGAAGAAGTGGAAAGAAGGGAAAGAAAGAAATGGGGAAAAGGGGTAATAAAGGAAAACAAAGAAATGGGGAAAGAAATGGAAATAAAGGGAAATAAAAGGGAGAAAAAAAGGGAAAGAAAGGGGAAAAGAAAAAGAAAGAAAGGGAAATAAAGAAATGAGGAAGAAAGGGTAATAAAGGAAAACAAAGAAATAAAAGAAATGGGGGAAGAAAGGGAAAGAAAGGGGAATTAAGGGAAACAAGGAAATGGGGGGAAGAAACAGAACAAAAAGCAAATAAAGAAATGAGGGGAAAACTTACCTGAACTGTGACAGTGACTTTTGCAGACCTTGCAGAGATCCTGGCTGGCTAGTCAGCCCCAGGGAGGCTGCCACATGGCTCAGCTTGGCCCAGCAATCCCTGAAGGCCAGACCAAGTGATTTCAAGGGCCATAAATGACCCTCGGGCCTGACATTCCCCACTCCTGTATTACAGTAAAGAGCTTCTATTTCATTTCTAAGTAACAAACCTTATGGTGAACTTGTTCCTCAGGAAGGCAGACTACAGAAGTCTGCTGTGCAAGGACTCAGCTCTACTTTCAAAAGGTAGATGCATAAAGGCCCAAACTAAGAATCATGTCCCCTAATTTTTCTTCTCTTCTTCAAATAGCCTTTTCAGTCTTCTGTTTTCAAGAAAAAAAAGTTATTTTGGACTTCTGGGGTTGGAAAATGCCAAGCTGAATTGCTTCTCAGAAGGGGAGCAGGCTGGGGCTTCTGTTCGGGTAGTGGAGGGCAATTGAATGCCTACTGCCTACTTTTCTCAGTCAGAGATCAGTCCAAGATATGCACAGGAAACTCTGAGGAGATTTATCTTGGCTAAAAGGGAGTCCCAGGGGTGGGGCTCCTTTGAGTCTTTGAGGGGTCTCTGGAGACGAGTTGCATATTCATCATCTGCAGAAGTTTCTAGAGTCATTTATTTGGCATAAGCTCGACAGGATCCTAACCTTCTTTGAGACTGCTAAACATCTAAAGTTATACAAGACCGGTGTTGGATCTGGATAACTGCAGAAAAAGGTACTGATGACTATCTTCATTCAGGGACTATTTAAAGTTAAACAAAATAAAATCAGAAGGTGGGAAATAGAGATTCAGAAAGCTTGGAAGAAGAAGGGGAGAAGGGGCAAAATTTGAACTTTGTAAATTTAAAGGACAGTGCTAAAAAGTGGAAAGAAATTTATTCTTTTGTCTACTTGCGATTTTGGTGAAAAAGCCCCATTGTCACAGATTTTCAGCTCTCACAGTCAACACACGAAATACGTCAAACATCGCGAGATCTTTTTACCAGTGAAAAGGGGATTTGGTGGCAAGAAAAGCAGGAAGTGTTGGATGGAAAAGGGAAATCATTGAAGCAGCTAGCCTACTCTAGGACTATAATATCATAGAAAAACATCGGCGGCCATTACTAGGAGGTCAAAATTTAAACAAAGTTTTTAAAGTGTTCAGGAGATTAAAAATTGGTGAAGCTGACAGAGGTGCCAATTATAAGGTAAATACTATTGGACATTATCGCTGATAATTATTTTAGAAGCCTTTTGAAGGAAATTTTTTTTTAAATGGAAGCAGAAAGTTGCGACCGCCATTTTGGAAGAAATAAAAACTTTAAAAATTAATATCTGAGCCCAGGAGGCTCTGAGGATGGCGAAATTAGGCTTATTGAAAAGGGCAAGCCTTACTCTATCAAACCTGATAGTTTAAATTTATTTTGGAGAGGTCAAAATTTTCTGTGTTTTTTTTAATGTCAGAGCATAAGTTAACCTGTGCAAGGACTGCCTCAATGGAGAAAATGCAAGAGCAATTAGAAACAATGGAAGCCAGGATGATGAAAGGGGTGAGAGACATGATAACTGCCTCTAAAAAAAAAATTAAAAAGACATTGAAGGGCTAAGGAAAGATATAGAAGATCCCAGAAATGAAACTATGGTAACATCAAAGAAAGTGCAAGAGGTGGAAGAGATAGTGAAAGTACATGATTCCACCTTGTTAAAAATGCAAGAAAAGGTGGCAGTTCATGACTGCAAATTGATGGAAACCCAGACACGTCTGAGAGGAGTACCTGAGGATGAAGAGACTGATTTGAAAGGATATATAATAAGAATAATTGCAGAATTTTTGGAGGAAGATCCTGAAGGAACTAGAAGTATGTATGACTATATGTATAGAGTGAACTCACTATATGCCAAGAAAAATAATCTACCAAGAGATGTGGTTATAAGATATATGACACAAGAAATGGTGGGAAAAATCTTGAATAAAAATTTTGAAAAGACATTGATAGTGGGAGGCAGCAGAGTAAGAATCATGAAAGAATTGCCAAGACAAGTGATAAATGACAGAAAAGCATATAAAAAATTGACAGAAAAACTACGTGATAATGAAATGAGGTATAGATGGATAATACCTGAAGGTCTGAGCTTTGAGCTGCAAGGAAAAAGGATTACAATTACAAGCACACAGGAACTGCGTAGGTTTTATGAAGAACATAAAGAATTTGCACCATGATGGATTACAAATTATTATCTTGGAATGTAAATGGACTAAATTTGCCACAAAAAAGAAAGGCAACGTTTCATTGGATTAAATTGTAAGCAAAATTGCAATATAGTTTGTTTACAAGAAGTGCATATCAAACAAAAGGATTACAAATTTTCATGGAATAAACAACTGGGACTAGAATTTTATTCATTGCCTGAACAGAAGAAAAGGGAAGTGATTTTCTATATTAAACAAGAATTGGAGCCGAAATTAGTGTTTAAAGATAAAGATGGAAGATTTGTAGCAGTAGAAATAATATTAAATGCTAAAAAACTGTTGTTATTGGGACTGTATGCATCAAATGGTGCAAAGGATGCTTTTTTAAAAGGCATTATACAACAATTTGATGAACTGACATATGACCAAGTTTTGATAATGGGGGACTTTAATGGAACAATTAAGAACACATTGGATAGGTCTGGGGGTAAAAAAAAATAATAAGGAAGGAAAATTGCCAAAGTCTTTTTTTGAATTGGTCAAACAACAAAATTTGGGGGATATATGGAGGAAATTTAATCCTGAAGTGCGGGACTATACCTTTTTTTCAGCAAGACATAAAACTTTTTCCAGAATTGACATGTTGTGGGGCACTAAAGACTTAGGCCTTATAACAAAGAAAATAGAAATTTTACCTAAAATTGGGGCTGACCATAACCCAATAATGTGGATTACAAAATTGTCTAAGAAGTTGAGAAGATGGAGATTGAATGAGGATTTACTACAGAATAAAGAAATAGTGACATCTCTAGAAAATGAAACTAAAGCTTTCTTTCAAATAAACGATAAAGAGGATATAGAATTTCAGACGGTCTCGGATGCTTATAAAGCAGTAATGAGAGGAATATTGATTATATTGAATTACAAAGATAAGAGGGCAAAAGAAAAACAGATGTTGGACATTCAAAATGAAATAAAGAAAAAAGAAGGGGAACTGAGAAAAAGGCCAGGGAAAAAGAAAATTGTAAAGGAGATTACAATATTACAAATGCAAATGAGATATTTGTTAAATAAAGAACTGGAATGAAATCTGAAGAGATTGCAGCAGAAATCTTTCAAGGGAGCAAACAAACCCGGAAAATATTTGGCCTGGCAACTGAAGAAAAAGAGAGAAAGTAAAATTATTAATAAAATTGTAGTGGATGGAAGAGAGGTGGTAGATCAAGAAGGAATAAAAAGAGAATTCTGTAAGTATTATGCCAAGTTATTTAAAGGTGTTAAAATAAGGAAAGAAAAGATGGATGAGTACTTACAAAAGATAAAAATAGCACCCTTAGCAGAAAATATGCGAAAAGTTTTGAATGATCCATTTGAAAAAATAGAAATTGAAGCAGCAATTAATGCAATGAAAAATGGAAAAGCACCTGGGCTGGATGGATATACAGCTAAATTTTTTAAAACCCTCAAAGAGGAGTTAATCCCGAAACTTCAGAAATTGATGAATATGATAAGAACAAAAGGGAAAATACCAAATACGTGGAAGGAAGCTGTTATTTCGTTGATTCCAAAGGAAGATAGAGATGTCATGAAGGTAAAAAATTATAGACCAATTTCATTATTAAATAATGACTATAAAATATATACAAGAATCTTGGCAGAACAGTTTAAACAATATTTGATAAATTTTATAAAGGAAGATCAAGCAGGGTTTCTTCCCAAAAGGCAAATAAGAGACAATAGAACTGTTGTAAATATTGTAGAATATTATGAAAGACATCCAGAAAAGGAAGTAGCATTATTTTTTTGCGGACACAGAGAAAGCAATTGACAATTTAAATTGGGATTTTATGTTTGCAGTAATGAAGAAAATGAAGCAGGGAGAAAGCTTTATAAGAATGATAAAAGCAATATATACTGAACAACGTACAAGGCTATGTATAAATGCTGATCTTACAGAAGACATAATAATTAGTAAAGGTAAAAGACAAGGTTGTCCACTTTCCCCACTGTTGTTTATAATGACTCTTGAAATATTACTGATGCAAATTCAAGAAGATAAAGAAATAGAAGGATTAAAAGTAAAAGGATTTACTTACAAATACAGAGCATTTGCAGATGATATAATGTTTATAAATGAAAACCCCATACAAGTCACACCTTTGCTGTTAGCCAAAATACAAGAATATGGGGAGTTGGCGGGACTTTGTATTAATAAAGAAAAATCAAAACTTCTATGTAAAAATATGCAAATAAATAAGCAACAAGAATTGCAGAGCTGTGAAGTTACCTCCAAGGTAAAATATTTGGGTGTGGAGATAACAATGAAGAATATTGATTTGTTCAAAAATAATTATGAGAAGCTATGGCGTGAAATGGATGTAGATATGTTAAAGTGGAATAAACTTAATTTGTCACTGTTGGGTAGAATAGCCGCAATTAAAATGAATATTCTACCAAGAATAATGTATTTGTTTCAAACTATTCGGATTGTGAAAGATAGTAAACAATTTAATAGATGGCAAAGAAAAATTTCAGAGTTTGTGTGGGCGGGGAAAAAACCAAGAATTAAAATGAAAATTTTAACAGATGCAAAAGAGAGAGGCAAATTTCAATTACCAGACTTAAAATTATATCATGAAGCAGTTTGCTTAGTATGGATAAAAGAATGGATAATGTTGTTAAACAAAAAACTCTTAGCGTTGGAAGGTCATGGAAATAAATTTGGCTGGCATGCTTATATGTATTATGAGAAAAAAAAGATAGACGGCTTTTTCTCTCACCATTATATAAGAAACAACTTGCTAAATACATGGATGAAATATAAGAAATATGGAGATAAGAGAAAACCGTTATGGATAGTGCCCGCAGAAGTAATAAAAATAACAGCTGAGACGGGTGGTTGTCATATAATCAACTATTAAAAATACAAAGTGGCAAAATAGAATTGAAAACTGCTGAAGAGCTGAATAATAAATATGATTGGTTTCAAATGCAACAAATAAAGAGCTTGGTGGAGAATGACATTAAAACTGGAGGAATAAGAAAAGAGCAAACAGAAATGGAAAAAAGTTCTGCTTGAAGACAACGGAAAATTAATTTCAAAATTATATAAATTACTTTTAAAATGGTCTACGGAAGATGAAATAGTGAAATCTCAAATGATTAAGTGAGCAATTAATGTAAATAAAGAAATACATATGGAAACTTGGGAATATTTGTGGAAGAACTCTATGAAGCTTTCGACGTATCATAGTATTAAAGAGAACTGTTTTAAAATGATGTATAGATGGTATATGACTCCTAAGAAATTGGCAAAGATGAATAATAAGATGCCAGACAGATGTTGGAAATGTAAAAAAACATGAAGGTTCTTTCTACCGTATGTGGTGGACTTGTGAAAGAGCAAAAAAGTATTGGCAGATGATTCAACAAGAAATTCCTAGGATCTCGGGATATGAATTTAAGAAAGTTGCAGAGACTTTTCTGTTGGGATCACAAATGGAAAATTTTTCAAAAGAAGACAGAACTATAATTTGGTACTTGCTTTCAGCTGCTAGGACATTATATGCGCAGTTGTGGAAGCAAGAAAAAATACCAGAGAAATGGGATTGGATTGTAAAAGTTATGACATGGAGTGAAATGGACAAATTAACAAGAATTTTAAGATACTATGATTTAGAAGTTTTTAAGATGGAGTGGAAAAAGTTCAGAAGATATGTAGAAAAAGAGTGGAAAATAAAAGGACATTGGACAATTTTTGATAATGACTAAGTTTTAGAAAAAATAAGAATATTAATTTTTGTTTTTATTAGTTAAGGGCACCTTTAAACATTAGTACTTTAAGTAAATAACACCAGTGGGGGTCAAATAACGGAGGGAGGGGTGGGTAGAAAGTAACATATGGGATAGATAAAAGAGGTTATTAATGATGAAGAAATATAATTTGTTACCATATGTGACCTAACAAAATTGTTTTAACCCCCCCAAAAGAAAAAAAGTTATTTTTAAAATATCCAGACAACAGCCTTTCCAAAGCATATTATTGTCTACGCTTCTTAAAGCAAATTGTTGGCTTTCATTCATGTCTACTGGATTCTACTTGCATTGCTGTTGAGCTGTGGCAAACTACCAACATATGTTTTCTGTTTCTGTTTTGTAGAATCCCCTGATTCTCCAATTGCCCTAACTAAATAGCTCCTGGTCTCAACGATACCCAGAAATATGTGACCATTTCCTTCCAGCAGTATTTCCTCAGTTACCCACAGCTTCACACTAAACTCCCAGTAGGGAATAAGTCCTCCATTAGGGACTCTATTATTGAATCAATAAAACTGGAGTAACCTGTGTTGCCAGATTATTTGCTTAGAATATTCATCTCAGAACCTCAAATTCTTGTTTTAATTCAGAACTGAATAGGCACCCTCATTTGGGCATATGCATCAAGTTGTAGCCTCTTTCATGGCTTTTCTAGGCAGGAGGCAAACAGAAGTGGTTTGAGATTGCCTGTTTCTGTGTGGCAACCCTGGACTTCTTCGATGGTCTCCCAACAAAGTACTAATCAGGGCTGACTCTGCTTAACTTCCAAAATCTGACAAGATCAGGCTAGCTTGGTCCTTATAGTGGTACAGTGCTGTAGAAGAGATCTGTTTTTGAAGTAATGAGTGGGGAATGCATATTCAAAGAAGGGTGAACCGGAAACGGTAACAAATGCTGGTGTTACTGTCAGAGGCTTCCTTTGCACCCACTTTTATGCATTTCAACTTGTTGATGTTCTGAAGCTGTTATAACTGCTGTTTGGAAATAAGAAAAAACTGATATAAAATCATAAGGCACTTTTCTTCAAAGGAATCAACACAAGCACTAGCACTTTAATCCGCCCCTCAGGAGAGCGGGAGGGGGGGCGGGGGGGAATTACTGAAGTCTGAAATAAGCTACTGAAGTCTGAAACTGACATGCTTACATGGGACTGAATGGACTGGGACTTTGATTGTTATAATTTATGTTTGACTGTTTATAATTTACTGTGATAATAATGAAATATATGTGATATTGAGATATAAAATTTATTCTTCACGCTGTTTCACCTTCAAGAGAGTTTTGGAACTAGTTTCAACAGTAGCAGCTTCTAGTTTTTGGGACTTTGTTAATCTTCCACACTTTTTTTCCGGTTTGTCCTTGCTTCTTCCTGTGGTTCTCTATGGTGATATACCACCTGGAGATTGGCAACAGTGATTCTCCAGGGAAAAATGACATTGTACCTGTCTGAAATCCCACCCTTTCTCAAACCCTATCCTCTCCAGGGCCCACCTCTTAAATATTCAGGAATTTCTTAAGGAGTTGGCAATCCTATCTCCTTCCTTTTATCTGCCCCCCTGACTTCAGCTTTCCACTGCCTTCCCCCTCCCTGCAGACTCTACATAAGCTGTCTTTCTCCACAGTGGCAGGGTGGGGGCAGCTTACATCATTCTCCTCTCACAATCCCATGAGGCATGTTAGGCTGAAAGTCTGTGACTAGTTCAAAATCACTCAGTCAGCTTCCACAGCAAGAACCTGGGTCTGGCAGCTCCCACTTTGAAGCCCTAACTCCCCTGCCCTCCTCAGACTCCACCACAGAACCTGGAACTGGCAGCCATAGTCAGGACTGGCTCCCATGAGTTCTGCCTCAAGAGTCCTGTAGTGAGACCTTTCAGACCAACAGTCTCTAATGATGTTGTTGGCCTTAAGCACAGGACTTCAATCTCTCTCTCTCTCTCTCTCTCTCTCTCTCTCTCTCTCTCTGTATTTGGTCTGTTGGCACAGGACACCATTTTTTCCCCTTTCCAAAGGAGTTCTCAGCCAATCAAAGGAAGTATTTCTCTGGCTTGTCTCCTGCCTTCTCCCTGCCTCAGTCATTTTAGGTTAGGGTTTCTTTCTGTGCTCTGTGAATCAGTGTGACAGGAGGCTCAGCCAAAAGGAGAGCAGGGAGAGCCAAAAACTGCCAGAACTAAGGTTGGTTGCATTTCACTGAGAGAATCAGCTTTGCTGGCTAGCAACAGCCACTTGGGTGGGAGAGAAGAGCAGGCTGAACCATTGGCACGCAAGTACTCTTGATTGATAGTTTGACTGGCCAAAGATTGATGCAGTGCAGTCCCACCCAGTCCCAACCAATGAGGGAACTGGGATTTCCCAGCATGAAACTGGTTTTATGTCTATAGGTGGAAAAAGGAGGAGAATTCAGAAAGTCCTACTTGAAAAATCCCTAAGAATATCTTTATGTCACTTCTTTTTGCTATTAAAATAAATAATGAATTAAACCACAGCTATGGATATTTTGTGCGTGTGCACGCGTGTGCGTGTGTACTTGCAAGAACTGCAAATCCCAATCATAACCTTAATAATATCTTTAAAAGGAAAATAGATAACTACCAGGCTTCTCTAGTTCATTATAACCAGAACCTTATTCAGTACACACAAGCAATGGGGATGTATTTTAAAGCACTTCTTTCTTGATCCATCCATTCTATTCACCCTGGTTATCTGAAATTATCTGCCAGGCTTGCTGTCTGCCCAAGTGAAGGGGCATTCTTTCCTTACTTTCTTACGAATGCACTTCCATTAATGAGATTTCCAGTAAACACATTAGTGAGACAGGATAACTATAAAAACCCACAACAGAACCCAATTCAAATACAAGGTGCACTCTAACTGGGAAACATGTAAATGCTTAAATGAGATCTTGGCATCAATAAGGAATTTCTTGTTCCACTATAATTATGTTATAATGTGAAAAGTAGTTCAGCATGAAATGGACACTGGAATAAATTTCATGAAGTGCAGCATTTTCAAAAAAAAAAAAAAAGCATATCCTTTTCATTTGAGTTTGTGAAAGACATCTGGAATTACTGTTTTGTGTGCCTTAATGCATTTCATTTGCAGACTATCTTTTTCTTAGTGTCATCTCAGCCAGAGTTTAGGGAGTGGGGAAATTGCTGAACTGCACTGCTATTAAAAAAAGGAGAGAGAGAGAGAGAAAGAAATTCTGAATTGAACTTATTTTAGTTCTTTTCTCCCTGCTCAATTTTTTCCACCAAAGAACGATCTTTACAATTATATTAGAGTGTGCATGTTGTCTACCATTACTTAGATTCTGTGCATGTTCCATTTTTGCACAGCATTTCTGTCATATGGAAGGGGCCAAACCCAGAGACAAGTGTGCATATTCATAAGTAAAGATAGTATGCGATTGATTTGCACAGAGAAAATGAGTGAACATGTCCCTTAGCGTTCAGCAGAGCTGAATAGGCACCCTCACTTGAGCATATGAGCAATGTTCCCTCTAAGTTGCAGAGTCTTGTGCGCAAAAATTCTGTGAGCTACTGGCATTAAAGCTGTGAGCTACTGTATAAATTAGTGTCATCCTTCCTGAGCTAAGACAAAAACGTGAGCTGGAGGTTAAAAATCTGTGAGCTAGCTCATGCTAATTCAGTTTAGAGGAAACACTGCATATGAGCCATCTAGTCTGTATTGGCTTATGTTGGGTGCCTCATACTTAAGTCCCAATGAATCCACAATGGAGAGAAAGGCAGGTTTATTTTTTTTTAAAGTTCATATTAAGTCAAGAGCCCAATCTAAGAAGCAGGTCAGTGCACAAACACCAGCTGTGCATGTGAATGCTCCTTCTGGATCAAAACAATAGGTTTTTAAACCCGTTGCCCTGTAATCTCTCCGTTGTATGATCAGAGGGCCATTTGACATAACATGCAAAAGTGGCCATGGAACATCAGAGAGAGTCATTCACAAGTAGTGCTAAGAAGAGCTACTGAAGTCCATGGTACATGTTGATGAAGACAGATTCAGGTGGGTAGCCATGTTGGTCAAAAGCAACAGAACAAAATTTGAGCCCTGTGGCACTTTTATGAGCAACAAAATATAATTCTGGGTATAAGCTTTTGTGAGATGGCATCTATGTCAAGTCCTTGCCATTTTTTTTTTCCTTTCTGTACTGTGCTCAGATATGATTTTCTTCTGCTCTGGGAAAGTTGGGGGAGTGTGACTGAATCTGCTTTGCTATTCTTTCAGTAACATCACAAGTAACCATTCTTCCCTGTCGGGGTATACTGGTGCCTATTTCTCAAAGCTGTGTTATCTCCTTGCAGAGACTGCTTGAAGGAGGAGAGCCAGTTGGTGTAGTGGTCAAGTGTGCGGACTCTTATCTGGGAGAAGCGGGTTTGATTCCCCACTCCTCCACTTGAACCCGCTGGAATGGCCTTGGGTCAGCCATAGCCCTCACATTGTCCTTGAAAGGGCAGCTTCTGTGAGAGCCGGTTTGGTGTAGTGGTTAAGTGTGCGGACTCTTATCTGGGAGAACCGGGTTTGATTCCCCACTTCTCCACCTGCAGCTGCTGGAATGGCCTTGGGCCAGCCATAGCTCTGGCAGAGGTTGTCCTTGAAAGGGCAACTGCTGTGAGAGCCCTCTCCAGCCCCACCCACCTCACAGGGTGTCTGTTGTGGGGGAGGAAGGGAAAGGAGATTGTGAGCCGCTCTGAGACTCTTCGGAGTGGAGGGCGGGATATAAATCCAATATCTTCTTCTTCTTCTTGAACTGTTCATTGTCTGGTTGTTGGGGGTTGGGTGAGGAACATTTTGTATTGTTTTTCACGGGCTTTGAGCTAGTACTTTTGGCAGGCTGTGTGATGGCCCTTACAGGGTATAAATGTCTGGCTTCCCCCCAGGTGAGCCAGATCCTTCATGAACTTTCATGCTTCTTTTACCCGCCTATCAATAAAGTTAACTTTTCCTACAAAGAGAGAAGTCTGCTGTATTGAAGATAGTCCCAGAGCTGACAATATATCTGTCTGCCACATTCATGCTTTAAAATTTAAGGTACTCCCTTGAAGCATCTTCAATACACATTGAAAGATTGAAATGTCATGTAAGGGATTCCTGCTTCAAGAACTGTCCCAAATCATCAGCATCAGATATTCACAGTTCTTGCCTATGCCTTTCTGAGACAGATCCTCTCTCTTTCTTCGGGATTCCTAGCAAATATAACAGAACAGGATAACAAAGTATAAATGCATCATACGCATTGCATTGTAACAGGACTATCTTCCAGTAATATAATTCACGCACACATAGACACCTTCAACTTGATATTATTTTCTTTGATTGGAAGGGGTTAAAATGAATGGTTAAGTTTAACATTACATTTTAAAGTGTTTTTGGGGTGTTAGGAAACTGCCAGACGCATTTACAAGGATGCCTAAATTTTTCACAGTATTACTCATTCTTATGAGTTAAATGTTTTGCTAACTGTGATTATTTCAGTTTTTCTTCATTATTTTTACCAGCCTTAATTATAAACCGCTTTAGGCAATCAAAGTTGTTATCTCTGTCTTCCTTTATAGTAAAGTTCCAGCATATATAACAATAAAGAAAATGTTCCTGGGTAAGAAAACGTGTAATATTACTCATCACGGAACATGTGAATGTTCATCTCATTGATCTCTCCAGAACTGGGTTGGAAAGTATAATTACTGCAATCAATATTACTGGGAAAATCACCACTGCTGGCTAAGCTGCTGCTCACTTGTGATACATTTGCTTGTGAACTGAAGCTGAATCCAGATAAGATAGAGGTAATGTTGTTTGGGAAGGCTGATATTATAGAGGGACTAAATCCACTTGTCCAAAATGTGGTAACATTGCATTTTTCAGAACAGGTTAAAAGTTGGGGAGGGCTTACAGACCCTGCCTTCTATCAGCTGCATCTGATTCGCCAACTTTCTCATTACTTACACTTATCTGATCAGGCCACACTGATCCATGCTTCTGTAGCCTCATGGTTGGATTACTGCAACATGCTCTAAGTGGGGCTGCCCTAGAAGATAACCCCAAAGCTACAATTGATCCGGAATGTAGCTGCCTGACCACTGTCATGGACTAGCTGCCAGGAACATATGTTGCCCATTTTGAAACAACTTCATTGGCTGCCAGTCCCTTTCTCAGTTCAATTCAGAGTACTGGTTATGACCTTTAAAGGCCTTCACAATCCAGTACCTACATATTTGAAGGCCTACCTCCTCCCATATGTCCCTGTGTGCTAACTATGGTCATCACCAGGCAGCCATTTGTTGGCTAATCCACCTCTTAGGATAGCCTTTCTGGCATTGACCAGAGCCTGGGTTTCTCCCATTTTGGCTCCAGCTCTGTGGAATGGGCTCCTGGAAGAGGAGAAAGAGCCCCCTCTTCAGGAATCACTGCAAGACCTGCTTGTTTGAAGGGGTTTTATGTAGCAGGCATCTTTCAATGGGGGAGGGGATTTGGAACTTGTTATTTTATCTTTGGTTTTAGTTGGCGATGTTTTAATTTTTATTGTTGAATAAACATATGGATTAGAGGTGCATGAGTGGCTACTAGCCACAAGGTATAGATGGAACACTATGTCTGGAGCGGTGATGCTTTATGTTCTTGGTGCTTGGGAGTCAACAGTGGGAAGGCTTCTGGAGTTCTGGCCCCACTGATGGACCTCCTGATGTCACCTGGGTTTTTTGCCACTGTGTGACACCTAGACCAGTTTTGCACTAGACCTTTAATTCTGGTTTAACTCTATCCCCAAACTGACATTCTACACTAGAATCAGAGAAACCAACTCTATGACTCAATGATTTTAGTGTAGAATGTCAGTTTGGGGACAGGGCTAAATTAGGATTAAAGGTCTAGTGCGAAATTGGTCATAGTGTTGAACTGGACGGGTCATTGGCTTGATCTAACATGGCTTCTTATGTTCTTATTGTAAGATACCTTAAACCAAGAGAAAAGCTAGGCTATAAGTGTTTTTACAACTAATAAGTTAAGAAATAATATGCTAAGTTCTCAATAACAGTAACTAGATGCCCAAGGGATGTAGTGCTTGACAACCCCATGGTTGGACTACCTTTACCTTTACCTTTAAGTTAGATTTGCTTTTAGATCATTTTATATTCTCCTTCTATAAGGTGGGTTACAGGCTCGTCAGACAGATTGGAGAAGGCATTTGTCTCTTTAAATCACTTCTTCAAGCCAGTTTATGGATGGCGGCGACTTCACCTCTGATTAAAAAGCTAAGCTTTCAAAGTTTTTAAAACTTTTTACTGATGTTTTAAATTCATCTACTGCTGCTTCAACTTTGCTCTTCCTTCTTGGCGAGGGTGGACAAGTTTTATCTTATCTTGTTTTACTAACGAGGAGACAATTGCCCATTTACTGCCGGGAGTGGATGTTTAAGAAATTCGGGCCAGAGGATTTTATGTCTTTCCTTCATGTCTGGAGTTGGAAGTTTATTATTGGGCAGAGGAACCTCTCCAAGTTGTGAATTCTGAGAGATTATTTAGCTCCTCCTTCGAGAAAAGACTGTTTGAATTTTCAGAGTCATTATTATCTCCCCCTGCTCTGTTCCAAGCATTTTCCTTCTACCTCTGGATTGTATTTTAAGTTTTCTGCTCCAACATAGTTTTTTTTGTGGTTTGTGCTTTTGCTGTTTGCAAACAATGGGATTGAAAAGGACATATCCTTTTGAAGGTGAGGTCTTCCAACCGTCACTCAAACAATCCACATTGGATCATTTCTTTTCTGCAGTACCTTTGCAAAACAGGTTTGAGTGTTTGGAGGCTGTTGCTGAGGAGGGTGGATTCCCCACCCATCAAATCACCCCAGAGACTGAGCAAGGTATGCCTGGATTCTTGTCTCTTAAAGATAGACAAGCTACCAGACCATGGGAGGGGTTGGAGCTGGAGCTGCTAGCTCAACAAACAGTTTTAGTTTGCTGAATCCTTAAACAAAATATTCCAAGCCCAAGAGAGGATGTTGACCCTGCTTCATGAACTGAATAACACCATGTCTGTCAATAAGGCTAGCAGCCCACCAACCATTAAAGGGAACCCAAGGGTGCGATCCCAGCCTGACAATCATGATGGTGACCAGAAGGTTAATGTAAAAGCCTCCTCTACACTAGTTTTTAATCCTTATGCTGTAGTTGTTAATGTGTTCCCATGGAGAGGGCGACACATTGATTGGAGTCAGAGAAGCAGAGCAACAGGTCATCTGGCTGATATTTTTAAGCTCCACCATAAAGGTATTGATCTTATTCGGATCGAGAGACTAAGCAGCCCAATCAGGTTTGAATGTTTTCTTTTGTATTTCCGTTCTAAGACAATACCATCTCGTCTGTTTGCCCAGTCTACCAAATTAACTGCTCTAGGCATTCGGGTACAGAGACATTTCAAAACCACCTCCATCCAGGAGCTAGCCCCTGAATTTGCTACAATAAAATTAGAAAAAACCATTCAAGTCTTAAATGCAAGGGCACAAGGTACCCAAAATGCACTTATCAACCTTCGGGATCCGCTAATGATCCTAGACCTGCCTATTTCTCAAACTTACAACAGCCATTGAGGGTATCAGGATGAGAGCACCCTATTGATATCTCTGTCCCCAAGATCCCAGAAACTTTAAATTCAAGGAGTCAGATCCCCATGGAGACTGTGGATCCCCCAGGTGCAGAGAATGCAATAGAGGCAAGGCTTCTCTCCTCCTTTATGACACTACCAACTCAAGAACAAGACTGTATACTTATATGGAGCTCTTGGTATCCACCCCGAAGGGCTTAAGATAGCCCCTGGCAGAAAATAAGAACCTGATGGACCCCCCTCTGCCTCAGACAGTTCTCTAGTGCCAGCGCCATTGAGTAGCATTCCATTGGAACCAATTATAACAATTAAAAAAAGGGGCAATAATACCAATCTGATTATCCCTCCAGACAATCCAATTTTGTACACGATCTTAGATGAACGTACTGGTGTTGAAGGAATCACTGACCCTGTTTCCCTGGCAGAAGCTTCAAAAGTATGACGGCCAATTCAGTGTAAAACAGGGAAGCCGAACCATCTTAAAGTAATCTCCTGGAACATAGCTGGCTGGGCCCGCCTAAGAAGCCTAGATCACTCCCCACTTTTTAAGACATATGATATTTTACTTCTCCAAGAGACCTGGACAGTTGGGGAGCTTCTATTGGATGGCTACTATGTTTTCACTAATAAGGCTATCCCTGGCGAAGGCGCTGGAAGGCTCAAAGGGAGATTGGGAATTCTAATTTCCCCAACAATTAAGGGTAAATGCGTACATCTAAATAATGTAAACCCATGGACATTGGCAGTTCTCCTTCATTTTAACACAGAGACTATTTTACTAATCAATGTCTACCTACCTCCTCATCAAAGACAATCAGACACTCTAGCAATCTGGAATGATTTTGAATCGCATTGAGAGAATCTTCTGAATGATACCCCAGCTGATATGATTCTAATGGGAGGGGATTTTAACGCTCGACTAGGCCCTCATGATGAGATCCTTATTGGAAAGTTTGGATTTCCTACCTTCATCAGTGAGGCAAGTCACCATTCCACTCTCCTTCGACGTCTTTCAAAAGACCCAAGGGTAAACTTTGCAGGGGCTTGCTTAGCAAGGATGGCTAGAAGATTTGACCTCTCCATATTGAATGGCTCCACAGTAGGTGATTATCCTGGGGAAATCGCTTTTCTAGCCAGTATTAGATGCAGCACCATCGATTATTTCCTTGCCAGCCCAAGATTACTTTTGAAGGTTCTTCATCTACAAGTTCTACCCAAATTAGAAAGTGATCACCTCCCATTATTACTTACTGTAGCTCCTTTAGCTCCTGTGACTTTTCACAGTATTACGATGGGCCCACATCTGGTTCCAGCTCAACAAATGAGTTGTTGTGCCAAGTGGTCTGACCAGTTGGCACAAACGGTGAGGGGAGTCTTGGAGAAGGAGGATGCTTGCTCCAAAAGAAAACTAATTTTGGATACTCCCCATGTCTTGAACCCTCTGATCCCCTTCGATCATCTCCTCCAACTCATAAAATCATTATTGGTCCAAGATACTTCTGTTCAACATTGTAGATTCAAAAACGTCTCCAAGCCCAGGTTCGATAAAGAATGCAAGCAATCAAGAAGAGATCTAAAAATAGCGTATCATGTGTATAAGAATTTTGTGGGCCTTGATACTCTGTGTACACAACACCATCTCTCACGTTCTAAGAAGTTTTATAAAGAACTGATTGCCACAAAGAAGCGTGAGGCCATGTGCTGTGGAATAGCACTATACAGTCATCCAAGGAGAAGATTTCGACAGGATTTTTGAAATTGATCTCGAGTCACTCCTACAAAGATATCTGTCCCATTGACTCTTTTGTTACCCCCAAGAACTGGGAATCATTCTTTCAAGAGCTGTATTCTGATCCCCACCATTCTGCAGTTCCCCTGATTCACGAGGCCCTTTCAGACCTGCCACCTTGGCCTCCGGTGATGGTTGGAGAAGTCAGATTTCTGATCAGCAAACTCAAGAGAGGCAAAGCTCCAGGCCCGGATTTCATACCCCCAGATCTATTGAAAGATAATACTGACTGGTGGGCCTCTCTCTTGGCCCCATTGTTCACATATATTGATTCAACAGGGGATATTCCTAAGGCCTGGAGAGAGGCTATTGTTAGAGACAATTTGTATGCCTCCCCTGGCCCCTCCAGGAGATGCAAAGAAAAAGAGCTGTCAGTCGGGAGTCTCCTTTGAAGTATACAACTTTATTGATATCAAGAAAGAGGGGAGTCGCTTTTCAACGAGCTCCCTGATTAGTTCCATACATACCCTTTTATCCTTTACTCCCGGCCGATGAGTCCCTCCTCCTTTCCCCATAGGCTGAGGTACTTAGAGGGTACAGGCTACCCGGCACGCCTACTTCACCCCCTCCTTGATATGTACCCCTCCCGTTACATACATTGCATGTGCATTTAAATTTACTTTTCCCCGAGGTGGGGTGTGTCAGTTAATATTCATTACTTGATTACGCCTGCGTACTTGCTGCTGATTAATTTCTATTGCTGATTAATCTCTATTTGGTATTAATCTTACTGTTGCCATGGCTTGTTCAGCCGTGTTATTTCTTTTCGGTTTCTGCGTTTTAACAATGGCTACTACCCCTGTGCTATGGTTACTAAATGTTTGTACCCGGTTCTGCTCCTTGCACCTTAACAATCACTAAGACATTACATTTGGTTCCTCCTGTTTCAGCTCATTTCATTATTTCACTCCTCTCAATCCCTACTCTTTTATTTTCACCTGAGCTGAAACATTCTCAAACTTTGCAACCATCAGCTGAGCTTGCCCTTTCTTGGTATGCTTCTTTATTGCTGACTGGCAAGCACTGCTACACACCGGCAAGCAGTGGAGACAACAACAACAGATGATGCTGATTACCACTATGATCATACCGATCTGCAATATGCTCTTGAGCCACCCCCAGTCTGGTAACCAGGAGGTAAGCCAGTTCCAGGGACTTTGTATTCCTTCATAGTTTTCCTTTGAAGTAGTTTGCATTTCTTGTAAGTGCATTTCTATGCTTTTGTTTAAATCATGAAACTGCACATGACATTGTGTTCCTATCACCTTGCAGAATCCTCCTTGCTGTGCTAACAAATAGTCTAGGGCCATCCGATGTTGTAGCTGGATTTGACTTAATTCTTCTATCTCAGTTTGCAATTCTCTGATGACCTTCCCTGTTGCATTCACCGTTTTCTCTAGTCTACAGGTCAGACCTATTATGCTTTTACGATTTTCTTGTGCCACTATTCCTGGATAGGCTCCTAATGTTTATTAATCCTCCCCCTATGCGGCTGCCTGCATCATCTGAGAGCTGATGGCCCACAATTACTTCATCTTTGCAATTTGTTCCTAACTGTCCGCCTCTGGGACCGAGGTGATCTTCCCTTTTTACGCGGGAATGCTTGGGCAACACCTGCACCGGGAATGTTAAGAATCCTATCCCAACACATGCCCCTCTCTTGTACCCAGGATGATAATTAGTGGCCCATTTATCAAAGAAAAACCACAGGTTGGGATCTTTTATTTTCATCCCTGAACATATACTACCTTTACCTGAATAATCAGCCTGGAACATTGGTATGTCAGGAAAAATATCTCCCAAATTTGTCTTGCCCCACAGGAGAGTTTTGTTCCCCCGTGTATGATTTCCTGGTTTTGACAACCAGAAGTAGTCTGTGCAAGCGCTGTAGTTACTCAGCTTGCTCATTCTTTCTTGTGCCTGGTTGAAGCCCGGCACTTTAGAATTCCATACCCCACTATGAATGCAACAGAAACATAAGCCTGGGGTCAACTTGCTGTATCTAAACCACCTTAATCCGGTTTTTCCTATTTTTGAGGGGGAGACAAACAATATTTCGCGTTCTGATCGTTGAGATAATGCTTGTAAGGACCCTACTACTAATGGGGGCTCACTTATTAGTCCAGGTAGCAGACTCAGCGTTGCTACTGATGTGGGATGCTCATAAATTAATCTAGAGCTTTTCCCATGTTGCTGGAACATATAATGAGCGTGGCGGATCCATGTATTTCCTCCAGTTCCAGGGCATTGGATCCCAAAGATCACCAACACCAACAACAATTTTTGCCGATAGGGTCCAGCCACCTGTCATTCTGGTAAACCTTAACCTTATATGTGTTACACAATCTCCCTTTTGCAACCTACTCCTACTCCAAAGTTCTAATAATGTATCAAACGATATGAATTATATAAAACAATCTTTTTAGAGTCCATTTAACACTTAGAAAACTTAAATTAAAAGTTATTTGTTTGTGATTTTATGCTACCATTCAACAGTTTTATTTATCAGCCATGTAATTCACTGCTGCTGGAGCCTCTTTCACCATGTGTAATACATCCAGCCACTCTCTGCTGTGCCAACTGCTGTTTACGTTGTTAGTGTCACCTGGCAAGGTTCTAACCACTGCTGAGACAACGGCCTTTCCTTTCCAGTCTTGACTAAAACCCAGTCACCCAGTCCATGTTGGTGTAGGGACAGCGTTCGCATCAGCAAGGCTTTTCTGTTGAAGAAAGAAAACAGCACGGACAGTAGCTGATCCAAATAACACATAATAACTCAGCCAGTTATTCCTGACTGAGGCAAACTTTTTAGCAGCATTTTGATAAATAGAAGTAGGTATATCAAGGTAGAGTAACTGATTCCTTAGCACTAAACAATATTTTAGCCTTCCTCCTCAAGGCATTTCAGTACTATCCACTTTTATACACCACACACACACGATATAGGTTTTTTCCAAAATTTCCTAAACACACAAATTTCCTATATCCATCTTGGCTTGAACTCCCTGATACTTCCCTTCATACAACCACTTTAACACTTATTTAATTAATGGCTTGGAGAGCCACTGTTTTTCCTTTTACAGTCTCCTACACAAATTATACCTTAAATTCAACAAAACTTTATAATGCCGCTTTTCCCAAAACCCTGTTATTGTTTCTTCTTTAGCTTTTTTTTTTTTTAACTGCCACATTAGTTAGCTTATTCTCTATAACCTTATCCAAAAATTATATCTGATACCTGCACACACATAATTAACTGTTCTGTTCCCTTTGCTTCACCAATCCTTAATTCTTCTGATATTAATTTTATCAGGGGTATTGTAAAAAAAAATAGTTGGTGGATTTCATCCAGGAATTGTTATGCAGTTGCACCTATTTTTCAATAGTCAAGGTAGCTAGATGGGGAGAAAGAGATGGTGCCATCAGAAAAGTTCAGGAGCTGCTCTCCTGTGAGCTCCTGCTAAATTCAGGATCTGAATTCCCCACCTTTACTGGTTAGCATTTTCATTTTCTTTTTCCCTTCAAAATGTTTAAGAGTTTTATTAACCTAAATAAACTACCCTTTCTCTTTAATAGAGTTTACATTTGAAAACATGAAGTACAGGTTTGGCCAGACCATCCCAAATTAATTATTCCTGCCTTTTGTTCCCCCTTGTTCCCTTTATATCGTTGCACCTTTTCTCCTCTACTGCTTGGAAAAAACCAGCACTTCCCTGGAGTAGAGGAACATCTTTTAGATTTGGTTAGCTTTTTGATCTGGAGGTTTTGTAAATTTTACATTATCCGAATACTTAATTCTGCTTTGTTTTAAGGCAAACCTCTGTTCAGCAAGAAAAAAAATCCTTGGAGAAAGAACCTGCTTTCTCCATCTTAGCTACATATTGTATTGTTTCCTAACATTCCAAAAGGAGGGGCTAGGACTTGGAGGATGCCAGTCTCCTGGCAGGAGAAAGGCTCAAAGTTTGGTCTATAAAAGGTTTTGCCAAACAATGTACAAGGAAAGCAACTGAATCTGTTTTAGCTACTCAAAATATGTACACCAAAATAAACTCTTAACTCTCATTACCACTTTAAAAGAAAGAAATCCTTCCCAATACTTTCAGCTATTTTAACCTTCTGTGCCACAGTTATCCTGCTAAACTCCAACCATGAAAGCAAACTTTATTTTAACACTTTACTACCTTCCAACACTTTTAATCTCTGACTATACAGACAGCACTCTCTTTATAATGTATTTCTTTATAATGTTCCAACAACATTTCCAAAGTAGTTTACTTATGCAAGACATAACTTACACTTTTCACTAAGTGTAAAGATAGTCACTTCTTTACAAATACCAAATACTAACAAGAACAAAAGAAGGGAAAAGAAAGGAGAAGGAAAAAATATTCCAACAGAGGGGGGGGTGGGGTTGACCAGTTCTCTCCCCTCTCTGTTTCCCAACACTCATTACTATAAATACTTTCTTTACTACAAGAGGATTATCTGACAAAGATCACCCAATAACCATGTCCAGGTTGAAGTTCCTGGAATACTTTAAGAATGCAGCTGCAATCTAGAGAAATTGCAGGATGTCTCCTGGCTACACCTGGAGACTGGTATCCAGACTTGAACATGAACATATGAAGCTGCCTTATACTGAATCAGACCCTTGGTCCATCAAAGTCAGTATTGTCTACTCAGACTGGCAGCGGCTCTCCAGGGTCTCAAGCTGAGGCTTTTCACACCTATTTGCCTGGACCCTTTTTGGAGATGCCAGGGATTGAACCTGGGACCTTCTGCTTCCGAGCAGATGCTCTACCACTGAGCCACCGTCCCTCCCCAAGAGAGTTCCCTTTTAGTGTGGCCACACTAAAAGCAACCATTTCTTTTTGTTTTTCCCTTTTAAATTTCATCATGCAGACCAGTGATCCTGGTTGAGGCATCCATGCCCCCACATAACTGGATTCCTCATTTCAAGGCCTCCTTTCATTAATATAAATGTTTAACAGCTGTCTCACTGTTTCATCAAAGCTACCAAAGGGAGGCCAGATAAGTCCCCGCAACTTATACTTTGGCCACACAAAAACAGAGAAGTTCACCATCTTCTCCTTATTCAAACAGTCTAAGACTATCCTTCTAGCTTCTTTAGCATCAGTGCTAAATGACTGTCTGCCTGTATCTGGGGGACTCCCTAAGCCTCCCCGTTACCCTCTTTAAACTGAGAACTTCTATTTCCCATTTGCCGCGGTCTTACCTTAACTAGACGGGACGTCCCGATTTCCAAGTTTGTGCGAGCTCGTCTTTCTGGCAGGCCCCTCCTGCCTGGCAGGCCCCTCCTGCCTGGAGCGTCACCGACTGACTGCGATCTACAGTGTCACGGGTCTTGAGCTGTCTCCAATCCCAGCCAACGGAGATCCAATGGGTCGTGAAATACTCACGAGGTGCACCTTCCCAATTGGAGTTCGCTGAGTGGGCTGGTAACAGGTCACGTGATCCCGGACGAGCCCCCAATTGTTAGAGACAATTTGTATGCCTCCCCTGGCCCCTCCAGGAGATGCAAAGAAAAAGAGCTGTCAGTCGGGAGTCTCCTTTGAAGTATACAACTTTATTGATATCAAGAAAGAGGGGAGTCGCTTTTCAACGAGCTCCCTGATTAGTTCCATACATACCCTTTTATCCTTTACTCCCGGCCGATGAGTCCCTCCTCCTTTCCCCATAGGCTGAGGTACTTAGAGGGTACAGGCTACCCGGCACGCCTACTTCACCCCCTCCTTGATATGTACCCCTCCCGTTACATACATTGCATGTGCATTTAAATTTACTTTTCCCCGAGGTGGGGTGTGTCAGTTAATATTCATTACTTGATTACGCCTGCGTACTTGCTGCTGATTAATTTCTATTGCTGATTAATCTCTATTTGCTATTAATCTTACTGTTGCCATGGCTTGTTCAGCCGTGTTATTTCTTTTCGGTTTCTGCGTTTTAACAATGGCTACTACCCCTGTGCTATGGTTACTAAATGTTTGTACCCGGTTCTGCTCCTTGCACCTTAACAATCACTAAGACATTACATTTGGTTCCTCCTGTTTCAGCTCATTTCATTATTTCACTCCTCTCAGCTATCATCATCCCTTTTTTCAAGTCCAGGCAGAAGGATGATCCAGCCAATTATAGGCCAATTAGCCCCCTGAGTATTTTGAGCAAGTTATACGCTAGTCATCTCTTAGAGAAATTGCAGTGCTGGCTGATTCAGGAAATGTATTTGGTAGATGAGCAGGCTGGGTTTAGGGAAGGACGATCGACGTTGGGACATAATTTGATCTTATCCCATTTGATTGACAAATATGCAACTAGTAGAACGGTCTCTCTTTATGCAGCCTTTATCGACCTAAAATCTGCTTTTGACCCCATTCCCAGAGGGAAATTATGGGAGAAGTTAAGTGCCACCTCAATTGACAGGAGACTTTTTTTCCTGATCCAGGCATTATATACCAACACGTCTTTCAGGGTCAGATGTAATAAGCAAGGTCTCTTTACTGACTCTATCCCATCACTGAAAGGAGTCAAGCAAGGCTACTTTGGACTTCATGGCATTATAGCCCGCTGAGGTCACTCACCTTCCCAAACCCCACTCTCCCTTTTGCATCTGTTTTAAGAAGAAGTTAAGGACTGATTTGTTCCAAATACACACTCTGAAATATAACAGGAGGCTGAGAACCTTGATGTGTACAGGAATATCCTTGAGAAAGAATTTTACAAAATGAGCCTAAACCAGATGCTCATTGATTGGACTTTTTTTTTTTTTTGTAATATTGTACTTCCTTCTACTGTGACAAATAGCTTTGTAAGATTTGTGATAAAAGTACTTTCAATAAAACTTTTACTAATATGTTAGTCAGCATATCACAGTGTTTTGAACTGGTTATGCAGGCTGCCTCCCCTTTGGGGGTGGGGCAGGTCCTTCCCTGCTTTGGAGGGGTGGGCAAGTGCAGCCAGGCATAGGACTCATAAGGCCCTTTTATGGTTGCCAATCCCCTGGTGGCACCTGATGACTTCCCACTAGGGTTGCCAAGTCCAATTCAAGAAATATCTGGGGACTTTGGGGGTGGAGCCAGGAGACTTTGGGGGTGGAGCCAGGAGACATTAGGGGTGGAGCCAAGATGAAGGCTGTGACAAGCATAATTGAACTCCAAAGGGAATCCTGGCCATCACGTTTAAAGGGACGGCACACCTTTTCAATGCCTTCCTTCCGTAGGAAATAATGAAGGATAGGGGCACCTTCTTTTGGGGCTCATGGAATTGGACCCCCTGGTCCAATCATTTTGAAACTTGGGGGGTATTTTTGGGAGAGGCACTAGATGCTATACTGAAAATTTGGTGCCTCTACCTCAAAAAACATCTCCCTCAGAGCCCCAGATACCCGCAGATCAATTCTCCATGATTTTCTATGAAAACAAATCTCCATAGGGATCAACAGAGTTCCCAGCAGACATTTCCCTCCCCTCCCCCCACCTTGATCTTGGCTCCACCCCTAATACCTCTTGGCTCCACCCCCAAAGCCCCCAGATATTTCTTAAATTGGACTTGGCAGCCCTACTTTGAAGAGTTCCAGGGTCTGGGGCAAGACCAACTGTGTCAATCAGCCTTATTTTACTCTTGGGCTCCTGAATTTATGTCTTACTCTCTTAACAGCTGAGTAGGTACATTTTGGTTCATTTAAGTAATATGTAAATAATATGATGGCATAGACTGAAGTAATCTTGCTGAAGCTAAGCAGCTCTGGGTATACTCATTGCCTAAACAGGAGATGACCTCAGACTGTTTTGAGTGCCATGGTAAGTTCCATTGAAGAATGGGGGAGGGTGATATGATATTAATATCCATGATATTTCTAACAAGCTTTCATTATTTTGAATTTTTTTTTGGTGAATTATCAGCAAACCATTCATTATCTTCTGGTGGCAAAGTGCAGTGTGGTCCTATTTTGTCCTGCAAGGATGCCTGTTGTATTATTTTACAAAATAATATAATTCTACCGTCTAAAGCAACTGTGTACTTCTAAATATCATGACATTGTTCCATTGAATATGTACTTTTCAAATAGATATGGCGATCTCAGAAAAGGAACGAACAGACTTCACTGACATTCAGATCCATATTTGCTTGACCTATGCCAATAGGTCATAAGTGTAGTTGTGTATAGTGTATTGAGCTTGTATTGAGGCCAGATTCAAAAGCTGCCTCAGCTGTAATCTTGAAAAAAGTGATAAAACTATACAGCACTTTATACACTAACACAGAAAAGATGAATAATAACAAACAGAGACACCTCTGAGAGCAAGCCATGATTAAAAACCAAGCAGCCATTTAAGTATATTGAAAATAGCCTTCTTACATATATATTGCATTTATATCATTTTTTACTCAAATTAATGTTGGCATCTATCACTAGCATGCTCATAGTACATCCATTATGATCAAATTGCAGTGTGAGCAAAGTTTCCTTGATGAAATAATCAATGAGCCACAGACTAAACATGTCATTTTTTACAAAAAAAAAAAAATCTAAACTCTGGCGTTGTAGGATAAATTCACTTTGTGGAGCAATCATCAGTATATGAGGCATATCTCCGAACCTAACCTGATTTCTTGCAGGGTTCCTGAGAACACTTATATGGTGATGTTCTCATCAGGCTGCCAACCCCCAGGTGGGGACTGGAGTTTGTAAAGGCCCCACCACTTCTTCCAGCTGGTACCCCCTTGGATAGTGGGGTTCCATTCTGATTTTGGACTTTATTGTTTTAATAGGCACCCTTTTACAGCCTAAGTGTCAAGGGGATCTGAAACTTGGGGTATGGTATGAGTCTCCTAATAGGGCTGCCAAGCCCCCGGTCCAGGCGGAGAATCTCCTGCCTGGGAGGTTCTCAACCCACCGGCCCACATTGGGCTGGCAGGGGGAACCTCCCCCTGCGTCGCTGGCATGACGACATCACCCAGAAGTGATGTCATCAAAATGGAGGCCCCTGTACACGGCTGCTCTAGGCGTTTCCGGGAAAACTCTATGGTACAATAGGTACTATAGAGTATTAACCTCCCAAATGGCTAGAGCATCTGGGAAAACCATAGAGTTACCCTGGAAATGCCTAGAGTGGCCCCACACGGTGCCACCATTTTGATGACGTCACTTATGGGTGACATCATTTCTTCATGCACGCATCGTGCATGTGAATGTCCCCCACCTGGGGATGAGGAGGACTTGGCAACCCTATCTCCTAAAGGCACCAGGAATCTCTTTAAAAATGTGAGGGTCTGACATTTTGAAACTTTCAATCTTCAACCCAGCCAGTGAGATTAAAACTGTTTATTTTGACCCATTCCAAAGCCAGGATGGCTCAAATCCCACCTTTATTGAGGATCTTCTGTCCATAAATGAAGAACCCCATGTCATAGCAAATTGTTCCTCAGATCCCTGGTCTAGATCTCTCTGCTGGCCAGAACTCTGGTTTCCTGCTAAGAACCTTTGCTGCACTATGCAGGCTTTTTCTCCTTCCTTAGCTGGCTCCTTGGTCTGCTCCTTAGATCTCAGCTGTGTTTGCCCTGGATCTCTCCAGACCTCCAGCCCAGGATTTCATGTATGTCACTTTCCAAAACCTCCCAAATTTCTTCCCTCCTACCTTTTTACTTGGACTGGTGTAAATCTAGAATCTTAGTGTTGCTACTTAATTTGTATTAAAACAGATTTAAAACCCACTACCAGGAATCTCTTTAAAAATGTGAGGGTCCGACATTTTGAAACTTTCTGAGGAAAGTGTTTCCAGCAGTCCCTAGAGCTACCCTATGTCCCTTCCAGGTTTCCCCAGAAGTGATGTAGGAACATTGGTGAGATCACCTCTTCCCACCATGTGCCACCCCCAACTAGTTGCCAGGCTCATCCTGGCAACCCTATGTAGCTTTCAGTTTGTATGTGGAAATGGCATCACTACACTCCAGCAATTCACATACAGTTTCTAGCAATTCGTAGAGTGACTCCACACATCATATTTGGGTTTTCCCTGGAAGTGACTCCACATCACATTTGGGTTTTCCCTGGAAGTGACACAGCAACAGCACTGCTTTAAAAAACAAACAAACCAACCCATTCTCCCACTGCCCCTCAGAATGGTAGCAGGCAAATAGGGCTGCCACCATCCGTAGTGGCACTCCTAAAATGACATAATTACATTGTGTGTCATTGCACATTGTTGCTCCATGCTGCGTGCTTCTGGGGGAATGAAGAGGCCCAGTGGGGCCTGGAGCTCAGGGCTGGGAGCTTGCGCACGGCTCCTAGAAGGATGGGAACCCTAGTTAGAGATGTAGATGATAATACTAATTTAGTTCATACAATCTGAGATTGTTAAATCATGTAATCTTTTACAAGAAATTTAAATATTGTAATCCAGTGCCAAGCACGAATTGTACATTGACTGTTCTTGGAGACATTTTTAGAATTTTTACAGCAATGTGAACACTGGAGGTATTCCAAGAATGTCTTATGCTTTCTTTTACTGATAATTAAAATAGTATTATTATGCTGGATGTTTTAAATCCTCCTAATGTACAGAATTGGATAATTGAATTATGTATGTTGGCAAAACATTGTTATGGAACAACAAAGAAAAATAGTTCCGATTTATTTATTTATTTATTTATTTTTAGACTTATATCCCGCCCTTCCCACCAAAGTGGCTCAGGGCGGCTTACAACATTTTAATTCACATAAATTCAGCTTAAAAACATTTACATAACAAAGTTAAAACCATAATTAATAAGACATAAAAATAAGAATAAAAAGCAGCGGTCCATAAATGCATTTTTAGTTCCATCCAGAAGATATTCTCATTGTCAGTTAGTTGTTATAGGCCTGCCGGAAGAGGGCTGTCTTACAGGCCCTGCGGAACTGGCCTAGGTCCTGCAGGGCCTGCACCTCTTCCGGCAGCTGGTTCCACCAGTAAGGCGCCGTTACCGAGAAGGCCCGATCCCTGGTGGATTTGGGAACATTTGGTTTCCTTTCTTGGACTGCTTTTTATTATACCATTCGTTTCACTTTCTATTATTGCCTTCCCTTCTCTTATAGATATTCTGTTGGTAAAACCTGGTTTGATGGATGAAATAAAATAATATGATAGAGGTAAAATACAGATACTTAACGAAGACTAGTAAAGTTTACTTTTTTTAAAAAAAAAGATCGCATTTCCTTATTTATGGTATGGTAGTTTTGTTTGTGGTCCAAAGGGCAAAGGAGGGACTGAGGGTGAGGGGAGAGTAACTCCCAGGTACCTTGCTGAAGTAAAACAGGCCACAACTTTTACTGAGTACAATTTCAGGAGTATTTGGTGCAGTGTGGGGCATGGATCCAACATTGGATGACCAGTCTGTTGACCAATGGATTCAACCATTACACTTGCTGGGGAGGAACCATGTGAGATGACAAGTCCAAGGGTCCCACATGAGTGCAGGACAATGTGTGGTTCCCTTAGCACCTGAAGACTAGAGTTGGGTGGCTGCCCCCAAGTTGCGCATATCACTAGACTTCCCAACCTTCAAAACCCTTAAAGGGGTCCCCAGACCAATAATAATAACAATAATAATATATTTTATTTATATCTTGCCCTGCCTGCCGAAGCAGGCTCAGGGCGGCCCAAGGGAGGCAGGCATACAAGCTCAGCCTCCCTCCCAAATTGGATCCAGCCTGATGTCTAAACCACCACAAGAGATGGGCAACCACCCATTTCCCAACAAAGATCCTATGACTGCAGCCAAGAAAGCAGGCCATCATAAATGGTGTGAAGCCAAATGTCCTGGCCCCACTTGGAGAGATGTATGACATTCTCCTGAAAGAGGTAGCCTGCCTGAAGGAAATGCTCAGATGCCATATGATGGAGCCATGGGATCCCTTCACAAGCTGCCAGTAGTCTTGCTCACTTGACTCCATGTCACGTCCATGTTGCCAAATAAGGTCTTTATTAGCTTATCACAGTTCAAGCATAGGGGTAATCGTGTGTAGTTTGTTGCAGAGGTTGAGGCCAGTTGTAAATTCAATGTTGGGCAATTCGTGATCACGAATAAGGTGAAACTAGGGAGGATCTAAAAGCAGGGGGGGGGGGTGTTTCCGAACCAAAAGAAGGCAAAAGCATGAAATGGAACAGAACTGGACAAATATGGATATAGAAGCTGTGAAGGTATTTAGTCACTGTAACCAGGCCGTGAATTCAGCGGGAGTTCACAGGAGCACAGCTCCTGAACTTTTCTGATGGTTCCCCCTCTTCCTCCCCACCAACCTTGTCTACTGGATCGTAGGTGCAGCCGCATAGCAATCCCTGGTTTAGGAGAACGGGCAGCCAGCCAGCCAGCCACCAGGAACTTTGCCACACCCCCAGCAACCCTCATTAACCCCTGGAGAAGCCCACACCACCCTCATTAACCCCTGGAGAAGCCCACACCACCCTCATTAACCCCTGGAGAAGCCCAAGCCACCCTTTCTCCACTTATGTGATTTTGGGCGGTGGGTGGCTTACTGGCCTTTTGACAGTGGGGGAGGGGCAACCAAGGAGAGCCCCTGGTGAGTGAGGCCTGCTTGGGCTGGCTGAACCTCTAGCCAGCCCAAGCAGGTCTCACTCACCCTGGGCTCTCCTTTCTTGCGTCCAGTCGCTTTTGGCTGGTGGGGGGGCAGCATACGCTAATGAATTGTGCTAATGAGCTCCACCACCTATTTTCCTACAAAATGACCCCTGACTGCAACAGTGACAGAGATTGTTTTGGCAAAAGACGATGTAGAAATTTATGTGTCCTTATTAGTTTATAGTATAGTGGGTTCGATGCATAGAGGAGATGAGGCTTCAGGGATCGTAGCTCTTTATTGAGTTACAGCATGGTGACCAGTAATTAAAGAAGACTGCTGAAATGGGCCAACTATATACACTTCAGGGTTCCCATGCTAGGACACCATTGGATCATTCAAACCAGCAGGGGGGCCCATGATTGGAGCAGGGCAGTAGGGATATGGATCCTGCTGCCCATTGTTCCTGAGCCCCCAAGCTCAGTCCTAAGGGCTCCAATGATCCAGGCAGGAACACTAGTTATAATATACAACATTAGTTCACATACACGACATAATTAATGGTCCAAATACAAATACCGTGTGAACCATTCCTTTTTGGGAGATTTATGAGAGAGGAAACTTACCAAAATGGCATCCCAAGATGCCTTGACATCACTTCCAGCTGTGTAACTGGGCATGACATCACCATCTTGCAGGATGCCCTAGGATCTCACTGAAACTCTATAGTAAAAAAAACATAGAGCTGTGGAGGACCATGGCAGAAGGCTTTGGCAGGCAGTGGCCACAGTACTTCTTTTGCCAGGATCTTCCAGAGCTTCCCTATTCATTCTCCCTTAGCATGAATGACTCTGGTGTGGTCTCCCTTAGCGTGAGTGACTCTGGTGTGGTCTTCCATCTCTGCCTTTTATTTTTATTTTATTTTTTTTGCTGTCCAGAAGCTTATTTTTCACTTTTAAATGCAAAATATAGAGGGATACATAGTTTCAGGTATCAAAATGGAAGGGATATAAACAAAATGGAGGCAGCATGCTCTCCGAAAGGATTCATCCACTATCCTCACAAAACGTGCTGGCGAGACTGGCAAAAAATAGTTACGTGATGGAAAGAAGAACCAACCACATGCTCTGTCAGCATGCTCTCAGGAAAAAGCAGCAGGAGGAAGAGCTAGAAAGTCTTTAAAATGGAGTCCGCTTCTGTGATTTAAAATAAATTGTTAGCAGACAACCAGTCTTTTTAGTGTTAAGAACAACATATGGACAATGCCATAAAATAATATCTCAAAAATAAGGAAGGAAATAAAAACTCCCAAACGCAACAAGTTATAGAAGCAAATCTTGTGGCACTGTGTGACATGGGGTCATGCTTTAAGTTTTATTAGGCCTCACTGGCAGTGCAGCGAGTTGCATTATGATCTATCCAATTACAATGTTTGCGCCGAAGCCTTCAACCTAGGGCCAAGCAAGGGACAAAAAAGTCCTTTTGTGCAAGTGTATGTTTTCCTCATAGGAGGCATATGTTGAAATGTGACAAGTTATTAAAGGACTAACGGAATCTTGTGCAGGTTTCCCTATTAGTGAGTCATGCACCTAATTAGTGTACTTGTATGATGAACAGTAGAAGTCTGCTCTCTGTGTCAGGGGGCTTCAATTACATGGGCTTCAGGTTTCAAGCTTTGTTTTCAGTGCCTTCTCAGGTCACTGAAGGGAAAGATCATGAGTTCACTCGCCTACAGTGTCTCCTTGTTAACTCTCAAGTTCTTAGAAGTTTAGCTCTAAGCAAAAGTGAGCATTGAGCTGGAACATAATTTTACAGAGGAAATGCACACATAACAGAATCCACAGATGAACAATCAAAGCACCAGCATTGCTTGTCTATTTTTCTTTCTGTATTGGGCTACATTTCATTTATTGGATTTATATCCTGCCCTCCCCACAAGTGGGCTCAGGGCGGCTAACAACCATTAAACTATAAAAAAACCAGCAAGCATAAAACACAAAACAATCAACAAAATATCTATACAATAAATAATCAATTAAAATTGCACAATCAGTAAACAACAACGGCGCCAATGCTACCCAGAGATCTCAACAGGTGTGGCACTGACAGTATTAATGCAGTAGTGTTTGCCGGGCGAATTGGTTCTGTGGCAACTTGGCAGCTGTTTCTCATATTATTTGTTGAACGCAAGGTGGAAAAGTTCAGTCTTGCAAGCCCTGTGGAACTGTGAAAGGTCCTGCAGGGCTCTGATGTTATCTGATAGTGCATTCCACCATGTGGAAGCTGCCACAGAGAAGGCCCTGACCCTGTGGTATTCAGCTGGGCCTCCTTCGCTCCGGGAATCATCAGAAGATTTGGGGTCCCTGAGCGCAGTACTCTCTGGGGCACATGTGGCAAAGGCAGTCCCAAAGGTAGACAGGCCCTAGGCCATATAGGGCTTTAAAGGTCAATACCAGCACTTTGAAATGAATCCGGTATGCCACAGGTGGCCAGTGCAGTGCTTTCAGCTTACATAATTATAGCATTACAAAATTAATTTCTTTGATGCTTCTGTGGAGCCTCAATGTTTTGGAATACTGGAAACCACATTCTTTCAAATAGTCACCAAATGCTGGGCTTTCTTTCTTCCGCTGGAGGTCACTGCCCTTTCCACCCGCAATAGTACCCCCTTCCCCTCCCTTCTCTACCTTGCTATCATATCTGTTCTTCCTCATCTAGTTTCACTTTTTCTATCACACCCCATTCAATACACTTTTTCTATCCCGCCCCGCCCCAGCCCCCACCCCACCCGATCTTGCTCTTTTTCTATCCCACCCCATCATGCTTTCCTCATTTTTTTGTTTGCTGCCTACTGCAGGGCAAGGAGTCGGTTGCATGTGAGGTCTTGCTGGCTCTCAACAGCATCAGATTTGGGAGAAATGCAACAGCATTTTGTGCTCACTGGACTGAATATTTTCCCTTCGAGAACAGATTATGTGGGTGTTGCTCGTCGGAGCCTGATTTGGTTGCTCATATTTCGCTCTGTCTGCTTTGTGGGATTTGTTGGCAACTTCTTGATCCTGTTGTCTCAGACCTTTCTGGCTCTCCCGTGATAGTTGCCCAGTGTTTACTTGATGGCGGATCCTCCAGATTGATAGGGGCTGGGGGCTGGGGGTTTGGCTACAGTATTAAGGGCTATCTTATATTTGGGCAAGGGCAATGAATATTTGATTGGTTTTGCTCTTCTGCATTTTTGTTTCTGTGGCAGTGTCTTAATAGCTTTGCTGGACGGTGTAATTTTCACTTGGTTTTGCCCATTTTGGATCCTGTCTGTGATTTTGTTTCATTCTTTAATGCCATTTGAATTATAAAAGTTATGACATGGAGTGAAATGGACAAATTGAGAAAAATATTAAGAGACTATGATTTAGAAGTTTCTAAGACGGAGTGGAAAAAGTTTAGAAGATCTATAGAAAAAGTGGGAAATAAAAGGACATTGGACAATTTTTGATAATAATGAAGCTTTAAAAAGAATATAATTTTTTGTTTTAATAGTTAAGGGTACCTTTAATTTTTTTTTAAGTAAATAACACTGGAGGGGGGTCAAGTAACAGGGGGAGGGGTGGGTGGAAAGTAATATATGGGGTAGATAAAATAAATTTTTAAAGATGTAAGATATAGATATAGATTTATTACCATATGTTACTAATAAAAATTGTTTTGCCGAGAGGAAAAAAAATAAAGATTTTTGAATCTGAATCTGATGGACTTTCCTCCTGACACATGTTCTGTGTGGAAGAATTTTTGGATGAAAAATATGTACTCATATATATTTTCAGCCGCTACCTGAAGTGGTCTCAGCTCAGGTTCCCATGTAGTGCCACTGTGAGTATTGTGGGTCATGCGACATTTCAATCAGCTCTGGAACATCTTACAAGGTTTAGAGATAGGATTGCCAGCAACCCGGAAGGAAAAAAAAAGCCCTGTCCCTTGACTAGAAGATTACTATATGAAAATAGGCCATTAAAACTTTTCATAGCATAACGTCACCTGGTAAATAACATTTCACTATGCCTCTATTTACAGGGCAGGAGTTTTTTCTCCAAGCCTGTTAACAACCATATTTTCAGAGCCTCTGGTTTAAAATGAAAGACACTTTGAGATGTAGCTTGGTTTTGGCAGGTTTTCTGTGGATTTATACTGGCATGGTGAAAGAGAATTAAGTTCAAAAGCAGCTGAGAGCAACAAATTAAATAAAGCATCAAAAGCAGTTTTGAGGGTTCTCCCATTTCAGACAAATTGCCTCATGGGGGGGGGGGGGACATCTCAGAAAGATTTGGGAGAAATGCAATTTCTTTGTTTGCTTTATTACTTCTCCAGCAAAATGGGAAAAATCGTAATAAACAGAATTTTTTTTAAAAAAAAATAGGTCCTGAAGCTATGTAGAGTTCTGCGAATGCTTCTGCTAATATTTACTCTGCCTTTGTGTAAGGCTTTACAAATAAGCTGAATATAGTCTGGTTCAGTTACTGCTTTTGAGGTGGCCAGGCATTCAGTTTAATCATAGCAATATTTGATCATGTGCAAGAAACACAAGACTTTTCTCCTTGGGTGACAATCACAAAAATTCTGAAAAAATCAAGCACAAGCACACAATTAGTTCAAGAAAAAGAGCTCCCCCACTCCTGAGGACAGCAAAGACTCATAAAAATGTGTGTAAAAGCTTTTTCTTAATTATACCAATTTAAAGTCTTTTTCATCTACAATTAACCAAAGGCATTCTTAAAGCATTCTTAAAGAAGACATCTCCAATGCACTCCACTTCCTCCTATGAAACCATAAACCATGTGGAACAATTTGCAGCTGCCTCAGGATTTGCATATTCAATGTTTTCTAGGGCTAAAACCTCTCTCATGGATTGCTGCCTTGACATGGCGAGAGGGCTTGCGTGGTTCAGTGAGGCTGTGGGCTATGCCATGCAGTGCCACCCAAGATGGACAGGCCACAACTGAGAACCCAGACAAAATGCGATCCACTGGAGAAATAAATGGCAACCCACTGCAGTATCCTTGCCAAGAAAACCTCATGGATAGTAACAAAAGGCTAAAAGATATGGCGCTGGAGAGCCCCTCAGGTTAAAAGATGCCCAATATGCTACTGGGGAAAAGCGGAGGGCAAGTCCAAGTAACTACAGGAAGAGTGAAGCGGCTGGGCCAAAGCCAAAAGGACGCTCAGCTGTGGATGTGTCTGATGGTGAAAGAACAGTCCAACGCTGCAAAGAACAATACTGCATCGGAACATGGAATGTAAGATCTATGAATCAAGGTAAGCTGGATGTAGTCATACAAGAGATGGCAAGACTGAACATCGACATTTTGGGAATCAGTGAACTAAAATGGGTGGGAATGGGTGAATTTAACTCAGAGGATCACTACATTATTATTCTGGGCAAGAGTCCCGTAGAAGAAATGGTGTGACCTTTATAGTCAACAAGAGAGTGAAGAAGGCAGTAATGGAATACAATCTCAAAAATGACAGAATGATATCGGTCCATATCCAAGGCAAACCATTAGATATCACAGAAATCCAAGTCTATGCCCCAACCACTGATGCAGAAGAGGCTGAAGTGGACCAGTTCTATGAAGATCTACAACACCTTTTAGAATTAACACCAAAAAAAGATGTCCTTCTCATCATAGGGGACTGGAATGCCAAAGTGGGAAGTCAAAAGGTAACCGGAA
This sequence comes from Heteronotia binoei, assembly GCF_032191835.1. Taxonomy (NCBI): domain Eukaryota; kingdom Metazoa; phylum Chordata; class Lepidosauria; order Squamata; family Gekkonidae; genus Heteronotia; species Heteronotia binoei. Next base: position 185,165,397 of record NC_083243.1, on the reverse strand, counting down.
CAACTGACAAGTTTGGCCTTGGAGAACAAAATGAAGCCGGGCAAAGGCTAATAGAGTTTTGCCCCCCAAGTCAGAATAAAGAGACGGACACAATTAGATTGTTGAAACTATGGGCCACTTTTATTAAAATAACCAGCAACTGCGGCCAGGTCAGGGCCAGGGGTCTCCTCAGACCGCTCCCCTGCCTTTTTCAGCAGGCGAGAGACCCGGCCCCCCAGCCGGAGCTGTGAGCCACAGCTTCCGTTAGGCAGGCCCAGCAGGGAGGCTCGCACCGGAGGGCCCAAACACCAGACGCGAATCTCAGCGAAAGGCACCCATTCAATTGAGTCTCCAGGACAGTCTGCATTCACATACCTCGGGCCACACCCAAGGTTGATCCTGCCAGACCCCTAACTCCCCAAAAGGGGGAGGCTAACCGGTCCTCCCCAGGCCGCATGGTGCCATAAACCCCGTAAAACCTGCCCTAAAAAGTGACCAAACTCTACCAAGGCATCAACCCAAAGCCAATTCCTCAATCCACTGAAATGCTATGCAGGGTAGGCAAAAAACACCCCCCAGTCACGTGCCAAATAGCCGGGGAGTAAAAAATTCCTACCCGGCCCCTCCAAATGGAAGCGACCAGCAATTGCCTGCATAACAAACAGGGTGGGCGGGTGGGCCAAAAATGCCAGGAAGACTGCCGCGGCGTCAAACGGGGCTTCAGCAATAGTGCGTGCTCAGGCTTTAGGCTCAAACCTGTGAAACCTGAACTCTCCAATCAAGACACATCAAGGGGCTGGATTGTTTTTTTTCTCTCAGATAGAAAAGGATGTTCTGTATCCTGGATAGAACTTCTCCCCTTCTTTCCAGCCACAGAACTGCCTAGTCCTCTTTCAAACACAGTAACTTTCCCAGCATCCTTTGCACCCCCCCCCCCCCTCAGCTCATCACAGAATCTGTTGCGGTTGCTTCAGTTTTCAACTTTAAGCATATCTTTTCCCATATATGTAACAGTAAAGATATATTGGAATCAATAGAGGATCCCATGTTTTATTTTCTCTTTACTTTTGTCGAACAAGTGTACTCCTGCATTGCTCATGAGATATATCACTGAACAAAACTATCCTATTCAAAGACACATTTTCTTTGCAATTTCTCCACAAGTACCATCAATAAAAGGGAAAAGTTAAGGTAGTTCCTGGTGCAAGCACCAAGTCGCTACTGACCCATCACAATGTTTTCACGGCAGACTTTTTACGGGGTGGTTTGCCATTGCCTTCCCCAGTCATCTACACTTCCCCCCCAGCAAGCTGGATACTCATTTTACCGACCTCAGAAGGAAGGAAGGCTGAGTCAACCTTGAGTCAGCTACCTGAACCTCGTTTCTGCTGAGATCAAACTCAGGTCATAGGCAAAGCTTGGGCTGCAGCATTGTAGCTTACCACTCTGTGCCCTTTCTTGTTACAGACTAAATGTGTCATGGTGCTGGGGACCCTGCAGAAGAAGCTGAGCCTGCAGAAGAAACTGTGCCCCTGCCACCTGCACCAGTACCCCCTGCCACCTGCACCCGTGCCCCTGCCTCCTACTGGAGAAGATCCAAGGCCCCCTGCCTCGCCCTCTCGGGTGGCTCGTGTACGTGACCGCCTTCGTCAGGATCTCAGGGACCGGAGGAGGGCGGCACACTCATGAGCAAGACGCTCCCTGAGCCCTGAGTTCTAAAAGGATCCTGGCCCCTCTAGGAGTGAGGATGCTTGAGTCTCAGCAGGATCCTGGCCGCCCTCTGAGTCAGCAATTAGTCCAAATGGGCAACAGCCAGCAGAGGGCTATATAGCTGTGGGCTTTGGGAAAAGGCTTTGTGGAAGCAACTAGTCACTTACCTGACGTTCTAGCATCCACTTCGGCTTCTGACTTTGGCTTTGACTTCTGGACCCCCCCCACCCCCCGACTTCGGCTCCTGGACCTTTGACTTGCAATACCTGGACTGTGATTCGGTTTTGGCATATTGGACCCTCGTTGCTCCCCAGCTACAGACCTTGGACCACCCCTGGGCTTCGCCTGACCTAGCCCCAGCTCATGACAAAATGCATCTAGTTTACCTTAAACTTAAGTTCCTCATCTGTGGGTTTCTCTAGTAATGTGTATCATCTGCAGGTATTATCAGAGACAACTATAAAAAAGCTTAAACGACCATTTCAGAACCAAGCAAGAAGACTGCCGGTCTAGACATGGGGGAAGGTTAGTGACAGACCCATATATAGAAGCCCAAAGAAAGAAAAGAGGAGAGAAGGGATAAGTAGGGTTTCCAGCTAACCAGGGGGAAAAAAAATCCAGTATGAAAAGTCCCCAGCACATTGGAATGCAGGAGGCAACTTGGTAAACCTTGTCAGGACAATGCGATAAGCTTTATCATCACTTTCTAATGTCTGAACATCAACTTGCCTGAAGGGGTAAAAGAAAGATTTCTGATGATACAGAGTGAAAATGTGTGTGTTAGAAGTGCAGCTTGAGGATGGACAGATGAGGGAACAGAAATCCTTGTGGTAGCACAGGGGGGGAAACCATTAAGGGCACAGTCCAGACTACTGATATGCTGTGTTTGGAAAGAACAAATCTCTCTCTCTACGGATATACACTTTAAGAATGGTCCTCTGATAATTTACAGAGACCCTTTTGGTACCAGTTTCCAGGGGAAAGTGGAGTGAAATGATAATAAGAAACAGAGAAATTAGTTAAGGAAAGTGTCACTTTCAAAACTGAGAACCAAGTCAACGGCTTGAAAATCAATTAAATTTGAAAAGGAAACATATCTATCAATGTCTTTTTTGGACAGGCACTGGAGACTAAAGTAGAGTTGTGCATTCAGTAAATACCAAGGCAAATAAATACCTCCAAAATACATTGTTGGTATTATTTGGGTATTTATTATTTAATCCTGATGGGGTTTTGGCACTGCTACAGTGGCCCTGGTTCTGCAGCCGGCCTCCTTGGAAATGTGCCTCTCCCCACACTTCACTCTCTATTGCAGAGATTCTCGGGGACAATCTGCTAGGCTTGTTGTATGCCTTGCTATTTCTCCCCCCCCCCTCCTTGGATACAATGGAAGTGGGTTGCCCTCTTTGGGGGTCCAATCTTTTTGAAACTTTTGGGTTCTTATGGGGAGAGGCTCCAGCGACTACACTACAAATTTGGTGCCTCTACCTCAAACCCCCTCCCCTCCCAGACCACTGAATATACCGTAGGAGATATGTCATTGACTATACTGGCCCCGGAGGGTATAATGGACCCAAATATTCAGGGGATTCCTGATTACTTCCTGAATCTGAATACAATGCCAATAGTAGTATTCGGGAATATTTGGAAATATAGATATTATTTGGGTCCAATATACTCAAATCTGGAAAAAAATGTTTTACCTTGCATTCCCCCTTGATGAGTGCTATATGTTTTAGACCTATTTCTCACTAGCATTGCTCCACACCCAGGCTTCTATTTTCCCCGGTGCAAGTGATCCATTTCCCACCAGTTGCTTCGCAGGCACATTTTGATGTGCGGCTCCCTCCAATTCCCCTCACAGCTTTGTGATGCCTTTTAAGGATTAAGAAACAGCTAGGGGAACTGGAGGGAGCCACACATCAAATGCACCCATGGAGCAACTGGTGGGAAACTGATCACGTGCATCGAGGGAAAATAGAAGCCTGGGAGTGGAGCAATGTGAGTGAAAAATCGGTTTCAGCCTTTGTGTTCCCAATATGCAACGGGGCATTTCATGTCTTTTGTCATGTATCCCAGTTTTCCATATGAGTTGAAAGGGTAACAAACGCCAACTTTTGAGGTTCATTTTTAGTGACAACATTTTTGCCATATTTAGAACCCAGTATTTGCTCTGAATCTGTTCTCTAATAAAACTGCCTTTCATTCTTCTTGCAGGCAAGATAGGATGTCCAGCCAATAGTGCTGTAGGGAGGGACTGTGGCTCAGTGGTAGAGCATCTGCTTGGTAAGCAGAAGGTCCCAAGTTCAATCCTTGGCATCTCCAAAAAAGGGTCCAGGCAAAGAGGTGTGAAAAACCTCAGCTTGAGACCCTGGAGAGCTGCTGCCAGTCTGAGTAGACAATACTGACTTTGATGGACCAAGGGTCTGATTCAGTATAAGGCAGCTTCATATGTCCATATATGTCCATGTGCTGTACCATTGAGTACATCCTTCTCAGGTTTGCTAGAGTGACTCACTTCCTGTTTGCTTGGTACAATGATTATTGTCCTTTAAAAACCAAAAAAAAAAAAAAAGCGGTCTGCTGTTTGTTATGCTTTTTTGGTTGCCTGCATCAGCTCTGAAGACTAAGATAAATGAAAGGCCACTGCCTAGGTAATAGTTTCCACTGAGCTGGAACCAATAGGATTTTTAAAACAACAACATCCATATTTATTAGAATACAACAAACATAAGAATTACCGTTTTTGCACACAGCTCACCTCGCAGTCACAATCCTGTTCCCTCCGCAGCGTCTGTCGGATTTCCCACCATCTGCGCCGGAGTTACAGGAAGTGCCACGGCTTTTGCGTAGCAAATGTAATCTGGGTTTTAGCGGTTTACGTTTGCTATGCAGAAGCTGCAGCACTTCCTGTAACTTTGGCGCAGATAGTGGGAAATCCGACCAGACACTGCGGAGGGAACAGGATTGTGACTGCGAGGTGAGCTGTGTGTGAAAACCGTCAATGTAAGAAGAGCCTTGCTGCGTCAGAACAATGGTCCATCTAGTCCAGCATCCTTTCTCACACAGTGGCCAACCAGTTCCTCTGGAGGGCCAACAACAGGGCATAGTGTTGTCTCCTGGCTTTGGGATTCAGAGGTTTAGTGCTTCTGAATGTGGAGGTCCCCCTCAGTCACCATGGCTAGTAACCATTGATAGATTTATTCTCCATAAATCTATCTAATCCCTTTTTAAAGCCATTCGTTCCTGTGGCTATCACTGCATCCCCCTGACAGTGACATACAACAGAATAGGCCATGGCAAGGCTCCAATTACCTTGGCATCTTCCAAGTGCTATTCATAAGACATGTGCCGCTCCATTCTAGACATCCTCTGGACATTAGCCTTAATGTGATAATACCAAATAGCACAGTATGCCTAACTGCCCACCTATTAGTCCTGAGTCCTGATTCTGCTACTATCAGTGCAGCTGACTTTGAAGGTTCCAGACCAGCAGCTGATGTAGCATTATGGATATGGTGATGCATGGATGATAAAGGAAAGGGAAAGAAAGAGCAGGATGGGCAGGTACCTATCCTGAAATTATCTGCAAATCGTTTTCATATTTTGTGAATATGAAATTTTTGGGGAGATTTTTGAGAGGACTTTTTAAGACGAGAGGCTGTGGGATGGTTCAGTAGCTGAGTAAATGCATAGTATATTGAAGGTCCCAGATTTAATCCTTGGTATCTCTTTGTGTAGGATCTCAGATCTTGGGAAGGACTTCATTCTGCTTGAGACTCTAGAAACCTGAAGCCAGTTAGAGTCTGCTAGATCCACTTTTTACTCCTTTTTAGAAAGGAAGGAAGGAAGGAAGGAAGGAAGGAAGGAAGGAAGGAAGGAAGGAAGGAAGGAAGGAAGGAAGGAAGGAAGGAAGGAAGGAAGGAAGGAAGGAAGGAAGGAAGGAAGGAAGATAATGACAGGAGTGATAATGAATGCCCCCCTTGCCACTTTATAGGCAATAAAATCAAATGCACCAGTTAGTTGTGTATGTAATTTTTCCATTAATGATTCAACAGATGGAGCACTGATAATTTTGCTCCCACTGAATCTTTCTGAAACACATTTGCCTGGCATTGTTGAAGGTACAGAGGAGGTGGTGAGGAGGCTGAATATGTGCATTTTAAATTTTGATGATTACATATTCACTGAAGTGTGGGGGCCTGAAGTTTCATGACTGTTTTAATGCAATTGGTTCCACTTAGAAAAGATGACATGTGGAAATGTGATGAGCTGAATGCTTCACAGGTAATTGGAATTCAGGCAGCAACAACCACCTGTAGCATTGTTACAGTTCTTAGTGAAAAGGGAAATAAGACAGTGCATCATATGCCCGGGACTAATACTGAATGTCAGCCACTCAAACCAAGATGTTCAAAGTGTCAACAATGCATTTCACTTAGGGCAGGGCTAGATGTTACCCTGCACACAGAATAACACGTTAAGTTCCTCTCTTCTCTTCCACTGTGTGTAACAATCAAACACACGAAGGGATGCTCTCACGTTGTGTATTTCCTCTCATCTATCACAACTCAAAACCACTGACTGCTTCAGGGACCATCAAATTACTGCATGCTATAAATGGGGTTGCCAGCTAGGGATGTGCAAAAAAAAAAAATTCGGAAATGCACGGATTCGGAAGTACACGGGGAAAAGAAATTCGGATTCCCCCTGTGCTTCTGAATGCCGTATTCGGAATAGCCGCATATACGGTAATGCGCGGCTATTTCCGAATATACGGCCCTATTATACCCTATGGGCCATTGAAATCAATGGCAAATAGGGTATATTTGAAGCTGCCTGGAGGGGGGGGGTTTGAGGGAGAGCCTCCAAATTTGCAGGGGACCTGCAGGGGACTCTCCCCTCCAAACCCCCCAAGTCCCAAAAAAATTGGGCCAGGGGGTCCCATTCCAGGGGCACCCAAAGAGGGTGCCCCTATTCCATCATTATACCCTGTGGGCCATTGAAATCAATGGCAAATAGGGTATAATTGAAGCCGCCTGGAGGGGAGGGGGTTTGAGGGAGAGCCCCCAAATTTGCAGGGGACCTGCAGGGGACTCTCCCCTCCAAACCCCCCAAGTCCCAAAAAGATTGGGCCAGGGGGTCCCATTCCAGGGGCACCCAAAGAGGGTGCCCCTATTCCATCATTATACCCTATGGGCCATTGAAATCAATGGCAAATAGGGTATAATTGAAGCCGCCTGGAGGGGAGGGGGTTTGAGGGAGAGCCCCCAAATTTGCAGGGGACCTGCAGGGGACTCTCCCCTACAACCCCCCCCCCCAAGTCCCAAAAAGATTGGGCCAGGGGGTCCCATTCCAGGGGCACCCAAAGAGGGTGCCCCTATTCCATCATTATACCCTATGGGCCATTGAAATCAATGGCAAATAGGGTATAATTGAAGCCGCCTGGAGGGGAGGGGGTTTGAGGGAGAGCCCCCAAATTTGCAGGGGACCTGCAGGGGACTCTCCCCTACAACCCCCCCAAGTCCCAAAAAGATTGGGCCAGGGGGTACCTGTCTTTGGGCTCCCCAAAAGGCCCATTGCCAACAATGATGGGGAAAGCCCAATTAGCCACTTCCTCCACTACAATTGCTGTGGGGAAAGTGGCTCTGGCCAGAGGGGGGTTTGAGGGAGAGGCCCCAAAACTGCAGGGCAGCTTCAGGGGACTCCCCAGCGTGCAACCCCCCTGGCCCCAAAAGACAGCACCCATCTGTGGACACCCCAAAAGGAACACTGCTCCCAATGGTGAGAAAAAACCAATTAGAGCCACTTCCTCACTGCAATTGTCGTGGGAAAAGTGGCTCTGGGGAGCAGGAGGTTTTGAGGAGAGCCCCCCAAACTGCTGTGCAGCTTCAGGGGACTGTCCCACACAAAACCCACAAGGCCAAAAAAAAATTGGACCAGGGGGTCCAATTCCTGGGGCACCCAAAGCCAAACCTAACTCACACCAGAGAATCTCTATAGGCCCCAAATGCACTACATCCCTCTATCTAATCTATGAACCCTGCAGGCCTGGCAGGCACCAATAAAAACCCAGTTGCCAACGTCGTGGCAGTACAAAACACAATCTGCTCAAGGTCTGCTCTGCAGACCTGGCTGCAGCAAACCCAGATGCCAGCTCTCCAGCCCTGCCCCAAACAACACGGGGAGAGCTGGCAAACCACAAAAAGCCTGCTGCCTCTGGGTCTCTCACCCAGGTGCCAGCTTCCCTGCCCCAAACAACACAATCTACAGATGCCAGCTCTCCAGCCCTGCCCCAAACAACACGGGGAGAGCTGGCAAACCACAAAAAGCCTGCTGCCTCTGGGTCTCTCACCCAGGTGCCAGCTTCCCTGCCCCAAACAACACAATCTACAGGTGCCAGCTCTCCAGCCCTGCCCCAAACAACACGGGGAGAGCTGGCAAACCACAAAAAGCCTGCTGCCTCTGGGTCTCTCACCCAGGTGCCAGCTTCCCTGCCCCAAACAACACAATCTACAGGTGCCAGCTCTCCAGCCCTGCCCCAAACAACACGGGGAGAGCTGGCAAACCACAAAAAGCCTGCTGCCTCTGGGTCTCTCACCCAGGTGCCAGCTTCCCTGCCCCAAACAACACAATCTACAGGTGCCAGCTCTCCAGCCCTGCCCCAAACAACATGGGGAGAGCTGGAAAACCACAAAAAGCCTGCTGCCCCTGGGTCTCTCACCCAGGTGCCAGCTTCCCTGCCCCAAACAACACAACTCTAGTCTCTCAAACACCTAGCTCAACATCATTCTGCAACACAAAGCAAGAAGCATTTTGACTTACCTTGAGTGATGGATGGTTGGCTGGTCCCGGCCCTTTCGCGTTACCCAGGGTTAGGGTGGCCAGATCGTCCCGGGCTCCCGGGATTGTCCCTCCCCCGCGGCCAAAATCCCGCCTCCCGGCTTAGCTATCCCGGGACCATTAAAAGTCCCGGTTTAGCTAAAATGGATACAATGGTGAGGGCTCCAAGTTAGCTGCCAGCCTGCCCAGCCACTGGGAAGCAGTCTTGAAGTGGTCTGGGGGCGTGGCAGGCAGCGAGGGGCCCTCACCATTGGTCCGTGGGACGTGGCTGCCCACCCCCGCTTCCCGCGCCGGCGCTGACGCTGTACTTTCCCTTCCTACTCTGCTCTGGGCTGGGCAGCAGACGAGGAGCTCCATCTGCTCTCCTTGCCCATTGCAGAGAGAGAGAGAGAAAGAGAGCAAGAGAAGAAGAACGAGAGAGTGGAGAAGAGGAGGAAAACCCTACACTAAAGTAAGTGTGGCCTTCCCCCCATTTTCCGAAGCCTGGCCTGCCGATCCCGGCCTGGCCTGCTGCCCTGCGCTGCCCGCCCCCGCCCTGCTCACCTGCTCGGCGGCTGGGCCTGCAGGCCCAGACGCCGAGCGATCCCCGGCCGCGCGTAGCTGCGCTGGCCGCTCCGCCCCCTCCCGCCCCCGGCCCACTCACCTGCTCGGCGGCTGGGCCTGCAGGCCCAGACGCCGAGCGATCCCCGGCCGCGCGTAGCTGCGCTGGCCGCTCCGCCCCCTCCCGCCCCCGGCCCACTCACCTGCTCGGCGGCTGGGCCTGCAGGCCCAGACGCCGAGCGATCCCCGGCCGCGCGTAGCTGCGCTGGCCGCTCCGCCCCCTCCCGCCCCCGGCCCACTCACCTGCTCGGCGGCTGGGCCTGCAGGCCCAGACGCCGAGCGATCCCCGGCCGCGCGTAGCTGCGCTGGCCGCTCCGCCCCCTCCCGCCCCCGGCCCACTCACCTGCTCGGCGGCTGGGCCTGCAGGCCCAGACGCCGAGCGATCCCCGGCCGCGCGTAGCTGCGCTGGCCGCTCCGCCCCCTCCCGCCCCCGGCCCACTCACCTGCTCGGCGGCTGGGCCTGCAGGCCCAGACGCCGAGCGATCCCCGGCCGCGCGTAGCTGCGCTGGCCGCTCCGCCCCCTCCCGCCCCCGGCCCACTCACCTGCTCGGCGGCTGGGCCTGCAGGCCCAGACGCCGAGCGATCCCCGGCCGCGCGTAGCTGCGCTGGCCGCTCCGCCCCCTCCCGCCCCCGGCCCACTCACCTGCTCGGCGGCTGGGCCTGCAGGCCCAGTTCGCCGAGGGATCCCCGGCCGCGCGTAGCTGCGCTGGCCGCTCCGCCCCCTCCCGCCCCCGGCCCACTCACCTGCTCGGCGGCTGGGCCTGCAGGCCCAGACGCCGAGCGATCCCCGGCCTAGCGTAGCTGCGCTGGCCGCTCCGCCCCCCTCCCGCCCCCGGCCCACTCACCTGCTCGGCGGCTGGGCCTGTAGGCCCAGTTCGCCGAGCGATCCCCGGCCTCGCGTAGCTGCGCTGGCCGCTCCGCCCCCTCCCGCCCCCGCCCCACTCACCTGCTCGGCGGCTGGGCCTGCCGGCCCAGGCCGAACGATCCTCGGCGTCGCCTGGCTGCGCTGGCCGCGCGGCCCGCGCTGCCCCGCTCACCCGGCGGCTGCTGGGACCTTCCATCGAGCAACACATCAAATAGGTAAGTGTAATTATTTCATTTCCTCTCTCCCATTTCTAGTATCCTGGCTCTAATTTTCTCTCTTCTCATTTCCTCTCTTCTTCTTCCTCCCCTTCTAGTGTTCTGGCCCCATTGATAGATCTCCTGATGGCAGTGGTGCCTAGATTTTTTTTGCTTCTGTGTGGCAGAGTTTTGGACTGGATGGGCCACTGGCCTGATCCAACAGGGCTTCTCTTATGTTCTTATGTGACCAGAGAGTGGTGGACTGGAGAGGCCATTGGCCTGATCCAACAGGGCTTCTCTTATGTTCTTATGTGACCAGAGAGTGGTGGACTGGAGAGGCCATTGGCCTGATCCAACAGGGCTTCTCTTATGTTCTTATGTGACACAGAGTGTTGGACTGGAGGGGCCACTGGCCTGATCCAACAGGCTTCTCTTATGTTCTTATGTGACACAGAGTGTTGGACTGGATGGGCCACTGGTCTGATCCAACAGGGCTTCTCTTATGTTCTTATGTGACCAGAGAGTGGTGGACTGGAGAGGCCATTGGCCTGATCCAACAGGGCTTCTCTTATGTTCTTATGTGACACAGAGTGTTGGACTGGAGGGGCCACTGGCCTGATCCAACAGGGCTTCTCTTATGTTCTTATGTGACCAGAGAGTGGTGGACTGGAGAGGCCATTGGCCTGATCCAACAGGGCTTCTCTTATGTTCTTATGTGACACAGAGTGTTGGACTGGAGGGGCCACTGGCCTGATCCAACAGGGCTTCTCTTATGTTCTTATGTGACCAGAGAGTGGTGGACTGGAGAGGCCATTGGCCTGATCCAACAGGGCTTCTCTTATGTTCTTATGTGACACAGAGTGTTGGACTGGAGGGGCCACTGGCCTGATCCAACAGGGCTTCTCTTATGTTCTTATGTGACCAGAGAGTGGTGGACTGGAGAGGCCATTGGCCTGATCCAACAGGGCTTCTCTTATGTTCTTATGTGACACAGAGTGTTGGACTGGAGGGGCCACTGGCCTGATCCAACAGGGCTTCTCTTATGTTCTTATGTGACCAGAGAGTGGTGGACTGGAGAGGCCATTGGCCTGATCCAACAGGGCTTCTCTTATGTTCTTATGTGACCAGAGAGTGTTGGACTGGAGGGGCCACTGGCCTGATCCAACAGGGCTTCTCTTATGTTCTTATGTTTTACCATCTTATTATAATTTGTAAATTTTAACTTGTAATTTATCTTAACTTGGATTTTATATGCGACACAGAGTGCTGGACTGGAGGGGCCACTGGCCTGATCCAACAGGGCTTCTCTTATGTTCTTATGTGACCAGAGAGTGTTGGACTGGAGGGGCCACTGGCCTGATCCAACAGGGCTTCTCTTATGTTCTTATGTTTTACCATCTTATTATAATTTGTAAATTTTAACTTGTAATTTATCTTAACTTGGATTTTATATGCGACACAGAGTGCTGGACTGGAGGGGCCACTGGCCTGATCCAACAGGGCTTCTCTTATGTTCTTATGTTTTACCATCTTATTATAATTTGTAAATTTTAACTTGTAATTTATCTTAACTTGGATTTTATATGCAACTTAGGGTGCATTTCATGCCTGCTGAGTTGTGTTCAATCTATATTACAGTTTCTGAGTTGATGTGAATTGAGACACTCACTTTCCAGTGTGTTCCTCCTCCACATTCTTTAAAAAGATATCTCTGTCCACCTTCACATTATGTGTGCAAGTGTGGACTTTCAAGTAATCAGGCACATAGTAGAATGATTTCTGATTCTCAGATTTATGTTCTCAGAGGCAGGGATGGGAAAGAAACAGGAACTGGCTTGCTGAGAGATGGGAGCTGTGTATAGTCCCATCCAGGGCTTTTTTTGTAGCGGGAACTCCTTTGCATATTAGGCTATACCATCTGATGCAGCCAATCCTTCTGGAGCTTGCAGTAGGCCCTGTACTAAGAGCCTCGAAAGCTCTTGGAAGATTGGCTTCATTAGGGAGGTGTGGCCGAGTATACAGAGGAGTTCTTGCTGCAAAAGGGGCCCTGGATGGGACTACACATAGGCTGAGACTACACAGAGACACTTATACACTGCCCCAGCAATAGGACAATGGATTCTGAGATACCGGTTCGAATTCCTGCTCGCACATCAAAATCACCAGGTGATCTTGGGCCCCTCACTCATTCACACTGGCCTACTCTGCAGGGCTGTTGTGAGATGCAATGGAGGAGAGGAGAATCACGGATGCCACCATGAGTTTGCAAGAAGGGCGGAGTGAACAGGGGATGGACAGATCTGTGAAAAGAGGACAAAGGCAACTTTGCTGCACCTAAACTCCCGGATGGTTGGATTGCAAAGAGGTGAAGGGTTCATCAGCATCCAGGGCTCACCTGAGGGCTTCCTCATTCCAATATCCATGATCCAAACTAGGGGCATGATCCAGCCACAGTTAAGCATCTCCACTGATTCACACAAGACAGGTGCCCCGTAGGCATTTGACTTTGCCATGGGAATCACGGAGAGACCAGTTCCATATGAAAGCAAACAGGTTTCAGTGGTGGAGGCAGAATTCGCCAAGGCCCAAATGCCTACTGGTGAGCAAAGCTGAAATTCTTGAAAACGGTGCATTTTAATGGCATTTGTTGAGACTGGACAGTCAGACAGAAAGACAGCGTTAGAGAGTGATTAAAATGTAGCATTCACTGCCAGAAGATGTCGTGGTGGCCACAGGAATTGTCATCTTCAAAAGGGGATTAGATAGATTCATGGAGGAGAGATCTATCAGTGGTTATTAGCCATGGTGGCTAAAGGGAACCTCCACATTCAGAGACAGTTAGCCCCTGAACCAGGAGGCAATATCAGGGGAAGATGTCAACCTCTATGCCCTGTTGTTGGCCATCCATAGGAACTGGTCAGCCACTGTGTGAGACAGGATGCTGTGCTCAGATGGACCACTGGTCTGGGTCAGCAGGGCTCTTCCTATTTCTTGTGTCATACAGATACATATATATGTGCACTGCACACACACACATATATACATTAGAGCAAAATAGGAGTCAAGTTGCACCTTTAAAGATGCCCTTGACTCCTATTTTGTTCTACTACTTCAGACCAACACGGCTGACTACTTGGATCTGTCTACATGTATACATTGTAAACAGGGCTTTTTTTGTAGCAGGAACTCCTTTGCCTATTGGGCCACATGCCCCTGATATAGCCAATCCTCCAAGAGCTTACAGGATTCTTCTTACAGGGCCTACTGTAAGCTCTTGGAGGCTACATCAGGGGTGTGTGGCCTAATGGGCGGGGGAGTTCCTGCTACAAAAAAAGACCTGCTAAAAAAAGCTATAGCTGTGCTAGCAACAGACAACAAACTTCCTTTAAAAAAAAAATTGAAAGCAAGAGAGTTAAGCAAGGCAAAAGAGACTATGTGTGTAAAATTATTTCTACCCTGGCCTTCCAATCCACAATTGTGGAGGCGGCTCACAACATTCATAAAAGAAATCACATTGTGGCTAAATTGGTCAGAGAACAACAGAAATGTACAGTGTTACTAACCACTGGTGGTGAATTGTCATGATCTTACTGGCCTACTAAAAAAGAAATTGAGGTAGACATGAGATGAAGGAACGTGAGGAAAGAACTTCTGAAGGGTTGGGCCACCACCAAATAGGTCCTGTCCCCAGAAGCCATCCTCCTCATGTTGAAAAGAGGGGAAATTCTGAATCAGACCTCCAATGAATAGCTTTAACTATTGGGCAGGACACGGTTCTGTGCCTCTGGTTTAATTTCTAGTGCAGCAAATATGCAGGATTGTTGTTATGAATAAGGATAATCCAAGCATTTTATGCCCATTCCAAATATTTGTGCCTTTCCTTTCTTTCTAATGGGGATCTAAAGCAGAGCATCTTATGACATTTCCTCTCCTCCATTTTATCCTCACAGAAACCCTGTGAGGTAGGTTGGGCTGAGGGTGACTAGCCCAAGGGCACCCAGCAAGCTTCCATGGCAGAGGGGGGATTTGAACCTGGTCTCCCAGATTGTAGTCTAACTCATTTGCTTACTTTCTGGCATAAGTTATTCTGCTTCCATGAATTAAGGGTGGAAATCCTTTAGATCAGGGATGTCAAACATGCAGCCCATGGGCCGAATCAGGGAGGAAGGGTGGGGGAGGCAGAGCTTGTTTTTCCAAGGGGAGGGATGATGGCTCAGTGGTAGAGCATCTGCTTGGTAAGCAGAAGGTCCCAGGTTCAATCCCCAGCATCTCAAACTAAAAAGGGTACAGGCAAGTAGGTGTGAAGAACCTCAGCTTGAGAACCTGGAGAGCCGCTGCCAGTCTGAGTAGACATACTGACTTTGATGGACTGAGGGTCTGATTCAGTATAAAGCAGCTTCATATGATGTGGTGAAGAAAATGCCTTTTCCTTTTTAGCCTTTCTGAGCCCATCAACTTTGAAGAGAATCTGTTATCCTGTTTATCACTAGTTAACTAATGTCAACCTGTACTGAGTGCCTTAGCCTTGTTATTTGAGGAGTTCTGTTACTGTAGACCATTTTTCTGTGGGACCTGTAAATATCAGTTCAGTGTACTTCCTTCACTGGACAGTTATGTTCCCATTCTCAAAGTCCATAAATACTTGCCTGTTCCCCTTTTTGTGTTATTTTCAGCTTTGGCTTTGTGGTACTTCAAACAGTATGTTATATCCTAAGTCTTTGACAAACAAACATGCACCAGTTTTCCTTTAGCAACAACATCTTTTATTTGGCTTTGTTTCTTACAGCACTGTGGAATCGCCCCCTGCCATTGACTGTGCACTTCTGGCTCTTTCTGTGTTATCCAAGGCTCATGAGATAGGGTTGCCAATCCCCAGGTGGGGGCAGGGGATCCCCCGTTTTGGAGGCCCTCTCCCCCGCTTCAGGGTCATCAGAAAGCGGGGGAGAGCAGGGTCATCAGAAAGCTGGGCTCTCCATTATTCCCTATGGTGACCGATTCCTATACGCTATAATGAAGAGCTGATATGCAGGTCTCTGGGGAAGGCGCCTGTTTTTTGAGGTAGAGGAGGTCTAATTCTATGTACCCCAAAAGGAGGTGTCCCTATCCTTCATTATTTCCAGTGGAGGGATGGCCTAACCGGGACTCGATCTGCTTTGCTTGCCCATTGCAGAGAGAGAGAGAGAGAGAGAGAGAGAAGAAGAAGAAGAGAGAGGGGAGAAGAGAGAGGGGAGAAGAAGAGAAAAGGATTCCCCTACAGACTACAGTAAGTGGCCTTCCCCCCATTTGCCGAGGTGCAGTGGCGTCTGACCTGACCCTGAATCCCAGGCCTGCTTCCATGCGCCAGCAGCAGCACCAGGTTCCGTGTGTGCGCCTCGCCCATTGTGCTTGGGTTCCCCAAGCACGTGTGAACGGGGCTCCCATTGGGCAGCGGCCCCCCCCCTTTTACCTCTTCCATTGCACAAACACTGCCATTACACGTGTGTGTATGCCTATTGCATCAATACCCTTCATTGCAGTCTTGCATGCAGGGCTGGATTAACACATAGGCCAAGTAGGCACCGTCCTATGGGCCCCCACGCCTTTAGATGCCCCAGGCTGCCTCACCCCCCATTCCCCCCCCCCCCCGCTTGCTGCCCTCCCAGCCTCCATGCATTAGGACTGGAGATAATTTGCGAGAGGAGACCCCAAGATTTCAGTTGCCTATGGGCCTCTACGGGTTTAATCCTGCCCCCGGCTGAACAAGCCCTCTCTCCCCAGCTTGGAGTCCAAGGCCCACGTCTTCCAGAAGTGGCGAGGAGTTAATTATGATTCTTCTGCCCTCTTCATCTAGGCCCTTACAGCAGACCATGGCTTCAACATCAGGCGCTGGAGGTGGCAAAGGTCACCAGCCCCAGGAACCACCAAAAAAGAAGCCCAAACGTTTGGTTGTGTTCAATCCTGAATGGAAAAACACCTACCCCTGGCTAAAAGAGACAAAGGACAAGAACAAAGCATTCTGCACAATGTGTTCTAAGGAGATAGGAATTGGTCATGGTGGAGTGAATGATTTGAAAGTTCATAAGGACACTGACTCTCACAGGAGTGCGGCAAGCCAAGCTGGAACTTCAAAATCCATCACAAGTTTTTTTGCCTACCAAAAAGACACCGCTGCTCAGGCCAAAATTGCGGCTGCTGAACTAACCTGGGCATACCACACGAACAGGCATGGGTTATCATACCGGTCTCTTGATTGCGGTGTCAAATTGTGCAAAGTCACATTTTCTGATTCCGAGACTGTGACCAAGATGACCTGTGGGAAAACAAAGGGCGCAGCTTTGATAAGCGATGTCTTGGCACCTTACTCTGTAGAACTGATTCTGTTAGATCTTGACACAGCACATTGTTTCTACAGCGTTTCCAGCGACGCATCAAATCATGGCAATAGGAAAATGTTCCCCCTATGCCTTAAATACTTCACTTTGAAGGACGGCATTTCAAATCGTCTTCTTGATTTCTATGAAGATGCCAATGAAACGGCAGAGAATGTCACACGAAGGATTTTGGATGTCTTGGCAAAATACCAGCTGGACTTAGCTCGTCTGTCTGCATACTCAGCAGACAGCGCGAATGTAAACTTTGGAAAATACCATTCTGTGTACACACTTCTGAGTAGAGGCCGTGAAGACATCATGCCCGCCAGGTGCCCTGCACACATTGTGCACAATGCTGCCAAAAAAGGATGGGATATGCTCACCTGCGACATCGAGTCTCTCATACTGAAGGCTTTTGGTCATTTTTCTGTTTCTGCCAAACGCTCAGAGGAACTTCAGGAGATGTTTGATTTCTTGGAGATGGACGGTGATCACCTGCTTCGACATGTACGCACAAGATGGCTATCTTTCTTGCCTGCCATAAACAAGATGTTGAAGTGTTGGCCAGCCGTTAAAGCATACTTTCAAAAGCTGGGAGAAGATCACTGTCCTCCTCTGATATGGCGCCACATTGACGATGAGTCTGGAGAAAAGGACTACAGTACATCGCAAACTTACATGATGTTTCTCCAGACCACTCTGACGCCTATTGAGGAGACTGTACTGATTCTGGAGCGGGATGCACTGACAGCACCTGAATTGTTTGAGGCCATGCTCAGGTTGCTAAACAGCCTTAAGCAACGCAAAGCTGACTCCTTTTTTGGAACGGAGACAGATAAGGCGCTGCGCAAAATGCCACCTTCGAAGGCAAGGAAAGTGAAGCAGGACTTCCTCAAGTTCTTTGAAAGAACCACCACATATCTGGAAGAAAAGTTTGATTTCTCTGAGAAAAATCACCTGTGTGCTTTGACACCATTTTCTCTTAAAAAAAGTGTGACTTATGACCACCTGCGGTGTGCTGCTGAGCAGCTGAAAATGGAGAAAATAATAAACCTGGATCACCTATACAGTGAATACACTGATGCCAAGAGCCTGCTGGATGAGCAAGTGGCCTGTGTTGACCCAGAAATCACTGTGGATAAAAAGTGGGTGGCCATATTCTCTGAGATGGGAACTCGGTCTCAGAAGTGCGAAAACCTCTTACTTCTTGTAAGCAAGATCCTGAGTATCCCATGCTCAAACGCTTTTGTGGAGAGGGTATTCAGCCTCATGTCAGCTCACTGGACGGACACCAGGAATCGTTGTAGCATAGACCTGGTGAAAGCAGAGCTGCAAGTCAAATTGAATTTTAATATGGATTGTGATCAATTTTATCACTTTATTAAGGAGAAGAAAGATATCCTCAAGGCTTCAGGGAAATCAGAGAAGTATAAATTCAGTAAAAAAGCGAAAGACTGAAACCTGTGTCGCTCCTTCCACACCACAGCCCTTCGTCCAGCGTGGGAGTCGGGATGGCCCACACCTGCGGGCCCACCGCCTGGGCCCACAGCACGCAAGTCCCATCCTACCAGCCGTGTTCTTTGTCCAGGGAGAAGTCGAGGTCCAAGAAGCTCCACTGTGCGGGCGTATGTTAATGTAAGACCAGAATGTAATAGTAATTATAAAATGAATACAAAACAAAACTGGGGATTAGGGCTAATGGCGATACCCCCCCCAAAAAAACGACACTAGGCAGCCACCTCCTGGGTGTGTTGGAAGAGCTGCCAAGATGCAAAGTAATTTTAAACTGCTGACAGTGTGTTTCTTTTTTTTCCAGATAAGCTCCATTCAGGAAACTAGCAACCACAGACAACAGTAGATCGCTTCCATCACACAACAGAAGGTAAGGAACAAATTGGCTGTGACTTGACAGCTCGTTCCATCGCTTTAATAATATGAAGAGAACTTGGTTTCCTTTCTCTTTTGCAATTTTTAGTATTTTAGTGACACCTGAACACCTTTTTCTTTTTGTGTGCTGCTTGGGGAGGACCTGCTTTTCTAGACCTGTATCCGCCTGCCTTCAGGCTGGGCTTCGGGGCACAGACTGGCAGTGGTGGTTTTAGTTGTGATCTCAGTTTGATTGTAGATAAGGGTTGCTTTGTTGATCAAGACCCTTTGATATTGTGGACAGTCTTGTTGAAATGTTTGTGAGCACAAGCAGGTATCAAGGATAGTGGATTGTTTTCCTGTGAATCTGACTCAAGAGGGATTGCTGTTGGAGCCTTTTTTTCTTTTTCTTCTTTTTTTAAAGTTGTATATTTTGGGGGTGGTAATATTTGGGGGAAATGACATCACAGGAAGTGCTGTCACAGGAAGTGATGTCACTTCCTGCTTCCGGCAGGTGGCACGGGGGAAATGATGTCACAGGAAGTGATGTCACTTCCTGCTTCCGGCAGGTGGCGCGGGGGAAATGATGTCACAGGAAGTGATGTCACTTCCTGCTTCCGGCAGGTGGCGCGGGGAAGTGATGTCACTTCCTGCTTCCGGCAGGTGGCGCGGGGGAAATGATGTCACAGGAAGTGATGTCACTTCCTGCTTCCGACAGGCGGCATGATGTCACCGGAAGTGACGTCACCGGAAGTGACGTCACTTCCTGTTTCCGGCGGCGCACGCGCTTCGCGCGCGCGCACCCCTACCTCCCCCCCCAAAAAGTGTCCCTGGCTGGCCTTCAGACATTATGGCCACCCTACCCAGGGTGCACCACGAGGAGGCGAGCCAGAATTGCACCCCAAATGAGGAAGATCACTGGGAGGGCCTCAGATTATGTGAGAGGAAGGCAACCATTCCTTCTCTCTCAGCTCAGCAGTAACACACCAGCATCACTGTCCCATTAGAGGGACCTCAGCATTGGTATGGCTGCTGGCTGCCTGTCATCATCACTGGCACCTCCCTCTTTCTTCCTCCTGTCCCTGAAAAAAAACTGGGTGGGTTATGCCTGTGGGTGCTGTCGGTTACAGTTGGGGGCTGCAACGGCCCTTTCAGTATTATTAGGCATGTGTGGGTGGAGGACTGAAGAAATTTGGATCGCTTTGCAGTTTTTAAACCAGCATTCACTTTTGGTTTGGGGAGGGATGAGGGGTGGGGGATGCACTGCCAATCAATTTGTGAGTGAGTTTTTGGGCTGTCTTTGGACTCTAGTCAGTTTTTATTGGAGGAGCGTTTTACAACCATCTTCCAAGCGCGGGCCAAGAGAGGATGCAGGCACAAGTAGGTGCTCACTTCATTCAATCTCAAAGTCCATGTTTGGGGAGCCGAACAGAGGCAAGTTGACCTTCAGGAAGATCAACTTCTGAACTGTCCAGGGTTGCAGGTGATTGCGATGTGGGCAGACAATGTCGCCCATATGTGAAAAGACGCGCTCGCTCTTCACGCTCGTCGGTGGGCAGGAGAGGAATGCCTTGGCCACGGCGGAGAGGGCCGGCCAGACCCCCTCCTTCGTGACCCAGTAGTCCAAAGGAGACGCTTCCTGTGGCTCGAGGGGCTCAAAAAGATAGTCCCTCACCATCGCAGCACCCGTCTCCGCTCTCGGTGCCCTACCGCTCCTAGAGGGGCCAACGACCCGCCCGATGAATGTCACCTCAGCACTCCTCGTGGCGTGAGTCTGGTGGGAAACACTGCCTAGCTGGGGAGGCTGGGGATGAACAACAGCAGCGGAAGTCGCACTCGCAGATGAGCTGCTTCCACCCCCCTCCTCCTCAACTATCGACACTGGGCCCCCCATGACTCTGGAACGCTCGACCTTCTGGGAGAGCTCGTCTCGCCAGCGATCGAGCTCGTTGGCCCGCTCGGCGATTGTGCCCTTAAGGCGCGGGTCTAACATGGCCGCCATCATGTAGACCTTATCCTGGGTGAAAGGCTGAAAGCGGGCCTCTAGCCCAACCTGCAGCCTAACAACCAGGGCGCGCACCGCTGGAAGAATGTCTGCACGGCCTTGAGCTGGCACTAGAAACGAGGCCAGGTCCTCATGGGCCATCTGGACCATGGGGACGACCAGTGCGATGCTCGCCGTGTCAGACGAGAGCATTTCTGTGTAGGTCTTGAAGGGCCCAAGAACCTCCACAGTCTGAGAAATGACCACCCAATCCTCTTGGGTGAGACGGTTCTCATCCCGAAAGACCCTGGTCTCAGAGACAAAGGCATCCAGGGCTGCTCTCTGCTCCACCATGCGCTCCAGCATGGCGCAGGTGGAGTTCCAGCGTGTGCTGACGTCACCGAACAGGCGGTGCCATGGCACGCCTGTCTGTGTCTGTTTCTCACGCAGCCGATACGAGTCCGTATTGCTGTGTGAGAAGTGACCCGTGATGTACCGACATTTCTGGAGCAGAAGTTGGTACTCATGGGTCGCGGCCTGATACACACGATCATTGTTTTTCGTCTGCCCCAATGCGTCCTTGACCACGAGGTGGAGAAGGTGGGCCACGCAAGGAAGGCGTTTTAGGCCCGCACGCTGGACGGCCGCCTTGATGTTTGAGCCACCATCAGTCACCACGAAGCCCCTGGCGACGTCCCCCCCGCTGCCTACCCAGGCCTCTACGTGCTGTGAGAGGATGGCTCTGAGAGTGTCCGCCGTGTGCGGCGCGTCGACTGCTTCGGCGTGCAGCAAGGCACAGCGATAGCCGGCCTGGCGGCCCTGACCCTGCCTGTCACTACTGCCACCCCCAACCACCTCACTGGGTTGCCACCAATGCGCAGTCAGGGAGAGATACCCCTCGAACGCATGTTTGGAGGTCCAGATATCTGAGGTGAAATGAACAGTCCCCCCGGCAGCACGGGACAAATGCTCCTTCACCACAGATCTGGTCGCCCTGAAAAGAGCTGGCACAATGGTCCTTCTAAGGGTGGTTCTAGCAGGAATTTTGTACCAGGGCGCCAGGTACTCCAGCAACCCCCGCATCCCAGGATTCTCGACAACTGAAAACGGAAGCCCATGGGCGACCAACCTGGCAAGGTGCCAGGCGATCACCCTCCTGCCGTGCCTGATTCCCCCTCTTGGCACAGAGGTGCCCCTACCAAACATTTCAGGCTGAGATGCCTGGCGTCCCTGTTCTCCCACGGAACGCTCCTGGAGAGCGGGGGTAGTCGCGATGGGACGGACCCCCTGGCTGGGTGGTGTTGTTGTCCGCTGGGACAACACAGCACCAGCCTGCTTCACCCCCTTAAGAAGCACCCCTGGGTGGTGCTTCTGCAGGTGATTCCGCATCCCCCCCGGAGTCAGATGGGCAAGGTCCCGCCCACGACTGATCCGGGCCCTACACAGCTTGCACTGCGCATAACGTGGATCCTCCATAAGTTGGAAATGCTTCCATACTTCGGAGGTGAACGGATGCCCAAACTGACTGGCAGGTTGGGTGTCCGGAGCCACCTCCTTTGAGGTGCTCGGGGGAGACACATTGTGCCTCGGGGTGGCAGGAGGGGCTGGCCGCCGGGGGGAAGTGGGCGGAGATGGAGGCACCTCGTCTGTCTCCATCTCTTCCCCCTCCACCCCATGCGGCCTCCCCTCCTGGCCATCCCCTGAAGGTCTGCTGGTGCCCGAAGGAACCGAAGAAGGGGGCTGGTCCTCCTCAACCAGCTTCTCCTCCAGCTCCTGCACGACACTCTGCACCCTCCTTGGGGTGATCTTTTTGGACAGAAAACTGTCCCCAAAGCTCATCTCCAAGGAGGGCTGCTCTTGCTGCCCCTCCTCCGGCTGCTGAGGCTGAGCGACATCAGCTGGAGGAGAGACTGCCCGAGCAGCAGACCCCTGCGCAGTGCCAGCACCTGATGGCACCTTTGCTCGGGGCGCCCCAGCAGCAGCCTCGATGAAGGGCCCAAGGCGGGCCTTCTTCTTCATCACACTCCGGCCAGAGGTCGGAGTGCTGGAAAGCGGTTGTGGAGTGGCCCCACGCACAGGTGGGGGGGAGACCTGGGTCCTCCCCCTCCCCTCCACCCCTCTAGTCTTCTCCTTGGCCTTGCCCCCAGGGCCCCTCTTCTGCTGCCTGTCACTCATGTCACCCTTGGCCAGTCTCACAGAACCTGAACTGAGAGTGGGGTTTTTTACAAACCTAACTCACTGCACTGTACCCTGAACCAACAGGTGCCCTGACTTCTTTTTAAAAACCCTCCCACCAAAGCTTGTTTATTTGTTTTTTGGTCCCTAACCTGTCCTTCTTTGGGTTGGGGTAGTAGTAGTAGTCTGGTAAAGTTTAGGAGACTAGGTGATCCTGCCTCTACCTGGCTGCAGTTTTTAAAAGGCTACCTCGAGATGAAGGCAATCCTTGTTATATCCTCCTAGTTAAACTTCTCCTAACTAGATCCTGGTACACCTGATTTCCTTGCAAACTAGAAATCAGGTGTCCCCTATAACGTGAGAGAAGCTGTGGTTTACCCTGTGGAAATCTAAGGATGCACCAGCTTTCAGTGGCTGAAAGCCAGATGCACCACTGCTGCAACCCTAGTCTCTTTAAAAGGGAGCCTGATGTGGCCTAGTAGTCACGCTGCCTTTTATGAGAAACCTAGAAACTTTTTAAAGCACCCCTATCTGGCCTACTTGAATTGTGAAAGGAGATAAAGCCCTAAACTGGATTAATTTTTTTTTTAATTTCAAAAAAACACAATCCCTAAAAACACCCTTATTAGTGGGGCAGCCTATTTAGTGGCCCTAGCCAAACCGAGAGCACACTCAGATTCCAAAAATCACTCTATAACAACAAGAAAGTGACCCAGCCCACACACACCCTCGCCAACCCCCACACCAACCAGAGGTAATTTAAAAAAACCAAAACAAATCCAGAGAATCACAAGAGGCCAAGCAAACCAACTCAAGATTTTAAAAAGTGGCCTTTCACCAATAATAAAACTCAGGCCAAATCAGTCAACAACAACACCCCCACCCCTAAAACCAGAACCAGAAAAGAGGGACAAAACAATGAAAATTAGGCCAAACAGCACCCCCCCCCCCAATAGCCTGAAGATAAAAGTAACACAGCAGCAACACAACACAGCAGCAGCAAATCAAACAATGAAACAGTAAAAAACTCAACTTTTAATAATACAGGAACTCCCCCCCCAAAAAAAACCCCCTTCACCCTAACCCCAAGAAATCCAAGACACCCAAAGTAGGAGAAGTAAAAGGACACTGCACTTTAAAAAGTCCTCTCACTAAATTAAGATATGGGCAAATTAGCAAAACCACCCTATCCCAGGCCCCCCCCAGCTGCAGAACCTAACCTCAACCCCAAATAGGCTACCCTACCCACCCAGCACTCACCCACCCAAATCTGAACAAGTAAAGGGACTCTAGTCCTTTTACCAACAAAAACTATAACAAGAACCCCAAAACTGTCTTACCTTGTCTTCTCTGAGTCCAGGGAGGTTGGTAAGGCAGTGAGAGAGCAGCAGGCAGGAGCTTAAGCCAAGGAAGGGCCAGCCACCACCAGCAGCACAATCTCTCTCACACCAACCCACACCACATACACCAACACAGCAATGAGGACTGGAGTCCAGCAGGAAGACTCCTTAAAAAGGTTCTCTGGCCCTACAGAGAGCAATTTCAAAAAATAGCACTGCTCTCTCAGATTGGCCAGAGAACATTGCTTACTTGGATACCCAAGTAAGCAAAAGATAAAAATAACAATGTAGCTGATGGCTGGGCCATCAGCTACACAGCACACAACAACAGCCCTGCAAAGCATGCATTTGCATTGCATTTTGCAAATGCATGCTTTGGATTGGCTGCTGGGGCTCCTCTTCCCCCTCCCCCCCCTCCCTGTTCCCAGGGTGGCTATAGGAGAGGCGGGAAGCTAAGCAAGCAGCTCCATTGAGGCTGCAAAAACCACTTCCCGCCTTTTCTATTGAAGTACAGTACAAGCTGCCTTTTGACAGCCGTACCGTATTCTTCCGAATAGAGGTTCGGAAGAATACGGCGGCCGCGTTCGGGAGCCGCATAATGGGCGGCAATGGCTTTCGGCTGCAGGCAATGCCGAATACAGCCGAATCAGCGTTGATTCGGCTGTATTTTCGGCTCGGCCGAGCCGAATGCACTACCCTATTGCCAGCTCCAGCAGGGGAGATTCTTGGCTATTTGGTGGTGGAGCCTGGGAAGGGCAAAGGGTTTTTTTGGGGGGGAGGGGGGGGTGTTAGGCCCAAGCCCTCTCCTCCATCTGTAAATGGACTGAATTAATTCTGGCCGAGTGTCAGAGATAAGGGACTCTTACTGTTATGAACTTGTCTTGCGTGAACGCAGACAAACTGCTTCTATGGACATTCAGTGATAAGCCGAAAATGTTGGGTATAAGAACTAACTCAATATGAACATTAATAACAAATACCCACTTGCCTACTGTCTATAGACGGTGGATCCTGTGTGATCTTAAGCATTTGGCATCTGCGCCAGCTTCAATATGGACATTTTACTCTGTGGGGCCAAATAGCAAACACTCCTGTGTAGCTAAGAGGTATCCCTGCTTGTTCATGCCACTGCTGTAACTGTTCATTCCTCCTGCATAGAAGGATTTTAGATCAGGCTTCCCCAAGGAGCTGCCAAGTCATGCAGAACCCAACTGCACTTCTGCCCAAGGAAGACAGCAGCCCTTAAATAGAAGAACAGCCCTTAAATAGACGCCTTCGATGGAAGGAATCCTGACTCCATCTTGTTCCTGCGCAAGCAACCATGAGGACAGAGCTAAGACGACACTCCAGGTGTGCAAATGCAGATGCAAATGTAAAGAGCCAAGCTGGACAAAAGGCTTTCATTACCGAACCTGCATGTGACAAAGGTTTGTTCCTGTCAGCCGTTGAGAAGATCACTGAACACAAAAAGAAGCTCAAGGAAGTGACTGTTGCTAAGGACTTAAGCCCACCATGCATAACAACCCCATTGTGTTAGCTCTGGTGTGCCAGTAAATTAACAACGTGGCTCTAAATTAACCAATTCCTTTTCTTTGTTTAAGGTAATTTTTCAATAGTTGAGCCCATCAAGGCCCACGAATCCTGTCAAGCTATGGGAGCCTTCCCCTGTTCACCCCTTTTTGGTGACATCGGAGTCACATGTACTGGCTTCACTGCAGTGTCACAGGTCAGCTGACCTACTTGTCACACACCACATGACCTCATTACCTGAGGGAACAAATCTGGTTATATCTAGGCCAGCGCATGGCAAGTTCAGTGTGCCTTGTCTTACCCTACCACAAACTTGCACCCCTAAACTCTGTTTAGGCCACTCTCCACCATCATGTCTTCAAGGATCCATGGACCAGGTCGTACCACCCCCGCCTCTGCAAATATCCCTAAGCTTCTTTATTCCTCGCTCCCTTATCTCTTAGCCTCTTGTTATGAATGCTTGATTGTTTATGTGTGATCGTATTTGTGTTTTTATAAATTTTCTAAGTAAACATTTTTATTGAAAAAAAATATTTAGTCTGAAGTCCCCTTCATGGCACCTCTGTAAATTGGCAAAAGGTCTTTCCTAACCTCTGCCAGGGTCTTCTCTGCTAATTTGGTCATCTAAAGAGGAGAGCCACAGCAATTTCCCTAATGGGGGAAGGTGCTCAGTAGGAATTTGATTCCATAAAGCCCACCCTATAAAGCTACTAATTCATCCAGGGAAACTGATCTCTGTAGTCCTAGAGAGCACGTTAACTCATAAAAACCAACACATTGAGGAGGGCTAATAAAAGTTAGTGAAGAAACACCAAACCGAACAAAAAACATTGGCATAAGGAGGGAGACAGACAAATGCTCTGGGGAGAGTTCCAAATTTTCAGCACAATGTCTGAAAAGCCCATTTTTTGCTGCCATCCAGCTAGCTTCAGTCAGCAGGGGCACTTGAAGCAGAGACTCTGAAAATGATTACAATGGTTGGGTAGTTTTATATAGGAGTAGGTAGTCCTTTATTGTATGCTGCCTCCAACTCCTATATGGCTATCCGGCACTGTTCAGACGCACAGTATAATCAGATGTAGCTGCTGTTTTCTTCTGGATTCAAAGTGGTTGATCAGACAGCAACATCTGCCTCCTGGTATTAACTCGTGGTAGCGCCCCCCCTCCAATCCTTTTCGGAACTGAATTATTTTGTTACCTGCTCCTTTGCGGTGTTTTTTTGAGTTCTCCAGTTTCACCTCATCGTTTTCTCCATCTGGACAGTTCTGCTGCGATATTAACCAACTTCCGGATGTCTGAAGGGTGTCCCAGAGCAAAAGGAGCCTCAGACATTCGGTTTACGGTCGCCATTTTCTCCCTACTACTTAGCGATGTGCGCATAACTGCATAACCACATAATGTTTTAACCTATGTGCATGCTCATATGCACATAATGCGCACATGCGCATTATGCACATAATAGTGGAGGGGGGAAAAGAACTGCATGGTGCTGTCGTGTGGACGGCAGAAGACATTTCACCATGGAGTGATTCGAATTGCAATATCGCAGTCTGATCGATAATATCTGGAACAAAGATATTCGGAACAGAACTGGGTCAGTTTAACCCGGACTCAACATGTCAATAGTAGTCCCTTGAATTGGACCCAGAAGCAAATTATTTTTATTTATTTATTTATTTATTTATTTATATTTCGATTTATATCCCGCCCTTCCCACCGAGGTGGCTCAGGGCGGCTTACAACATATAAAACTTACATAGGTTTGGCTTAAAACAGTTAAATAACAACAGTTAAAACAATAATTTAGTAAAACGTAAAACATAAAAAGCAGCGGTCTATCAAAATGCATTCTAGCTCCATCCAAAAATTCTCAGTGTCAGTTAGTTGTTGTAGGCCAGCCGGAAGAGGACTGTCTTGCAGGCCCTGCGGAACTGCCCTAGGTCCCGCAGGGCCCTTACCTCTTCCGGCAGCTGGTTCCACCAGTAAGGCGCCATTACTGAGAAGGCCCGATCCCTGGTGGATTTCAGACGGGCCTCCTTTGGCCGGGGGATTACTAGCAGATTTTGCGAGCCCGATCTTAGTACTCTCTGGGGAACGTGTGGGGAGAGACAGTCCCTAAGGTAGGCAGGTCCTAGGCCATATAGGGCTTTAAAGGTAATGACCAGCACCTTGTACCGGACTCGGAATATTATTGGCAGCCAGTGCAGATCCCGAAGCCCCGGCCGAACGTGCTCCCATCTAGGGAGCCCTAGTAGCAGCCGGGCGGCGGCATTCTGCACTAACTGCAATTTCTGAGTTCGGCACAAGGGCAGTCCCATGTAGAGGGCGTTACAGTAGTCCAACCTCGAGGTGACCGTGCCAAATTAGGAGCCATTACAGAAGAAACAAGACTAAAGTTATATGGCCCCTACAAGCTTCTCCAGTCAAAGTTATGGCTGAAGCATTCTGTACCAACTGTAGCTTCTGGACAGTCTTCAAGGGCAGCCCCATGCAGAGTAATCTAAATATTACCAAGGAATGCACCACAGTGGCAATATCTTTCCTACTCAGTAAGAGCAGAGATCATGTTGTAGAAAAATAGGTGATGGAGCTCATCCAGGGATTGTTATGTAGCTGCACATACTATTCAATGGACAAGGAGGTGGAACTCTCAGAAGGAGGAGGTGGAACTCTCAGAAAGGTTCAGGAGCTGTGTGCCTGTGAGCTCCCACTGAATCTGAGGCCTGAGTAAGAGCCTCACCTGGCTCACCAACCAAAATTGGTGAAAGGCACCCCTGGCCACACCTGCCAATTTTTTTTTATCCAAACATGAGGCCTGTGTCCATCAGCACCTTAAGCTACAATCCTGTTTCTTTATGGGGTGTGCTTCACCATCAGGCAATATCCAGGTTCCTGAATAATAATAATAATAATAATAATAATAATAATAATAATAATAATAATAATAATAATAATAATAATAATAATAATAATAATAATAATAAGTTTATAATAAGTTTATATTTATACCCCGCCCTCCCCGCCAAGGCAGGCTCAGGGCGGCTTACAAAGCATGATACAATATCATGGTATAATAAAATCAATCAACAATCAACAGTATAAATACAATATATAAATTAATATTAAAAATAAGCTAAAACAATACAATGGTGCTACAATCTCTGTTTGTCCAAGACAGCGTAATATTAGTTCTGGTTCCATCTTAAAAGGCTAATTGGAAGAGGGCAGTTTTGCAGGCCCTACGGAACTGATTGAGATCCCGCAGGGCCCGCACCTCTTCCAGCAGCTGATTCCACCATTGGGGCGCTTTTATGGAGACGGCCTGCTCCCTGGTTGTTTTAAGTTTGGCCTCCTTAGGCCCAGGGATTTCCAAAAGATTTTGTGAGCTGGAACGCAGTGCTGTCTGGGGAACATATGGAGAGAGGAGGTCCCTGAGGTAGGCAGGTCCTCGGCCATATAGGGCTTTAAAGGTGATAACCAGCACCTTGTAATGAACCTGGTATATGACTGGCAGTTCCCGCAGCCTAGGCCGCACATGTTCCCACCGAGGTAGTCCCACTAGTAGCCTGGCTGCTGCGTTCTGCACTAGCTGCAGTTTCCGCGTTCGGTACAGGGGCAGCCCCATGTACAGGGCATTGCAGTAGTCCAATCTCGAGGTGACCGTCGCATGGATCACTGTTGCCAGGTCACCTCATTCCAAGAAGGGGGCCAGCTGCCTCGCCCGTCTAAGATGAAAAAAGGCGGACTTGGCAGTGGCAGCTATCTGGGCCTCCATTGTCAAGGAAGACTCCAGTAGCACTCCCAAGCTCCTGAATTCACGCACTGGTACCAGTGGCGCCCCGTCAAAAGCTGGAAGGGGGATCCCTCCTTCCGGACCGCTGTGACCTAGGCAAAGGACCTCTGTCTTCGCTGGATTCAATTTCAACCAGCTCAGCTTGATCCAATCAGCCACGGCTTGCAATGCCTGGTCCAGATCTACAGGGACGTCGGCAGCCCTATCAATAGATAGAGCTGGGTGTCATCAGCATACTGGTGACAACCCAGCCCATGTCCCCAAGCAATCTGGGCAAGGGGGTACATATAGATGTTAAATAACATTGGAGAGAGAACCGCCCCCTGAGGCACCCCACAATTAAGTGGGTGCCTCTGAGACAGCTCTCCCCCAATCGCCACCCTTTGTCCCCAACCTTCAAGGAAAGAGGAAAGCCACTTTAAGGCTAACCCCTGAATCCCTGTGTCGGCGAGGCGGCGGGTCAGCAGCCGGTGATAGACCATATCGAACGCCGCTGATAGGTCTAGCAACAGCAATACCGCCACACCGCCTCGATCCAGATGTCGCCGGAGATCATCCATGAGGGCGGCCAACACTGTCTCCATCCTGTGGCCCGGGCGGAAGCCGGACTGAAAAGGATCTAAGGTGGAAGCGTCATCCATCTTTCCCTGCCCCCCACCAGTAACACCTCTATTTTGTTGGGATTATTTTTCAGTTTGTTAGCCTTCATCCATCCCCAAACTGCTTTCTGGAACCTGTTCACCGTTTGCACAGTCTCCATAGGATTTGCTGAAAGCGCAAGATAGAAATGAGGGTCATCAGTATATTGGTGGCAACTCAGCCCAAATCTCCAGATAACCTTTTGCAGCAGCTTCACAGAAATGTCAAAAGGCATGAGAAATGGAACATTTCAGGACTCCATAGGTCAGAAGTCAAGGGGCTGATCAGCTGTCCCCCAACATCACACTCCAAAACCTACCTTCAAGACTGGACGAAAACCACCACAGAACAGTCTGAACCCCAAAAGACGGTCCAGAGAAGGGGTGGCCAAATATGCTTAACAAAAGCTAGAAACAATAGTCCCCATAAAGACTAGCATAGGGAAAGGTTAGGGATTTTTTTTTTTTTTTTTGCACCAGTGGGAGAGGGAAACGCGCATGTACCATATAAATCACTGACCTCCATTTGCATTATTATCTCTCTCTCTTTGCCTTGACACCAAGGTTAGTAAATGCAGCTCCTACAAGAGCTATGAAACTAAGGGGAACCCTGCAACAGCCTCTTTAATTCTGTCCTTCCTTTATAGTGGCTCCCTCAGCTTTTGCACTCTCGTCCCCCACTTTAGGTCTCTGGGCAACCTCTGTGATGGAGGAGAAGAGCTTGTAAGCTTGAAGAAGAAGAAGAAGAAGAAGAAGAAGATATTGGATTTATATCCCGCCCTCCACTCCGAAGAGTCTCAGAGCGGCTTACAATCTCCTTTACCTTCCTCCCCCACAACAGACACCCTGTGAGGTGGGTGGGGCTAGAGAGGGCTCTCACAGCAGCTGCCCTTTCAAGGACAACCTCTGCCAGAGCTATGGCTGACCCAAGGCCATTCCAGCAGGTGCAAGTGGAGGAGTGGGGAATCAAACCCGGTTCTCCCAGATAAGAGTCCGCACACTTAACCACTACACCAAACTGGCTCTCTTGCCTATTTCCCCCTCCTTCCCTTATTCACACATGGCAGAAATAGTCATTTATCTATGGGTCAGTGCTCAGAGGCTGACTGAGGTCCTGATGCTAAGGACTCTTACTTGAGAGTGAGCCTGCATTAAGTTCTTCCTTGACCTCCGAGAGCCACACAATATGTGTGAAAGAGCTGCATGTGGCTCCCAAGCCACAGTTTGGTCACCCTGGTCCAGAAGGACACCATGACTGACAGTATCAAAAGCCAGAAAGATGTCAAGGAGAATCAACAGGGTCACGCTCTTCCCATCCATCTCTTGGAAGAAGTCATCCACCAGCATGCTTAAGGTTATTTCAGCCCCATAACAAGACCTGAAAACAGCTTGTGGATCCAGACTATTCACTTCATTCAGGAATTATTGAAGTTGCCCAAGCACCACTTGTTCAATCACTTTGCTCAAGGAGTTTCTTCTCCCAGTCTAGCCCTGATGGGAATCCGGTGATTTAGCAGAGAGCCAGTTTGGTGTAGTGGTGAAGTGCGCTGACTCTTATCTGGGAGAACCGGGTTTGATTCCCCACTTCTCCACTTGCACCTGCTGGAATGGCCTTGGGTCAGCAGTAGCTCTGGCAGAGGTTGTCCTTGAAAGGGCAGCTGCTGGGAGAGCCCTCTCCAGCCCCACCCACCTCACAGGGTGTCTGTTGTGGGGGAGGAAGGGAAAGGAGATTGTGAGCCGCTCTGAGACTCTTCGGAGTGGAGGGCGGGATATAAATCCAATATCTTCTTCTTCTACCTTATGTCTATCCATGGTAAACCCTGTGCATTGTAAGACTTTTCAGCCTTCCTGTTGTTGCTGCCTGCCTGGGATTACAAAAAGTGCAAGATAGAAATGAGTGTCATCTGTATATTGATGGCAACTCAGCCCAAATCTCCAGATAACCTTTTGCAGCAGCTTCACATCAATGTCAAAAAGCATGAGAAATAGAACATTTCAGGACCCCATAGGTCAAAAGTCAAGGGGCTGATCAGCATGTATGGTTGTCAAAGAATTGTCAAACCAGTATATATGACTGGGTAGACTGATAAATCACAGCTTCTGCAGGTCTCTTCTTCCAGATGGCATATTATTGTCCTGCCATATTAGTCTGCTGGGTTGTAACTTTCTTAAACATTAACTAAAATAAAATAATTTTACACAGAATCTTCTGAACAAGAGCATCTTGGAAACTAATTGTTGAGGGAAATCATATTAATTCTAAGTGCAAATCTCATGAGACAGAGCAGTAGATTTAGGATTCTGGAGGACAACTGCTCCCCATGAGTCTTAGCAATATGGAGCAGTTAAGATGTGTGGTAAGCATCATTAAAAAATGCCTCTGCCTTCCATTCCTCAAATTGGTATAAGTTCCAATGGGGCTATGAGGAACTATTTCTTTCCTTCCCCTCACAATTTAATCAATTGAAGCCAGACGCTTAATATAATTCTTATCTATATTTTAGCATAATGCCTCTGAATTGAATCTATAAACCAATATCTTAATCCCTATCACCTTTTAACTTGCATGCTGGAAGTTTAAAGATCTGTACGTGAATGTTCTGAATGGATATAACTTGGCTTATATGACACTATTTCTCTAATGCTGCTTCTATCCTATATTACCTTCTCAAATGAGTCTAGGAATGAGGGAAATGCCTTTTGGGTAGCATTTCAATCTTGGTTAATGTTTAAAACAGGCGTTAAATAAATGTGTAATTCTTGTCTTGTAATGCATATACATCTCTCTCAGCGATAAATGGTACGTTAATTGGCTGCTTCTTTCTTTGTGTGGGCTTTCTCTATGCATCACGACCCTGAGAGCTTCTGTACCTGCTCTTCCTCAGACTCCTATTCATTGCATAATGGCTTTTGTCATTATCTGTCCTTGTCAAAGAATATCATAACCCTGCTCAATTTTATTAACTATTGCCCCCAGTTTCACTGACAATCTTCCCCTGCTCCAAACTGTCACTACTAGTAGCCAAGGACAGAGAAACAAATGGAACTTTCTATACTAGGTGAGTTATATGACTATGTGGATAGATCCAGGTGGGTTGCTGTGTTAGTCTGAAGCAAATGAATAGAACAAAACCCTTTTTCGCACACAGCTCACCTCGGAGTCACGTCCCTCTTCACTGCGCAGCGTCTGCTCAGATTTCCCACCATCTGCGCCGGAGCAGCAGGAAGAGCCGCGGCTTCTGCCTCGCAAATGGAAACTAGATTTTAGCGATTTCCATTTGCAATGCAGAAGCAGCGACTGTTCCTGCTGCTCCGGCGCAGATGGTGGGTAAATCCGAGCAGACGCTGCGCAGTGAAGAGGGACGTGACTCCGAGGTGAGCTGTGTGCGAAATCGGTTAAAGTTAGACTCCAGTAGCAACTTTAAGGCCAACAAAGTTTTACTCAAGATATGATTTGTGTACATGTACACGAAAGCTCATATCTTGAATAAAACTTTGTTGTTCCTAAAGGTGCCACGAAACTTTAACTTTGTTCTGTAGATAGGTAGAGTGAGCAGGAAGGGAGAAACAAGAAGCGCCACCATTGTTAGCAGTGGTTTCTGTGAGTGTTCCTGCAGTGCACAATCCTGGCTCACTCTCACAGGGTCCTCTGCAGCAATGTCCAGGAGCATTTTGAGGACACAACCTGGGTAGGGGGAGTGCAGGGCTGGCCCTGACACTAAGCAGATTAGGTGGTTGCCTAGGGCACCAGCCTTCTGGGGGTGCCAAATTGAGATTACAAATCGCCATAGAGATTACAGAAATTGCCATAGAGATTACAGAAATTGCCATAGAGATTACAGAAATTGCCATAAAGATTACAATTTGCCACAGAGATTACAAATTGGCCATAGAGATTACAGAAATTTCTAGGGTGTTGTGAACACGGAGACGTTACTTCCAGGTGCTCAACTGTAAGGCACTCCGCAGTGTTTACACTGATGTTGCCTCCCATTCTGTCCTTCCATTGCTCTCTCAAGTGAGGGTGGGAACCAGAGCACAGAAGCAGGAGGCTGCCCATAGTGGAAGATAACTGGGGACGACAAGTGAAACCCACTTTGGTGTAGTGGTTAAGCGCACCGACTCTTGTCTGGGAGAACTGAGTTTGATTCCCCACTCCTCCACTAGCACTTGCTGGAATGGCCTTGGGTTAGCCATAGCTCTTGTAGGAGCTGTCCTTGAAAGGGCAGCTTCTGGGAAAGCTCTCTCAGCTCCACCCACCTTACAGGGTGTCTGTTGTGGGGAAGGAGATAAAGCAGTAAGCCACTTTGAGACTGACTCAGAGAGAAGGGCGGGGTATAAATCTGCAGTCATCGTTGTCGTTGTTGTCTTCTTCTTCTTTTATGCCTCAGTCATCAGTTAGGGATGCCAGCTTCCTGATGGGACCTGGGGATCCCCCAGAATTACAGTTCATCTCCAGTCTACAGAGATCAATTCATCAGGTGAAAATGGATGCTTTTATGGGTAGATTCTACTGAGTAGAATGGGTAGATGACCTACTGAGGTCCCTGTCCTCCACAGGCTCCATTCCCAAATCTTCAGCAGTTTCCCAACCTGGACCCAGGAACCCTATCCTCCCACCTCCAGCTGGGAGCCAATGGAGACCTGGCATCCCCTAGCCATCATGTTTAAAAAACCACCACTATGCATAATTGCTACCATGCATAAACACACATGCTTTAAAGTTAAACATACACATGATTCAGCCCACATCTGTGCACTAGGATTTGCTGGGTGTGTGACAAGGTATGGTGTCCTATCACAGTTTCATTGGGGCAGTGGCCATGTTGCCCACCCACCCCTTGGATGAAAACGTTACACAAGTTATGGGTTAAACTGGGACTTTATTTACACTTAAGCTGATCTGCACCATTACATGCATCATAAAGCACAGGTTGCATTGAGCTTGCAAGAGCAAGCCCATCCTGGCTCAGGGCAAGGTCTGGAACCCTCCATATCTTACCTGTCATGGCGCACATGCTACTGCATAGAGGGGATGAGAGCACACACTTTGGCCCATGACTGTGAAGCCTTAAGCCTGGTAATGTGCTCCGCCAACCCAGAAGGGGCTCCCAACCAGGCCACCTGTGTCAAGCATGGCTAATTCTGATCAATAACTGATGGGTTTATGGCCTGACAAAAGCAGGCCTGGGTAAGATCCCAGAGAACCAAATGTTGTTAGTTTATTATTCTTTCCTGGCTCCTCTTTTGCTTTATGACTGTTAATTAGAGGGAACAAAGCAATCAGCACCTTCCCATGAATCCTTCTACGGGAGGATGAGCCATCTGGGCAATGCAAGGCCAAATGCCTGATAACGCCCTGGGAATATATGTAGTTTTGATATTCTATGTGTGAACGCTCCCCTGCTTCCCCTCCCCGTAGGAATCCCTTTGAAGTGTATCTTAAAAGTTGTGTATCAATGTATTGGTTTCATTCTTCTCAAGCAATGGCTTGAGCCAAAGTATCAGTCTGTCAATAAACGTAGTCTTTGAATCAACTTCAACTCGTCATTGAACCCGCATGCTTGACAACCTGTACTGCCAAGCCTCTAGGTAGCCCTATTAAGGACACCACCCCCATTGCGGTGCTTGCCAGTTTAAAACTCCTTTAACCCATGCTTTTCTGCCTTCCCAGATAGGGCCTAACCAGTGACAGGCCTATTTATGCCTCACCCCCTCTGACCAGGTGAAAAAAGCCCCCCCTACTGCCAGTCTGAGCGAGGCCCAAAAAATTCCTGCTCAGACCTTTAACCAGTGGCTAACTAATCCCATCTGGTCTTAACAAGAGGGCAGGTGGGTGGGGAGCTCATGCTGGACCAGACTGTTCAGGGGATGGCGGCAGCTGTCAGTCCTGGCTGGCTAGCCACCCTCAGAATGGCCAGATTTCCCGTGCTGAGACTGCATAGGCTCATCACACCCCTGTAGTTTCATCTGAGGAAGTGGGGGGTGGGCAACTGCAGCAGCTGCTCCAAGGCTCCCCCACCAGTTATGTGCCAAGGGAGGTTACTGACATCATATATCCTTTTCAGTACACTGGACCATGCCTTGAGTTTCATTGGATTCTCCATTATTCATATGGAGAATGAAATCAATTATTCTAAATCAGGGGAAAGGGATTAGTGTGCCAGCCCCGGAGAGGGAGCCTTAATATGGAAGGCTAGCTAATTTCCTGATCAGCCTGATACTGGTAACGAGTGTTTAGGTCTGATTTGTTGCTACACCCCCAGTTGCAAATTTGCAGCTTTCGAGGCAAGTGCCAGTGGAGCCTACTCTCTCTGAGCAGGAAGTTGCTGGCTCTTGGCTCTTGCCTTTCAAGTCCTGATCTTGGGACTTGGAAGACAGAAGCATGCGGTGCCTACTCTCTCTGAGCAGGGAGGCACCAGCAGGGAGCCGATCTTGCTTGGAAGGCTAGAGCCGGATCTTGCTTGGGGCTTGGAGGACAGGAGTGTGTAGTGCCCGCTTCCCTCCCCCCAGCCATTTAAAGGGAAGGTCCCTTTCTGTCTCATTTCCAGCAGGAACCCACAGGAACAAGGCAGCAGCACATGGAGAAGTTCTCTGTGCCTGTCTCTGCTTCAACTCTGCTTCTCTTGCAGTCAGCTGGAGCTTCAAAGGCTACAGTATTGGCTCTTCAAAGGCAGTATAGGCTGGCCTCACCCCCTCAGTCCTGCAAGGGGAGAGGTTGAGGCCTTGCTTGAAGTTACTGCTTATCTGGTGATCCTGCTGGATTGGCTACTGCTCAGTAAGTTGTGAGGAGGTGGGGGGAATGGACTTCTTTCAATGGGGGAGGGTGGTCTTCAGCCCACACTAAAAGGCAAGCCTTGGCCTCGCTTGCCCTGCTTGGCTGGGTGCACTTGACCTCAAGGGAAGGGTGGGGGTGGGGTGATCTCTGGTCTCCATTGCAGGCCTGACCTTCCTTCCCTTGTTTGGCTGGGCACACTTGCCCTTGAGGGAAGGGCAGTGGCAGGGTGGGGGGCGATCTCTGGCCTCCATTGCAGGCCTGGCTTTCCTTGCCTTGCTCAGCTAGATGCACTTGCCCTTGAGGAAAGGGCAGCGGCGGCAGGGGGGGGGTGATCTCTGGCCTCCATTGCAGGCCCAGTCTTCCTTGCCTTGCTTGGCTGGGCGCACTTGCCCTTGAGAGAAGGGCGGTGGCGGGGGGGGGGGGGTGATCTCTGGTCTCCATTGCAGGCCTGACCTTCCTTGCCTTGCTTGACTTGGCTGGGTGCACTTGCCTTTAATAATAATAATAATAATTTTTATTTATATCCCGCCCTCCCCGCCAAGGCAGGCTGAGGGCGGCTCACAGACATGGAAAGTACCATGAATTACAATAAATACAATATACAATAAAATACATTAAATAAATAGCTTAATTAATTAAAACCACAACAGATAAGGTGCTATAATACAAAACGATGTATATCAGATGGCTGGATGTCATTTCAGGATTCAATCTTGTAGGCCATTTGAAAAAGGATAGTTTTACATGCCCTGCGGAACTGATTATAGTCCCGCAGGGCTCGGACCTTGGCTGGTAGTTGATTCCACCAATGGGGAGCCATTACTGAGAAGGCCTGCTCTCGAGTTGTTTTCAGTTTGGCCTCCCTTGGTCCAGGGATTTTTAAGAGATTGTGGGAGCTAGATCTCAGTGCTCTCTGGGGGATATATGGGGAGAGGCGGTCCCTAAGGTGTACAGGTTCTCGGCCATATAGGGCTTTAAAGGTAATAACCAGCACCTTGTAACGAACTCAGAACACAATTGGCAGCCAGTGCAGCTCCCATAACCTAGGCTGCACGTGGTTCCACCAAGGTAGTCCCACGTGCAGCCTGGCCGCCGCATTCTGCACCAGCTGCAGTTTCCGAGTTCGGTACAGGGGCAGCCCCATGTAGAGGGCATTACAGTAGTCCAACCTCGAGGTGACCATTGCATGGATCACTGTTGCTAGGTCGCCACGTACCAGGAAAGGGGCCAGATGCTTCGCCCTCCTAAGATGGAAGAAAGTGGCTTTAGCAGTGGCTGCTATCTGTGCCTCCATTGTCAAGGAAGGCTCCAGAAGCACTCCCAGGCTCTTGACCCTGCGCACTGGAATCAGCGACGCACCGTCAAAGGCCGGTAGGGAAATCTCCTCCCCTGGCCCACCGCGGCCCACGCAAAGGACCTCTGTCTTTGCTGGATTCAACTTCAGCCCACTTGACTTGATCCACCCTGCCACGGCTTGCAACGCCCAGTCCAGGTTTTCAGGAGCGTCTCCAATCCGGCCACCCATCAATAGATAGAGCTGGGTGTCATCAGCGTACTGGTGACAACCCAGCCCATACCTCCGGGCAATCTGGGCAAGGGGGCGCATAAAGATGTTAAACAGCATCGGGGAGAGAACTGCCCCCTGAGGCACCCCACAATTGAGTAGGCGCCTCTGGGACCGCTCTCCCCCAATTGCCACCCTTTGTTCCCGACCTTCAAGGAAGGAGGAAAGCCACTGTAAGGCTAGCCCCAGAATTCCTGCGTCGGTGAGGTGGCGGGTCAGCAGCTGATGATCGACCATATCGAACGCCACCGACAGGTCCAACAACAGCAGTACCGCCGAGCCGCCTTGGTCCAGATGTCGCCAGAGGTCATCCGTGAGGGCGACCAGCACTGTCTCCACCCCATGGCCCGGGCGGAAGCCGGATTGGTATGGATCTAAGGGGGAGAAGTGCTCTTGGGGGAGAAGTGCTCCTCTGCTGGCCCTTGAGGGAAGGGTGGTGGTGGGGAGAAGGTGATCTCTGGGCTCCATTGCAGGCCTGGCCTTCCTTGCCTTGCTCGACTGGGCGCACTTGCCCTTAAGGGAAGGGAAGCAGCAGCGGGGGGTGATCTCTGGCCTCCATTGCAGGCCCAGTCTTCCTTGCCTTGCTCGGCTGGGCACACTTGCCCTCGAGGGAAGGGCGGCGGTGGGGGGGGGGGTGATCTCTGGTCTCCATTGCAGGCCTGTCCTTCCTTGCCTTGCTTGACTTGGCTGGGTGCACTTGCCCTTGGGGGAGAAGTGCTCCTCTGCTGAAGGCAAGTGCATTGTGCCACTACAGCAGGACAAGGCAGCATGGGGGGGGGAACCTTCAGCCTACACCTTGCCAAGCGAGCAGACATCTCAGGTGGGGGGGAGAGTTCCCCAACCATGCAACATCTGCTCAGCCATCCTGGGATACTGGGTGAGTGGGAGTCTTCTGTTGGGGGGGCATATCTTCTTTTCTCACCCTCCCCCTCTCTCAGCAAAGCAGCCAACCTCTGGGCAGGCCCGGTGCTAGGGGTACCCATGCCCCTAAACTGAGCCTCTAACTTCCGCTCCCTCCCCCAAGTTTTTGTATTAGTGCACACTTTGGGCATGTGTGTGCCTGGATG
Organism: Heteronotia binoei; assembly: GCF_032191835.1. Taxonomy (NCBI): domain Eukaryota; kingdom Metazoa; phylum Chordata; class Lepidosauria; order Squamata; family Gekkonidae; genus Heteronotia; species Heteronotia binoei. The sequence goes on along the minus strand of NC_083243.1, from coordinate 185,126,118 downwards.
ACATCACAATGACATCACAGTCACGCCCCCAGACTTTTCTGAAGCCTCCCAAGCCTCGGGAGGCTTTGGAAGGGGGGGGGCATGCTCTGAGCCAGTCAGCTCAGATTCTTCCGAAGCCTCCTGAGCCTTGGGAGGCTTTGGAAGAGTTGGGGAAGGCAGGCACACTCCGAGATAGTCGGCTCTGCTTGGACTCTTCCAAAGCCTCCCAAGCCTTGGGAGGCTTCAGAAGAGTCGGGGGAAGGGAGGGTGCTCTCTGCTACACCCACCTCGGACTCTTCCAAAGAGTTGGATGGGTGGACATGTAGGGAGAGGTGGCAGGCAAGTGTGGGGAGGCAGCGGCGGTGCTCGGGGAGGCGGCGGCAGGCACAAGGAGGTGGTGGCAGTGGACAGAAGAAGGCAGCAGGTGCGAGGAGAGGGGGTGCCTCATGATGCCCCTAGGCCAAGTGGCACCTGAGGTCGCCGCCTACTTGTCTTATTCCCTCCAGGTCTTTCCCGGAGATTTCCCCACAAATCAGGTCAGTTTCCCAGGGGAGAAGACTGAGGGCTTTCCCCTCATTCACTTTTTGGGGGAAGTGGGCTGCCCTTTCTCTGCAAGAGATAGGTGTCTTTCTTTGCACCCTAGGAGGCAGTCTCTAGGACTTTCCTGGAGATTTCCTCACAAATCAGGTTCAGTTCCCCAGTAGAGAGGATTGAGTGCTTTCCCCCGCCCCCCTTTATGGAGGAAGTAGGCTGCCCTGTCTCTAAGAGATAGGATGGGAAGGGCATATAGTGCCCTTCAGCATAGGGTACCCAGAGCATACAAGACAGCTGTTGAAGCAATGTGAAATGGTAAAGCAGAAACAATAAAAGGAGCAGGAAAAAAACAACTGCAATGATCAGTATGAGAAAAAGGCAGACTAAAAAAGCCCAGTCTTGTTACCGGAAAAATAAAATTACAGAAACAAGAATAAAATCAATGTATGGCCTATACTGGACCAATCAAATTAGTGCAAAATAAAATTAACCATGAAAGAAAAATGGTGTAAGCCAGAAAGAACTGGCAAGTCTCAGTCACTACTAGGGATGTGCATTCGGTTTGGCCAAACCAAATAAATCCCTGAATACCCCCTGATTCGGAAGTATACGGTGCCGCATACTTCCGAATCCAATTTTCTATCTTTAAACAGTAGCCGTATACGGCTCTGCCAAATACCGCTGAATCAGTATTCGGAAGTATTTGGGTCAATGAAAAAGGCGGGAAACGAAGTTTTACAGCCTCAGGGAAGCTGCTTGCCTCCTTCCCCACCTTTGGAAGCCTTTTCCCACCTCTCCCGTAGCCTCCCTAGGATCAGGGAGGGAGGGGGAGGGGGAGAGGAGCCCCAACAGCCAATCCAAAGCATGCATTTGCAAAATGCATTGCAAATGCATGCTTTGCAGGGCTGTTGTATAACTGATGGCTGGGCTAATCCCCCAGCCATCAGCAACATTGTTGTTCTTTTATTTATTTATTTATTTAGAATTTATATCCCGCCCTTCCCACAAGTGGCTCAGGGCGGCTGTTGTTTACTTGGGTATTCAAGTAAACACTGTTCTCTGGCCAATCACAGAGCAGTGGTATTTTTTGAACTGTTTATGATACCCTATATAGAACCATGTAACCTCTGGTATCTCAGTATTTCCAAGGACCATGTTAGTTGGGGTACCTTTGAATTCCTAAATAAACCAGTCTATTTGAAACAAAACAAAGGACTTCATTATTGGGAATCTCGGGGCTTGACAGCATGTATAACTCAGTAAATTCAAACAGTCAAATGTCCAAGGAGTGATGATTGCTATTTCTTCTTACTCCCCTACCGACAGCCTTCACCAACAAGAAAAGAAGAACTCTTCCTTGCCCCCCCATTCGGAATAAAGAGACATACAACAAGTTGGTATGAAGGGCGGGGAGTACGGGGGGGGCTTCCACCCACCACGGGCTCACCAGCCGGCGCGAGAAACAACGAATAAGCCCCAACCACGAGACCTTATGTGCACCCGGAGCCTGCAATTTTTTCAGAAATATCTGGCGCATCTACATGACTGGGCAAACCACGGACACCTGGCCCTGGACCTTGCACTGCGCGCTTTACTTTACTCTGCACTGACTAGCCGACTATTGACTGTGATCTGTATATCTATCGGTGGCTGCTAACCCACAAAACTGCACTCACATTGCACTTTAAGACCTGCCAACCCACTCCGGAACTGAATAGTTGGTAATTTATTACTAATTAACTCATAGATTGATTATTATATATTTGAATTAGATTATACAAACATTTAGCAAATTGATGGGAATTGGGGAGGGGTAAATTAATTGCTCTTAGAATAAGTTTTTATCAAATATATATAGGGAACTGGAGGGGATTTTGGGTTAATTGGAATTGGGGTTTAATTAGACGGAGTGAGGAAGGTGTGTAATTGGCTGCCAGCCTGATAACGGTTTCATTGCAGCTGCTGCCAGCGAGGAATGGCTGGCTCAGGGATTCCGGTGCTCCTGGGGAGGGGGAGGTATGGCGGTGGGAGCAGATATTATAAGGGAGGTGGACAGAGACAAGTCGGTGCTCGGCCCCCCTCCAGTCTGCGGCCCATCCCAAGGGTGACAGGTAGCAGGACCAGGAGTAACCCGCCTCCGTCATTGGTGTTATGCAACGCCAGGTCCATTAATAACAAGACCTCAATTCTCCGAGAGTTCATGCTCGAGCAGAATGCGGACCTGGCTTGCGTGACCGAGACCTGGATCCGGGAGGGCGATACAGTGGCCCTCTCGCAAACAGCTCCCCCAGGTTACTCGGTCTTCCATCAATCGCGGACTAGCGGGCGGGGGGGAGGAGTGGCATTATTTGCACGGGAGGCTTACTCCTTTAGGGCGCTCCCGGCCCCAAAGATTGAGGGCATTGAATGTGCCGGACTGGCGTGGGGGGATGAAGAGGGGTTGGCGATTTGGCTGGTGTACCGTACGCCTAACGCACCGGCCAACGCCTTGCCGTCCCTGCTTGAGGCGGCGACAGGCTGGGCGCTGGAGCACCCAAGGTTGATAATCCTGGGTGACTTCAACGTCCATGCCGATGACCCGTCCTCCAGCCAGGCGATGGACCTAGTGTCTTCCATGGCGACACTGGGACTCTCTCAATTTGTTGTAACCCCCACCCACCAGGCCGGGCACATGTTAGACCTGATCTTCGCGGCCGGGATTATAGTGAGCGATATAACCACAGAGGTTGTGCCATGGTCGGATCACTTCGCCCTCAAGGCCCGTGTAAATATGCCCCCCCAAACCTGTTTAGGCGAGGAGCCGATTATGGCTCGCCCGCGGAGCCAAATGGACCCGGAACGGTTCCAGATGGCCCTGCGGGACTCCTGGCCCTCTGGTGACTCTCTTGATGGCCTGATAGAGACCTGGAATAGCCGGCTCTCTGGGGCCATCGAGGAGATCGCACCTCGGTGCCCTCTGCGACCTCGGATTAAGCTGGCTCCGTGGTACACCCCGGAATTACGCCAGCTGAAACAAGGCCTTAGACGGCTAGAGAGGCAATGGCGACGCACTCGTGACGAGGCGACTAGAACATCTTATAGGAAGTTTATGAAATCCTATGAGATGGCAATCAAGGCTGCAAAGAAAACATACTTTGCAGCTAGGATTGCATCTGCAAATTCGCGCCCAGCCCAATTATTTAGAATAATTCGGAATTTGACTACATTGCCTCAAGGCAATTCTAAAGCTAAGGAATTGGAAATTGGCTGTGAGGCTTTTGCGAAATTCTTTGCGGATAAGGTCCAATCGCTCCGCCAGGACTGCCCCGCCAATTTGGAGGCAGTAAGTGGACTCGAAGCCCAATGCGTGTCTTCTGATTCAACTCTGGATTGCTTCGACCCGCTCAGCTTGGACGAAGTCGACAGAATTCTTGCCACTGCACGTTCCACGACTTGCGATCTGGACCCTTGCCCCTCCTGGCTAATTAAGGCCTGCCAGGAGGAACTAAGATATCCTATACGGGATATTATAAATCGATCCCTTTCAGAAGGTGCCTTTCCAACACCTCTGAAAGAGGCATTGGTCCGCCCTCTCTTGAAAAAACCGTCATCAGACCCGGCCGAATTGGCACACTACCGGCCGGTCTCAAATCTGCCTTTTTTGGGCAAGATTATTGAGAGGGCCGTGGCAGCGCAGTTGCAGGAATTCCTGGAGGACGCTTCCGTCCTAGACCCATGCCAGTCCGGCTTCCGCCCGGGCCATGGGACAGAAACAGTCCTGGTCGCCCTCATGGATGACCTCCGACGGCAACTGGATCGAGGCGGCTCGGCAGTATTGCTGCTGTTAGACCTATCGGCGGCGTTCGATATGGTCGACCACCGGCTGCTGACCCGTCGCCTCGCCGACGCAGGAATTCGGGGGCTAGCCTTACAGTGGCTCTCCTCCTTTCTTGAAGGTCGGGGACAAAGGGTGGCAATTGGGGGGGAGCTGTCTCAGAGATACCCACTTCATTGTGGAGTGCCTCAGGGAGCAGTTCTCTCCCCGATGCTGTTTAACATCTTTATGCGTCCCCTTGCCCAGATTGCACGGAGGAATGGGCTGGGTTGCCATCAATATGCAGATGACACCCAGCTCTATCTATTGATGGACGACCGGACTGGTGATGTCCCAGCAAACCTGGACCGGGCACTACGAGCCGTGGCTGACTGGCTCAGGCTGAGCGGGCTGAAGTTGAATCCGGCGAAGACTGAGGTCCTTTGCATGGGCCGCGGCGAGCCAGGAGGGGAGACTATTCTACCGGTGGGAGCCTGCACGGCCTGGGCTGCGTAATTTGCACTGGCTGCCGGTTGTCTACCGTGTCCGATATAAGGTGCTGGTTATCACCTTTAAAGTCCTATATGGCCGAGGACCTGCCTACCTAAAGGACCGCCTCTCCCCGTATGTACCCCGGAGAGCACTGAGATCTGGTTCCCAGAACTTACTAACAATCCCTGGGCCAAGAGAAGTTAGGTTGAAGGCCACTAGGGAGCAGGCCTTCTCGGTGATAGCCCCTCGTTGGTGGAACGATCTACCAGAGATGGTGCGAGCCCTGCGGGACCTGAACCAATTCCGCAGGGCTTGCAAAACATTTCTCTTTCAGTTGGCATTTGAGACAACATGTGGTAATTGAATTGATATAGAACCGGATCAACGAATGAACAGATATTTAGCCATCCTAAATACATCTGGATTACATCATTCTAGCACCTACCTTAATATATCTTATTATATTTTATTTGTTTTTATGTATTTTAAATAACTATTTGTAATTAATGTCAAATTATTATGTTTTATGAATCATGGGACTCCCATGTCTGTTATACTGTCCAATAAGAATCATGGGATTCCCGTGCCTGTTAGCCGCCCTGAGCCCGCCTGGCGGGGAGGGCGGGATATAAAAATAAAATATTATTATTATTATTATTATTAAATAATGGCAATGGGGAAAAACACGGGGCCAGGCTGAGCCAGGGGTCAACACCAAGACCACCTCCCCAACCTGAAATGGGCGAGCCACAGGCCCCGGGATTGAGCCGACCCAACGGCTCAAAACCGGCCGGCCAGGCACAGATCCAGTCCACTTGAGCTCCACCCTCCCCGTGCCGTACAGCCTGGGCTGTGGACCACTCCCTAATGACTGGATCACCAGGCTTCCCTGGAGCCAACCTTGCGCCGTACAGCATAGGTTCCCCAGGTAGGCCCTGCACCCCCAAAGGTGCGTTGCCATGTGCGCTCACCGTAATGCCCCCAATAGAACATGTCCCCAAGGGTAAACCTGCCAGTGACCACCTATAATAGCACCGCCCTAAACCAATTGCCAACACACCTCCAGCAGTATAAGGTAGGCGAAAACACTCCCAAACCGGCCAATTGCTTGGGAGCGAAAAATTCCTACCTGGCCCCGATGGCGACCAGCCTGTGCCTACACTGCATGAAGGGCGGGCGGGCGGGCCGAAGAACCTCAAAATTAGAACTGCGCCACAAGGGAACGGGCCAGCCTATATAAGGCTGCCCGCCCCCAGGAAGCTAGGATAAACCATTGTCTCCCATCCTACAGGGGAGGCAATGGACGGCCCCCAGCCTAAGGCGGCCGATGGGTCGCTCGGCTGGGAAGTGCCGAATTGCCCCCCCATTCGGAATAAAGAGACATACAACAAGTTGGTATGAAGGGCCACTTTATTAAATAATGGCAATGGGGAAAAACACGGGGCCAGGCTGAGCCAGGGGTCAACACCAAGACCACCTCCCCAACCTGAAATGGGCGAGCCACAGGCCCCGGGATTGAGCCGACCCAACGGCTCAAAACCGGCCGGCCAGGCACAGATCCAGTCCACTTGAGCTCCACCCTCCCCGTGCCGTACAGCCTGGGCTGTGGACCACTCCCTAATGACTGGATCACCAGGCTTCCCTGGAGCCAACCTTGCGCCGTACAGCATAGGTTCCCCAGGTAGGCCCTGCACCCCCAAAGGTGCGTTGCCATGTGCGCTCACCGTAATGCCCCCAATAGAACATGTCCCCAAGGGTAAACCTGCCAAGGACAGCGCCAAGCCTCTGCTTAGGCGACTGACCCCCCACAAGCCAGGACATGCTCTAACCCCTGCCTGAGGTCGGCCAAAAAGACCTCATTGCCCTTCTTTGACAAGTGGACCCCGTCCGGCCTGTATAGTTCAGCACGTTTTGCCCGGATGGATGGATGCGGAACATACTTCCCCAACCCCGCCTCCATGGCAACACGCAAGGCTCTGTTAGCCTTCCATCTAGCCCGCTCCAAGCCCTCGGGGTCCCAAGCTGCCCGCCACACCCGGCGCGGCAACATGGCCGACCACAGGACGAGGACGCCAGGCCACCTACGCTTTATCAGGGTGATATCATCCCGGGCCTGAATCGATAGGGCCTTACCCTTAACTAGGCCCAGATCGTTCTCCCCTAGGTGAATCACCAAGATATTCGGGGGCAGGCCCCTCCTCTCCTTGAACAAAAGTGAGAGGAGTCCTGCCCACCTCATTCCACGCCGGCCTTGCCACTCAATCGTGGCCTTTTCACTGAGGCCCAACTGGGATCCTCCTGGCATCCGACGTGCCTGATGAGCCGCCCAGAAGACAATACTGTGGCCGCAAATGAGGATCCTCCTCCTTTCCGGGCCAGCCACAGCACCTAAGAAAAAACAGTAAATTCAACAATATTAATAACCAACATTAATACCAGGATAACTAAGCCGCCATGCATACTTACGGCACCAGGGGGCGAACGTAAGACTTGAAAGCCCGGGACCTCCAACGGCCCACCCGGCGAATAACATCGCCTTCGTATCCCATAGCCGCGGCGGTAGAGGCCGCACCTATGCGGAAGGAGTGGGTCCCAAACCGCACCCCGCCAAGTCCCAACTTATTTAACGCCCGGGAAGTGACTGCCCAAAACTGAAACCGTGAAAGAGGGGAGTAGTCTTCATGGCAGAAAAGCAAGCCGTTAGCCTTACCCCGCATGTCCAAGTATAACTTCAAAGCCCGCACCGGGCATAACTCCTCATCCGCACAAGGGCCCAGGGTGATAACGCTCCCCCTCTGTTTCTGGTCAGTTTTGGACCTGCGAACTCGGATGACAGCCTGCCCCCCAACCAAACTAACGTCACCCACCATCAGGGCCCTGCCGGAAACGTCGTTGCGCGAGCAGGCCACCAACTCCGAGACCCTTAATGCTCCAAAAAATGCAGTTAAAGCCGCTGCATGAAAAAGTGACTGTTCGTAACTGGACCCACAAACTACTGCCCATGTGGCATGAAGACCCCGCAAAATAGATGGGGATATTGGGACCCTATTGTCGACCTGACGGCCTGCCTCGCGGGCCCACCCCTCTAACATTTTGGCAATACGGAAGTCCTTGGTAAACTCTGGGTGCCCCTTGGACCTGCTAGCGAAGGCCAAGCCCGCCAATTGGCCCTTGATAGATTTAACAGACAGGCCACGTTCCTTCTGAAACACGCAATATTGCAATAACTGCTCAACTGGGGCCGGCCAACACGCCTCTAGCCCGGCACCTGCTCTGAACATGGAAAACTGCTTTGCCGCCCGGTCATATGCCCTCCTTGTACTGGGTGCGACCGCGAGTTGAATGGCCCGTGTCACTTCTTCCCTCCAATTCGCCACAGCTCCGCGGGCATTGGTACAGGACAACTGTCGGCGTCCGGGGCGAGTTGACGGAACCGCTCCATCTGTTGGCGAGACAGAGCGTCCGCCACTCCGTTATTAGACCCCGGAACGTGCCGGGCGGCAAAAAGCACATTCAGCTCAAGACAGCGCAGGGTAAAACGCCTAACCAAACCCATAACGGGGGGGGACCTAGACGTCAGGTTATTGACAACATGCACCACCGCCATGTTGTCGCACCAAAAGTGCACCGTATGATTGGCCAGGTCCCTCCCCCAAATGAAAACGGCTACAACGATCGGAAAAAACTCCAAAAATGCTAAGTTGCGGATCAAATCAGAGGAGCGCCATGCAGCCGGCCACGGTTCGGCGCACCACTGGCCCCTAAAATAAACTCCGAACCCGGAAGAGCCAGCCGCATCTGAAACAATCTGCAGTTCGGCCTCCAGTAACATGACCTCCCGCCAAAAGGATGTCCCGTTGTAGTGGTGAAGGAAGGACTCCCACACCTCCAAATCCTCGCGCATGCGCCGAGTTACGCGCGTAACATGGTGAGGGGAGCGCAACGCGGTCATACAGTCGCAAAACTGCCTCAAAAAGGCTCTGCCGGGAGCAACCACCTTACATGCAAAGTTCAGGTGGCCAACTAGCTGTTGCAGCTCGACCAGCGAAACTTTCCTCCTCCCCTTCATGGCAGTCACCATTTCCCGCATATTGCGCAGCTTGTCTGGGGGCAGTCGCGAAGCCTGCTGAATGGTGTCCAATTCTATACCTAAAAAAGTTAACACCGTCGCAGGGCCCTCTGTTTTCTCTGGGGCCAGAGGCACGCCCAAGTCCGCCGCAAGCCGCTCAAATGACCGCAACAAGTAAGCACATTGGCCAGAACCCGCGGGGCCCACAAACAAAAAATCATCAAGGTAATGCGCCGTGTCGCGCAAACCCGTCCGGAATTGCAGTGCCCACTCCAAAAACGAACTAAAACGCTCGAAGGCGGAACAAGATACGGAACATCCCATCGGGAGAGCCCTATCCATATAAAAACTACCCTCGAAACAGAAACCCAACAATTCGAAGTCCTCCGGGTGCACGGGCAGCAAACGGAAAGCAGACTTGATGTCACATTTGGCGACCTCCGCGCCAAGCCCACAATGCCGCACTATACGCACTGCACGATCGAAAGAAGTGTACCTAACGGAGCAAAGTTCGTCGGGAATAGCATCATTAACCGACTGACCCCTAGGGTATGACAAATGATGTATCAGACGGTACTCCCCTTTTGCCTTCTTAGGTACCACCCCTAACGGGGAGACCCTCAAATTAGGCACTGGTGGCTCGGCAAAGGGGCCCAAAACCCTGCCCTCTGCACATTCCTTCTGAATCTTGTTTCGCACCACGTGTTCCAACCCCTTAACCGACCGCAAATTGGAACACATAAAGGGGGTACGAGGACCTTGGTATGGAATCCGAAAACCAAATTCAAAACCTTCCAACAAATAACGCTTATCCTCTAAACTTGGATAACAACGCAAAAGCTCAGTGAGAACCGCTATCCTGATGGGGCTGGGACCCTTTTCCAGGCGGTTGATTGGAGCCCCCGGGTTTCTTGAAACCCCCTCTCTGCTTGGACTTACTGCATGCTGTGAAAGCATGAGGACCTCCGCACACCGGGCATTCGTGCCGGTACCTGCAGAACTTCCGAGAGCACGCCCCCTGGGAGGTAAACTCCCAACAAAGCAGCCGAGGTTGAACCGACTGCCCCGCGGGCGTGCGGGTACCGGCAGGATGACTGGATTTCTGGACGATGTGGCCGCTGTCAGATCGCTCACCTGCGTTAGGCTTAGCAGGAGCCATAAGCTGTAGCCATAGCTGTTGGCTGATCTGGTCCCAAGGGAGATTGGGATTCACGGCGGCCCTCATCCGGAAGGCCTCGTCATACTGGAGCCAAGCCCCACCCACAAAATCACTGTAGGCGCGATAAATAATATCGCAGTATTGAAACAGCGGGGCCGCGCGCCAGGGCTGCGCCCTGGCAATCACTCCCGCATAAATTAAAAACCCTGGCAACCAATTAGACCAGGACCGATCAATTTTTCTTTTCCTAAGCTTCTCCTTGTCCTTTTCGTCCATTTCCTCCTTCGGCTTTTTCTCCAACTCCCTAAACAGTAAACTGAAAACGTCCACATACTCGCCTTTCAATATCTTTTCTCTAGTCGCCGCCGTAAGGTGATCGCCTAGCGGTAAGGCTGAATCACCATAGGGAATGGCATGGAAAGGAACAGAAGCATAGGCAGAAGAGGGGTGGGCGGGGAACCCAAACCCTCCCCACTGTTGAGCATGCCACGGAAATGCAGGTGACATAACTGTCTGGGAGCCCCAGGGAAGGGCGCCACCGGCTAAAGGGGGCGAAACACCCCCAACCACGCTAGGTTGGCCTACTGCCATAGATGACGCTACCAGAGCGGGCCCCGGACCTGACTGTCCCGACATTCCAGGCAGGAGAGATGGCCACACCCCTCGAGACTGTTGACCCAACGGGGCACCCCCTAGAGGGCATTGGGAAGCCAGACCTTGGGCTGGCTCCATTGAGCCCGTCCCAGGTCCTACCACAGGGCCCCAAGGGCCCCAAGGCCACGCCCCGCCATGAGGCTGCAATGAACACCTACCTTCCTGCTGATGTGGAACCACCGCCACCTCCTCAGGCACCTGCTCCTGTTCCTCTTCCGGCGTCACCTGGTCAGACGTCTCACTGCTCCCAGCACCCTGTAGGGCAGATAAACGCGCCAGAACTTCCTTTTGAAAAGCAATGGTCGCCGCCCTGCCGCCGCCTGTTAAGCCTGACACGCGCCGTGATGGGCCTGCAACACCCTTTTCACCCTCCAATGCCGCCAAGCTTTCCAGAATAGCCAGGCGCGTGCTGGCATCGTCCCAATCCTCACTAGGGGGCTCAGCAGGAACTGGCCGTTTTGCAGGCTTTTTAGCCGGCTGTTTCCCCTTTGAGGAGCCCTGGCCCTTCTTTGGCGCCATCTCACACCAATTTAGAATAAAACACCAAGCCCCTAAAGTCAGTCTTATCTATTCAGACTGGCTGCACCACTCTAGGTTCGTGAGCTGAGGTCTTCTTTTTTTTTTTTTTTGTCTGGACCCCTCCCAGTTGGAGATGCCGGGGCTTAAACCTGTGACCCTCTGCTTGTAAGCAGAGTGGTCAACCCTGAGCCCCCGTCCTTCCCTCCAGTTAAAAACAGAAGAGTATCAAGCCCCACGCCCCTTACAGCACATGCACAATAAGGGCTGCTACAATGAGAAGGGGGGGGGGAACGGCAGGGGCACTGCCAGGGAGCCGCAGAATAAGGGAGGGAAGGGGGTGTTAGAGCGGCTAAAACCCCCCTTTCTAGACCGCCCAGCGGGGTACTCCCTGTCGACAAAATCCACGCCGCCGATCACAACCGCCGCCCGACGCTGTGCCGCGCCTCAGCTGGCCTCTCCTCGCTCTCACAGCCCCCCGCGCCGCTCGGCGCCCGGAACAGTCGCCGGCTCAGGAGGAGAGCGCAGCGCGCCGCTCAGAGCCGTTCTCCACCCGACGTCCACAGCGCGCACAGCTGACGGTCCCACGACGCCTCGAGCCGCAGCCGCCGACAGGAAGCAACCCAGCGCTCCGACAGCGAGCCGAGGCCCCAACGCAGACGCACTCAGCCACGCACAATCGTGGCTGCACCGAAGAACCTCAAAATTAGAACTGCGCCACAAGGGAACGGGCCAGCCTATATAAGGCTGCCCGCCCCCAGGAAGCTAGGATAAACCATTGTCTCCCATCCTACAGGGGAGGCAATGGACGGCCCCCAGCCTAAGGCGGCCGATGGGTCGCTCGGCTGGGAAGTGCCGAATTCCTTTCTTTTTTTTACTACTCTGCTGCAAGTTAAGACCAAGAGTTTATTACTCATGACTGTGGCTATTTAAAGAGTACATACTAGATTTCCAGCTTGCTCACAAGATCTGGGCTAGCAACATTTCCATACACAATGGTGTAACTGAACTCAGCTGATGTAGGTTTTCACTCTTTTCACATGAGTATATGTGGTGTGTTGATGTGAGCAGGACCTAACCACCATCTCCTTGTACATCTTTCTTCTTCCATCATAGTTCTGCCTCACTATTTTAAAATAACCAAGCCCCACTGTTCCTTGTTTCTTTATTCCTCGCTTGATTCTTTTCCCCATTCTTCTATCCTGTTTTTATATTAATCTAACTCTATGAGTTAACGCTTCCAGTAATTCTGTTTTCAAAATGTATTCACACTACCACAAGTATTTTGTATTCTTTGTTGTAGATTTCTAACACTGCAATCTTAATCAGAATTATGGCCTTTGAAGCTGATTGACTTCGATGCATTTAGAAGGGTGTAACTCTGCTGTAACTTTGCCCCATGGCGCAGAGTGGCAAAGCTGCAGTACTGCAGTCGGAGCCCTCTGCTCACAGCCTGAGCTCAATCCCAGCAGAAGATGGTTCAGGTAGCCAACTCGAGGTTAACTCAGCCTTCCAGCCTTCCAAGGTCAGTAAAATGAGTACCCAGCTCGCTGGGGGAAAGTGTAGATGACTGGAGAAGGCAATGGCAAACCACCCTGTAAAAAGCCTGCCATGAAAATGTTGTGAAAGCAACGTCACCCAAGAGTCGAAAATGTCGGCAAAGGGTTCATTGGAGTTTCAAGAATGAATAGACTTGTTTCTTTTCCAAAACTAAGTTTCCATTTATTGATTACAACAATGTTACCCTCTACACAGGTCTATTGAAACTGATAACATGTAAGGCAAAAGCATTGGCATTTATGGGCATACATCAAAGACTAGGGGATTTAAATCACTTCTCATAATAAAATAACCATTTCACACACTCCTTATCTCCCGCATAGGCAGGCGGTGTCTTCCCCCTGATGGTGTCCTTGCTCGGCGCCTGAGAAGCAGCTGGATGTTTTGCACTTCAAAGAACTTGCTGGCCTCTGGCACCTAAATCACCCCCCTTCTTTCCCCTCTACATTCTACAATGGCACTGATGTTAGTAAGGCAAAGAGTCATAGAATTAGTTGGCAGTAAATAAACATTTCAGAATAACAAAGTTTACTACAATGAACACAAGCTGGCAGAAAATGACTGGTGCTTGCACAGGGGACTGACTACCTTTACCTTTTTTAACTCTGCTGTATAGTACAGCAGTTTTATGGGTAGCTCTGGCAGACATAAAGTCATAGGGAGTAGAAAGGTCAATCACATGTGATGGAATTAATTTTCAAATATTGACATATTAGAATATGGTGGGCAGGGTGGAAATAAATTTCAAATATTAGGATTTAAAACAACCAGATTCCATATCAATACATTTAATTTTTTTTTGTTCCGAATACTGATTAGTGAAAGACTATATTTCCAGTTTAGCTGCACTTCTAAACAATTGATTTCATTTACATGTTATCCTATGTGTTCATTGTTTTAAAATTAAAGTCTTGTTAAGAAAATCATGATAGAATCAATCCAAGAATAATATATTTTTCATCCAGTGGCACTTTTAAGACCAACAAAAGTTTATTCAAAGTATGCCTGCGGACCAAAGCTCATACCATAAATAAACATTTGTTGGTCTCAAAATTTGTTCTACTGCTTCAGACCAATATTGCTGCCCATCTGGATATATATTGTTCAACATGTTATGTTTTTAAAAGAAATCCAAATTACAACAGTACCACTTTTGAAACATTTATTTATTTATTTTTCTATCCCACCATTCCCAAACAGGCTCATGTGCTATAAGTGCAGCAAATGCAATATTCAGTACACAAATTACAGTAGGTACAGGAAAGTGCCTATGGGCCAAAATGGTAATGTTGCAAATGTACCCTTCAACAAAAACTGAACTGTACCATTCAAAACACATTTCATTCCATTCTGTCTTCAAGTCAGAAAATCGCCTTCAAGAGTCCTCATTTTGGGTCAATTCAAGGCCAATATTATGACATCTAAAGTACATTATGGGCCTAGATGTTCTATAAAATAGGCAGATCAAAAATATATTTTCCTGACTTTAACTTCCATTCTTTTAAGTGATAAGAAAGAAAATCCTTTCTTTCCCGCAGATATCTCCTCTGCAGTGGGTTGCTGCAAACAGGTGATAACAGTATCTGCAACACAAATGTAATTCAGCAATCTCAAGTTAGCATCTTACATTGAACAGTGTAAGGAGAATTTCTCATCACTGACACAAGGGGGGTGGGGTCTGAGGGGAAAAAACTTCTTTTCCAAAAGACTCCATTGTCATTTTAGCTAGATTTTTGTGAGATGAAGTGGTTCTTTGCAAAAAAAAAACCCTCTGCTTTATATTACTCTAATTATATGCTAAGGGGTTTTTTTTTGTTCACTTTTCTGATTGCATTAAGAAAAAAAATTAAGAAAATATTAACCTAGCTGTCCATAGCAGAATGCTGGAAACATTCAAAATATTTTTTCCCTCCCTTTTGTTTAGACAAGGCCATTAAATCCCAATGTATATGGTACTGTAACAATGTATATGGTACTGTTGACAGAAACAGAACATGGAAGAAGTTAGGTGTAGTAAATAGACCCCCTACGCATTATTAATGAAGGGGGCGTGACCAGTGACATCATTTCCGATGACGTCAACGGAAACTGTGTCAACCCAATGCATAATTGATGAAGGAGCACGGCCAGTGATGTCACATCCAGGGACGTCACCAGAAATTGTGTCATCAGGGTCATGACCCCAATAATGTCACCCAGGTCATGACCCCAGAGTCACGTGACCGGAAACTGCATCAAATGGAGGACGGGTGACCTATTTGGGGGGTGCAACCATGGTGAGAATCATTATTATGGAATAGTTAATTTGAAAGGGTTTTATGGTGGGTTTGAAATTTGAAAGGGTTTTAAGGTGGGTGCCACAGGTGGAAGTTCAATGACGCTGCAGTGGGTGGCGCTGGAGAAGGGGACAGGGGAGGGGGCTACACATGTGATTTCCGGCCTGCTCAATTAATATGCAGAGTTGCTGCATCACAGCAGGGTGGACGTAGATGCTGATTGGCCTGGCTATGCCACGTAGTGTGAGTCAGTAAGGCCATTTCCTGGAGGAGGTGCTTAATTAATTAAATATGTGGGGTAGCTACATCACAGTGGGGTGGACATAGATGCTGATTGGCCTGGCTATGCCATGTGGTGTGAGTCAGTAAGGTCATTTCCTGGAAGAGGTGCTTAATTAATTAAATATGTGGGGTAGCTACGTCACAGCGGGGTGGACATAGATGCTGATTGGCCTGGCTATGCCACATGGTGTGAGTCAGTAAGGTCATTTTCTGGAGGAGGTGCTTAATTAAATATACGAGGTAGCTACATCACAGCGGGGTGGACATAGACGCTGATGGACCTGACTTTGCCATGTGGTGTGAGTCAGTAAGATCATTTCCTAGAGGAGGTGCTTAATTAATTAAATATGTGGGGTAACTACGCCATGGTGGGGCATAGATGGTGATTGACAGGGCTAGGTCACGTGGAGGTGGGGCTAGACAGGACACCTCCTGGTGAGAGGCGCTTAATTAAATATGCAGGGTACCTACATCATGGTGGCGCCCCAAAAATAGGTCACTTCTGCCCTTCATTTGACGCAGTTTCCGGTCACATGACTCTGGGGTCATGACCTGAATGACGTCATCGGGGTCATGACCCTGATGACGCAATTTCTGGTGATGTCACCGGATGTGATGTCACTGGCCATGCCCCTTCATTAATTGTGTATGGGGTTGACACAGTTTCCGGTGATGGCACTGGAAGTGACGTTACTGGCCACACCCCCTTCATTAATAATGCGTGGGGATCTATTTACTACTGTTAGGCAACTGTAGTCCTGTATTTGTAAGTGTAATTCTAATCACAATCTTACTGTTGCTTAGAAAAGTCCTGCAACGGTGGCATAGAGGGGATGACACCCAAATACTCAGACGCTCATGATGTTTGGACACCCAGATGCCACTGCTCCCCTTCTGCATAAGTTAACTCTGTCCACAAAGATGTAATATCTACAAGACTGCTGTTGGAGCAGAAACAAATGGCAATCACCTGAGATTCCAAACACGGACAGAGGCAGGCGCAGGATCCTGTTGCTGCTCTGTGTGCTGCCGAACAATGGAACATTTGAGCAACACGCACTTCTGTGCCTTATCTACATACAGTGTTTTGCCTCCTAATTGCAAATGAAATTCGCAGAAAAGTAATCTTGAGGGGGAAGAAGGAACGACTTCAAATATATGAGCAGCAACTACTTAGAACTAGCCTTTGCCCTACCTGCTGAACACATCCCTTTTAGCACTGTATTGTACTTTGCCAGGTCTCGACATTCATTCCAGTTGGAGTCACAGGGAAACCAGGACACTTGTTGGGCCCCTGTAGGCCACAATATATGGATTGAGGACTATCGTTGGCTTTGCTGGTCATGTGCTGTGCAAGCCTGACCTAAAAACTATCTTGTTCATGAAAAGGATTTATCTTGCCTTGAATACGATGTTGGCTGCAATGGCAAGGTAGATTTTTAAAATAAATACATAGCAATAAAATTAATAGCCTTAAATGGATTTATATTTTACTGATACTGTTTCCTCAAATTGTTAAATATAGAAAGAAGTCACACAAGTTCCCATTTTCTCCCAATATCACAAAACAGGGCAGGAAGCAAGGGTATAGGTCTGGAATGAAATATGCCAGGGACCTGATACAAGGAAAAGGAAACTGGCAAGTTCCAAGGATGTATTAGGTAATGTTTAGGTGTTCAGAAAAGTTCCTGCATTCTGACAGGCGGAGAAATAGGAACCAGAGAGAGTGATCCAAGCACATTAAGCGTTAATCAAGTACAGGCCTGAATTAAACATAATTACAGGGACCTTGGCATTAACGATGTTGACAGCTCCTTAGTGGCAGCCTCCTCAAAATAGTTCCTCGAGGTGCAAAACTGGTTGTACTTAGCATTGATCTGGGTTAGTATTTTATGCCTTAATCTAATGGAATCCCTTTTCTTGTTCCTAATCTTCCTCTTTTGCTCTGTCTCCCTCTTCATTCATATGTAATCTATTACATCTGCTGGGAAAATTCTAAAACATACTGGTATGCATTATTTAGATGATAAGCACTATACTGCAATAACATACAGACAAATAGGAAATTGTGTTGATTCACTGAGTACAGTGAACCTTTTATATCACTTTGTGGTACTCAATTATATCTGATAGGTATTGTAAAGATGCCCCATATCATGAAGAAGGCAGGCACAAATTATCACAAGGAAGTAATGAAATAAGAAGCATTGTTGCATTAATCATATAGGAAAATTACAGAAAGCAATATATGTACAATGCAGCATTGTCAAGCATTTCTGCTGACTGTCTAATCGTGCTTACATAATACTTTTCTTCCTCTTGCATGCTCACATTAGCGAAGCCTTGCACATTAAGGCTGCTGATACTAAACGAATACGATGTTTTGAATGGCTATATTTTTAATTAAAAAAAACTAAATAGCAATGACTTATTAGGGTTTAGTATAATCAGTGTTTCCCAAGATCCTTTGACATCATCTGTCCAAAGTAATGCACTTGGAATTCCACATCCAGGAAGTATTATGAAGAAATGGAGACAACTCTATGAGGTTATTCAAACTGTTATTGAAATAGCCAGGAGGGGAGGGGAATATAAGAATAGAAGTGGCCACTGTTTCAGGCAGTGGCTAATCAGTTGCTGTGGAGGGCAAACAGGGCAGAATGGCCAAGGTCCTCCGCAGCTACCAACCAGCACTGATATTCAGAGGTTTACTGCCTCTGGATATGAAAGCTTCTTATAGTAACCATCAGCGCTGCCTTCGCACCATCCTCAACATCCACTGGAGTGACTTTGTGACCAACACTGAAGTTCTCAAGCAGGCTGAGGTTACCAGCATCGAGGCACTGCTGTTGAAGACGCAGCTGCGCTGGGCAGGGCATATTTCTAGGATGAAAAACCACCGCCTTCCCAAGATTGCTCTGTATGGCGAACTCTCCACCGGCCATCGAAATAGAGGGGCACCAAAGAAGAGGTACAAGGACTCCTTGAAGAAATCCCTTGGCACCTGTCGCATCAACCATCACCAGTGGTCTGACCTAGCCTCAGATCGCAAAGCATGGAGGCACACCGTCCACCAGGCTGTCTCTTCTTTTGAGAACGCACGCATAGCTGGTCTTGAGGACAAAAGGAGATTGAGGAAGAATCGCACTGCTACAGCACCAACCCTAAATCAGACTTTTCCCTGCAGCCACTGTGGCCGGACCTGCCTGTCCCGCATTGGTCTTGTCAGCCACCAGCGAGCCTGCAGCAGACGTGGACTATTGCACCCTTCCTAAATCTTCGTTCGCGAAGCCAAGCCGAGAGAGAGAGATAGTAACCATGGCTAGTCATCGATGGATCTCTCCTACATTATACAAAGTTATATAAATTTGTTGCCATCATTTGACAGTGAATTCCACAGTTTAATTATGCATCGAGCAATTCAGTGTTTCCTTTTGTCTGTTCTGAACTTAATTCCCAACAATCTCATCGGGTACTTTCAAATTCTAATGTTATGAGAGAGAGAGAGAGGGGGAGAGAGAGAGAGAGAGAGAGAGAGAAATCTTCCTCTATCCACTTTCTCCCCTCCAAACCTCTATTGTGCCCCCCTCTCCTTAATGCTCTGCTTTGTAAACTGAAAAGTCCCAAACTCTTCAGCCTTTTGCCACAGGAAAACTGCTTCACCCCCCCTAATCACCTTGGCCTCCCTCTGTACTTTTTATGGCTCTGCAATATCCTTTTTGAAATATGAAGTCCAGAAATGAACACATTCCAAATGAGTCTGCACCCTGGCTATATACAAAGGCATTACAATACTGGCCATGTTATTTTCATTCCTTTTCCTAGTCATGCCTAGCATGGAGTTTGCCTTTTTCAGCTCTGCCCTACACTGTACCGACATTTTCATTGACTTTCCACAACAAACCCAGGATTTCTTTCTGGCTCAATCTTAGCCAGTTGAGCCTCCATCATTATACGTTAAAATCAGGAGTTTTTATTCTAGTAAGCGTGACCTTACACTTACTTATGTTGAACTTCATTTGCCACATGGTGCCCATTGACAACCTGTAGCTCTTCACAGTCCACCTTCCTTTTCACTCTTCTGAGTAATTTGGTATTCTGCAAATTTAACTACTCTACTGATCAGCCCCAATTCCAAATCTTTTATGAACAAATTAAATAGCACCAGTCCCAATAATGCGCCTTGTGAGGCCCTACTCCTCACTTCCACTGTGAGAACTGTCCATTTATCCCGTCTTTCCACTTCCTGCCATTTAACCAACTTGAAGTCCATAGGAGCACCAGCATTTTATTCCATAATTTCTAAACTTACTCATGAGTCTTCAGTGAGATACGTTGCCAAAAGCCTTTTGGAAATTCAAAAATACAATGTCTCCTGGATTACTATTATCCACAAGCTTGTTAACTGGCTCTAAAAACTCTGAAAAGTTGATGAGGCAGGAATGCTCTTTGCAGAAGCCCTGTTGATATTCTTTTAGCAGGTTTTGTTACTTGATGTGCTTATTAATTCTCTCTTTCATAAGAGTTTATACTAATAATAGCCAGTAGGGTTCTAGAGGCTTGCAACTCAGCCTTCCTACCTCCCTGGTTTTGCAGTTTCTTCTTTGTAAACCCCCAAGAGCAGGGGTGGCCAAATAGAGTAAATGTCAGATGTTTGAGAGCTGCAAAACATGAACATCAGATGTTTGAGAGCCGGAAGACATGAATATCGGATGTTTAAGAGCCGCAAGGAAGGAAAGGTGGGAAGGAAGCAAGTAGATGGGAGGAAGGAAGAAGTGGAAAGAAAGCAACTTTAACTATAAATGCATTCTCCAAGCTGCCAGATGACCTGGCTTGGAGAAGTGATTTAAAGAGACAAATGCCTTCTCCAAGCCAGCCGACAGGGCAGTGGGGGCTTCAAGAGCAACACGATATCTGTGAAAGAGCCACATGTGTCTCCTGAGCCACAGTTTGGCCACCTCTGCCCTAGAGACACAGATACAGCCAACCAGCTGTGTCCAATACTTGGAGTGCCTGGCCATACCTGACCTATAATCTTGCCCAGTGATTCATGTCCCACACCACTGATGTGTGCCTAGTTTGCCCAGCCCGGGGGACCCAGCTGGCTACCTTCCAGCTAGGAGGAGGGGCCAGGTCATGAGGGGCCAGGTCACATACAGACTTTAGTCTAACTGACCTGTAATTTCTTAGATTCCTTCTGGACCACTTTTTTAAATTTAAAAAAGAAACCTATTTATTGCCAGCAAGGTCATGTTAAAGATCCTACAAGCTAGGCTTCAGCAGTATGTAGATCGGGAACTACCAGAAGTTCAAGCTGGGTTTCGGAGAGGTAGAGGAACTAGAGATCAAATTGCCAACATTCACTGGATTATGGAGAAAGCATAGGAGTATCAGAAAAATGTCTATTTCTTTTTCATTGACTATGCTAAAGCCTTTGATTGTGTGGATCACAACAAACTGTGGCAAGTCCTTAAACAGATGGGAGTACCAGACCACCTCACATGTCTCCTGAGAAACCTGTATAAGGGTCAAGAAGCAACTGTCAGAACAGGCTATGGAACAACTGATTGGTTTAAAATAGGAAAAGGAGTTCGACAAGGATGTATATTGTCATCCTGCTTATTTAATTTATATGCAGAGTACATCATGCGGAATGCTGGCCTGGATGAAGCACAAGCCGGAATTAAGATTGCCGGGAAAAACATCAACAACCTCAGATATGCAGATGACACCACTTTAATGGCAGAAAGTGAGGAGGACCTAAAGAACCTCTTGTTGAGGGTGAAAGAGGAGAGCACAAAAGTAGGCTTGAAACTCAACATCAAAAAAACTAAGATCGTGGTATCCGGCCCCATCACACCTTGGCAAATAGAAGGGGAAGACACGGAAGTAGTGACAGACTTCACATTTCTGGGATCCAAGATCACAGCAGATGGTGACTGTAGCCATGAAATTAAAAGAATTTTGCTCCTTGGGAGGACAGCTATGGCGAACCTGGGCAGTATAATAAAAAGTAGAGACATCAGCCTGCCAACATAAGTCCGTATAGTCAAAGCGATGGTATTCCAAGTAGTAATGTATGACCGTGAGAGCTGGACCATAAGGAAGGCTGAGCGCAGAAGAATAGATGCTTTTGAGATGTGGTGCTGGAGAAAAAACCTTGAGAGTCCCTTGGACTGCAAGAAGATCAAATCAGTCATTCCTAAGGGAAATCAACCCTGACTGTTCCCTGGAAGGTCAGCTGCTGAAGCTGAAGCTCAAATACTTTGGCCACCAAATGAGAAGGGAGCACTCACTGGAGAAGACCCTGATGCTGGGAAAGACAGAAGGCAAAAAGAAGAAGGGGACGGCAAAAGATGAGATGGCTGGACAGCATTACTGATGTAACAAACACGGATTTGAGCAGACTTTGGAGGATGGGGGAAGACAGGAGGGCCTGGCATGACTTTGTCCATAGGGTTGCAAAGAGTCGGACTCGACTGTGTGACTGAACAAAAAAAAAAAATCTGGCATAGAGGCTGATTTTAGAGATATGTTACTTTTTTGTAGATCAACAATTTTCTATTTGGATTTTTAATGCATGTAGGCCATCTGGGCCTGCAGACTTACTAGTTCTTAGTTTGCCTACTAGTCTAGAACTTCATCTCTTGTCACCTAAATTGGATTCAGTTCCTCAGACACTGTTCCCAAAAACAGTGGTTCTGGTGTAAGTATGTGCTCCACATTTTTGATGCAGAGAACAGATGCGTAGAATGCATCCTTTCTCTGTCATTTCCCCATTTTTCTTAAGCAATCTTTTTATTCTTTTGTCATCCAAAGGCCCAATCACCTTTGTAGCTGGTTTCTTGCTCTTGATATATTTGAAGAAATACTTATTATCCGTCATAACATTTTTGGCCATCCACTCCTCAAATTCTCTTGTTGCTTTCCTTCTTGTCAACTTACATTTGTTTTGCCAGAACTTGTTCTCCTTCTCTTCACTTGGAGTAACTCGGTTTTCTGTGAGCTGCCGTTTGGACAGTTTTCTAGACACAGTGTTTGGCATGTAATGGAATTAATACAATTCCCAGTTGACGAGCAACACGTTGCAGCTGTCAAAGAGAGATTTTTACCCCACGGCAGGATTTCTAGGAATCATATTGCTTGCAGATGCAAGACACATACTCGTAGGTGTACCCTCAGAAAATGAATCCGCATTCAGAAAATTCTATAGCATTAATGTGCAACTAATTTGCGATGCCAAAGGAGTAGCTATTACTGTTTGTGCTCAGTTTCTGAGGTGCCCTCATGTTGCATATATTTTCAGGCTGTCAATTGTGCGAGTGCATTCAGTGAGATAGCCTACTGGGAATGCTTGGCTCTTGGGTAAGTGTGCTATTTATAGGATAATAGGCTTTGACAGTGTTCCATTCATAACAACGCATTCTCACTGTCTCATCAACATTGTGGTGAAATGATGTGTTTTCTCCTCTTTTCAAGGAGACTCTGGGTATCCTCTTCTACAGCACCTAATGATACCTTTTAGAAACCTATGAATGCATGAGGAAGAAGCGTACAATCATGCCCATCACATTACAATCACCATTGCTGAGCATTCTAATGCTCAGTTCAAGAAGTGATTCCAAGTTCTGCATTGTACTAGCTACTCTTGTGTCTACATTTCACAAAATCCTAGTAGTCTGTTGTAAGCCACGAATCTATACCAGTGTGTGACTGAGGAGGAGTCAAAGTTATATTATCCACCTGTGAAACAATAGCACTCCAGAAGACAGGATTTTACTGCTGCAGTGATGATGCATGATGGCTTTGTTGAATTTAGACTAGAAGTGACCTGGGTTCAAATCCCCACACCACCCCAAAGCTCACTGACAGACCTTGACTTCTCTCAACCTACCTTACTTTGGGGAGTTGTTGTGAGGATAAGATAAGAAAGTGAAAATCCTGGATTCCACTCTGAGCTCTTTGAAGGAAGATGGGGATAAAAGTTCATTAGAAATGTTGTGATGAGTGCTCACAGTGCATTATTAATTCACCATAATCTTTTCAGACGCCTTTATCTTTGGACACATATCAATTACAGTGAGGGGAAGTACCATAACATTTCCAAGTCTCCAAATTTATGCTAGCAGACTTGGATGCACTCACATAGATGTTTGTAGTAATAATCACATCAGGCCAGAGAGCTAACACGTGGGCAGCCCAATCCTGACTTCCATGGCGCCTGGCCATGGTAGAACTAAGGCGCCGCTTGTCGATTCCCTATGGGTTTTGGGACACTCCGGCATACGGGTGGGGGGAGGGAAGGCGCATAGGTCGCCACATGTCAGGCCATCACCATGGCAACTCTACTGGAGTGCGGATTCCCGGCGCACAGGTGAGAAAGACGCAGCAGGAGGGGAGGGCCAGTTCAAGCCCCTCGGATTGCCCAGTGCCAGCACAGGCACCGTGACAGATGACAGTCGGGGATGGGAAGAGGCAGCCCCAGAGAGGCTGATCACCTTCCCCACCCTGCTCCCTGACAAAGAACTGAGCCAATCATGGGCAGATGGTCAAAGGCAAGGGTGAGAAGTTCCATCAACATGGGGACGGGACAGGAGTGAGGCTGGGCATTCACGCATGTGTGAGAGAAGCCTGGCTCACTGCTGAGGTGAGGGCGGGGGGAGGGAAGGGGAAGTGCAGAGCTGCAGGATTGGCCAATCCCGTGACTGTCCCCACCCACTGTCAGTCTCGTGCCAATTGCAAGAGGGTAAGAAGAGTCTTGTGTCCTCCCCGCGAGCTACAAACAAATGGGGGGGGGGAAGTGCAGGAGTCTGCAATCAGGGAAACCAGGTAAGGGTCCGAGAGTCTCACTGTGATGCCCCTCACTACTTGCGGGGAACCCCTCCTCTGGTGGCAGCAGGACACAGAGTGCGAGGCACCGCCCAGGTGCCCATTGCATTGTTCTCCCCTCCCCTCTGATATGTGCCATGGGACAAGGGGGGGAAAGACCCACCAGCTCCCCTGTCCAGCCTCTCATGGAGGTGGCTCATAGTTCACCCCTTCCCATAGAAACAAGCAACCCTGCCCTCCAAGACATTCCCCCAGAAATCCCACAGACAGAATGGCAGAGGGGAGTGGAAGGGGCACAGGGAACGTTCAGCAGATGCCAAGCAGAAGAGACAAAGGATGGCACAGCTCAGACTTTATTGTGCTGGAACTGAGTGCAATGGTATCCCAGGTACAACTTGGACAGTCTTGCCAGGGCAGGGCTCCACTCAGTGCAGTGAGCAGGAACAGCTGACTGAGGGGGGGGGGGTTGGAGTACTACACACTGTGTTGAATTCCCACCTGCAAAACAGAGACCCAGATCAAGAGCACCTGCAGGAGGGGCAGCTGGAGCAGGGGTCAGTTTTTCAGCTGAGGGCTCTCTTAAAGGGACAGCCTTTGCCCCACCTCCCACAGGTGTCAGATCAGCTGCCAGACCCCCACCGCCCTGCCAGGGGTGGGAATGAGGCAGAAGACAGACCAAGGAAAGAGGGCTGGCATTGGGGGGGGGCGGTAGCCACCCCCTGCCTAAGCCCCCTGCCTGGTCCAAGTGCCGGAGATGCTGTCATGCCACCCAGCTGCAAGCGAGGGAAGAACAAGGAAATTGGGGGTGCACATACCCAGCCATGGCCCACTGTCCTCATACGCTGAGCCTCCGGATGCCGGGTACCTGATGACACCTGGAAATGAGAGCGGTTAGCCCCAGGGGAGAGACCTCGCTCTTCTCCTCGCAAGTCAAAGAGCTCACCCTATACTATCTAAGCGGCCTTGCTGTGCAGTGTCTACCCTCAAAGTGCCCTGGCCCTCACTCTAAGTCTGCACATCAGGGAGCTCCAGGGCAGAGTCCCATGCAGCATGCCCTGCCCTACCTAAAGGGTTGTGTGTGCCGGATGGAAGGCTTTGTAGGAGCGGGGGGCTGTGATTGGGTGCTGCAGAGGGAGCTCATCCCGCCAAGGGCATGCGGGGATTGGTGTACCATTTAGCCTGCTCCCAAAGGGGCTTCGAGGCTGTGCCAGGAGTGGCAGCAAACTTTGTTTTCAGGATCCATGGGTCTCTATGGGATATGCCTGCATTCCCATTGTCGTAACTTTGCGTCTCGCGCGAGGGGCGTTCCCAGGCTGAAAGGTCTTAGGAAGCTGACTAATGGTGGCCACACCCCTGGGACTGCCCCCTTGTATGCCGGAGTAGCCACGTGCACCCTAGTTCTGCCGCTGCCTAGGTGCAGCGCCATCCCACCAGCAGCCATGGGCGGGCGTGCACTGAGGTGGACATAGAGTGGTGCAACTCCCATTTGCGCCGGTGGGGAGGGAGTTACAGCAGTGCAAATCCCTTTTCCACCAGCACAGCGGTTAGTTGGCTTCCAAAGCGCTTTCAGCCCCCCCCTTAGGATTGCTCTCTGCATCTATTAGATCATAACAAAGGAGAACCAATAATAGCATCACAGACACAATCACAGAATTAGGAGCTGAATATAGTTAAGCAATTATGTGTCAAGATGAACTCAGCATCAGTTTTCTGTTTTGTCCATCCAGGACCCTTACGATGCAGCAAAATTCGGCTATTTTATGTATAAAAGAGGATCCTATCCCTTGCTTTGCCTGTCTATTATTCGTTTCCATAAGTGCAGCATATACTGTAGTGATGTAATGAATATAGACATAGGAAAGTCTCCAGTGATTTCCAGCTAGCGGAACCAGACCGTAAGAAAGTCTCTATAAACATTCTGTTTAAATAATTAACTATGATTTATACCACCTGATGGATTCAAAAACTTTTATACAAGGGATTAAAGGATATTATATTTTAAAGATGGGATATCCATCACCTGAACTCAGAGGATCCCTGTGTGAGTATATCTATCTTAAAGATGACTCATCTTCAAGCTTTTTGCTAGAATAAATTATGATGATTTAGTGCATTTTGTTTTATATACTCCCATAATCTACTGTCAGGATCACACTTACAGTATTCAGCTGGCATTTTTCAAAGAAGCAGTGCCCTGGAGACTTGTCTGGCTATTCAGACTAATGGATTATTATTGAGGATACGACACAGTGGAAGAATAATTACACATTTATTCAGAGAAGGACCAAACTGAAGAAACATTGATATTCCAAGCATGAATATACAATAGTGTGTGTCTGACTGAGTTAAACACATTATCTGGAATGCTGCAACAAAAGGCTATTAATTGCAGTTACTTTACTTGTATTTTATCTGTATATTAGAACAGCAATTCTGTGATAAGTGTGATGCAAATGGCTGACTCTTAGTTTTTTTTATACTTGTGTGTCTGTGTAAGCCCATGTACAAAATACACATTCTCTCCATCCCCATCATTTATTTAGAGTGTAAGCTTGTAGAATTAAGCAAAAGTCTCTTTATAAATTGCAAATGGCAAATGTGAAAAGATGGCGCTACCGCATCTGACTTTCAAAAGACATTTTTCAACTGTCATCAAATATATGTTTACACAATGATAAGTTCCACTGTATCTAGTAGGGCTTACTTCCATGTAAGTCTGCATAATATGTAACTTTACTTATTTATTTTTTAAATGTATTTTATATTTGGGCATTCTTACCTCAGTATAAAAGGCTAGTGAGAATCCAGCTGGTTCAAAATTCTGCTTACAATTGGGTTCTGAGGCTTTTGAAGAAAATACGTATATTTTCATGTTTATTCTCAGTGAGGGAGAGAAACTTTAAAAGACAAGGTTTTTGGAATGTTCAAGCAACCTGTTTAATAAAAAAACAACAACCCATGATTTTGTGGCCTGGGACATGACTAAAGCTGCAGCGCTTTCTAAACCGATTTATGCTTTTGAACATGAATGAAGCCAAAGCTAAAAGATCCCTCACCATAGTCATCCCAAACACTAATTTTGTATCTGTTTTTCTGGCAAAAGTAAAACCAAAATATAAGTCTCAGGTAATGTGCCAGCCTTGAAGGGGGAACCTGGGGATTCCCTGGAATTACAGTTCATCTTCCGACTACAGAGATAAGTTTCCCTGGAGAAGATGGATGCTTTGGAGGATGAACTCTATGACATTGTACCCCACTGAGGTCCTTGTCTTCCTCAGGCTCAAACCCCAAATCTCCAGGAGTTTTCCAACCTGCATCTGGCAACCCTACTCCCCCATCCCCCACCAAGGGGGGATCTGGCAACCCTAGTCTAAGGATGCCTCCACTGGGTTTTTCTTACCGCTTGAGCTGAGAATAAGATCCCTCCTTCAAGAAGGTGCTCTAGAAAGTAACATCCACATGTAAACCTGTTCACTCAAAACCAATGGGACAGCCTTTACAAGAAAGTGAATTTTCTGCGCTTGTTAAAGGAACAGCTGGACTGCATCGAAGGTTTTGCGGTTTTTATCTATGATCAGGAAGATTCTCTTTATTTTTTCTTAGATTAAAATGTGTTTCAACCAGCAACCAGCATTCTGGGCAGCTAAGAATCACGATAAAACAAAACAACAAAGATTAAACTGCACCTTGAAGGCAAAGGATGGATGTCCGTGTTTATCACTTAAGTGCTTCGTGTGAGTTAACACTTTAGAAATAATTAATGAAAATTATTAAGCAGGAATAAAAAGGGAAAAAAAATCACTTCTAAGTAGTAAAATAAAGTGTAAAATATCATTTTTAATATTAAAATTATGATTCTTAGGATATTGCACAAGAAACCATAAGCTTTGAACACATGCCTTGTTCATAATTGCTCCTTGGGTACCACTTCCCTATCAGACTGGAATAGATACCCTTCTCTAATTAGTAGAGATTATTCTTATCATTATGAAAAATTCATGGCATTCACTCTTTTTAAATGCCAGTTTATGATGTTGGGAGCAATGCTCTAATAAAGACAGACTTCGCATTATGCAGTTGTGATGCAGAATTAGTCACACTGGAGGTTGGAGGATACATTTATTTCCAGAAACTCTTGTTTAATTCATCATTACATCTTGTCTTTCATAACTCACTTTTTCTTCACCAGTATCATTAGATCTGCAAGCTTCAAACAGCTCTACCAGAAGCTAATAATAGGGCTTACTCACATAGATTCAAACACACTCTTATTTGATATCAGTGTCATTAGATGGCTAATAGAATGGGTTACTGGGAAATAGGATAGGTAAGATAGCTTTACATAGCCTTCATTGTGAGGGGTATCATGCATTGTGGGGAGTGGGAAATAGCTATTACTGGGAATCCAAGGGGTTTGGTGGAATTCTAGAAAAAAAATGTCAAATATAATTGAAGTCCTTGGTCTATCCAGAGCTTTGACTGATCCTACTTATTCCAATATCATTGCTTTTTAGAAAATGAGTGTCTTTGGCAAATTGAATTATAAAGGGCACATTAAGAATGATCCAGGACGCTTTCTGATGGTGACCTGTTTGCCAAATTCATGTAGTGATGACTAGAACATGTGGAATCTGCTTCCACATCTGCTTGGGGGGTGGAATCTGCAGCTGCCAGCTTGTAGAGCAATACAAAAAAAACACCCGAAGATTGGCAGCCTGACTGCTACCTTTCAAATGGTTCTTGCATTGGTTCCCTTATGTCTGCTTCCCACAAACCACTGCTCAAAATATTAATGGGGGTGGGAAGAGCTTAAGAGGATGCTAGTTGAACATTGCTGGCATTTTCCTCTGACAGGGCATGAGAACAGAGAACAGGATACTATACTTTTAAGAGGAAAGAAAAGCAGGAAGTCACTCTGGTGACCTCTCAGTTGTAATTTTTTCTCACCAGTGATCCCTGAGTTTTAAAAAAATTATTATCACTATCTATCTATCTATCTATCTATCTATCTATCTATCTATCTATCTATCTATCTATCTATCTATCTATCTATCTATCTATCTATCTATCTATCTATCTATCTATCTATCTATCTATCTATCTATCTATCTATCTATCTATCTACCTACCTACCTACCTACCTACCTACCTACCTACCTACCTACCTACCTATCTATCTATCTATCTATCTATCTATCTATCTATCTATCTATCTATCTATCTATCTACCTACCTACCTACCTACCTACCTACCTACCTACCTACCTACCTACCTACCTATCTATCTATCTATCTATCTATCTATCTATCTATCTATCTATCTATCTATCTATCTATCTATCTATCTATCTATCTATCTATCTATCTATCTATCTATCTATCTATCTATCTATCTATCTATCTATCTATCTATCTATCTGCCTGCCTGCCTGCCTGCCTGCCTGCCTGCCTGCCTGCCTGCCTGCCTGCCTGCCTGCCTGCCTGCCTGCCTGCCTGCCTGCCTGCCTGCCTGCCTGCCTGCCTGCCTGCCTGCCTGCCTGCCTGCCTGCCTGCCTGCCTGCCTATCTATCTATCTATCTATCTATCTATCTATCTATCTATCTATCTATCTATCTATCTATCTATCTATCTATCTATCTATCTATCTATCTATCATCTATCTATCTATTTGCAAAATGTACCTGTCCACCACAGGGCTTGAACAGACAACCCTTGTATAATGAGTACAAAGCTTAACACTCTAAGGCAACTGGCTGCTTTGTCTAAGTTGAAGAGAAAGGCAAGCATCTTTCAAAAAAATAATAATAACTGCAGACCCAATTCCTTCCTCCCGCTGTGATTCTGCAAAAAGAAAGGGAAAGGCTATTTTGTCTGGAGGAGAGAAGGAAAACAGAATGGGGGGAGGGGGCATCAACCTAAAGAGAGAGAGGAAAAAATGGGAGGGCAGTGGGCAGCACTTAAATACCCACAGAAACAATTCTCCTTTAGAAAGGATTAGAGATTCAAAAGCAGATAAGAACAAAGAACCACAGCAAAAGGACTTTTGCTTATTGCGGGATAGTAGAGTGCTGGAAGCGTTCTGAATGCTGTATGATGGTAAACAAATGCAGAAGACATAAGAAGTTCAGCAAGGCAGATGTGAAAGTGGAATACAATGTAGAAGGGAAGACTTCAATGTGCTCAGAAAACAAATCAAAATACAAACGCAAAAAGGACTATGGGCAGCTCGTATTAATCCAGTTTTGTGGCAGCTGCACTGGTTATCAGTTAGTCTCCAGATCAAATTCAATGGCCGTTTTCTCACTTACCTTACCCCGGAGCAACGTCCCTCTTCACCGCGCTGCGTCTGCGCGGATTTCGCACAAACCGCTGCGCAGCACCAGGAAGAGCCGCGTAGTCCCGGGGCTTTTGCGTCGCAGGTTTACATTTGCGACGCAAAAGACCCGGGGACTACGCGGCTCTTCCTAGTGCTGCGCAGCAGTTTGTGCGAAATCCGCGCAGACGCAGCACGGTGAAGAGGGACGTCGCTCTTGGGTAAGGTAAGTGGGAAAACGGCCAATGTGTTGATGCTAACCTTTTAAAATCCTTAATGGTTTGGGACCCTCATACCTACAGGATCACCTTTCCCATTACAATTCTCTGTGCTTCCTGCAGTCATCTTCTAGGGGCCTCTTGCAGGTGCCTGCCCCCCCCCCCAATGGCTCTGTTAGCTGTCACCAGAGAAGGGCCTTCTCACTTGTGGCCTCTACACTATGGAATCCACTCTCTGTCGACACCTGCTGGACTTGTTCAGAGGTATGGTGCTAGCTACGTATTTTAATAGTTTCGCATTTTAACATTAATATTTTATATTTGTTATCTGCTTTTATGTTGTTTTTAATTTATTAAGATGATTTTAATGTTGTAAGTCACAGCAAGACACTTTGGGTGAGCAACAGCTTTTAAAAAATCCAATAAATGGCGATTTGTTTATTTTTTTACATTTTTTTTAACCACCTCAAACTCTTCAAACACAAGCAGCAGAATTTTTAGAAGAACCCTGGGCTACAGAAGGAGGGGGAGGCAAGGGAGTTTCGTTCTACCATCGGAAGTGCCATCTGCTAGCTGAAATTATGCTCAGGGTCCAGCTCTTTAAATATCAGACATCAGTCGCTTGTTTATGATTAAAAGCTTTCTCATTTTAGTTTATTATATTAACATATTATGTATATTAACATAAGTGTGTGTGTGTTGTATGTATATTAATGATACAATTGATGTACTGCTATCATTAATTTGTGGACAACAAAATGCGGATCCAGATTGGTAAATTTTATTGCCAGCTGTTTATTTTTTCTTATCCATTGCTATATTCATGTTACTCCATTTTTTTTCTTTGTAGAGCATATTCGCACAATACAATTTCATCAGAAACTGAACTAATCTATCACAAAGCTTGTGCGTATGTCTCTTTGTGTGGGTGTGCATGCATTAACCCTTCTCTTAAGCCATCTTAAAATATAAAGACTGACATCTGTATTTATAGTATAATAGTTCCCTCTTGCCTAGTTTTTGGAAACAATGAAAGCTTATCACAAAGCTTTGACCCCATTATTTTTGATTAGTTATTATTTCATTTTTATTCTGCTTTTAGCCAAAGTGGTACCCCAAAATATCCCACAAGAATGTTAAAAATGATACCAATAACATTAATATTCAATACAAATCTTCCTCAGGGGTACTGGCTGAAGCTTGATTTGGGTGTAGTGAACAGTTGCTTGACTGATTTTTGCCCTTTTGATGGCCCATAGGTGGAAGCTGGGGCTCCTAAGTCTGTTCTCCCTCAGAGGTTCGGAGGACATTGTGGGTTATTCCTACTTTTCCTTCAGGGAGGCAGGAAACACTTTTTTCATCTTCCTATTGGCGTTTTCGGAATAACCCCGCCCTCAGTTTTGTTCCTGCCTCTACATGGAGCAGCAGCACAAGTCTAGGCTATGCCTTTTTTCTTCTCTATTTTACCTTCCATTTATCTTCCTCCTTTTTCTTTTCCCCTTCACTGGGCAAAAGCAGCAGGGAGGATCAACTTGGGCTGTTTCTAAATGGCCTGCAACAGAGACGGCTTCCTGTCTGACGAGGAGGGAGAGACGCATGCCGCACCTCTCATGGCGGCGAATTTCGTTGAAGGCGCTGACTCACCCTCGTGGCTTGTTCACGCCCTTTGCCAAGGCGGCCGCAGATGTATCGACTGCCGGTGCCAAGAAACAGCGCGTAATGGAAGCCCCTGCTATGTGCCACGGGGTGGCAGAGAACAGCGGTGGCCATTTTGGAAGTGCAGGGCTTAGCTCTCAGACCTTTCAACCCTTAAGGGCAGGCACTCCGGAGGCTAGGACCTACCTGCAGCCACAATTGGAAGGCTTCCAAGACTGGGGTAACATACCAACAAGCAACCCTTTGAATCCAGAGACTATGCTCTTTATTAGGTGAGCGATGCAGGAGGAGATGGGATCCTTTTGCGCCTGAATGGGGCTTTTACCACAGGGATCATCCTTTCCCTTAGATCCTCCCCGCTCTTTTCCCACTTTCACCTGGCCTATCAAGGCAGCACGAAAGGCCCCCTTACACCCTTCTCAGCCTCTACCTGCTGAGTCTGAATCTATAGTGTCTGGCTCTGATCAGGAGGATAGGGAAGAGGGGGGATGTCTCTCAGAGGAGGAACAGGAAGAGGTTAAAATACCTGAGCAGGCTAGTCGTTTCTTCCGTCAGGAAGATTACCAATTTTTGCTAACCAAAACTCTTTCAGCATTAGAAATTGAGGAGGGGTCCATTGATGAGGAAGCTAAGGTGGCTAACTCAAAGAAGATTAAGTCCAGAACCAGTGGAAATACTGAGTTCTTGCCCTGGGGGCGAAACTTTTGAGCAGGTATTCCCATTCCCAGAATATTTTGAAAAACAGGTTAGAGTTGAATGGGAAAAGCCAGTTTCTCTTAAGCAGTTCCCTCACTTAGTCAAAAAGTTGTACTCACTTCCTGCTTACACTAATGAGTTATTACAGGCCCCAACAGTAGACGGTCCAGTAGCAGCTCTACAATCCTCGGGCCTGGTATTTGAGGATGGCTAGGGTTCTCTTAGAGATCCCCTGGACAAAAAAGCTGAGGCAACCTTGAAAAGACTATATGAATCAGTTGTCATGATGGTGAAGGCATCCTCTACGGCCTCCCTGGTTTCCAGGGTGTCCATTGTTTGGTTACGTAAGTTAATCCAGATGTTACCAGAGGACAATAGGTGTCTGTTAGAGGGGGCCTCACGCATCCTTAAGGTGTCATCATTTACGGCTGATGCGACCTTAGACATTCTGACATTTGCTTCTTAGGCTATGGCGTCCACTACGATGGCTAGATGCCTTTTTTGGCTTTGGGCTTGGCAAGCTGACTTTCTCTCTAAGTCTACAGTGGCAGCATATCCTTTCCAAGGGGATCGTCTCTTTGGGGATGCTTTGGAAAAGATCCTCATGGAGACTTGAGACAAAAAGAAGGCCATGCCCAAATCCATTCGGAGAAATGATAAAAGGAGTCCTAAGTCATTTCAGACTCAGCATTCCCTGGCCAGATATTGCACCGATTCAAAAAAGTTCAATTCGGAGGCATCAAAGAACTTCAAGAGAAGTTCATTCGGCTCCAAATTCAATCAAAACAACTTCTCCAAAATTGACAAGTCCGATCGAGAGTCCAAGTCTAAGCAGGCATGACTACGATCAGATACCGGTGGGAGTTTGACTACTCCATTTTACAGCAACCTTGGATGCTTCGCAGGCAGATCAATGGTCTTTAGAAATTGTACAAGAGGGATATTCAATAGAGTTCCACCACATTCCACCAGACATATCACCTACCCCCAAGCAAGGTCACAAACATCTCATTACCACAAGAGCAATTCAGCATCTCCTCGACATTCAAGCAGTCGAACCGGTCCCGGGGTCGTAGAGGGGGAAAGGAGTGTACTCCATCCTCTTCACCATCCCCAAGAAGAATGGCGACTGGAGGGCCATCTTGGACCTCAAGTTGCTGAACCGCTACATCAAATTATGTCATTTCAGAATGGAAACATTGAGATTAATTATGGACTCACTTTTGACAGGGGAGTATCTCACCTTCATAGACTTGACCAAAGTTTATCTTCACATACCTATCCGTTCTTCCCATCATCGTTTCCTGAGGTTTGTGGTACTGAATCAACATTACCAGTTCAGGGCATTACCAGTTCTGGGCAATTGTCCAGCTGAGAAAGCAGGGGGTCCACGTCCATCCCTATCTGGACAACCTTTTAGTCAGATTCAACAGCAAAGAGAAGTCTCTTTGGGACACAGATCTGACCATTCAATGCCTTCAGTTGCACGGCTTCATTGTGAACATAGCCAAGAGTTCGCTGCAGCCGAGCCAGAGGTTGGAGCATCTAAGAGTGGTGATTGACTCCACGTGCAACTCACTATTTCTGCCTCTGTCCAAGGCCAGGATCATCAGGGATCTGGCTATTAGGGTCATCCAGAGCCAATCATCACAACTGATATTGCTTGCCAAACTAATAGGACTATTGATTTCAACCACAGACATGATACAATGGGCCAGATTCCACTTCAGACCTCTTCAAATGTTCCTACGGCTGTTTCAGCTCCAAATCATGGAGAGAAAGGACATGAAGTTGACAATTCTGTTACCAGTCAAGAAGAGCTTATTGTGGTGGACAGACTTGACTCATCTTTGCCAGGGCAAGATGTTTCATCCTCCCTCACCCCAGAGCTGTTCACAGATGCCAGCCTAGGGGGGTGGGGGGGCCATACTTCAGGACAAACCAGTCCAGGGCAGGTGGTCACAATCCAAAGGTCGGCTTCCCATCAGTCTCCTAGAAGTCAGAGCCATACGTCTAGCTCTGGTTGCCTTCAATTGTTTCAGAAACACGTTCTTGTCAGAATGGACAACATAACAGAACAATCAAGGGGGCTCCAGATCCTCACAGCTACACAAGGAAGCATCAAAGATTCTAGCGTGGGCAGAAAAGAATCTGACCTCTCTATGGGTGGAACACATCAGGGGTCAGGACAACATACAAGCAGACTGGCTGAGCAGACAGGTAATCTGCAAAGGCAAGTTGGCTCTCAGCCCAAGTCTATTTGACCTCATCTGTCAATGTTGGGGTCAACCAGATGTGGATCTTTTTGCTTCTGAAGCAAACATAAAGCTATCAAGGTATTTCAGCAGGTTTTTTCATCCGAAGGCTGAGCAGGCAGATGCTCTGACAGCTCCATGGCCTCCGGGTCTACTGTATGTGTTTCCTCCGGTCCCTCTGGTTCCTTGAGTTCTTCGGAGGGTGAGAGATTTACAGGCGGAAATCATCATGGTAGCGCCCTATTGGCCATGGCGATCGTGGTTCTCAATGCTGACAAGACTATCAATAGACCTTCCACTGTCGCTGCCAGTGCTTCCTGACAGGCTCCATCAGGGTGCAGTGTGGCACCCCAACCCAGGGTGGCTTCACTTGACCACGTGGAGATTGAGTGGGAAATCTTCAGAGGTTTAGACTACTCACCTGAAGTGACAGACACTATGCTAGCGTCAAGGAGACCTTCCACTGTTCGTATATACAATACAACTTGGAAGGCCTTTGTCCGCTGGTGTCATAGGAAACAGGTTCCCTTGCTTGCCCCTTCCATTGAGGAGGTACTAGCATTTCTACAGGAGGGCCTAGAGTCCAGCTTAAAACCAGCTACCTTACGAAGGCAGATAGCTGCCCTGTCCACGGTACTTGCCATAGGAGAGTACAGGCTATCTCAACATCCACACATCCAGTTGTTTGGGCAGGGGGCTAACTTAAAGTCACCTTCGACAGTCCATTGCTTTCCATCTTTTGTCAGCTCTTACAAAGAAGCCATTTGAACCTCTTTGAGAGGTTGACTTAAAATGGGTTCGAATGAAGACTCTCTTTTTGGTAGCCATAATATCTGCACGTCGAATTTCGGAATTGAGGGCCCTGTCCGTCAAAGCTGGGCTTTGCGTGTTCCATAAAGAAAAGGTGGTTCTGCGCACAGATCCTTCCTTCCTGCCCAAGGCCATTTCTAAGTTCTATTATACACAAGAAATATACCTACCTACCTTTTGTCCGCAACCCAAACATCCAAAGGTAGTCATTTGGCATACCTTAGATGTACGCAGAGCCTTAAAATTTTTCATCCTGAGATCTGAATCTATTAGAAAGACAGACTATATGTTCATTAACATTTCTCCTTCCAGAGCTGGAGATAAGATGTCCACCTTGTCAATCAGTGCAGTTCTAAAGGCCTGTATCAGTGAAGCATATAGAGCTTCAGGGTTGCAAATCCCTAGGGGAATTACAGCACATTCCCTTAGAACTGCCTTCACAAACGCGGCTCTGCTGACTCAAGTGTCAGTGGAAGAGGTGTGTAGAGCCACTACCTGGTCCTCTCCATCTACATTCGTAAAGCGCTATAAGATTCATTCCATGGCCTCAGCAGATGCAGCCTTTGGGAGAAAGGTATTACAGCACGTTCTGGGGGAGGCCAGCGATGAAGACTCACCCAACCAGGGGACTGCTCTGGGAGGTCCCACAGAGATGTCCGACAACCTCTGAGGGAGAACGGCCCATTGGACTTATCGTGAAGGATCCTTCTCCTCAGAGGTTCAGAGGACATCTCACCACTCCCAGGTTTATCTTCATCGCCTATATTCTATTATGTTCTATCTTCTACAGCCTTTTCTCCCTTGGACTGTTCTAGTTTCAGTACTATTGGAGTTCACTGTTACAGTTGATGCTGTAGTTGCATGTTGTTAGTTTGTGTTTATAGTCCTAGTTAGAGGGAAGACAACACTGCTTTCCGAGTCCCACAACGGAGGGCGGGGTTATTCCGAAGGCGCCAACAGGAAGGTGAAAAAAGTGCTTCCTGCCTCCCTGAAGGAACAGTAGGAATAACCTACAGAGATGTCCTCCGAACCTCTGAGGAGAAGGACCCCTCACGGTAAGTCCAATGGGCCGTTCACATATTATAGTAAACCCGCATATATCCCACATGTACACCTGTTTGTAAGAAAGAACGAATGTCTGTCTGCTTTACAAATGAAACTTGGTACTGATACCTTGATAACTGTGCCATTTAAATCACATGCGTTGAACATAAGAATTACTCAACATGTATATAAAAAAATCAAGAGTATTCTGTTTGCAGGTTATACATTCATTCAGTGTAATTCATGAAGATATTACATGATATTCTGATGAGGTGGCAGTGTACTGAAATGGAAGAATGTACCACTTCAGATTGCAGGTAAATTCACCTACATTCAACACTTCCAGTAAATTAAAAAAAATGTTTATTTTTATTTATTTTGTTCAATTTTTATCCCACCCTCCCCACAAGTGGGCTCAGGGCAGGTTACAAGTCATAGAGATAACACTAGAAATTTAAATAGCTAAAACCTTATTTCTGTTAAAACACAAAGCAAATACAGTCAGAATGGATTCAGCTTGACAGTGATGCTCAGTTTGGCTGGTTCCATTTGGCCAGCATTATCAGTAGGGGAGGCCAAGATGGATTTGGATGTCTATCGCCTCATCCGAAAGCCTGGCAAAACAGCCCCATCTTGAAGAACTTGCTGAATTATAACAGATCCTGCAGGGTCCTAATCTCAAAAGGGAGCTCGTTCCACCAGACTGGTGCCAGGACAGAAAGATCCTTGGGGCTGGGGACAACCAGAAGATGTGGATTGACTGAGCCAATACTCTGTGAGGGACATATGGGGAGGAGCAGCCCCAAAGATATGCAGGTCCTTGGCCACATACGGCCTTGAAGATAAAAACCAAGACCTTGAACTGGATCCGGTACTCTATTAGCAGCTAGTGTAGCACTAGTGTAGCACTATTAGCAGCCAGTGTAGCACTGGCTGAACATGAGCCTGCACAGGCATTGCCATCAGCACATGTGCCACTACACTCTGCACTAGCTGCAGTTTCTGGGTCAAGTTTAAGGGCAGCTCCACGTTGAGCAAGTTACAATAATCCAGTCTGGAATGACCATCACATGGATCACTGGAGCTAAGTCCTGGGAAGTGAGATCCAGGACCAGTTGCTTGACCAGCAACTGATGGTAAAGGGCTGATTGAGCAACAGTGGCAAACCTGGGCCTCCATTAAAACATCTTACAAAAGGGCTAGCCTAGAAACTTTGCTGGCAAGGAGTTTTAACACAGGCGAACACTGAAACAGTGACTCCCTCACCTACAGTCTGAAGTGGTGTATCCCATTGTGCCACCTCAAAATTTTACTATGTCATTCTGCTGCATTTATAGGCCAGGTATTCAATACATACAGATCCAAGCATGATGGAGGGAGGTCTGGCTGCTTCTTTCTGTATCTATGAAGTATTATTGATAGCAGCGGAAGGTAGAAGGAGGGGAAGCAGTAATACTAGGCTTCCCAATCCCCAGGTCCCAGCGGGGGATTCCCCCGTTTTACAGGCTTCCCCCTGCCCCCAGCCAGCTGGCCGGCGGGGGAAGCCCTGCCCCCACAGTCACCATGTACCTTTAGAGCTCCGGCAGGTTTAGAAACCTGCAAACAGGCCCGTTTTTAAAATGTGTGCCTTTAAAGCTGGAAACAGGAAACAGGAAACAGGAAGTGCTTCATGGGAAAGGGTCAGTAACAGTTTCGTCAGAGAACAGCCCCTCCCTTTGTTTTGCTTTCGTTTTCAGAGCAAGTAAAGTTGTGCAGGAACCAGACCCAGTAAGTGCTTGTGTGTAAGAGAGGGAGGAGGCAGGGGATTTCCTGGTTTGGACGCCCTCCCCCTGCTTTAGAAAGCGGTGGGGGGGGGAGGGAAATATCTAATGGGCACTCTATTATTCCCTATGGAGAATGATTCCCATAGGGAATAATGGCGAATTGATCCACAAGTATCAGGGCCTCTGGAGGAGCTGTTTTTTGAGGTAGAGGCACCAAATTATTAGTATAGCATCTAGTGCCTCTCCCCAAAATACCCCCGCCAAGTTTTGAAACGATTGGACCAGGGGGTCCAATATTATGAGCCCCCCCAAAAGGTGCCCCTATCCTTCATTATTTCCTATGGAAGTAAGGCATTTGAAAAGGTGTGCTGTCCCTTTAAATGTGATGGCCAGAACTCCCTTGGAGTTCAATTATGCTTGTCACACCCTTGTTCCTGGCTCCACCCCCCAATGTCTCCTGGCTCCACCTCCAAAGTCCCCAGATATTTCTTGAATTGGACTTGGCAACCCGAAGTAACACTGATCCATCTTACAGGGCTACATTTAATAGCCACACTTAAAAAATGGTGGGCTGTCTCAGATTTAAATAAACATGTGCACATAGCCTTTTCCTCAAGCTTCATGGCAAGCTGTCCTTGATCAGGGGAGTTTCAAAAGCACTTAAAAATAAAATAATGGGATCTGCTATGTTCAAAGGGGAAAGGGGGGGGGCGGATCTAGTTGGACACGACTGAATTATCAGGTACTCAAAATAGGTCCCTGCATCAATAAATCCATAAATTCCGCAGCCTTAGTGAACTACCCCACAAATCTTTTATACTTAAGCAAACAGTGAAGGAGAAATGCTGTTCTAAGCAGGTCTAAACGGTTCCACATTCACCAGAAGGTCAATATCTCGGGCCTGTCATTCTAAATTTATCAGCTTTCTGAGAGCCTATCAGGCTCTTGTCAGCAAAAGGGAATGAAATGTGTTCGCAGAGTGACCAATAAATGTTTGAACATGGCCACCACTTCCCGCAAAAACACTCCACCTTGTGACAATTAATTTGCCTATCCAAAGTAGCTATGAGAAATTTTGTTCAACTGGGAGTCTAGTTTTGTTTTCGCTGGAAGTCAAACAGGCTGAAAATGAGCCCCAAGACTGTCTGCCATCAGTGCAGAGCTGGAAGCATCAGCATTGCACCGATAGCTTTGTGCCACTGAGTGCCTCAACAGGAATAAGCAATTGGTCCCTGTTAATTTCTGTTTATATTTTTTTACGGTTTGCTTGATTCACCACCTTTCGCTATTTATTTTGCAGATTACTGGAATGCCTTTTTGGAGCCCTGTTCACATTTATAGTGAACACACATCTATCCTGCATGTCTAGGCTTGTCAATCCCCAGGTCCCAGCAAGGGTTCTCCTGCTTTCCCAGGCTCCTTCCTGCTCCCAGTCAGCTGGCCGGCGGGGGGAAGCCCAACCCCCACAGCTACCATGTGCCTTTCCACCTCCGGAGGCTTCAGACTCCACTGGGAAAGACTTCCTCTTGGGATGGTGTGTCTGTGTCTTTAAGGCTGAAGGGGGGTGGGGGGAGGAGGCAGAACAACATGGCTGCTCCCAGTGGCTGTGAAAGCAGTCCAGACCCTCTGTTGGTTGCACAATCTTTTCAGAGGTCGTTTGCATAGGAAAGGTAAACTTGAACCTTTGGTTGCTCTGTGTTACTTTGAAGAAGTTGGAAATTCAGCAACTCATAAGTAGAGATGCCAATCCCCCACTTCAGAGTTGTCAGAAACAAGGGGGGGGGGCGGAGAGGGCAGTGTCTGCTGGGCACTTCACTATTCCCTATGGAGATTGATTCTCAAAGGGTATAATGGAGAATTGATCTGGGGGTATCTGGGGCTCTGTTATTTGAGGTAGAGGCACTAAATTTTCAGCATAGCATCTGATGACTCTCCTCAAAATGCTCTCCAAGTTTCGAAAAGATTGGACCAGGGGGTCCAATTCTATGAGCCCCAAAAGAAGGTGCCCCTATCCTTCATTATTTCTAATGTAGGGAAGGCATTTAAAAGGTGTGTGGTTCCTTTAAATGTGATGGCCAGAACTCCCTTTGGAGTTCAATTGTGCTTGTCACAACTTTGCTTCTGGCCCCACCCCCAATGTCTTCTGGCTCCACTCCCAAAGTCTCCTGGCTCCATCCCCAAAGTCTCAAGATATTTCTTGAATTGGACTTGGCTATCCTACGCATGTCAGAATTGCTAGGTACCTAGTGGAAACCAGTGGGGTTGGGTAGACTTACTAGCAGCAAGGGGAGACCTTTCCTGGTATTGCAGTGATGTTGCTGGTGACGTGGCAGCTAGAAGTGATGCCATCACATCGCCAGCTATGCAGGATACACTGATACATGGGCAAAAGCTCTATGATAGAAGCCATTTTTATTGTGAATTGCCCAAATACTAGAATGTCCCATGTTGCTGATAATGTGATTATATCACCTATTGTGCATGTTGGAACCATGTTGCCAGTGACACTGATTTATAGATGCATGGTGACATCACCATGTTGCCAGTGACATTGCTGCAATACCGGCCTAGGTGATCTCTGCTCCTATACCGGCCTAGGTGATCTCATACCACCACTGCTGGTATGTCCCCCTGTCAGCCAACTGATCTGCAGCAGAGGACAGGGCCTAGGGACAGGGGATTAATTGTCCCCAGGGGTGATCTGGCAGCCCTGCCGCACGTATATGTGTCATCTGTTTCTAAAAACCCCCACACACTTCACTTTGTAATTGAAACCAGAGACCAGTACGTGGCACTTGTATCACATGTTCAGCCGTACATGTTTTGCATGTAACATGAGAACTACTCAACACATACACACACACACATATAAAATAAAGTGTTCACTGTACACATATTGTAACTGAGTTTATGGTAACTTGTAAATAGGGCTACCGAGTCAGACTATTTATCCGTCTAGGTCAGCATTGCCCGAAGAAGGAATGACTCCAAAAAGAGAACAGAAGCAGCAGCGTCACCCTCAGTGGCAACAATGGCTGACTTAGGCAGAAAAGAGTCTGTCTCAGCACCAGCTGCCAGAGAGCCTTTCACTGGAGAGGCCAGGGACTGAATCTTGGATATTTGCACTCATAGCAGATGAGGGGTGCCAACCACCAGGTGGGGACTGGAGACCTTGTGGGATTACAGCTGATCTCCAGATGACAGAGATCAATTCACTTCCAAAATGTCCACTTTGGAAAGTGGGCTTTATGGCATTGCAGTCCATTTCCTTTTCAGAGATCCAGTTTGGTGTAGTGGTGAAGTGTACGGACTCTTATCTGGGAGAACCGGGTTTGATTCCCCACTCCTCCACTTGCACCTGCTGGAATGGCCTTGGGTCAGCCACAGCTCTGGCAGAGGTTGTCCTTGAAAGGGCAGCTTCTATGAGAGCCCTCTCCAGCCCCACCCACCTCACAGGGTGTCTGTTGTGGGGGAGGAAGGGAAAGGAGATTGTGAGCAGCTCTGAGACTCTTTGGAGTGGAGGGCGGGATATAAATCCAATATCTTCTTCATCTTCTTTTCAAACCCTCCCCTCCTCAGGCTCCACCCCCAAAATCTTCATGTATTTCCCAATCTGAAGCTGGCAACTCTATAAGTTACTGCTCTCCCACAGAGCCTTAAAACCTTCCAGCCACAGACCTTTCAACAAGTTTTAATATATACAGTGAGGACCTGATACAGCCCAGAAAATGTAGTTACAATTGTTTATTGTGAATGCATGTTGTATAGTTTGTACTATATGTATAGCTCAGAAGACAGTCCCCTATTTTGACTTGTCCTGTCTGCTCACTTGGATCTGCCTTGAATAACCATGAAAAAGACAGACTATAATGTAGCCTAAAGAAATAAAATACATCATTGACTATTACAGTTTACATTATTGATATAAATATTAGAACAAAGTGTAATCCTGATTTTTGGCGCACAAATAATATCAAAAAATAATATCAAAATGACAAATTTGGTTCAAAGAAATAAAAAATGGCACAAAAGTCCAGAATCGTGAGTTCAATTATCACAAAGAAGAAGCAAAGTGGAGATTTTTAGGATGAAACAGTGTAGATGAGAAATTATGCCTCCCTGACCATTCTGCAAATTGTCTGTAACTTCAGTTCTGGAAATGCAGGTCAGAATTTAGAAGCTTTTCCCAGCTTTTGACACTACAAAACATGACTGCAAGCTATGGAATGAAGTGCAGAAATTCTAAACCTGTTTGCTGAGGTTTGTGTAGCAATTTGTGGTTAGTGAGTTTTGAACACATCCACCTTCCACTCCAGTCAATTTGTTATTTCATTGAATTTCTATCTCATCCTTTCCTTTGGGCTTAAAGTAAATTATAGCATTTCCAAATGTTAAAAATTACAGTAAGTAGGCTTTTTGAACCATCAAGCTGAATACAGCC
Source organism: Heteronotia binoei (assembly GCF_032191835.1). NCBI lineage: Eukaryota > Metazoa > Chordata > Lepidosauria > Squamata > Gekkonidae > Heteronotia > Heteronotia binoei. Next base: position 185,082,779 of record NC_083243.1, on the reverse strand, counting down.
CATCATAAACTTTATGATTTTGCTGCTAAAATAAATGAAGCATGTTTATGTTTTGTCTGTGTAAGAAGCACCTAGTAGGTCGCAATCCATAGCTTGAGGGCTGCATTTAGGTTAGTTGGCTTAGTGCAGGCATTGTCTGAAAGTACTGCATAAAAGAGGTAATAACCAATGCATGTGAATTAAAATTTTAGCTTCTCAAACTAGTTCTAGTTTATTTAGGCTGCTATAAGCCTGGCAAATAGATCAAGAAAACACTTTAAGGTATATTGTAATAAGGCCCATTGTGAAGAGAAATACAACAGGCACTACAAATTTGCTGTGTGTGAGTGTCATGATCTTGGCGGGGGGGGGGCTGAGGGAGGAAGGGAAAGATAAAGGGAGGCAAGGTATGTTGAGAAGGCAGCTGTTGGGAAAGGAAATGGAGAAAGTGGGGAAATGTGGAGCGGGTTATCAGAGAAGAGAGTAGTATGAGAAAGAAGGGATGGGGGCAAAGAGATGGGGATAGATTACTTTCCATCTCCTCCCCCTCTCCGCAGCCTCTACCTAGGAAAAATACAGTCTTTCTCCACAGTGTGGAACAAAGCAGCTTACATCATTCTCCTCTCTCCCTTTTGATCTGCACAATAACCCTGTAAGGCAGGTTAGGCTGAAAGTTTGTGACTGGTCCAAAATCATCCAGTCAGCTTCCATAGCAAGAAGCTGGGTCTGGCAGACTCTGCTTTGAAGTGCCAACTGCTATGTCACACTGGCTGTCATAGAGGGGTGACCTCAGCAGAGTATACTGGCACAGAGTCACCATTTCTCTAGGGGAACTGATATCTGCTCATTTAGAGAGCAGTTATAGTTCTGGGTGATCTCCAGGCCTCACCTTGAGATTAGGCAAATAATCTCTGTGAGGGTTTTTACTAATATATATACCAAAACAAATTTTAATAAACAATATTCAGAATTATTTCAAAAAAATTTCATTCTACAGAATGTTGTATAGTGCAGAACTACTCTTTGCAGAACTACTCATTTTTTAACAAAATATTCAGAATTATTTTTTTTAAAAAAATTCATTCTACAGAATGTTGTACAGTGTTCTCTCTTTGTTTGCAGAACTACTCAAAGTCCAATGATTTCAAAATAGATATGACTGCTTCCCAAAGACAGGTGCGACTGCAAACAGACTGCTGCTTCTGTTCTCTTTTCGGAGTCAATCCTTCTTCAGGCAGCTCACCAAAAAAGTCAATTATTTCAATTGGCTGTGCTCTGTGTCTCCAATGACTCAACACTTCTATTTGCCCTGGGCTTTTCTTGAAAGGGCCCCTTGTAGAATGATTTTTTTTTAAAAAAATAATTCTGATTTTAAATAACTCCTCATGGAGTGTTTAAAATTTATTTGCCTATTTATACCAGTGAGTTGACTGACCTTGAGATTGGCAACAATGGTTCCCCAGGAGGAAATGGCAGGTTTGGAGTGTGGAGTCTATGGCAGTGACCCTGTCTGAGTTCTCACTCCTCCTCCAATCCCACGCACTCTAGGCTCCACTCCTCAAATCTCCAGGAAATTCACAACCTGGAGCTGGCAACCCTCTCTCCTTCACAGCGAACTATCAGCCTACCATTATCTGTCCCTCTGACTTCAGCTTTCCATCTCCTTCCCCTTCCCTGCAGCCTCTACCAAGGAAAAGGACAGTCTTCCCCTGCAGTGGAGACCAAAGCAGTTTACATAATTTTTCTCTCCCTCTTTTTATCTGCACAACAACCCTGTGAGGTAGGTTAGCCTGATAATATGTGGGTGGTCCTAAATCACCCAGTCAGCTTCCACAAGAAGTATTTTTCTCCCTTTCTCACAGAACTTGTGGACATGCAATGAAATTGCTGAGTGGTAGGGTTAGAACAGATAAAAAGAAGTACTTCTTCACCCAAAGGGTGATTAATACATGGAGTTCACTGCCACAGGAGGTGGTGGCAGCTACAAGCATAGTTGGCTTCAAGAGGGGATTAGATAAACATATGGAGCAAAAGTTCATCAGTGGCTATTAGCCACAGGATATAGATGGAACTCTGTCTGGGGCAGTGATGCTCTGTATTCTTGGTGCTTGGGGAAGGCAACAGTGGAGGGCTTCCAATGTCTTGGTCCCACTGGTGGACCTCCTGATGGCACCTGATTTTTTGGCGGGAGCTGTACAAAAGAGACGGTCTCCACTTGTCCCCAGATGGAACCAAGCTGCTGGCGCTTAAAATCAAAAAGGTGGCAGAGCAGTTTTTAAACTAAATCTTGGGGGAAAGCCGACAGGAGATGAAATGTCACTGGTTCGGGAGGACTCATCTCAAAGAGATGAAGGGTTATCTGTTACTTTTCTACCTGGTAATGGATCAGAGTTGTCCACTGAGATGGTGACAAACAGTATGTGGTGTCCGCCAAAGTCTCGAGGCAGCAGGAGGAAGGTGGTGGGCCTAACTTGCCTGGGAACTACAAGTGTTCGAAGTAAAATTGGTGAGTTGGAATGTTAAGTGTTGGGGGAAAACATAGACATTGTGGGAATTTCAGAAACTTGGTGGAATGAGGTGAATCAGTGGGACACGGTGATTCCTGGATATGTTATATCGGAAGAATAGGGAGGGAAGGTTGGAGGTGGGATGGCTCTGTATGTCAGAGAGGGTATACAGTCCAGTAAGACTGAGGTCAAAGAATTAGATTCCATTCTAGAACTGCTTTGGGTCGAAATAGAGGGCCCAAAAGGAAATTTAACTATGAGAGTTTGTTATCGCCCACCAAATCAAAAGATAGAGGACGATTATAATATGATGGAAGGATTAAAGATAGCTGCTAAACATAAAAACTGTGTCGTCATAGGTGATTTTAACTACCCGCAAATTGATTGGGTCAATATGTGTTCAGGTCGAGAGAAAGAGATTGAGTTTCTAGATGCTCTCAATGACTGTGCTATGGAGCAAATGGTCACAGAACCTACCAGGGGTGGGGCGATCCTGGATTTGGTCCTAAGTAATGCCCAAGACTTGGTGAGAGATGCAAAAGTTACCGCACCACTTGGGAGCAGTGACCATAACGTTATTGATTTCACCATTTGTATAAGTAGGGAGTTGCCCCAAAAGACCAGCACAACCACGTTTAACTTTAAAAGGGGTAAATTCTCTGAGATGAGGAGGCATGTGAAGAGGAAATTGAAAGGAAAGGTAAATACACTCAAAACCCTTGGGAAAGCTTGGAGGCTATTTAAAACTACAATCCTAGAAGCTCAGATAAAATATATACCACAAGTTAGGAAAGGCACAAATAGTTATAAGAAAAAGCCTGCATGGTTAACAAACAAAGTAATGGAAGCTGGTAAGAAGAACTTCTTTAAGCGGTGGAAAGCTAGTCCAAGTGAAATGAATAAAAGGGAACACAGGCTGTGGCAAATCAAATGCAAGACTGTGATCAGGCAGGCAAAAGGGGACTATGAGGAGCATATTGCAAAAAACATAAAGACCAACAATAAAAATTTCTTCAAATATATTAGAAGCAGGAAACCAGCCAGGGAAGCAGTGGGGCCCTTGGATGACCAAGGGGTAAAAGGATTACTGAGGGAGGATAGGGAATTGACTGAGAAGCTGAATGCATTTTTTGCCTCCGTCTTCACTGTGGAAGATGAGAAGTGTTTGCCCACTCCAGAACCACTAATTTTGGACGGGGTGTTGAAAGACCTGAGTCAAATTGAGGTGACAAGAGAGGAGGTCCTACAACTGATTGACGAATTAAAAACAAATAAGTCACCAGGTCTGGATGGCATACATCCAAGAGTTCTGAAAGAACTTAAAGTTGAACTCCTGACAAAAATACGTAATCTTTCATTGAAATCTGCCTCTGTTCCTGAGGACTGGAAGGTAGCAAATGTCACCTCCATCTTTAAAAAGGGTTCCAGAGGAGATCTAGGAAATTACAGGCCAGTCAGTCTGACTGCAATACCAGGAAAGTTGGTAGAAAGCGTTATCAAGGAGAGAATGAGTAGGCACATTGATGAACACAAGTTATTGAGGAATACTCAGCATGGGTTCTGTAAGGGAAGATCTTCCCTCACTAACCTGTTACATTTCTTTGAGGGGGTGAACAAACATGTGGACAAAGGGGACCCAATAGATGTTGTTTACCTTGATTTCCAGAAAGCTTTTGATAAAGTTCTTCATCAAAGGCTCCTTAGTAAGCTCGGGACTTATGGAGTAAAAGGACAGGTTCTCTTATGGATCAAAAACTGGCTAATTAATAGGAAGCAGAGTGTGGGTATAAATGGACAGTCTTCACAGTGGAGGACGGTAAGCAGTGGGGTGCCGCAGGGCTCGGTACTGGGTCCCATGCTCTTTAACTTGTTCATTAATGATCTGGAGTTGGTAGTAAGCAGTGAAGTGGCCAAGTTTGCAGATGACACTAAATTGTTCAGGGTGGTGAGAACCAGAGAGGATTGTGAGGCACTCCAAAGGGATCTGTTCAGGCTGGGTGAATGGGCGTCAACATGGCAGATGCGGTTCAATGTGGCCAAGTGCAAAGTAATGCACATCGGGGCCAAAAATCCCAGCTACATATACAAGTTGATGGGTTGTGAACTGGCAGAGACTGACCAAGAGAGAGATCTTGGGGTCATGTTAGATAACTCACTGAAAATGTCAAGACAGTATGCGATTGCAGTAAAAAAGGCGAACGCCCTGCTGGGAATTAGGAAGGGAATTGAAAACAAATCAGCCAGTATCATAATGCCCCTGTATAAATCGATGGTGCGGTCTCATTTGGAATACTGTGTACAATTCTGGTCACTGCACCTCAAAAAGGATATTATAGCATTGGAAAAAGTGCAGAAAAGGGCAACTAGAATGATTGAAACTTTGGAACACTTTCCTATGAAGAAAGGTTAAAACGCTTGGGGCTCCGTAGCTTGGAGAAACATCAACTGCGGGGTGACATGATAGAGGTTTACAAGATTATGCATGGGATGGAGAAAGTAGAGAAAGAAGTCCTTTTCTCCCTTTCTCACAATACAAGAACTCGTGGGCATTCAATGAAATTGCTGAGCAGTCAGGTTAAAACGGATAAAAGGAAGTACTTCTTCACCCAAAGGGTGATTAACATGTGGAATTCACTGCCACAGGAGGTGGTGGCGGCTACAAGCATAGCCAGCTTTAAGAAGGGATTGGATAAAAATCTGGAGCAGAGGTCCATCAATGGCTATTAGCCACATATATATATGTGTGTGTGTGTGTGTATACACACGCACATATATATATTGGCCACTCTGTGTCACAGAGTGTTGGACTGGATGGGCCATTGGCCTGATCCAACATGGCTTCTCTTATGTTCTTATGATGTAGGAACATACTACGAGGACACTTCTGGCTCCCAGAACATTCCCCCATCCCTCTGCCGTCATCTTCAAGGGATTTGACAACCCTACCTAGTATACTAAAGGCGAACATTGGAGCTGGTGCCTGGAGAGGGAGGCAGCACTAGTTGGTAAGATCTCTGAAGTCTGCACTGCCACCATCAGAATTGTGAATCCTGATTGCAAAGAGTGAAGTGTTGGTTTTGGTCTGCAAATGTTTATTATGTCAATGATGTTGTGACTGCTAACAAATTCTGTGTAAATATATGTTTTAGCTGCCAATACACTGATTACAGAAGCACAGAGCCAACTTCTGAGTATAATTGTTAACAATTCAGGAATTAAAAATTGGAATCCATTAATTCTTGAGAGGAGGAGAGGCTGAAGAGGGGCTGACTCCAATGACAGGTATTCTCCTCTCTCATTTTTTTTAAAATTTCAATTTAATTTAACATTATTTAACTTAACCACCTTTTAAAATTATTCTTTTGGTTGTAAAGGGGGAAAAAATTCCCCCATGTCCACTTTTCATTTTTAACAGGATCAATTGGAATAACTGAACTTCAAAACTATTCCTGCTAAAGGATGTGTCCTCAGAGCCAAATCTGCTGTTCACCAAAATATTTAGGGTTATATTTTTGCTGCAGAAAATGAAAATGCCGTACAAGAAAACCAAAAGATCAGAGTGCAGGATCATTCAGGCTTTGAACAGAAAAGAATATGCCCACCTTTTCTTCCTTTTAGAGAATAATTAGAAAAGCTTGGAGAGAGGAGAGAGACAAATCTCAGTTCATTTATTTCCTTTTGCTATATATGTAAGGTAAATTGTTGTCTTGTTAAATTCTACTTTCCCCCCCAGTAGCATATGCTATAATGGCATTCCCATAAGGAATAATGGGTATTAACTTTACAAGGGATAGTGAACTGAGAGGATTAGCAAATATTTGCACATTTATCCAGCTGCCTCAAACCTTAACAGGATTAACTGTAAGGACAATAGCTGTGGATAATAAAGATGCGTGTGTGTGTACATGTATGCTGCCATCTCTCTTCCTTGTCCAGTTATTGAACTAGAAGGCTAGATAGGAACTATCTAGTCATTTCAGGAAATCCATGCGTTTTTTGGAACTGCCACCAGATTTTGTGCCAGACACAATTTTACAACTAATTTGGAGCTTTCTGCTTGGAAGAATCAGAGACCCATTCCCACGAAAGCTGTTCAACACCAAAGTGTAAGGGGGTTAAAAAGTACCACTCATTTAATTAATGTGCATTGATGTGCACTTAAATGGATTTTCCTTTTTTTCCTCTCATTTTGTGAGCATATGCAATTAGTTTTTTTTTTGCTACTTGTATACTTGGAAAAAACTTACTTTATTCATTTGCTTGTTTACCTTAATAGATTTTTATTAAACTATATTTCAACCAGACTCTGGCTTGGGAAATTCCTGGAGAATTGGGAGTGGAGCCTGCAGAGGACAGAGCTTGGGAGGGAAGCGACCTCAGTGAAGTATAATGCCATCCTCAGAAGTTGCCATCTTCTCCAGGGTAACTGATTTCTGTAATCTGGAAATCAATCTATAATCCTAGAAGAAGTCCAGGCCTCACCTGGAGGCTGTCAACCATATCCCCGAGGCAGTTCATGTACAATTTAAAAACAGAAATTGGGTTTTTTGTAACAGTTTTCTTTATTATTGGTTAGATTTTCTAAAACAGTTACAGGTAAAATAGTCATCCAGAAAAACAATTATATATAAAGAAAAGAAAAACCCTCATACAGTTCCTCTGGGTATTTTAAAGTTACAAATCTCAAAAGTTACCATCTTCAATACTTAGAATTAAAAAAAAATATAATATCTTACTATATATCATTCTACTTGGAAGAATGTCTCGATCAGTCAGATAACTTACTAAAGGATACTAGACAGCAATGAAATTTTTTTCACAATTTTCTGTTATTGCAGTTTGTGATTGTACAGAGATCTTTGACATAAAATATTCCCAAAGACATTGCTGCCATTCCCGAATAGTTGGTGAAAATTTATTTATCCAATGCACAGCTAACGTGGTATGTGCCGCTGAAACTAATATGTGTATTCTTTCTGAATTAACTTTGTCTCTTGTTGGATCTATCCATTTCCCCAGAAGGAAGACTTCAGACTTCAAAGGTAAGTGTGTATGTAATGATAACAATGTCATAGGATATTTGTTTCCAATAAGTTTGTATGTGTTTGCAAGACCACCAAGAATGAAAATAATCCCCCTTTTCTCCACATTGTTTTATACAGGCTGAGTTTACCTCCCTATTAATGTGAGCACATTCGGTGGTAAGTACCATCTCATAATCGATTTATAAGACTGAAGTCTAATAGGGAGGCTTTTGGAAACATATGATGGGGATGACCAGATATCTTTCCAATCTTTGACAGTAAAGTTTCTATTGCAGTCAGCTTGCCATTGAAGTTGGTATTTCAATGGAGGTTTCTGCCCTGAAGTAAGTAAAACATTATATAATCTAGAGATGAGCTTAGAGTCTTTCGTAGGCAAATCATGCAGAATTTTTTTTCAAAATCTGTTAAGGGTCTGAGTAGGGCTTTCCGTATTTGGGGTGTTGAAAAAGAAATTCTTATTTGAAAATAGTGTAGACAGGTCATTTTATAACCAATTTTATGTTCCAGTTTACCCTTCGCCAATATTTTCCCGTTATTAAAAAAATCTGTAATACGAGTAAGCCTTGTTTTATAGCACAAACACAGTATCTCTGCAATAACCCTAGGGGACCATTCCTGGTTCATATATGATGATAGGAAGGATAGGTTTGGGGTGAAATGTTCCTATGCTTGTTCCAGATCTTAAGAGCTGTGTGTAAATAGGAGTGCTTGGCTTTGTTTTTGGTGTTACTGGCTTTCTGCTTCCATACAAAATGTGGTTGATACGTGGTCTCTTTTTGACCCACAAAAATTGGGTGAGTTCTCTTTGCCATGCTTCTGTATATTTTCTAGGGCAGGGGTGGCCAATGGTAGCTCTCCAGATGTTTTTTTGCCTACAACTCCCATCAGCTCCAGCCACTGGCCATGTTGGCCACCACTGTTCTGGGGATTTCAATTGAAATGGTTTGAAATAGGTAGAGGTATTTAGGGAAGATGAAGTGTTTTATAAGCTCTAATCTATCAGTCCAAGCTAATGTCATGGCATTCCAATTTTTTTATAGCAGGTATGTCCAACAGGTAGATTGAGATCTACCAGTAGATCATGGAGGGGTCAAAGGTAGTCACCAGCCCCACTTGGTCTCATGGTTTGCTGGACAGGTGTTTGGGTTTTTTTCGATGATTATTTGGTGTGGTGGTATTTGATTATTGGTGCCAGTATGATGAATTCTTATTTTTTTTTTTTACTTTTAAAACTGCATGTGTGGTTTTGGCATCATCCAGAGGTCTTCAGTTCCTGTTGATCTTTAATACTTTGAGACAGTGACAGTTTTGGACCAGATTCAGTCAGTGTTAGCTTAGCACCCCAGCCACCCCAGTATAATGAAAACGAGTGTTCCAAAGAAGAGCAAAACCTGCCACTTTCATGATGAATGGGACAGGGCTGGAGAGCTGGCGTCTGTAGATTATGTGTTCTGCGGCAGGGAAGCTGGCATCTGGGTGAGAGAACCAGAACCAGCGTACTTGTTGTGCTTGGCCAGCTCTCCCCGCGTTGTCTGGGGCAGGGCTGGAGAGGTGGCATCTGTAGATTGCGTAATCTGTGGCAGGGAAGCTGGCATCTGGGTGAGAGACCCAGAACCAGCATGCTTGCTGTGCTTGGCCAGCTCTCCCCGCATTGTTTGGGGGCAGGGCTGGAGAGCTGGCATCTGTAGATTGTGTGTTCTGTGGCAAGGAAGCTGGCATCTGGGTGAGAGACCCAGAACCAGCATGCTTGTTGTGCTTGGCCAGCACTCCCCGTGTTGTTTGGGGCAGGGCTGGAGAGCTGTCATCTGGCTTTGCTGCAGATTGTGTTTTGTATGGCAGTGACTCTGACAACTGGGTTTATATTGGTTTCAGGCTAGCAGAGTTCATAGAGTAGATAGATGGATGTAGTGCATTTGGGTCCTATAGAGATTCTCTGGTGTGAAGTTAGGTTTGGCTTTGGGTGCCCCAGGAATTGGACCCCCTGGTCCAATTTTTTTTTGGCCTTGTGGGTTTTATGTGGGACAGTGTCCTGAAGCTGCACAGCAGTTTGGGGGGGGGGCTCTCCTCAAAAACCCCTGCTCCCCAGAGCCATTTTTCCCATGACAATTACAGTGGGGGAAGTGGCTTTAACTGGCTTTTTTCTCACCATTGGGAACAGTGTTCCTTTTGGGGTGCCCACAGATGGGTGCGGTCTTTTTGGGGGGTTGCATGCGGAGGAGTCCCCTGAAGGCCCCTGCCCTGCAGTTTTGGGGCCTCTCCCTCAACCCCCCCCCCCTCTGGCCAGAGCCACTTTCCCCACAGCAATTATAGTGGAGGAAGTGACTAATTGGGCTTTCCCCAGCATTGGTGGCAATGGGCCTTTTGAGGAGCCCAAAAACAGGGACCCCCTGGCCCAATCTTTTTGGGACTTGGGAGTTTTGTAGGGGAGAGTCCTCTGCGGGTTTCCTGCAGATTTGGGGGTTCTCCCTCAAACCCCCTGCCCCCAGTAGCCTCTAATTATGCCCTATGTTGCCATTGATTTCAATGGTCTATAGGGGATGGGGCACCCTCTTTGGATGTTTCTAGAATGGGACCCCCTGGCCCAATCTTTTTGGAACTTGGGGGATTTGTAAGGGAGAGGCCCGTGCAAATTTGGGGGCTCTCCCTCAAACCCCTCCCCTCCAGGCAGCTTCCAATATACCCTATTTTGCCATGGGGCTGTATATTCAGAAATAGCCGTACATCTACCGTATATACAGCTATTCCAAGTACCGGTATTCGGAAATATACGGTATTCCAAATATTTTGGCCCTGATTGGTATAATTCAGAATCCGATTAATTCCAAATTTATTTATTTTTTGCACACCCCTACCCTGGAGGTTCCTTCCAACTCTTTGATTCTATGACCCAAGCAGAGCCCAGGGACTGTGGTGGTGACCAGCACTAGAGAGGCAGGTAAGCCCAGCCAGGGACCAGAGCTTGACCCTGGGGGGACAGAGGGTCATCTGCAATCTCTAGCCTCTTGCCAATGGTGGCACCCCAAGCCTCTAGACTCCTGCTTCCCCTGGACACCAAGGGGGGGAAGGTGTGGGGCCCAGGAGTGACTACAGCATCCACAGGTGGGCCTGGGCTAAGTGTACAGTCCCTCCTGCTTTAACCAGTTGGGTAGGGTGGGGCAAACCTAGGAGTGGGCAGAGGGCTTGTGGCAGTGGTTCCCATCAAGGCATTGCCTTATGGTGATGCTGCAGTCCCTATTGGAAGGCATCTGTCCACCACGACAAGGGACAAAATAATTAAAGGGGAATATGTGGATGTCTTTATTCTCTTATATAGGGAACCAGAAAAGTAAGATAAGGAGGACCTCGAGGAGAGGGATAAAGAAAGGCTAAAGAGGCATAGGGTGGACCAGACTTGGGCCAACTAGCTGCTGGCATTTATGATATATGCTGGGGTACTGAATCAGGCTCATGCAGACAACAGACAGGACCTCTGGCAATATTTAGACATAATCTACAGCGAGTGCACTAATTTTGTGGGCCTGGTTTGGATGCAGTACGATGAGGAGTTCTGGATGTCGGTTACTCTGGACTCCTCATTGCAGTGGGACCAAATTACATTCTTAGCTGTAGATGCAGCTAATGATACTGGCCTGGCCCATCGACAGTGATAGATTGGATAGTGGGCACCTCGTGCTCAGGTTCCTGTGCCTCAGCAGGGCAGATGGTTCAATCCCACTTGCTTTGTTGGGAGGTCAGCTCCAGTGGGGTGTGCAAGTACAAGCATGAGTGCCTCCTGTGTGGCAGCAGTAACCCCACTTCTGATGAAAGGGCCCAGCTCAGTTAGGCTGCCGGCCCTGGTGAGCTGGTTGTAGCTCTATCCCAACTGGGAAGAAAAGGTGTACTTGATGGATGACTTCACATGGGGTTTTTGAATTTCCTTTAAGGGGATACAAAACCCTTTAGGGACAACATCTTGTGCTCAGTCAGGGGGATGGAATCAGTTGTGTGGGCAAAGCTAGACAAGGAGTACCTGGAAGGGGGGGTTCTCGGCCCCTTCCCCCAGTACCCAACCTTTGAGTATTTTCCCTGGGGGTGGTGCCCAAGAAGGCCCCAGATGGCTATTGTTCTACCCAAAAAACAACTCGGTGAATAATGCAATACCAGACAACCAATGTTCTCTTTAAGCTACAGTCTTGTGAGCAGAAATTCTACTTTGTGAGCTACTGCCATTAAAGTTGTGAGCTGCTGCATAAATGATTGTGCTCTGGGGACAGAGCTAAGACAAAAATGTGTGAGCTGGAATTTAAAAATCTGTGAGCTAGCTCATGCTAACTCAGCTTACACGAAACACTGCAGACAACATGTGTGCCATGTGCTATATATCCTTTGACCAAGTGGTGCGCATAGTATGCTGCTGTAGCTGGGAAGCCCAGTTGGTGAAGGTCAACATTAAGTCAGCCTTCCACCTCCTGCCAGTGCACCCAACTGATTTTAAGGGCTTTTCCTTCAACAGTCAATTTTACTTACAGACAAAACACTGCTTATGGGATGTTTGATTTCTTGCACCTCATTTGAACGTTTCAGCACCTTCCTGGAGTGGGCACTGAGGCATGGCACAGGGGTGCTGAACACGGCCCACTTTTTGGATGGTTTCTTGTTTGTGAGCCCCTGAGGCATGGGTCAGTGTGCTTGCCTGCTGTGGGAATTCAAGAAGCTGGCTGAGGAACTGAGAGTCCCTTTGACTAGGGAGAAGATTGAGGGACTTGGCATGATTCTGACCTTCCTCTGAATAGAGCTGGACGCAGAGGAACATCTCTCTTGGCTTGCTGGTGAGAGGGTGTAGGGCCTTCACAAGCTAGTGTCCAGAATGGCAGGGCTGAGTAAAGTTAATTTGGCATAGCTGCAGCACCTGGTAGATTTCTTGAACTTTGCTTGCATGGTGATAGCCCTGGGCAGGGCCTTTCTGTGGCATCTGTGTGATGCTATGTCTGGCTTATGAGCACCACACCATAGGGTATGCATCACCAGGGGCATACAAGCAGACTTAGTGATGTGAGACAAATTCTTGAAGGATTTCAATGGGGCATTCTTTTGGAGGGAGGAAACTAGCATTGAGGCCAAACTGCAGGACATGTCTGGGCTTTGGGGTTTATTTCTGGAGGTGCTAGTGCAAGGAGGATTGGCTGGCACCTTGGGTGGAAGCAGGTCTTACTAGAGAGTAGACCTGATTTTCCTTGTGTTTCCCCCTATACTAGTGACTGCACAGCTATGGTATGGTCAGCTGATCAACAAGGCAGTGCTCTTCTGGTGTGATAACATGGCAGTGGTGCAGGTAATTAATTCTCTCACATCCAGTCTTCTAGGATCATGATCCTTGTAAGGGCCTTCTTGCTGTGGTGTCTACAGGCTAACGTCTTGTTCAAGGCACAGCACAATGGAATAGCCCTGTCTTGCAAAGAGATGAAATGCCTCAGAGAACTGGCCCCAAGATCTGACCCCCACCCAACCATGTTGTTGAGCCACCCTGAGCCTGCTTCAGTGGGGAGGGCAGTATATAAATCAAATCAAATAAATAAACCAGGATGCCACCAGAACTGTGGAAGCTTGGAGGGCTGAGGTGGAGCAGGCTGTAGAAATTTCCCTTGCACCTAGCATGAGGATGGTATATGCCCAAGCAGGTAGGTGGCAGGTCGGGCTACATGGGGTCTGACCAATCCTAGTGGCTCACTTGATGTAATACTTTATAGAATTAAAAGGTAAGGGGCAGGCATTTCATACAATCAGGGGAAACCTGGTGGCACTGGCATTCACCAGCCAAGCCAAGGGGATGACAGAGGTGACGAAGATTTCCACGTTCAGAGGATGTGGGTGGTCCCAGGAGGTGGAAGTATAGGCAGATGCTAGGGAGCCCATGTCCTCCACTGTCTTAAAAGGGCTGTGCTCAGCCTGGCCAGCAGTGTTGTGCTTCAGCGTATGAGGCATGGCTATTCCTTGCTGCGACCCTTACAGCATTCTTTGGAGCACTCTGGGTGAGTGAGCTGGTGGCCAGCTTGCTAATGGACCATTTAGGCAGAGCATTGAAAGTCCATGATGTCCACTGTGGGGGAAAGGGTGCACATCAAACACAGAAAGGAGCTGAGGTTGGGTGGCTCATCAGGCCAGGAGGTGCCACATTGGCTCCCAGCTCGGGCTTAGCAAGGTGGTCATGGTGGAATGGTTGAGCCAACAGGGCCCTCAATGGCCTGACCTCCTCCCACTGCTGTCCAAGGGGAGGATGGTTCCTCCACCTCATGTGCTCCTTCTACACCTGGATGGAAATTATTTGGGACTGGTGAAAGCTGACCTGGCTGACCTGGAGTGCATCAAAATGTAGGTGACTAGGGGTAGTGCTGATTTGGCCTGCCATCCTGCTGCAGAGGGCATGGTGAGGAGAGGCAGACTCTGTTAGCATGGCCTGGGTTTGGGAAAAGGTAAATAAGGAGCTATGGCTGGTCATGAATAGTTGGGACATTTTTTTGCCACATCCCAGGATACTAGCAGGTAATGAGGACTTATACTGTGAATGGCGTGCACCTATCGGATAAGAGCACTGATATCTTTTTGGAAGATTTGTGACTATGGTTGGTCCTCTTCCGGTTGGCATACAACTGACCGATATCTGAACATCCAAATATTTGAACATCAGAATATCGGAATAGCTGAATTTTTAAGGAAGACTTAGCATGGCATACTGATAATTGTGTTTTTACTCTATTTTATTGTATAAATTATTAATGTATTTTAAATTGATTTATTGTTAGAATTTTGTGTTGTGAGCCGCCCTGAGCCCGCTTCGGTGGGGTAGGGCGGGATATAAATCGAAATAAATAAATAAAATAAATGGATAGGGGATTGGGACATTTTATGCCACATCTCAGGATACTGGCAGGTAATGAGGACCTATACCATGTAGGTGGCGTGCACCTGTCAAATAAGGGCAATGATAATTTTTTTGGAAGACTTGCAGCAAGGGCTGTGGGTGTCCTTGGGCCACCCTGTGGTATATGGTCCTAAGCAGAAGCTTGGCCCTGTTTGTGGTGAATTGGTGGAAAGAGGTAAAGCCACTATGGTGGGCACCCAAAGGAACACCTACCCTTTTTTGGGGGAAAGCGGCTCCTTTAGGACCTGCCTACAGGCTTCATGGCTCAGGATGGGGAATGGGGGACTGCCTTAGGAACTGCTCTGCTCTTTGCAGCCCCGGGAGGTGGGGCCCTTAGCAGGACAGCTTCTAGTTAGCCTAGCTGGCCAGAGAACATGGCTTGATCCTGGAACAAGGGTGCTTGTCCAACTTAGGCAAGGAGGTAGTCAGAGGGCTGACACCTGCCATGTCTGATTTGCATGCCCTTGCTGCAATAATGTAAATAATTAATAAAGTGGCCCTTAGTTATTCCCAAATCTTATGTCTGCCTCTTTATTCCAACTGGGGGAGACAAAAGGTGGTCAGTGATTTACATGGTAGATGTGTGTTTCCTTCCCCCCACTGGTGCAAAAAAATAATTTCTTTTCCCTATGCTGGTCTTATGGGGACTGTTATTCCCAGTGTTTGTTTGTTTTTGTTTTTTTAAAAGTCTCCTTCTAGCATGGTTGTGTTGTAAAGTGCATATATTTGTGTATTACCTTTCTGTGCAAAGAAAGTATTAAGAGTTTTAATAAAGATGCATGTTTAATATTTGTTCATGTCTTGTGGCTTTCAAGCATCTGATGTTTATTCTATGTGGTTCTTACATTAAACAAGTTTGGCCACCGTTGACTTAGAGGGAGCATTGCATGTAGGTATTCTGTTTCTCTGTCCTTCTGCCCAATTTATTAGATTTTTTGGAGGGCTTTTCAACAGTATGTGTATTTGAGCTGCATTCTATTTGCTATTTGACATACTATTTCATAAATGCTTGGATGAATGAATCCTGTCTTCATGTACTGCTCCTACCAACCAAAATGCACTATTAGTTCACTGTTCAGCAAAACATCAGAAATGCATTTGGCTGAATGACCACTGTACTTATACTGTGCTCATACACTAAAAAGTATTTTGAAAGTATATTTTACTTGTTCATTGTATAGGCAGCAAAATGGAGGCGCAAAGATTGAAACAGTGCATTTGGCCTGCTTTGAAGTGTCTTCTCCATGAAATTCAGCAGATAAATTCAGTAATAAAGAATTTTTGAGCATCCCTAATTAGGATATTTGGCCAACACTGAATATTCTATCCTGCATCCCCTTGGACTAGATGAGAACATCCCCCATTGGCAGTATTCCTTAATTTTTCCAATTAATACATTCTTATAATCTTACCGATCAGCATGCTCTTTATTATGCCAAAGACAGCCCATTGGTTACACATAAAACAAATATAAGAGGAAAGTGAGCTTCCAGAGCCAGTGTATTAATAGAAGAGTCTAATTTAGCTTATAAAAATCCCATTTTTGCTAATAAAAAATATTTAATTTGATGTTTCATGTTAAATATCTGGAACACTGCTTGTAATAGCAGAGTGGGATATAGAGAAAGCACATATTGAAAAGAAAGTGGAAGGAAGGAAGTAGGATCCAGATAGTGATGCATGGAGGCTAAGTAAATAACAGGGCAGAATGTGGGTCAGTCAGGACACTCGCAGAATAGTCAAAGACTAGAATACATTAAAGATGGCTTAGCTCAGATAAATAATGAATAATGAGCTGTAGACTGAATCTTGCCAACATTTGAAGGCATTTCAGACATATCTGACAGTGAGATCCTATGCAGATTTCCACCCTTCTAAAGCCGTTGAAGCTAATGGTCTCAGACGGATGTAATTCTGTTTAGGATTGCACTGGGAGAATTAGAAATTAAAGGGCAAGTTTTTCTATGAAAATGTAATCCACAGAAGGCTTGCTGAAGTTAAGGAAGACGTTGCCAATTTGCAGTGACCGCAAAGGGAACATGAATATCTGATTAATGAATGTTGTGAATCAGAAGAAATAAATCACTATTTCCTGAAAAACCTACTGAAGGAAAGAAGAGATTAACATCATGTTGGTTAACTTTCATTTGCTTCTTTTTCAGGTTCCCCTCTTTCTTCCAGATAAATCCTTCCAATTCTTTTGTAAATAATAAAATGTGAAATAGAAGCAAAATTGCAAAGAAGGGCTATCCTGGACAGAAAGGCTGTCAAGCATATGCAAGCATTCACTGCACCTAGAGTCACCTGATGGGGCAAATAATGCCTCCCCTGAGCCATCTGGGGAAAAGTGCAGGGGAGAAGATAGCAGCCTCCCCATGCCATCCAAATCAAGCTCCTCCAGCATTTTTAAATGAGCCTTTCTGACTGGCTGTAACAGAGAGACAGGGGCCTCTGAGCCCTGAAGCACCAACACTGTGGTTCACAGTCACAGCCTTGTTCCAATTCGCCCTAGTTTCTGCCTTTAAACAGTTACTCCCTCTCTCCCTAATTGCCTGAGGCCAAGTGAAAGCAGCTGAGTCATGAGCGGGAATATATAGCCCTTCTGCTCCCATAGAGCAGAATGGGAGCTCTCTGGTTGGCAGTCAGGGCTGCCTGTCAAGCTTTGGAGGGCCAGGATTTGTGTTTCCAGGGCTCTAGAAGGGCTGCAGAAGTCCATTCCTCATTGTCTGGCCCATGATCCACTTCCACAATCCTCCATGAGAATCAGTTCGGTTTGTGGGAGATGCAATTGCTGAAGCTCCCTGAAGCTCCCTGCATAACAGCATTTAGATGCCGATTCCATCCAAACAACCTCCTCAGATTCCATCAAGGACATTGTACCAATTATATAGTTGCTGGGGGAGGCAAAGGCGAAATCAGAACTGCCTCCCTTGAAAACAAAGTGAAAATAGCGAAAGTACTCACCAGCCGGGACGATACCGAGGACGGCGAGGGCCGCGGCCGGGAAACGCCGGGCGCGGGCGGAGGGCCGCGGAGGGCCGCGGCGGGAAAGTGCTGGGTGCAGCGGAGTGGAGTTGGAGTGTGGAGCGCTGAGGTCGGTGAGCGGGCGGCGCCGAGGTCTGAGAGCAGTCGGCGGAGCGTGCCACCGGAGGAGAGAAGTGCCGACCGGGGAGCTGGGGAGCTGGAGGACGCCGGAGAGAGGTTGGAGGCTGCGGCATTTGTGCAGCGGCGGCAGCGGCGTCCGGGAGTTCAAGACGGGGCGAGGTGCCGGCAGGACGACGGCCCTTCCCCCCCCCCCCTTCTCCCACTACGAAGACCGGAGGCCTGTGGACTGGAGTGGTGGGGAGTGGAATGAGTGGACGCCGACGAGAGGCTAGAGGTAGTGGCGACGGCGTGAGAGAACTGTGGGACAGGGCGAGGTACCAAGGCAGCGGGTCTGCCGGTGGGACGACGGCCCTGGCTTCTTCCCCTCTCTTCCTTCCCCCCCTCCTCCCATTGTCAGAACTGAAGGTCTCCGGGCCTTCTGGATGGCGTGTTGTACGCCACCTTCATGTGAGATCAACGCCTAAGACTCAGACCAAGATACCCGCACCTTACAGACATTATTGCACTTTAAATTAAGATCATTTGCACTCCATTGTCACCAGCACTTTAAAACACCTGGACTTAAAACCAGCAGCACTTTAGTCAAATAAGGACCTTTAAGACCATTTGCACTTTATTGTCCCCAGCACTTTATTTGGTACAAACTGTTCCCTCCTACCCATTGGATCCTATCTCCCAAATTATTAAGATTGGTGTAATTTATTGGTTATTTAAACTGTTAAGACTGGATTAATTATTGGTTATTTAAATTGTTTTATTGACTAGCTAATTTAATGGAACTATTTATGGCAAATTAATTGGATAGGGGATAATAATGATTGAAGAGTTTTAATTAAGAAGCCAATTGGAAATATAATTTATTATTGTTAGCTAGTGGATTGGATGGGTTACGTGGGGGGTAAATTAAATAACTATTAGATTAAGTAATTATTAGATAAAGCAACTATCAGATTAAGTAACTATTAGAATATTAGTGGGTAATTTATTTATTGATAGGCCAATTGGAGGTGGGAGGGTTGAGAGGAGATACAGTCAGTGGAGGAGCTGGTGGCACCAGTGAGAGATGATTGGTCTGGGGATTCCGGTACTCCTGGGGAGGGGAAGGTATGACGGTGGGAACAGGCAGAAATGGAAGGGAAGGAGATCGAGACGAGATAGCGCTCGACCACCTTCCAGCCTGCGTCCCATCCCGATGGTGACAGGTAAGGGGGCAAGGCGAGATTACTCGCCTCCGTCACTGGTGTTATGTAATGCCAGGTCCATTAATAATAAGACCTCTATCCTTCGGGAATTCCTGCTCGAACAGGACACGGACCTGGCATGCGTGACCGAGACCTGGGTCCGCGATGGGGAGACCGTAGCTCTCTCCCAGATCGCGCCCCCGGGATACTCGGTCTTTCACCAGTCGCGGACTAGCGGGCGGGGGGGAGGGGTGGCCCTGTTCATTCGAGAGGTTTACTCCTTCCGGGCCCTCCCGGCTCCGGAGATCAAGGGCATTGAATGTGCCGGCCTGGCGTGGGATGTTGGGGAGGGGTTGGCGATCTGGCTGGTGTACCGACCGCCTAACGCACCGGCCAGCGCCTTACTATCACTGATGGAGGCTGCAACAGGGTGGGCATTGAGGCACCCGAGACTTTTGATTCTGGGTGACTTCAATGTCCATGCCGATGACGTGACCTCCAATCAGGCGATGGACCTAGTGTCTTCCATGGCGACACTAGGACTCTCCCAAGTAGTTACGACACCCACTCACCAGGCCGGTCACATGTTAGACTTGATCTTCGCGTCGGGAGTTTTAGTGGACGATCTTGCTTCTATAGCGGTGCCATGGTCGGATCACTATGCCCTCAAGGCTCGTGTGGACGTCCCACCCCAACCCCGTTTGGGCGGCGAGCTTATTTTAGCTCGCCCGCGGAGCCTGATGGACCCGGAACGGTTCCTGACGGCTCTGCGGGATCCCTGCCCCCCTGGCGATTCCCTCGATGACCTGGTGGAGTCCTGGAATAATAGGCTCACCGGAGCCATCGACGAGATCGCGCCTAGGCGTCCTCTGCGCCCTCGCGCAAGGCCGACACCCTGGTATAACCAGGGGCTGCGTCGGCTGAAACGGGGACTCAGACGACTAGAGAGGCAATGGCGGCGTACTCGAGACGAAGCGACTCGAACATCTTATAGAGAGGTTATGAAGTCCTATGAGATGGCAGTCAAGGCCGCAAAGAAAACTTACTTTGCGGCGGAGATTGCGTCCGCAATTTCGCGCCCGGCACAACTGTTCAATACAATCCGGACCCTTACAACGCTGCCACAGGGCAGACCAAATTTTAATGAATTGGAAATTGGCTGTGAGGCTTTTGCGGATTTTTTTGCGGATAAAATCGCATCGCTCCGTTCCGACTTTCCTGCCATATTAGATACAGTTAGCGAACCTGAGGCTCCGTGCCTGTCTTCGGATCGCGTCCTGGACGGCTTCGGCGCGCTCAGCCTGGAAGAAGTTGACAGGATCCTCCTATCTGCACGCCCAACAACTTGTAAATTGGATCCATGCCCCTCCTGGCTTATTAAGACCTGCCGGAGGGAGCTAAGATATCCTATACGGGATATCATAAATAGATCCCTACTGGAGGGGCATTTTCCATCAGCGCTCAGAGAGGCGGTGGTCCGTCCCCTCTTGAAGAAAACATCGTTAGATCCGACCGAATTGGCACACTATCGGCCGGTATCGAATTTGCCCTTTTTGGGCAAACTTATCGAGAGGGCAGTGGCGTTGCAGCTACAGAGCTTCCTGGAGGACGCTTCTATCCTTGACCCCTACCAGTCTGGTTTTCGCCCGGGCCACGGGACGGAGACGGTGCTGGTCGCCCTGGTGGATGACCTTCAGCGGCATCTGGATCAAGGCGGCTCGGCAGTGCTGATGTTGTTGGACCTATCGGCAGCGTTCGATATGGTCGACCATCGGCTTCTGGCGCGCCGCCTTGCCGACGCAGGGATTCAGGGGTTGGCCTTGCAATGGTTTTCCTCTTTCCTTGACGGTCGGGGACAAAGGGTGGCGATTGGGGAGGAACTGTCCCGGAGACACACGCTTGATTGCGGGGTGCCTCAAGGGGCGGTGCTCTCCCCGATGTTATTTAACATCTACATGCGCCCCCTTGCCCAGATTGCCCGAAGGTACGGGCTCGGGTGTCACCAATATGCTGATGACACCCAGCTCTATCTGCTTATGGATGGCCGGCCCGCCTGCGCCCCAGAAAATTTGGACCGAGCGTTACAGGCAGTGGCTAGGTGGTTTAGGCTGAGCGGGCTGAAGCTGAATCCGGCGAAGACAGAGGTCCTGTGCCTTGGTCGCTGCGGCCCGGGAAGGGAAATCCCCCTGCCAGTTTTTGACGGCGCGCCACTAACAGCGTCGGGCAGGGTTAAGAGCCTGGGGGTGCTGTTGGAGCCTTCACTGACAATGGAGGCCCAGATAGCAGCCACTGCCAAGTCCGCGTTTTTTCACCTTCGGCGGGCGAAGCAGTTGGCCCCCTTCCTGGAACGTGACGACCTGGCAACAGTGATTCATGCTACGGTCACCTCGAGGTTAGACTACTGTAATGCCCTCTACATGGGGCTACCCTTGTGCCGGACCCGGAAACTGCAGTTGGTGCAGAACGCTGCTGCCCGGCTGTTATTAGGGCTCCCAAGACGGGAGCACATTCGGCCGGGGCTCCGGGATCTGCACTGGCTGCCAGTAATATTCCGAGTCCGGTACAAGGTGTTGGTTATTACCTTTAAAGCCCTATATGGCCTAGGACCTGTCTACCTTAGGGACCGTCTTTCCCCACACGTTCCCCAGAGAGTACTACGCTCGGGTTCACAAAACCTGCTGATAGTCCCCGGGCCAAAGGAGGCCCGTCTAAAATCCACCAGGGATCGGGCCTTCTCAGTAACGGCACCTTATTGGTGGAACCAGCTGCCGGAGGAGGTGCGGGCCCTGCGGGACCTAGGGCAGTTCCGCAGGGCCTGTAAGACAGCCCTCTTCCGGCAGGCCTATAATACTGACTGACAAGGAAATCTTTTGGATGGAACAAAATGCATCTGTAGACCGCCGGTTTTTATCTATCTTGCTTTTATTAATTTATGGTTTTAATTTTACTTGTAAGTGTTTTAAATTGTAGTATTTGTATTATCATGTTGTAAGCCGCCCTGAGACACTTCGGTGCGAAGGGCGGGGTATAAATCCCAATATAAATAAATAAATAAATAAATAAATTGCATTAATCATGGCTCACAAATCACAAACTGGGCCTGGTTCATGACAAATTGAGATTCATGAGCCAGTTCATACTCCTCCCTAGTCTTAAAACTACTGAGATTGCTCCATGAAAGATGAGAACAGATGCTGGGAAAGATATGCCAGAGCTCACCCTAGGCTTCAGCCGTATACTTAGTAACACCATTGCTAGTGATGTTGGGCGTTCTTAACGTAGCTAGGGATATATATTGAGAAGCCCCTAACTGGATCAGGGCAATCACAGTTGTCTAATAATTTTAATAATATTGGATGGCCGTATTAACATCCTGAATTCTCCTGCTCAGAGCAGAAATAACTATGAAAGCTACAGTGATTTTGAGAGAAAGGAAACAGCCACGTACAAGAATGGTATGGGGAATGAAGCTGAATAGTGTCCTACCACATGGATCTTAATCCCGCATAGTGCAACATAATGGGTTTCAGATATCAGTTAATGAAACGGACCATGGATTAGGAAAACAAAGGTGTATGAATGTGATTTATGATAATGCCTCAGCTGTGGGTTCAGTAATAGCATCAGGATTTCTTTTCATTCTAACCCAAGTTCATTGTCAGTGGTAATTCCATTTATGCATAAATTACTTTTACCCATTAATAAATGGATCAGATGCCAATGTTGCCACTTTGCTTATAATTCATGCTCCATTAGTGGGACAGGAAGACATATATCAATGATATTTTAGTTTTGCTTCCGATGCCATTCTCAACAGCATGATTTTTTTCTTCTTTTTCTAATTCAGTACACCATGGCTAAATTGCCAGTATGGCCACCTCTTCGTTATCCCTGTGATAAATGGTACTGTAGTATATTTATTGTATACATGTAGTATGTAATGGAATAGTCTGTTCCTCCCCTAATATGTATGTGATTTAGTTTGGTCCTATTGGGTGGAGCTTTTGTTTCAGTTTCCAGTTTTTTTATGTTAGCTGAAGTTGTTAATTCTTGGAGTTATCTCCTTGCAAATAAACAGCTGATGTTTTGAGCCAGCTTGTCTCTGGTGAATGGACCTAAGTGTCAAGCATGGTGAAATTCCATTGATAATTGATTGTTTTAGGGTCCTGCCTAACACTGGTCTGTGAAGTATCATGGAAGGTCCAACTTTGTTAGCTCTGTTATTCTCCCCCCCCCCCCTTTCTTGCTTTATTGCCTGAAAAGTAGAAGTAGTGAGAACTGAAACTAACTTGAGAAGAAGTAATCAGCACCTTCCCATACATTTCTGGTAGGGAGTGCGGCACATCTGGGGAAAGCAAGGACAGAGTCCTGATAACACTGTGAGAATGTAGACATTTATGATAGTTTATGTGTGAGAGCTACCCCGCACCCCCATCCCTTGGAATCCTTTTGAAGTAAGCCTTAAAAGTATTGTATCAATGTATTTGCAATATTACTCTCAAGAATCTGTTACACAGAAAGTATCTGTCTATCAATAAATGTAGTCTTTGTATCAACTTCAACTCGTCATTGAACCCGCATGCTTGACACTAAGGACAGGTGCCTAAATGAGTACCCTATCCTGGGAACCCACAACCAAAGGAGGACATTAAAGGTACAATTGGAAAGGCTAACCTCATGGTCTCATTATTTGGTTTTCTTGGAACAACTGAGGCAAAAAGCCCTGTTTTTCAATATGAAAGGCCCTGTGAGCAACTGTACTTGAGACAAAATGCAGAGTGTTCCCCCACGCTGTAAGAGGCATTAATTACCATTAATTGTGGCTGGGAGGCAATTGCCAGCTGTGTATATATAACCACACCATGCTTTGTTTGGTAATTGTTTTTCTCAGTAATGGAAGAACTGTTTAATCATGCTATTTAATTTAAGTTACAGCTGCTCTGGGGATTTACATGCCAAGATATATCTGTGTAAATATTGCCTTTCTCTTTTCAAATCTGCTTTTTTATTAACACCCTCAAACCAAGAGCAAATCAGCACTTGTCATGAAAAGGAAAATGGAAGGAGAATTAGAATTCCCTAATGGCAAGAAATGAGTTCCTACCATTTTGTTATGCTATAGACCTCACTTCCCACAGAGTGTAACTTCTTGTAACTTTTAAGCCTTATGCGGCCTGAGACCTACATACCTATGATTGGCCAATCAACATCTTCTGACCATCCCCGGCCCAAAGGACGTCTGGCTTGCCTCGACCAGGCCCAGGGCCTTTTCGGTCCTGCGTCCAACCTGATGGAATCAGCTCCCCAAGGAAATTCACTTCTGAAAGCACATTTTAAAAGGAACATAACTAATATCTGCCAGGTGTCATTCATTTTACCCAAACATGTTACAGCAAACCTAAAAAAAGATAGAAAACAGCTTGGCAACTGACCATAACTTTCAGAACTTAAAACATGTAGACTCTTTGGGGTTGCAGGTTCAAGTCACCCAGCTCAATCTGCTGATGGCCGGCCGGCCGGACTCCACCCCAATTCATTTGACCAGGATGCTGGAAGCAGTGGCTGGTTGGTTACAGTTGAGCTGGCTGAAGCTTAAGCCAGCCAAGATGGAGGTCCTGTGTCTGAACAGTGGGGAGCTAAGACCGGGTATCCAACTTCCCATGCTGGATGGTGTGCCTCTTGTGCCAGCTCAGAAGGTGAGGAGTTTGGGAGTGATGCTGGATGCTACCCTTTCTATGGAGGCCCAGGTCACAGCAATTACATGGTCTGCCTTCTTGCATCTTCAGCAGGTCAAACAACTGGAGCCCTATCTGACTCCCCAGGACCTAGCCACAGTGATCCATGCAATAGTCACTTCCAGGTTGGATTACTGTAACTCGCTCTATGCAAGCTTGCCCTTGGGGATGATCCGGAAACTCCAGCGAGTTCAGAATGCAGCAGCACAATTGTACAGGCAGGCAGTCGGCTGTTGCTGCGCAGTCTGCACTGGCTACCAATTGAGTACCGGATCCGTTTCAAGGTTTTAGTATTAACTTTTAAGCCTTATGCAGCCTGAGACCTACATAACTACGATTGGCCAATCAACATCTTCTGACCATCCCTGGCCCAAAGGACATCTGGCTTGCCTCGACCAAGGCAAGGGCCTTTTCGGTCCTGGGTCCAACCTGATGGAATCAGCTTCCCAAGGAAATGCAGGCCCTACCAGATTTACTGCTATTCCGGAGGGCCTGTAAAACAGAGCTGTTCCACTAGGCTTTTGGCTGAGGCAGGCGGGTGTCCTCACACCAGCTAATTGGCCTCCCTGAACTGATCGCATCATGTGTTTCAATCTGTGAAGGATGTATATATCTGTACACTGATGGTGCCTTATTTTATTTTATTTTATTTTATTTTATTTTATTTTATTGGTTTTAACTGAGTAAATTTAATTGTCTTATGATGTGATTTTAACTATTTTATTATGTTGCAATCCTCCCTGAGCCAGACCTAGGAAAGGACGGACTAGAAATTAGCAAAAAAAAAAAAGAAGGAATTATGGGAGGGGGGCAGTTATGGTTCAGGTGAAACACATGCATTTCCTTCCATGAATTTATTACTTAAATTCCTCCATGGGGCTGAAATAATAATAATAATAATAATAATAATAATAATAATAATAATAATAATAATAATAATAATAATAATAATAATAATAATAATAATAATAATAATAATAATAATAATAATAATAATAAATTTTATTTATATCCCGCCCTCCCCGCCGAAGCAGGCTCAGGGCAGCTAACAGGACATGGTATATACCATGATATTGTATAAAACAATTATAAAATACAGTTAATGAATACATTTAAAAAACAGTTACATAAAATTTAAAACTACAATAAATTAAGGTGCTATATTCAATAGATATAACAGCATCATCTTTTAGGACTTCAAATAGCTCAACTGGGATACCGTCATCTCTGCTTGCTTTGTTGTTAGTAATGCTTCCTAAGGCCCATTTGACTTCACACTCCAGGATGTCTGGCTCAAGGTCAGCGATTTCACTGTCATGGTTGTCAAGGACATTGAGATTCTTCTTGTGTAATTCTTCTGTGTATTCTTGCCACCTCTTCCTGACCTCGTCTGCTTCTGTTAGGTCCCTAAGATTTTTGTCCTTTATCATGGCCATCTTTGCATGAAACGTTCCCTTGATTTCTCCAATGTTCTTGAAAAGCAACATACATATTTCCCTCCAAACCTACCTGCACATCAACCCTGTGAGGTAGATTAGACTGAAAGATTAGACTGATCTGTGAAACTCAGGTAGGGTTACCAGCCTCCAGGTGGAACTGGAGATCTCCAAGGATTATAACTGATCTCCAGACAACAGAGATCAGTTCCCTTGGAGAAAATGGCTGCTCTGCAAGGTGGACTCTATGGCATTGCACCTGCTGAAGTCCCTCCCCTCTCAAAACCCTGTCTTCCACCAGCTCCACTTTCAAATATCCAGAAATTTCTCAACCCAGAGTTGGCCTTTTTAGCTTAATGGTTAATCTGGCTTCAAATGAGGAAAGGGAATACTGTACAAAATGTATTTCTATATAGCTGTACTTGGAAAGCATGCTGTTCCTTAATTCTAATGGAAAGACAGACTAATGAGAAAATTACTATGAAACAAACAAGCAAGAACAAGAAAAAAATGAATAATTCCATGTTATTATGTATTATTGCTTTTCTGTACTAGCAATTAGTGGCTGCCTGTGAGCTTTTACTCCTAAGAGCCCAGTTCAGCCTCTTGCTATAGATAAACTCTTATCTTATCTTATTTTTCTCCATGTGCGGCCAGCAAGAAAAGGTTAAGCTTAACTTCACCTAATTATGCCTGTGTGGGTTCTGTGGGCTAAATCAGAGATAAAGTTCACAAAACAAATTAATTTAAACCGAATTCCTTCAGTACAAATCTCTCTATCATCTAGAATGATAAAACAAAGGTACATATAAAAACTGAGTATAACAGTGAGCAGAAGAATGCTGAGTTCTATTAAATAACTGGTTTTTCCATGCAAAACTTGGTGAGCAAATGTAATTTTTCTTCCTGTTAACCAAGATACTAGATTCTTCCAACTGACTCCTCTTAAGAAAATGGACTCAGTTCCAAAGTGCTGGCTAACGCAGCAACTGGATTTGCTGTGAGTTTGAATTTGCATCTGGGGTTCGGAAGATATAACTGTGAAGTTAATAATAGAATTAAAACAATAATACTAGTTATACTAAATTTAATTCCTTCTTCATTCATTATTTTTACATATACATAATTTCCAGTTCCTTAAGCAAGTGATAAGAGCCCATAAACTTTTATACAGTTCCCCAGGAAAACAAGCAGACTCTCCTTCTCTTGCTGACTCTTCATGCATCCTTGCTTGGTTAAACCAACCAGTTGAGTAAACATACTAGCAACTCAAGTCAACGGTCAACTTCTCCTTTTCCTGTTTAGCACTGGATGTGAAGTTAACCTAAATTCTCTTTCTTGGCTTGGACAATGTCTCTTCCATAGCATTTCTCCTCAATAGATTATACTAAATCAGGGCCCTGGAAACTCATTTTGAAGAGCTGGAATATGTAGTGTTCATATGATGAGTCTTTTGTAGATGGTGTTAAAGTGGGTGAATGAGGTCCTGTAAATTCTAAATGCGGCCCCTAGTCTGGTCATGCCGAGATGCAGGAAGAAGGAGGAGGAGATTGGATTTTATACCTTGCCCTTTGTCATGGGTGCTGGGGACCCTGCAGAGGAAGTTGAGCCTGCAGAAGAAACTGTGCCCCTGCCACCTGCACCAGTGCCCCTGCCTCCTGCTGGAGAAGATCCCAGCCCCCCTGCCTCGCCCCCTCGGGTGGCGCGTGTGCGTGACCACCTCCGTCAGGACCTCAGGGATTGGAGGAGGGCGGCACGCTCATGAGCAAGGCGCTCCCTGAGCCCTGAGTTTTGAGAGGATTCTGGCCCTTCTAAGAGCAAGGATGCTTGAGTTGCAACAGGATCCTGACTGCCTCTCTCAGCCAGCAATTAGCCCAAATGGGCAACAGCCAGCAGAGGGCTATATAGCTGTAGGCTTTGGGAGGAGGCTTTGTGGACTAGTCATCTCCCTGACGCTCTAGCATCCACTCTGGCTTGACTTTGGTTTCTGGACTCCCTGACTTTGGCTTGTGACTTCTGGATTCCCTGACCTCGGCTTCTGGACCTCGGACCTGCGATACTTGTGCAGTGATTCGGATTTGGCGCCTTGGACCCTCCTGCTTACTGGCTACAGACCTCGGGCTGCCCCTGGACTTTGCCTGACCTGGCCCCAGCCGTGACACCCTTCACTTTGAGTCTCAGAGCAGCTTAAAATCTCCTTTCCCTTCCCCTCCCCACAACAGACACCCTGTGAGGTAGGTGGAACTGAGAGAGCTCTTTAATAATAATAATAAATTTTTAGTTATACCCCGCCCTCTCTGCCGAAGCAGGCTTAGGGCGGTTTACAGGACATGGTGGGTCACGCCATGATATAATAATAAATACAACATAACCATTAAAATACATTTCCTAAAAACAGCAATTATATTAAAATTTAAAATTTAAATTACAGTATAAATTAATGGTGCTACATTCTTAATATACATGTAAACATAGCTTATTGATGCGATGGTTCCATCTTAATATGGCAGCTGGAAAAGGATGGTTTTGCAAGCCTTACGGAACTAATTAAGATTAATGGCAATATAGGGTATAATTAGAGGCTACTGGGGGGCAGGGGGTTTGAGGGAGAGCCCCCAAACTGCAGGGAACCTGCAGGGGACTCTCCCCTACAAAACCCCCAAGTCCCAAAAAGATTAGGCCAAGGGGGTCTTTCAAGAACTCCTCTTTTGAGAACAGCTCTAAGAGAAGTGATTGACCCAAGGTCACACCAAGAAGAAGGCATTGGATTTATATCCCACCCTATACTCTGAATCTCAGAGCGGTCACAATCTCCTTTACCTCCCCTCCCCCCCCCCACACACAACAGACACCCTGTGAGGTGGGTGGGGATGAGAGACAAGCAGCTACCCTTTCAAGGACAACTCCTATGAGAGCTATGGCTGACCCAAGGCCATTCCAGCAGCTGCAAGTGGAGGAGTGGGGAATCAAACCCAGTTCTCTCAGATAAGAGTCCGCTCACTTAACCACTACACCAGACTGGCTCTGACAATGCCATCCTAAGCAGAGTTATACCTCTTTAAACCCTCCCTCCCCTTTCCATCTCCACCCACACGCTTCTAGCAAGAAAGATAAGAAGACAATGGATGGATTCTTCTGACAAGCACAATGTGCATTGAAGAAGAATGAAGAAAAGTCAAAGTGCTTGGGGCTCTATGAAGAAAGGTTAAAGTGCTTGGGGCTTTTTAACTTGAAGAAACTATAACCGAGGGGTGACATGACAGAGGTTTACAAAATTATGCATGGAATAGGTAAGGTGGAGAAATAAGTACTTTTCTCCCTTTCTCACAATACAAGAACTAGTGAGTAGGCGTGTGAAAAAAAATAATTCGAAATTAATTGGATTCGGAAATATACAGGGCCAAAATATTCGGAATACTGTATATTTCCGAATACTGGTACTCGGAATAGCCGTATATTCGGTAGATGTACAGCTATTTCTGAATATACGGCCCCATTATACCCTGTGGCCATTGAAATCAATGGCAAAATAGGGTATATTGGAAGCTGCCGGGAGGGGAGGGGGTTTGAGGGAGATCCCCCATATTTGCAGGGGACCTGCAGGGAACTCTCACCTACAAACCCCCCAAGTCCCAAAAAGATTGGGCCAGGAGGTCCCATTTTAGAGGCACCCAAAGAGGGTGCTCCTATCCCATCATTATACCCTATGGGCCATTGAAATCAATGGCAACATAGGGTATATTGGAAGCCTCCTGGAAAGGCGGTTTCCCTGGTTTGAGGGAGAGCCTCCAAATTCACAGGGGACCTGCAAGACACTCTCCCCTACAAACCCCCCAAGTACCAAAAGGATTGTGCCAGGGGATCCCATTCCAGGGGCACCCAAAGAGGGTGCCCCTATCCCACCATTATAACCTATGGACCATTGAAATCAACAGCAACATAGGGCATAATTAGAGGCTACTAGGGGGCAGGGGGTTTGAGGGAGAGCCCCCCAAACTGCAGGGAACCCGCAGGGGACTCTCCCCTACAAAACCCCCAAGTCCCCAAAAGATTAGGCCAGGGGGTCCCTGTCTTTGGGCTCCCAAAAAGGCCCATTGCCACCAATGCTGGGAAAAGCTCAATTAGCCACTTCCTCCACTATAATTGCTGTGGGGAAAGTGGCTCTGGCCAGAGCGAGTTTGAGGGAGAGGCCCCAAAACTGCAGGACAGCTTCAGGGGACTCCCCCGCATGCAACCCCCCTGGCCAAAAAAGACTGCACCCATCTGTGGGCACCTCAAAAGGAACACTGTTTCCAATGGTGAGAAAAAAGACAATTAGAGCCACTTCCCCCACTGTAATTGTCGGGGGAAAAGTGGCTCTGGGGAGAACGGGGTTTTGAGGAGAGCCCCCCAAACTGCTGTGCAGCTTCAGGGCACTGTCCCACACAAAACGCACAAGGCCAAAAAAAAAAAATCGACCAGGGGGTCCAATTCCTGGGGCACCCAAAACCAAACCTAACTTCACACCAGAGAATCTCTATAGGACCCAAATGCACTACATTCACCTATCTACTCTATGAAACGCTGACCTGGAACCAATATAAACCCAGTTGCCAACTTCACTGCCACGCAAAACGCAATCTGCTCAAGGCTGCAGCAATCCAAGATGCCAGCTCTCCAGCCCTGCCCCCCAAAAACACGGGGAGAGCTAGCCAAGCACAGCAAGCATGCTGGTTCTGGGTCTTCCCTGCCACAGAACACACAATCTACAGATGCCAGCTCTCCAGCCCTGCCCCAAACAATGTGGGGAGAGCTGGCCAAGCACAACAAGCATGCTGGTTCTGGGTCTCTCACCCAGATGTCATCTTCCCTACCACAGAACAAACAATCTACAGATGCCAGCTCTCCAGCCCTGCCCCAAAGAACACGGGGAGAGCTGGCCAAGCACAACAAGCCTGCTTGTTCTGGGTCTCTCACCCAGATGTCATCTTCCCTGCCACAGAACACACAATCTACAGATGCCAGCTCTCCAGCCCTGCCCCAAACAATGCAGGGAGAGCTGGCCAAGCACAACATGCGTGCTGGTTCTGGTTCTCTCACCCAGATGCCAGCTTCCCTGCCACAGAACACGCAATCTACAGATGCCAGCTCTCCAGCCCTGCCCCAAACAACACAACTTTCAAACAAGAGAAACGGTGGACCACACCTAGCTCCACATCATTCTGTATCTGACACAAAGCAAGAAACATTTAGACTTACCTTGAGTGATGAATGGTTGGCTGGTCCAGGCTCTTTTGCGTTACACAGGGTGCACCACGAGGAGGTGAGCCAAAGTTGCACCCCAAATGAGGAAGATCACTGGGAGGGCCTCAGATTGTGTGAGAGGAAGGGAACCATTCCTTCTCTCTCAGCTCAGCAGTATTATTAGGCATGTGTGGATGGGGACTGGGGAAATTTGGATTGCTTTGCAGATTTTAAACCAGCATTCACTTTTGGTTTGGGGATGGATGTGGGGTACGGGGGGCGGGGTGCACTGCCAATCAATTTGTGAGTGAGTTTTTGGGCTGTCTTTGGACTCTAGTCTATGTTTAGTGGGAGAGCGTTTTACAATCACCTTCCAAACGCGAGCCAAGAGAGGATGCAGGCACAAATAGGTGCTCACTTCATTCACTCTCAAAGTCTACGCTCGAGGAGCCAAACAGAGGCAAAACTGCTCACTGGTGCAGGCAGATAATGACTTTAGGATTCTGTGTTTGCCCCTCATGTCATTTTTTTTTTTGGGGGGGGGGCTATTGTGAGCAAAAGACACCTAATTTCAGTTATAAACGGACATCGTAATCACCCGTTTGGGTGCCAGGGCGCCTGGAATATCAACTCACACACATCTGCTGTGAAACGTGGGTTTTATCTACCATTTTATAAGAGACTTATGTGAATACTAACAGCCTCAGAGTTACAACAGCAGTCTATATCTCTGGAAGAGTGCTAGCCAGGAGTACAGATGGGTTTCCAGCCGCTCCATGCATTCACCATCTTGGTCGTTGCAGTGGAAGAAGTCGCGTCGCCAGGAACTGTCCGGGCAAGTGGTTTCCAGCCTTGACCATGAAAGCCATGTTGGTAGGCTAACATCATCAGCGACCATCTTCCTGCAGTGCCAGACTCCACGACAGAGAAGCAAGAGGCTCACGTACTCAACAGCTGTTACATCTACATAAGGCAATCAAGCTTAGCTTAGGCATGGATCCTGCCAGACCGCCCAAGTCTTTGTCAAACGGAACTTCAGACAAAGGACTGTGCCAGCCAGAAGAGCAAGAAGAGGAAGGCCAGTCTCCCCCAGAGCCAGAAGTTCTTTGTCTAGATCGGGTGTCACCTAAGGTACCAATTTGGCCCTCTATTAAGACACCGCCACAGAAACAAAAATGCAGAAGAGCAAAACCAATCAAATATTCATTGCCCTTGCCCAAATATAAGATAGCCCTTAATACTGTAGCCAAACACCCAGCCCCCAGCCCCTATCAATCTGGAGGATCCGCCATCAAGTAAACACTGGGCAACTATCACTGGAGAGCCAGAAAGGTCTGAGACAACAGGATCAAGAAGTTGCCAACAAATCCCACAAAGCAGACAGAGCGAAATATGAGCAACCAAATCAGGCTCTGACAAGCAACACCCACATAATCTGTTCTCGAAGGGAAAATATTCAGTCCAGTGAGCACAAAATGCTGTTGCATTTCTCCCAAATCTGATGCTGTTGAGAGCCAGCAAGACCTCACATGCACCTTTAGATATGTTTGGATAGCTTGTTTAATCTCCTCCACCCATGCTTCCACCCATGCCTTGCCCAAACTGTCACTTTGGAGCCTCTCCCTGTCCCATTGTTACCTGGAGATCCATTCAGGTGACCAGAGTCAGGTCTGCTCATTGGCTGGAGGTGGGCATCCAATCAGGTACCCAGAATAGACTGCCAACCAACAAGCCAGCCCCTGTTTGGGAGGACCTTTTCCTTTCCAAAAATAATATAACCAGAGAGAAAGCCATGCTCACTTTCTCTACGCCTGAGCAATATGTAACCAGATTGTTCCTCCCTCCCTACTCTAAGTAAGGAGTATCAGGCATTGCATATCGCAGTGCATGTTTATATCTTCTAGTTGTGACTGGACCCTCTATCAATTTCATATCTCTTTTTTTAAGGCCTGTATGTATGTTGTATGATTTTATACCCGTGTATGTTTCCCCTTATTCCTTAAATAGAACACCCCATTGATTATTAGACCATCTTGTCTCATTACTGGGAGGGTAACTCTCAAAGCAGACGCCTTCTGTATACACAGGTTTTTAGATCTCGCTAAAAGGCTGATTGCCCACCACTCTAAATTCCTCAAAACCATATTTTTAGAGCAACTGGCTTAACACTATCACCTCGCACTTCAATTAGAATGGTGCTGCAGCAGAAGGAGACAGGAAAGTTATATTCCAGGCGGAGGACGAGGTAGCGGCGGCGATTGGATTTATATCCTGCCCTTCACTCAGAGTCTTAGAGCAGTTTATGATCCCCTTTCCCTTCCTCAACCCACAACAGACACTCTGCGATGTAGGTGGGGCTGAGAGAGCTCTCACCAAAGCTGCCCTGTCGAGGACAACTCCTACAAGAGCTATGACTAACCCAAGGCCATGCCAGCAGGTGCAAGTGGAGGAGTGAGGAATCAAACCCGGTTCTCCCAGATAAGAGTCCACACACTTCACCACTACACCAAACTGGCTCTCCTCCTCCCCCACAACAGACACTCTGCGATGTAGGTGGGGCTGAGAGAGCTCTCACCAAAGTTGCCCTGTCGAGGACAACTCCTACAAGAGCTATGACTAACCCAAGGCCATGCCAGCAGGTGCAAGTGGAGGAGTGAGGAATCAAACCTGGTTCTCCCAGATAAGAGTCCACGCACTTCACCACTACACCAAACTGGCTCTCCTCCTCCCCCACAACAGACACTCTGCGATGTAGGTGGGGCTGAGAGAGCTCTCACCAAAGTTGCCCTGTCGAGGACAACTCCTACAAGAGCTATGACTGACCCAAGGCCATGCCAGCAGGTGCAAGTGGAGGAGTGAGGAATCAAACCTGGTTCTCCCAGATAAGAGTCCACACACTTCACCACTACACCAAACTGGCTCTCCTCCTCCCCCACAACAGACACTCTGCGATGTAGGTGGGGCTGAGAGAGCTCTCACCAAAGTTGCCCTGTCGAGGACGACTCCTACAAGAGCTATGACTAACCCAAGGCCATGCCAGCAGGTGCAAGTGGAGGAGCGAGGAATCAAACCCGCTTCTCCCAGATTAGAGTCCATGCACTTAACCACTACACCAAACTGGCTCTCATATTAGTGGGAGAAGTAGCCTGGATCCAGCCTAGCATTGCCAATGCCACCAATTTTTACCTGAATCAAAGCGTTAGGCAATCGTTTCCCTGCCTGAGGTTTTGAAGGAAGCCCAGAGAGTATTGTTAAAACTGTTTGTGCCACATAGTCCTAACTGCCGCTTACAAAGATTTCAGTTGCAACATGGAGCCACTTTACCAATGTCTTCTCCACTAGTAGCGCCACTACTCATGCTTGGATTGGAAGTGAACATGTGTACTGGTTTACAGGCTCTGAGTATCGGCTGCCAGAAGTCAGGCAAGGCGGGGTCACTCAGTCCAAGGTCAGGAGTCCAAAAGTCAGGAAAGGCAGAGTTGGTGGCTTGCTATTTATCATACATGTTGTATCCATGCCTAACAACCTCACTTAGCTGGTTTTTATAGTCCCATGCCTAAGGGACATACTTGCAACCAGCTGCTCAGAAGCAGCCCTGCAACTACTCATCTTTGTTATCAGCAAGCAGCTTGCATCAGACCAGGAGGCATGCACTCTGCTGTCTTGTCTGTAGCTCTGTTCTCAGCCTCCGTCTGCAGTGTTCTAAGGGTGTGGGAACAGCCAACGGAGGTTCACTCTGCTGTCTTGTCTGTAGCTCTGTTCTCAGCCTCCATCCGCAGTGCTCTAAGGGTGTGGGAATAGCCAACTGAGGTTCACCTGCTGAATCAAGGCTAGAGGGTGTCAGTGGCTCCACACCGGCTGTTAGCTGTGACTCCTGACAAGTTTGCAGCTCATTTTCCTGCTGATCAACTTCCGTTAACGCAAGGTTGACTACTTGGGGCTCCTCCTTTCCTGAGGAGCCCTTGCTAAAGTTGAGCCCTGGCTGACCGATGACAACATGATTAAACCACCGTATTCTATTCTATTCTAAGGTATAATTCACCATTTTACAATTTAGCTATGGAGTTCATATTGTATATTTTATTTCTAAAAAGCTGCAAAACTCACAAGGTCCATCATCCCTGGCTACAAAAAGGTGGCTTAACTGCCAAATGGCTGTATACAAGTTGCACCAGTCCCACAGAGTTGAGGATCTGTGTATATTTAGCAAACTGTAACAAAAATTGCCCTATGGCTAAGCAGATAATTATTTTACTACTGCCATGAAATAAAATAAACCATAATTCCCTGGAGCCCATTTAAATTACTCGCTGTAAATGTACTTTGATTGCAATTCACAAGACTGGGACTTTAAAAAAAAAAAACAGCTGTAAAATATCTAAGTACAGTCTGAAGGATGAAGGGTTTGGTGAAGGAACTCTATCATGGGCTAGGTGCTGTAATGGTATAAACAAACGTAGCCTGGATGTAGGTAAAGATACTGTACCAGGAAGGGGAAATTGGCAGAAATTACTTGTCTTCTCAAATTAGCAGTAAACTGTCTGGATCCAAATCTCTGGTGGTAGTATCATAGATCAAACTTGAGGAGCCACAGATCTGGCATGGATTGACTAATAGCCATGTAGCTATTAGCTTGAAGTAACAAGACTGCAGTGTGAAGCCACCAACCTGCACTGAAGAAGTTTGAGCCACTATGCCACATTTATAAGACAAGTAGGCACCTTGAGTGCACTAATAAGAGTGATAGCGATATATCTCTTTTCTGTGTTTGTGGAGAATGTGTCATAAAAAGCTACTAAGAATGCAGATAGATGATCTGGCAATTAACTGAGTTAGTAGTGCAATAAATACTAAAGAAGAACCTGACAGGCATGTAGGAAAAACAGAGAGGCTGTAACTCAGTGGTAGAGTACATTTAGACATTCTGAGGTTCAGTCCATGCACATCAAAGGATCTCAGAGAACTGATGCTGAAAAAGGCCTTTTCCTGAGATATGAATAGCTGCTACTGCTCAGATTATACAATACTGAGCTAGATAAACTAACAATCAAACTCAGTATATGTCTGTATGCATGTGCTCTCAAGTTGCATCTGACTTACAGTGACTCCAGCAAAGGACTTTCAAGGCAAGTGAGAAGCAGAGGTTTTGCCATTGCCTCCCCCTGCACAGTCTTCCTTTGCGGTGTTTCTAAGCTGAGTGTTCAGGTGTGCCTTTTCAGGCCTGTTTTTTGCTTGCTTGGAGGTAATACAAATTCCCATCTACCTGCTAGCAAGATGGCAACAGCTCCTTTTGCTAAAAAAAAAAAAAAACTCCATTAAAATTGACTAGGCAGGAAGCCCCTTTTCTGATGTTGTTGACATGTTAATGGAGATAGCATCTCAGATGCCAGAGTTTAGTCAGAGTGAATGCTCTATGCACTTCAAATTAGTCAGCAGGAGACAAAGGGGAACAACACTGATAACAAACCAGTGCTCTGTTCCCCAGGCTATGTCATTAGAGCAGAACGAGAAGCTGACAGGGATAAGCAACTGAAACCGGTATCCCAGAAAATGTAAGACTTATTGCCTTTCTGGCTTCTTGCAGATCATGGTGATCTATGGGATTAGTTTAGTCCAAATCAGTCATCGATCTGGTGGAGATGGACAATTTTTTACTTGATAGCCACAGAGAAGCTGTCAGAGATCCTTAGCTGATAGCTATCTAATCCCCTGACCTACTGTGCGTTGAGTTTGGATGCATCCAGGACATGTTGATAACAGAAGTTGACTGTTGATAACATCAGTGACTGC
The DNA here is from genome assembly GCF_032191835.1 of Heteronotia binoei. Lineage (NCBI taxonomy): Eukaryota > Metazoa > Chordata > Lepidosauria > Squamata > Gekkonidae > Heteronotia > Heteronotia binoei. Next base: position 185,045,880 of record NC_083243.1, on the reverse strand, counting down.
ACACATTATTATTTTTGTTTAACAAATGCCTATCACACACAAAGTGAGATGAGAATTAAAGTGAAGAGGGACTGCACGATACATATTCTGAACTATTTGATTGTGAGAACATTGGAAGCTTAAGCTCTTGCTACCTATTCTGAGGTTCAGTTATTAACTATTACTGAATTGAGTATGCTTGTAGCAAGAATGGCAGACAAATTACTTGATTTCACTCTGTGCAACAAAGGTTTAGAGCTTGAAAGCTGGTAGAAAATATCTCATATAAGAAACCTGTGTATCGCCACCAGTTCCTGCCTTCAGTGATAGTGACTCAACAACAACAACCTTTATTGGCATAAGAAGAAGAAGAAGATATTGGATTTATATCCCGCCCTCCACTCCGAAGAGTCTCAAAGCGGCTCACAATCTTCTTTACCTTCCTCCCCCACAACAAACCCTGTGAGGTGGGTGGGGCTGGAGAGGGCTATCACAACAGCTGCCCTTTCAAGGACAACCTCTGCCAGAGCTATGGCTGACCCAAGGCCATGCCAGCAGCTGCAAGTGGAGGAGTGGGGAATCAAACCCGGTTCTCCCAGATAAGAGTCCGCACACTTAACCACTACACCAAACCGGCTCTCCAACAGCATAGATGTGCATAACCAGCAAGGGAAAAAACATATATTACCCCAATATTTAAAACTTTCCTCTCCTCTTAGAAGCACAGCACAGATATTTTGCCACAGTCTCAATAAACTCAGGGAATGAGAGGACAATAGGAAAAGAGACAACCATCAGATTGTCCCTCATGATTTCAAAGAAGCGGATCTAAGTAAATGGCATGAATATCACAGTAAAATGTACAATGCAGGAGAACATGTTCAGTACTTTCTATATCCCTTGAACCACAACCACTAAACCTGTTGGAATATGGAATTTTCTTAAACCTCCCATACAGCACAGCAGAAGGAAGGACATTAAAGCGAACTATCATGAAGGCTCTACGAAGGTTAGGGGAAGTCAAGCAAGAAAGATACGTTGCCAAAGTTCCACTAGAGGAGATCCCCCACCCCAAACGGGAACATCTGTCAAAGGCAAGGCTTCTGAGTTCCTGCATTTCAATATCTACAGGTCATCGTTTAATCAAAGCAAATGCAGTCCTCTCAGGGAGGGAGACTAAATCATCAAAACTGAACCCAGTTATGGAGATTTCCCCCCTATATTTGGGTAGCTATGCAGATAATTGGGGTTCAGAAAGCGTGTATGCAATGAGACTATTGGGGCTACTCCTAACATGTAAACATAACCAGAATTTAATTGTTGTAATCCAGGCTTTTGTCTCTAGGAGTCTTTGATTGGTCTCCAAGCATAAAGCTTCGTAGGGCACACACGCTGGCAACCCTAATATTTTCCTTAAAAATTGGATTGTATTTGTTCTACTGCTTTATTGAGGGCTGCGATCCAGATTGGAATACCATAAAGCAGTTTAGCACTGATTTTGTGGTTAAAAACTCTAAGGGCTGCAGGAGTGTATTGATTTCCCTTAGTATAATAGAAACGAGTGATTGCGAGTTATGTTACTATCCAGAATTGGTTGGACTCAAACAAAGCTGGTGGGATGAGCTTGATGGGACTCAAAACAAAGTCACCGGGAGTTCAACTGAAGGAAAATAGCATAGTGCCTCATTAGCACTAGCAGTTCTGAGTCATCAGTGAGTGGGATCACACTTTACATTCCATGAACTAGCTGTAGCTATATCCAGTATCTTAATAGCGTGTGGGAACTTTTACATGCACTGGAGTCTTCAGGTTCAATCACTTCAGGTTAATTAGATCGTAGACATGTATTCCTAATGAGGTGAGCTGCAGAATATCTATTGGTTAATTAGTTTATTGCCACTACATGCTTTTAGTCATGTATGCAGAGTGGGGGACAGAAGACACAAGGTTAAACCACCAAGTAGGCAAGATGGAGTTTAGAATTAGTCAATCGGGATGTTGTTAGGTTTTTTTTTCTTCCAATGTAACCCTTCCTATATTTTCTTTAGTAAAATTTTCTTAAACTAAATACACATGTGAGGTGGTTCTGAATTGCTCCCATAGAATAACGAAACAACAGTAATTGCAGTAAATTAAGGGCAGCTTTATTAATATATTAGAAGAAGAAGAAGATATTGGATTTATATCCCGCCCTCCACTCCGAAGAGTCTCAGAGCGGCTCACAATCTCCTTTACCTTCCTCCCCCACAACAGACACCCTGCGAGGTGGGTGGGGCTGGAGAGGGCTCTCACAGCAGCTGCCCTTTCAAGGACAACCTCTGCCAGAGCTATGGCTGACCCAAGGCCATTCCAGCAGGTGCAAGTGGAGGAGTGGGGAATCAAACCCGGTTCTCCCAGATAAGAGTCCACACACTTAACCACTACACCAAACTGGCTCTCAATTAAACAATAACCAAACAGCAAAAGCTGCAGGACCAGTGAAGGCAAGGAGTAACCCTTCACAGTGGAAGAGCCCCAGCTCCTGGCGCAAACCAACTGACTGGGTAGCATCCAGGCAGCCCACATGTGAGCCAAACCTTGGCCATGCCGTCCTTTCAGGCTGCAAAGCTATCCAGGGAAACTGACCAGGAGGCCTCACAGGCCACTAGCATGACGCGTTGGGAGTTCGCTCTCCAGCTGTTGTTGCAATACAGCTTTGTTAGGCGGGGAGGGGAGGCTGCATAATTGGAGCTCTCTGCACAGATCCTGCCTCCTGCCTGCCACACGCCAAGGGACAAGCCTCCACTTAGTCACCTGCAACCCTCCAATACAGCAGGAGGTCACAGAGCCCTTGCCACAACTCATCCAAAAAGACTGTTTCCCCAGTCAGGTAGGTGTACACCATCATCTTGATAGAGGTGAGCCATCTCAGGTTAAATGCCCAGGTGAGGTAAGAAGACCCCCAATCTGGCCTCCATAGCCTTCCGTTCTCCTGGTCGGCCTTCCACTGTGACCACTAGATCCCATCCGTCCAATGCCCACTTACAAAAACACCTCTGCATTATGAACATATGAAGCTGCCTTATACTGAATCAGACCTTTTGGTCCATCAAAGTCAGTATTGTCTTCTCAAACTGGCAGCGGCTCTCCAGGATCTCAAGCTGAGGTTTTTCACACCTATTTAACTGAAATCATGATACAAATCCTAGCCTGTGGATCTCATCCATGTCCTGGATAATCAGCGCCTTGCCCTTCACAACTGCCAGACCATTGCAACCAAGATGGATCACCGGCACATCCAGAAGTGTTTCAGGGCATTAGAATAACAACGGGAGCAAGCCATCCCAGTGCATGCCACGGCATTCCTGCCACTTGAGGAAGGCTCATTTGCTCAACCCCAGCCGCAATCCTATTTCTGAGTGCTCTGTGACCAGGGATGAGGATCTTTTTTATGTAAAACAATTTTTATTATTCAGCAACATTAATCGATTAGTATCCAAAAATAAACGTCAAAATATCGCATCATAATTCTCCTCTCCCTCCCCCCTTTCTGTGACTTCCCCGGTGCATTCTGCTTAAAATATAAAAAGAATAAAAGGTAATATTAACCTTTTTTAAAGAAAAAAAACCCTATTTTTAAAAAAAGGACTTATAACTATAATAAAATACAAATAAGAGCAAAGTTACTTACTACTATTATGATCTACCTTAATTTATAATCCTTTTATAGTACTTAATACTTAACTTAATACTTAAGATCAATGTTTACAAAGCGGTTGTGATGACAACCCTCATCTACGGCTCCGAATCGTGGGTATTATACCATCATCACCTGCGACTCCTTGAACGCTTTCATCAGCGCTGCCTTTGCACCATCCTCAACATCCACTGGAGTGACTTTGTGACCAACACTGAAGTCCTCAAGCGGGCGGAGGTTATAAGCATCGAGGCACTGCTGTTGAAGACGCAGCTGCGCCGGGCAGGGCATATTTCCAGGATGGAAAACCACCGCCTTCCCAAGATTGCCCTGTATGGCGAACTTTCCACCGGCCATCGAAATAGAGGGGCACCAAAGAAGAGGTACAAGGACTCCTTGAAGAAATACCTTGGTACCTGTTGCATCAACCATCACCAGTGGTCTGACCTGGCCTCAGATCGCAAAGCATGGAGGCACACCATCCACCAGGCTGTCTCGTCCTTTGAGAACGTACGCATAGCTGGTCTTGAGGACAAAAGGAGATTGAGGAAGAATCGTACTGCTACAGCACCAATCCCAAATCAGACTTTTCCCTGCAGCCATTGTGGCCAGACCTGCCTGTCTCACATTGGTCTCGTCAGCCACCAGCGAGCCTGCAGCAGACGTGGACTACTGCACCTTTCTTAAATCTTCGTTCGCGAAGTCAAGCCAAGAGAGAGAGAGACAATACTTAACATTTGCCTATCTGAATTATAGTCCATTGGTCCCAAACCTTATAAATGAAAAAAAAAAACACATTATATACTTCTATAATTCCACTATAACTATAACACTTGATAGCACTTTACTTTAAAAGAAAAACATTAACCATTATTAAAAATCACCAAGTGTCCTTTCACCTTCCATTGTTTTTCAACATGCTTTTGAAATTTCTCCCATTCCTTGTTAAAGTTATCTATGTCAAGTTCTTTTGACCAGTGATGAGGACCTGAGCCTTTCCCCAAGCCATTATGGCACCTGAAAAGTAAACAGGAACAAGAGCATTTATTAACATGCCACAGAACTAACGGCTCAAAGCTCAAACATAAGAACAGAATGCCAATAAATATCACCAGCCCCACTTCTTGATTGCTGTTCCTGAGTAGACCATAGCAGCCACTGTTGAGGCAGCCCCATTCTGGAAAGAATGTGTTCTGAACTGAACACCCTTCAGCCCAGGGCTTCCAAGGCTCGGTTTGTCACTGCCCCAAACTAGAATTTCGTAAGGGGGAAAAGGTCCTCATGCTGGAACAAAGACCCCTCCGAATCTCCTCTCAAAGACACATACCTCCTCAGGGCAGAAACTGGGCAGAGCTCCTGTTGCTGGCATTCTCCTAAGGCAGTGGTCCCCAACCTTTTTGGCCCCAAGGACCGGCTCCAGGGCCAGCCTGCCGACCGCAGCCCAGAGCAGGCAGGGTGGGGGGACCCAATTCGGCCTCCCCCCGCGATGCCTCCTCCCTCCTGTTATCCTCCCCCATTTTCCTCTTCCCTCCCTCGCCCCCACGCAACTTTACCACTTCCTCCTCCCCCCATTTTCCTCCTTTCTCCTCCCCCCCGTGCAGCCTCGACACCTCTTAAAGGTGCCACTTGACTCCTACTTTGTTCTACTGCTTCAGACCAATACAGCTGCCCACCTGGATCTATCCTCCTCCCCCCTTCCATTTTCTTCCCTTGTCCCCCCTGTGCAGCCTCGTCACCTCCCCCCCCTTTTCTCCATTTTAAGGCTGGGGAAGGGGTGGTGAAGTCCTCCCAGGCCACACCCCCCGCCAAACATCTGCAGGGGAAAAACTACAGCAGCCAGTGGCAGCCGAGGGCATGTCACACCCCAGGCAGGCAGCCTCCAAAGCGCTTCAATGCCCCCCCGCCAGGCCTGCGGTGCTCAACCCCCTTCCCTTTCCATCCCATTCCATCGCCTTCCCCCCCCGCCTGCAATCACAGTGTGCCACCGCCACCAGGGCGGGGGGGGGGGGAGGCAACTGGACAAGAAGGAAAAGGAAAGAGGGGGTGGGTGGCAGTGGTGGGCTCGGAGGAGGAAGCAGACACGCCGTGGTCAGCAGGACGGGGGGAAGGCAACCCAGTGCCAGTAGCTGAGGAGGAGAGGGGAGGAGAGGGGGAGCAGCTCATCTGCCACTTCCACTGCTGTTCATCCCCAACCTCCCCGGCTAGGCAGTGTTTCCCACCAGACTCTTGCCAAAGATGACACTCATTGGGCTGCTCATTCGCCCCTCTGGGAGTGGTAGGCCTCTGGGAGCAGAGACGGGTGCTGTGATGGTGAGGGACTATCTTTTGGAGCCCAACAAGACACAGGAAACGTCTCCTTTGGACTACTGGGTTGTGAAGTAGGGGGTCTGGCTGGTCCTCTTCTCTGTGGCCAAGGCATTCCTCTCATGTCCAGCAACGAGTGTGCAGAGCGAGCACATCTTTTCACATATCGGCGATATTGTCTGCCCACATTGCAATCGCCTGCATCCCTGGACAGTTGAGCAGTTGGTCTTCCTGAAGGTCAACTTGCCTCTGTTCAGCTCCCCGAACATAGACTTTGAGAGTGAATGAAGTGAGCACCTACTTATGCCTGCATCCTCTCTTGGCCCGTGCTTGGAAGGTGGTTGTAAAGCGCTCTCCCACTAAATATAGACTAAAGTCCAAAGACAGCCCAAAAACTCACTCACAAATTGATTGGCAGTGCACCCCCCTCTGCACCCCTCATCCATCCCCAAACCAAAAGTGAATGCTAGATTAAAATTTGCGATGCAATCCAAATTTCCACAGTCCCCATCCACACATGCCTAATAATACTGAAAGCAGACCTTGAGCAGATTGTGTTTTATGTGGCAGTGAAGTTGGCAAATGGGTTTATATTGCTTCCAGGCCAGCAGGGTTCATAGAGTAGATAGATGGATATAGTGCATTTGGGTACTATAGAGATTCTCTGGTGTGAAGTTATGTTTGGCTTTGGGTGCCCCAGGAATTGGACCCCCTCTTCCAATTTTTTTTTTTTGGCCTTGTGGGTTTTGTATATTCGGCTATTCTGAGTACCGGTATTCGGAAATATATGGCATTCCGAATATTTTGGCCCTGTATATTTCCGAATCCAATTTTTTCCAATTTTTTTTTTGCACACCCCTAGTGGTGAGTGCTACAGCACAAAAAAAAGGTGGTTTTGAAAGGGTACTTACAAATACCAAGTGCTCCAAAGGCCCTCTAAAATAGATGGTAATATAGGGTGTCTATTATTCTTTTTTTTTAAAAAAATATTAGTATTTATTGACAAACAGAAGACATAACAATAAAAACAAAAAACCAGTAATATACGCATAAAACATATTAACATCAACATTAACATTTAACATCTAATGGAGCGACTGAGCTAAAAAACCAAAAACTATCAATACTTTCTTAACATTTCAAAACCTAATTGTTTAGCCCATAAATACATTGGGCTCCAAGTCTCTTCACACTCCTCCACCGTTCCTCCTTTCAATCTACACGTTAACATATCCATTTCAGCTGTTTCCAATAATTACACAGAAAATCATTTCTGTTTGGTATTTGCGGCTTTTTCCAGTATTTAGCATACAATATCCTTGATAATGTAATAACATGGAGTAACAACCTTTTCATTTTTTTTTTTTTTGTTAATGAGATTTTACAAATATTTAAAAGATATAATTCTGTTACATGAGGAATTTTCACTTTCAGCATCTTTTGGCACCAGAGTGATATTTGTACCCAGTACTTTTTTGCAAAATCGCATTTCCACCACATGTGGTATAGCGAACCTTTTACTTTTGTGCATTTCCAACACTTATCTGAACTATTTGGAAAGGCTTTTGAAAGCTTTTCTGGGGTATAATACCAACGGTAGACCATTTTATATAGATTTTCTTTTAGCAAGGTAGATTTAGACAATTTAAGATTTTCTCTCCAAATTTTCCCCCAGTTATCTGAGTCAATAGTATAGCCAAATTCTTGTAACCATTTAATCCAAGGAAAGGAAAGGAAAGGAAAGGAAAGGAAAGGAAAGGAAAGGAAAGGAAAGGAAAGGGTGTCTATTATTCTTAAGTGCTTCAGCTTCTCATGTCCAACCCTCTAACATCTTACTGTCTAAAGTCCTTTGTGAATTCTTGAACCCCAGATGCTTTACAGGTGAATGCAATCCCAGCTAAATAACTGTGGATGGACCTGACAGTCAACTTGCTTTTTATGTTATAGACAATACCTCATCAGATGTTGTACTGGTTCTGGCCAGGGATTGCAAAGCCCTACCTGTAACTCCGTGAATGCCCCCACATTTTCCAGAGTAAACACAGAAGCAAAAAAGTCATTGAGCTTCTCTGCCTTCATCTCCCTATCTTGCTTTAGCGATCCCTTTATTTCTCTGTCATCCAAAGGCCCCATTGCTTTTCCGGCTGGCTTTTCCTGCCAGATGTATTTTTAAAATATTTATTGTTTGTCTTGATGCTTTTAGCAAGCTGCTCCTGAAATTCTTTTTGCATGGCTAATTATTGACTTGCATTTCTTTTAACCAGAGCTGGTGGTTCCTCCAGTTCAATTCATTGGGACAGACCTTCCACTTTTTAAAAGAAGCCTCTATTAGTTTGTATAACTTCCTTGACTTGTATTGTTAACCACGCAGGCTTTCTTTTAGGTCCTGTCACAGCTTATTTGGGATTTAATAAGTATGGATTTTGTACTGTGAATGGATGAATTTTTGAAAATGAACTCCTATGTGCATGAACTTTGAGAATGGACTTTGAGTGAACTTCTACAAAAATTATTCTTGGAATGGACTTATGTATATGATTTCATTGTATGCCTGTTTTATATGTTGTTAATATATATTGCATTCATTTTTTAAAATTTTTTAAAGTTTATTAAAATCTCAAAGTAATACAAAAATAAAATAAAATAAAAAGTGAAACTCAAAATTACAGTGCAAAACTAAAACAAAAACAAAATAGAGAAAGACTGCAAAATAATACATACATAGTATATCCATACAGACAAACCATCAAACACTCAATAACAAACTGTTCCTAGTAATAGTTTCATTCATAGTAATTTTGGTTCACAGTTACCTTTTTTAAAGCTTCTTTTAGACCTGGCAATGTACTTCCTAACCTTTGGAGCACATTTTATTTGGGCTTCAGTTACAGTTGGTTTTACATAGCTTCCAAGCATTCTTTAAGGACCTTCAGCTTCCTTTTTACTATTCTGCTCATTTTTGTGAAGTTCCTTCTTTTGGAATCAAATGTGAAAGTTTTGGACTTTTGGGGTAACTTTCCATTGACCTGAATGCTGAACTTAATAGCATTGTGGTCACTGTTCCCAGCTAGTGTAATGACCTGATTACAGTGTGGTGGGGCAGGGGGAGTTTGAAATACTTAGCTCTTAAACTGGACCTCCTAGTGTTGGATAGTTTTGCTATATGGTTGATATTCCTCTGAGTTCTTGAATTTGCAAATTCTCCAGACAAACTGCTTGTTATTCCCCTCAATAAATTTTGCTTCAGATTTCTTTCTAAGTGAATGTTCAGTATTTCTTCAAAATATGTGTAGACATTCTGCAAGTTCATGAGCGGATTCATTTATATCCTTTTGTGTATGTCACTGCCTAGATCCAGGGTGCTTCTTTAAGCAGAATGTAGAATTCCTTGAGCACTGAAGAAGCAGTGGAATATTTTTTTTCCCTTCCTTTTGCTTAGACTTTCTTTTATGTAGGTATTACCTATGCAGTAAGTCCATTTTACCAATTCATTTCTGCTGCTTGTGGAGATGAGGTCTGAACTATTATGTCTGCACCCTAAATTTCACTGTAAAGGATGTAAAACTGTATCTTGATTGCTCCTCTTCAGTCTGCAAGTGGGGCACACACAATGGAATGTTCTCTCACAAAATAGCACTTATACATATAGGAAACTCATAGCAATGGAGCAGCAGTCTATAATGTCAGCCCCAATCTGCGGTATGAAGCCATATCATTCAGGCACAGTTATTACTCTGTAAGAACCAGCTCTGTGTTTCTGTGCGAAAGGGAATAAAGAAGCTTTTGCAGTTCAGTTTCAACATTCTTCCCAAAGTAGAAAAGCCAGAATTAAGGATGAAAGCCCTTAATCCCTTACTCATTGCCAGTGGGTATAGGGATGATCACCAGAACAGGCAGCTTTGGCGTCTTCACTTTTCTGGACTCTATATATTTATGCTTGTAATTCTTGACGGAGTAGAATAGGCACAGTTGCAGAGATGACAGCTTGGGACAGGACCCCTCCCTTTTTAACTGGAAAGTTGGCACTGCCTTGCATCTCTTGTTGGAAGTGTGGTGTTTGATGGTGTTTGATTTTTTTTCCTTGGCTGTTTCTGCACAGGGCAAGCTTCTCTTTCTCTAGAGTTCCAAGCCCCAAAATCTCAGTGGGTGTGTACTGTGTGCAATATGAAGCCATAGAGAATTGGTCCCATGTCACAGCCTATACCCGGACTGCTGGTAACTTTTCTGGGGTGTATATATCACTTAGGAGAGATGTGATTGGCTGAAGACTAATTTGGTATCCTGAGATTAACTAGCCCAATTCACATGTTATAGTGAATGCATGTACAATCCATATACAGTGTATGCCTGATTTTTCTTTACACATTGTGTTGAGTGATTCTCATATTTCATTCAATGCATGTACAATGTAATTGAAAGAACAGATTTATCCAGTGACTGGTCCCTGGTTTCATAAGTAAAGAATATGTGCATTGGCTCTTTTTCAAAACACATATATGTGGGCAGGGTATACATGCATTCACTGTAACATGTGAACAAGGCTACTGAGTTTTTGGCAGGCACGGTGGAAGATTGAAATTTTCACTCTCCATGTATTGTATGGAGTTTTGTAAAGATACAACAGGGGTTTTGTGGTATAATTCCGCATGGGCACCAAGAATGGAATGAAGAAGAAAAAGAAGAAGACATTAGATTTATATCCCGACCTCCACTCTGAATCTCAGAGTCTCAGAGCGGCTCACAATCTCCTTTATTTTCCTCCCCCACAACAGACACCCTGTGATGTGAGTGGGGCTGACAGGACTCTCACAGCAGCTGCCCTTTCAAGGACAACCTCTGCCAGAGTTATGGCTGACCCAAGGCCATTCCAGCAGGTGCAAGTGGAGGAGTGAGGAATCAAACCCGGTTCTCCCAGATAAGAGTCTGCACATTTAACCACTACACCAAACTGACTGGATAAGTTTAGGATGTTGACTAAGCCATGCAACACTTCTAAGTTGTCCTTGATGTTGCTTATTTATACAGAGATAGGATTTACCCTTGCCTGGTACTGGAGTGGTTTAGCACTAGCACATGTCTTTCTTACACTAACTTATCTTGAAGTTATGTTGGCAGCATGCTAAGTCACCAAACTAAGCAGTTCAGAGGCACAGCTTAGGAAGGTGGACTAAGTGATGTGATTTTAATGGTTATAAGCCACCTCAAGCAAAAGGGAAGGGAAGATAAAAGTATTTCAGTTCCATAACATGAAGTCGCCTTTTGAGCCTGAGCTATAGTAGTATTCTCTTTAGAGCTGTACCCTCCCCAAAATCTTTGGAAATTATTTCCTTGTCAAGAGACCCGCTATGATGAAATTCAGCATTTGAGGCAGGCTCTTAATACTTCCACTTTACAACTGCGGCTGAAAATAAATTGTTTACAGCCGCCCACGTCTTCCTAGGGTGAAGTCTAGCACCTTGTCAATCTACCATAGTGGCTATCTAGACAAGGAAATGAAGTTTTCAAGTATGCTTTTGGAAGGCAAGGTGACAAGTGAAGGCACCGTCCCCCGTCTAAGCCTCCAGACATCATGACAACATAGCAGAAAGCTGGATAGTCACACTGACCTCTCCTTCCTGCGTTTACTCTTATGCCGCTATTCTTTAAAGCAGGGGTTCTCAAACTTTTTAAATAGGGGGCCAGTTCACTGTCCTTCAGACTGTTGGAGGGCCGGACTGCTGTTACTGTACAAGGCCGCGGGCCGTCAGTTCTCCGTCTTCTGCATCTCTCTCCCTTCCCCACACCACACACCCCGCCCTGGGAACTCACCTCACCTCGGTATCACCTCACACTCTGTCTCCGCCGCCTCAGCCCAGTGCCGGAAGTGTGCGTTGCTAACGCGAGTTTAGGTCGAACGTCACTTCCGGTCTGATTTTACCATAACCCGGCAGGCCGCATAAACGTCCTCAGCGGGCCGCATCTGGCCCTCAGGCCGTAGTTTGAGGACCCCTGCTTTAAAGTATAGATTGTGTACGCAAGGAACTTCTTTCCTTCTGCTCTCTCTCACACAATGCCTTCCTCCCTGCACACACCAGGGAGGACAACGTGCTCTCTGCTCTTGACCAGGGCCAGCCCTAGACTGCCTGGCACCCTAGGCAAGCCTACCTTATTCCCCCCCCCCACCCCAAGACTAATAACATCATAGAGTCACATGGGGAGGTGTTCAATTTGGTGCCCCCAGAAGGCCAGTGCCCTAGGCGATCACCTAGTTTGCCTAATGGCAGGGCCAGCCCTGCTCTTGGCATCATGAGGCATCTGGCCCTCTTGCCATATACTTCCATCCTTAGCTAATAAGTTAGCACTCTATCCTGCCTGTACTCTTTCCTATGTAGCGTGGACTTCTCAAATAGAGAGAGGAGTATTTCTCCTTCAAACTTTCAGTGTTGCTTTGTGTAACTCTGTAAGCAGAGGAACCTGGTTAAGTGACGCTCCTGTGTTTGTCACTTTATTTAAGCACTGTGCTAACTAGTGGGAGCTGGCCTAACTATACCAGTTAATCGCAACGGCGAGGTGGAGACACAAAAACAAAAATTGGAGAACGTTAGATTTAAATGGTGAAACAGGATTCAGCTTTGATCATGGCGGCGAAAGTAATGACGTTTTGATTTTCGGGAGAAATTGGGTGCAATAGAAGAAGAAGAAGAAGAAGATATTGGATTTATATCTCGCCCTCCACTCCGAAGAGTCTCAAAGCGGCTCACAATCTCCTTTCCCTTCCTCCCCCACAACAGACACCCTGTGAGGTAGATGAAGATATTGGATTTCTATCCCGCCCTCCACTCCGAAGAGTCTCAGAACGGCTCACAATCTCCTTTCCCTTCCTCCCCCACAACAGACACCCTGTGAGGTGGGTGGGGCTGGAGAGGGCTCTCACAGCAGCTGCCCTTTCAAGGACAACCTCTGCCAGAGCTATGGCTGACCCAAGGCCATGCTAGCAGGTGCAAGTGGAGGAGTGGGGAATCAAATCCGGTTCTCCCAGATAAGAGTCCGCACACTTAACCACTACACCAAACTGGCTCTCAATAGGAATGAAACTGTAGAATGGAGATCACATGGGTAGAGTCCCAACTAGCGAACCCACAGTAAAGGATGCTTCCTAAATGCTCACAATTTCAATAATTAAGAACCTATCCTTATTTATTACGTGTAGGGATATGTATAGCGCTATGATTTAGAGGACTGTGTGCTATCGCCTTTCTTTGATCCCTTGCTCAGTCTGCTTTTTTTTGCCCTATGTAGTACATGATTTTTTACTGTCTTATTAAATTTGTCTTCATTTTGAATGCAGGTAGTCTGAACTTAGTGCCCCCGCATTAAAGCCCCTATTCAGTCACATGCACTAAAAGTGGAAGAGCAGACAGCAGGGGGTGATCCTTACTTCCTTAGAGAGTGTAAGTATAAGCACTTATCTCCTCGGAAGTGGGTACGAGTAACAAAGAAGACACGAGACTGGAGTGGAGACTTTAAACGGTAATATAGCAGAGGGTTGCTGAGTACTAGCTCTCAGAAGGAACGCAACGTAAAAAATTGACTATCGGGTGGTGGTGACACTCAAAGAGTGACAGGAAGTAAATTCAAGAGAGGAGTGACAGAAGCCTCAGTGAGCAGGAGACTCAGGAGGGCAGCACAGGTCTCTCACTCCCATGCAGAAACAAAGACTCGCAAGTCCCATTTATCCACAAATTATCAAGAAAACATACTTAAGACTTGATGTGCATTCAAGTATAGTCAATAGAGTTATAACAACAGGAAATGGGGAAATAAGCTCAAATATATATTTATCTGGTTCTTCACTTTGGAAAAAGATCAGAACGTTTACTAGTTTTTATGGGTATTTTGTGATATTCATTTTCCTTTCCAAGTCCCACTTGGCAGAGCCTTTGTAATCTCTAGAAGAGAATAATGTCCCTCCTCCTATCGTCTTGTCATAATGTAAAGGAATGTCATGCACGCCGATTGATTTCACCTTCTTCTCTGACTATTTAAATATTTGTCAATACAGCAGATGAACCCAGAAAGAAATTAGGCATTGATATGATAAATGATTGCATTGTCACCTGAGAAATTAGCTCGAAAAGGTGCAGTACATGATAAATATGTCATAGCAAATACGTATTGCATTCAATACAAATATTAAGTTTAGCACCCTAAGGAAGTTATCTGCTGAATTCTGATAGAACACGCCAGCTAGTTTTATGGCACATTTAATATACTGTGTCCTGCATTTCATATTAACCTAGTTGACTCTAAATGAGACATTGTTGAATTGTATCTTGGATTGTGTCGAGTGAACAAAAAGAAAAACTCAAGATGACAGTGTACAAATTGCGATCAGCTATGAGGCATGCCATGTTATGAGTGGGTGCGGTGTAATTAGTTTATTTGAATATTTGCCACTAAATAGACCCAAGTAAAATCCAAGAGAGCAGCACTCATGTCATGAGCCTTAAAAGATTGCATAAAAAGCCAGTTCAGGAGAATTTGGAAAGGTCCCTGAAACTGCCATAATAATCATCATTGTGGAATTTGAGTCACTTCATGATTTGATGGTCACCTCCAGGCTAGACTACTGTGAAGATATTGGATTTATATCCCGCCCTCCACTCCGAAGAGTCTCAGAGCGGCTCACAATCTCCTTTACCTTCCTCCCCCACAACAGACACCCTGTGAGGTAGATGAAGACATTGGATTTATATCCCGCCCTCCACTCCGAAGAGTCTCAGAGCGGCTCACAATCTCCTTTACCTTCCTCCCCCACAACAGACACCCTGTGAGGTAGATGAAGATATTGGATTTATATCCCGCCCTCCACTCCGAAGAGTCTCAGAGCGGCTCACAATCTCCTTTACCTTCCTCCCCCACAACAAACACCCTGTGAGGTAGATTAAGACATTGGATTTATATCCCGCCCTCCACTCCGAAGAGTCTCAGAGTGGCTCACAATCTCCTTTACCTTCCTCCCCCACAACAGACACCCTGTGAGGTGGGTGGGGCTGGAGAGGGCTCTCATAGCAGCTGCCCTTTCAAGGGCAGAGGATCAGAGCGGCCTACAATCTCCTTTACCTTCCTCCCCCACAACAGACACCCTATGAGGTGGGTGGGGCTGGAGAGGGCTCTCACAGCAGCTGCCCTTTCAAGGACAGCCTCTGCCAGAGCTATGGCTGACCCAAGGCCATGCTGGCAGGTGCAAGTGGAGGAGTGGGGAATCAAACCCGGTTCTCCCAGATAAGAGTCCGCACACTTCACCACTACACCAAACTGGCTCTACTGTAATTCACTCTATGCTGGCCCACCTTTGGGTTTGATCTAGAAGCTCTAGCAGGTCCAGAATGTAGTGGTGCAAGTCCTGATGGGAACGCCACAGATGATACATATTCAACCTGCACTATGCTGGCTACACTAGCTTCTTGTTGAGCACTGAGTCAAATTCAAGGTTTCGGTTGTGACCTTTAAGGCCTTGACCGGTCCGGGACTGGCGTATCTAAGGGACTGTCTCCTCCACTATATTCCTGGAAGATCATTACACTCTACTGATAGAAACTTGCTAGTGATTCCCAGCCCTAAAGAGGTCCAGCTGTCCTTGATGAGGACCAGGACCTTTTCAGTCCTGGCCCCGACCTGGCGGAACTCTCTGCCAGAGAACATCAGGACCATGCAAGATCTATTACAGTTCCAGGGCCTGTTAGGCAGAGATGTTCCACCAGGCTTTTGATTAGCACAGTGATAGTTGCTGAGCTGGCACTTTCCCCGCCAAATGGGGACCTTACCGTGATGCAGCATCTGGGACAGAAGAATGCTAATAGGATGCCATTGGAATTTTATAATATATTTTAGTTAATTGTTTTACTGGTTTTTATATGACTGTATTTATTCTCCAATGTCGTAAGTTGCCCAGAGCCTGGCACTAGGGTTGAAAAAAGCATAAGCATGACATGTTAAACAATGCAGAAATCACATAGTAGGATCACACTTACAGCGATATATATTTATACATAGTTATAGTCCACAGTCATTATCCCTTTACCAAAGAACCTTTCAGAACCATTTCATTACAATACAGTCTATTACCTGTGGCATAAGGCCCTCCTGAATAATTCAGTTTTGCATAAAAGTGCGAGCCATGGTAGAAATTTCCTCAGAACTGGTACAGATATTTTGCACCTGCCTGCATAATGGTGCAAAAAGCATACATTATTTAAAAAAAAAAATTGGGATATGCTGGGAGAGGTAGTCTAGGCCGCATTTGGAATCCTGTTTACAGTTCTAGTCACTGTATCTCAAAAACGATAGTACAGCAATGGGAAGGGAGCCGAAAACGGCAACTAAAACAACTAAGAGGATGGAACATCTTCCCTATGAAGAAAGGTTGAAGAGGTTAAGGCATTTTAGCTTGGAGAAATGATGGCTGAGGGATGACATGAAAGAAGTTTATAAAATTGTGCATGAGATAGAGAAGGTAAAGAAAGTACCCCCCCCCTCCTTTCTCATAATACAAGAACTGATGGCACTAACTGAAATTAAGGAGAGTAGGCTTAGAACAGATAAAAGGAAGTGCTTCTTCACCCAAAGAGGAATTAACACATGGAATTCATTACCACAGAAAGTGGTAGCAGCTTCAAAAATGGGTTGGATAAACAAATGGAGCAGAGGTCCATTAGTACTTACTATCCACAATGTATCGATGGAACACTATATCTGGGCAGTGATGCTCTGTATTCTTGGTGCTTGAGGGGCAACAGTGGGAGGGTTTCTGGAATTCTGGCCCCACCGGTGGACCTCCTGATGGCACCTGGCTCTTGGTCACCTTGTGACACAGAGTGTTGGACTGAATGGGTCACTGGCCTGATCCAACATGGCTTCTTTTATATTCTTAAGATGTATGTTAGCCTGACCCTAAGCCATGATTGGTAAAGGGGCTTTGAGATGAGAACCAGCACCTTTAACTGAAATGTGATAATTTCAATGATGGCATATTATGAGTATGCTTGTGTAGTTGCATATTTTTGTTGTTCAGTCACACAACTGAGTCTGACTCTTCGCAATCCCGTGGACAAAGTCATGCAAGGCCCTTGTGTCTTTTACCATCCTCCGAAGTCTGCTCAAATTTGTGTTTGTTACATCAGCAATGCTGTCCAGCCATTTCATCTTTTGCCGTCCCCTTCTTCTTTTGCCTTCTGTCTTTCCCAGCATCAGGATCTTCTCGAGTGAGTGCTCCCTTCTCATTTGGTGGCCAAAGTATTTGAGCTTCAGCATCTGTCTTTCCAGGGAACAGTCAAGGTTGATTTCCCTCAGGACTGACTGATTTGATCTTCTTGCAGTCCAAGGGACTCTTTGCTAATTTACCAACACACACCCAGATATATAAATGACAGTGAAGGCCACAAAAAAAGATTTTTATGCAACCTCCATGACTGCCACCTCTCGCCTGGCTCAATTAATTTGGATAATTTGGTCTTTTACATCCCTCTCAGAGAGGACCCAGATTAATAACAATTTGACTACAAGCTGTGAGGCATTTGTGAGCTTTTTTTGCAGATAAAGTCTCGTTGCTCCTCCATGACCTTCCAGCCAACATTGATACAGTACGTGAATTGGAGGCCCGTTGACCATCTTTGGATTTGGTTCTTGATACCTTCTGCTGGCTCTCTCAAGTTGATGTTGATAGGATTCTGGGTGCTGTGAGGCCACAAACTGCCTCTTTGATCCATGCACCTCATGGCTGGTGAAACTCAGTAGTCAGGGGCTATGAGGTCCCCTGGAATATATCATCAACCTGTCCCTGAGTACAGGGAGTTTTCCAGTGGGGCTGAAGGAGGCAGTGGTTGTCCTGCTCTTGAAAAGACTGAATTCAGATCCTATGCACCTAACAAATCTTTCATTTCTGGGTAATTTAGAGAGTGGTGGCTGAACAGCTCCAGAAATTTCTGGATAACACATCGATGCTGGACCCATTCCAATCCAGCTTCCACAGTAGATGTAGGTGGGTTGGTGCTGTTGATTTTACTCAGTCTTACACCAGTATTCATCACTGTTGATTACCATCTACTGACTCACCATCTTACCAATGTGGGGATTCGTGGATTAGTCCTGCAGTGGCTTATCTCATTTCTCCAGAGTTGGAGACAGAGAGTGGCATTGATAGGGTCTGTGTCTCTGAGGTACTTGCTAAAATGTGGGATACCGCAGGGGGCACTTCTCTCCCCAATGTTATTGAACATCTACACGCACCTCCTCACCCAGCTAACACAGAGTTTTGGGCTAGGGTGGCATAAGAACATAAAAGAAGCCATGTTGGATCAAGACAATGGCCCATCCAGTCCAACACTTTGTCACACAGTGGCCAAAAAAACAGATGCCATCAGAAGTCCACCAGTGGGGCCAGGACACTAGAAGTCCTCCCACTGTTGTCCTTCCCCAATCACCAAGAATACAGAGCATCACTGTCCCAGAAAGGGAGTTCCATCTATACCCTGTGGCTAATAGCCACTGATGGACCTCTGCTCCATATGTTTATCCATTCCCCTCTTGAAGCTGTCTATGCTTGTAGCGGCCACTATCTCCTGTGGCAGTGAATGCCATGCGTTAATCACCCTTTAGGTGAATAAGTGCTTCCTTCTATTTGTTCTAACCCCATGGCCTAACAATTCCATTGAGTGCCCTGTATTGTGAAAAGGGAGAAAAGTACTTCTTTATCTTCTCTATCCCTTGCATAATCTTGTAAGCCTCTATCATGTCACCCCTCAGTCAATGTTTCTCCAAACTAAGGAGCCCCAAGTGCTTTAATCTTTCTACATAGGGAAAATTTTCCAACCCTTTAATCATTCTAGTTGCCCTTTGCTGCACTTTTCCCAATGCTATAATATCTTTTTTTTTAGGTATGGTGACCAGAATTGTACACAGTATTCCAAATAAGGCCACACTATTGATTTATACAGGGGCATTATGATACTGGTTTCCCTTCCTAATAATCCCCAGCATGGCATTGGCCTTTTTGATTGCAGTCACACACTGTCTCAACATTTTCAGTGAGTTATCTCCTACAATCCCAAGATATCTTTCTTGGTCAGTCTCCGCCACTTCACACCCCATCAACTTGTATTTATAGTTAGGATTTTTGGCCCCAATGTGCATTACTTTGCATTGGCCCCATTGAACCTCATTTGCCACATTGACATCCACTCATTCAGCCTCAATAGATCCTTTTGCCCCACAATCTTCCCTGGTTCTCACCACCCTGAACAATTTAGTGTCATCCGCAAACTTAGCTACTTCATCAATATGCCAATGACACCCAGTTATTTCTGTTGGTGGGTGGTCAACCAGCTGCTGCTCCTGTGAATTTAGCTGAGGGTTTGGAGGCCATGGTTGGGTGGTTAAAGCAGAGCTGGCTGAATCTGAATCCAGATAAAATGGAGGTTCTCTGGCTGAGTGGGTGGGAGGAACTGTGGCTAGATAGTCAACTCCCATCACTCTACAGCGTGTCCTTATCACTGGCTCTGACCATCAAGAGTCTGGGCGTAATCTGTATGCTACCTTGTCTATGGAGGCCTGGGTTGCAAAGTTTGCCAAGCTGGCATTTTTCCAACTGCACCAGATTAAGCAACTGGCTCCCTACCTGTCTCACCTTGACCTAGCCACAATAATCCACAAAACAGCCCTCTCCAGGATAGACTACTGTAATTTGCTCTATGTGGGCTTACCTTTGCACCTGACTCGGATGTTCCAACTGATCCAGACTGCAGCCATGCAAGTCCTACTGGGACCCTTCAGAAGGCACACATTCAACCTGTACTGCTTTCGGTGCACAGGCTTCCAGATCCGGTTTTGACCTTTAAGGCCATCAGCATACCTTCAGGACTACCTCTCTCAATATGCACCTGGAAGGACATTACACTCTAGCAATAAGAACCTGCTTGTGGTGCCCAACCTGAGAGAGATTTGGCTGTACTCGATTCGGGCAAGGGCTTTTTGGCTCTGGCCTCCATCTGGTGGAACTCTCTCTACCAGAAAACATTTGTATCCTACAGGATTTATTAACTATCTGTAGGCATTTGGTTGAGGACAGCAATGGCCTGACACTTTCATACCCCTACCTCCTCCCCTCATTCCTCCACATCCCACCCACCCCCCACCTAGGGGGGCTGATGGAAACTGAAAATTTGTGATCATCTTGGATATTGTATTGTTCTGTCACTATTTTATGTATTGTTGTTGTTTTAATCCCTTTATCTATTGTATTCTACCTTGATGTAAGCCACCCTGAGCCCTGCTTGCAGGGAAAGGTGGTATAAATCTAAATAAATAAATAAACTTCAATAGCAATTTTTTTCCCCAGTACCAACCAACTGCATATAACCCTATGGGTTTGGCCCTTTATTGGAGTTTGGGATGGGATTTTGTCCCTTTGGGGGAACAGTAAGAGAGGGCTGAGGAAAAAGACAGTCCTGAGGGGAAAAGAGATCTCCAAGGAGAAAAAGGGAGACAGAAGCCATCTGGGTATGAGGGCAGAGAAGAGAGTGACCTGAGAAGGAGCCTCCAGGGAACTGTATCATGAAGAGATCTGTAGCATCACCGAAGCCTGAAAAACAGCAGCAGCACCACTGCCACAGCCAGCCAAACCACAGCAGGTAAATGTGAAAGACTTTGAGAAGGTCTTGAAGAGATAGTAAAATATTCTAATATCCACTTCAAGTTGCGTAGTCTAAGTTGGGGTTTGTATATGTGTGTCCTACTTTCATGCCCCCATCCCTCTTTCTTGAATCAAACCCCACTTATATTTTAAGTTCTACTTCTGTTTGGTCATAGGTGATAGAAGGGTTTGGGAATTATGTTTAAATATCATCTTCTTTACTTGCCTACAGGCCTTCCCTCCTATTAGGAAGTGGAGGTCAGTGGGCTGGAGGTGCTTACTACTTTATTTTTTTCTTGTCACCCTCTGTTGAAGAATTGTGTAGACCCAATGGAGCTTATCAGCTGGGAGGTTGACAACAAAACAGACATGGCGTGAGTCTTTGAATTTGTTTTATTGTGATGAATCACAGGAAGTGACTTGTGAAGGGGGGGGAGGTTCCTTGAAAACAAAGAACACAGAGTCTATAAAAGCAAGGATGAGTCATAACACTTTCACACATGCTAAACAATGCAATTTCAATTCGCTTCAACAACTGTTTGCAAGTGGATTTTGCCATTTCACAGTAAAATCCAGTTGCAGCATGCATTGAAATTGGATTGAAAGTGTGTTACGTAGTGTGTGTGATAGCGCCCTGTATATTAAAAAAAAAACAAATCAAAGATGGTATTAAGTGCGCCTAAGTTGCTAAAAATAAATATTATTGCTCTAGATAATGTGTGTCAGTGGTTAATTGTTAGAAAAACAGGATTTTGAAAATCAACTCTTAACTAGAAACATCTTCTATTTCCCTAATAAGACTATTTCTGAGTCTTGCAATCAGGGAAAGCTTTGCTTTAATGGAGGCCAAACTCCATTTTGTTTGTTTATTTTCCCACACCCCCTTCCATTAACAAATCCAGGTCCAATACTTTCTTTCCTCACCTGGTGTTGGAGAGAGAAACCGAGATTACACATAGCTTATGGTTTTAGCATATTTAAGTAACAAATGAGAGCACTGATATGGCCATGCACTGAATTCCAGCATGAGTAGAAAGCATGATGGAAGTGCAGCATTCCACGGACTATTCATGAGCAGGAAGAGTGACTGTCCATGGGACAGGAACACTATATTAGGACAAACATCAGGAGCTGAGCATGCAGATAACTGCATAAGCGTCAGCTTCATGCAGCTGCGGATTAACACTTAGCTAAGCAACTAAGTAATTAGTGCGGGTGCTTTGAATTTCTAACTGTGCCACAATTTTCAAACCAACCAGAATGTGTCATCACCTTATATGTCCTAAGAAATGCAATTTGTTACATTTTGTACAAAACTTGTTCTCCATTCCACCATCTTTGGAGTAGTTATTGGCCCAACTCTCTGTGACAACATAAATTTAGCCAGTTGCCTCAGGGCCATGTAGAATTTTTTGGAGTTTCTTGTGGTTTACATATTAGGAGACAATTTTTCATTACCTTGTTTCTGGAATGTAGAACCGATACCCCTGGTCTTAGAGATGACAGGAATACGGTGGGTTGCTCGTATAGATAGGGCAAATTTGTGTTCATCCTGAGGCATTATACAATGAAAGTTTGTTCCTTATAGTTCATCATTCATTGTATGGTGGTGTTGGAGGGAACAATCTTGTTGGGTGCTGAGTAGCCTCAACCAAGTTGTTAGTCAATTATGTGGCATGTTGGGAGATGGGGATGAGGCTTGCTTCTCACATCACAGTTCATGTGCAGGAGAGGATAAACCAGGACAGCAAAATAACTGTCAAATTTTGAGTTGCATAAATGATTGCAGCCACTGGGTTGTTGCAGTTATAAACCGCCCTTAAATAGGATTTGCAGTACAAATCAACTGGTTAAGCCCAAATATCATGTCTTGTGTCCTCATCTGAATGAGGAGTTGGGGACAAGCAAATCCATCTGCCTTTTGCCATGAGGTGGCAATCAGCCCGAAACACTGAAAATCTTAACTAAGCAATAGGGTTGCCAATCCCCAGGTGGGGGCAGGGGATCCTCTGGTTTGGAGGCCCTCCCCCCGCTTCAGGGTCGTCAGAAAGCGGGGGGAGGGGAGGGAAATGTCTGCTGGGAACTCTGTTATTCCCTAGGGAGATTTATTCCCATAGAAAATAATGGAGAATTGATCCGCAGGTATCTGGGGCTCTGGGGGGCTGTTTTTTGAGATAGAGGCACCAAATTTTCAAGTTTCAAAATGATTGGACCAGGGGGGTCCAATTCTATGAGCCCCAAAAGAAGGTGTCCCTATCCTTCATTATTTCCTATGGAAGGAAGGCATTGAAAAGGTGTGCTGTCCCTTTAAATGTGATGGCCAGAACTCCCTTTGGAGTTCAGTTATGCTTGTCACAGCCTTGATCTTGGCTCCACCCCCAAAGTCTCCTGGCTCCACCTCCAAAGTCCCCAGAGATTTCTTAAATTGGACTTGGCAACCCTACTAAGCAATGAGTTGATCACAAGATTGGTGGTGGAAAGAACTGTTAAGCTCCTTTCCTACACACCCATGGAAATGCTGTTCACCCCTTTAGGGTCAGGCAGCAATTTTTCTCCAGACTAATTTTGCCAGTGATCCTGGAGGTTTTTTTTTTTAAAAAAATTGTCCCTCTTTTGGGTGTGGAGCAGGTGTCACTAGCGTGGTGGTGGTGTGGGGAGAGGTATTTGTGAATTTTCTGCACTGTGCAGGGGATTGGACTAGATGACCCTGGAGGTTCCTTCCAACTCTATGATTCTAAGCACCTAGCTGTTATCTTTTTTTCTTCCGTCACACTACTTGCCTTCAAAGTGTGAACTTTCCCTACATGACTGAGTCCTACAGAGTTATGAAAATTACTTTCCTTTATCAGCTGTCCTTCTTAACAAAATTCACCAATCAAATGATCTGGTTTTCAGCCAGCATATATAAGCCCAACAATACTGAACACACTTGCCAAAATGGTAACACGGTCTTGGTGAAGGTTATAAATCAGAATGTTCTATAGGCTTTCTCCAAGCAGTACAGATCTCATGAGAGCAGGAAAAAAAATCACATGATAGCAGGATGAGGGTTTTTTAATATTTGAAGAGGAAGCAATTAAAAGATTATATTGTGGGTTTTAAGTAGTGCAAAGAGCTAGGTGCTGTCCTTCCAATCTACATAGCTAATTAATATGTGGGCTGATCTGGAAACAGAACAGAGCATGGCTTTTTTTTAAAAAAAATTACTTGTGTGGGCTCTTCTGTACCCCTAAAGCCACTATTTTAGAAACATCCTGGCATTTTTAATAGAACTAGGTCCTGGAAAACCATAAAATCTTGTGTGGTTTATAAAGAAAAGCGGAGGGAAGGATTCTCTACAGATTGTAACAGAGATTTAATAAAACAACAGCAGCAACGCGGATTTATGAAACCACAGAAGCTACCAACATCATGATTATTCTAAAATGATTTCTGAATCCATTGCAGTGTGTTATGGTTTATGAAATACTTGAGCATTAGA
Organism: Heteronotia binoei; assembly: GCF_032191835.1. Taxonomy (NCBI): domain Eukaryota; kingdom Metazoa; phylum Chordata; class Lepidosauria; order Squamata; family Gekkonidae; genus Heteronotia; species Heteronotia binoei. The sequence goes on along the minus strand of NC_083243.1, from coordinate 185,021,772 downwards.
CTAGGAAATAAAGTGCCAGAAATTCATTTTGAGGCACTATTACATAATTTATGTGATGAGTTGGATTAAGTCTTACGAGGGTTTTTCCAGCTAGGCATTCTTTCCTTTTTGCAAGTTTAACAGGGTTTATTGCAAAAAGAGAGAGAAGAGGATGAGAGAAAACCCACTAACATTCAGTGGGATCACAGCTCCTTGAATCTAAGCACAAATTATTTGTAAAGGCTTCTAGTTGGCCGACATTAGCAGTACACTGGGATCATTTCACAGTTCTGTTCATATTTTACATAATCCCCACTAATTGGATAGGACATTAGCTAGCAAGTACTGGCTCAGATCCAGAGACTGAAAAGCACCACAGAAAGCTTTTCACCATGTGCTGCTATCAGGACTGGAGAGCCACTCAGAATGCATCCAGACATTGCCTTAAACCACCATGAAAAAGGTGGAATGTTAACAAATCTAGCTTGCTGCCTCGCAAACCTTCCTCCTCTCCTCTCCCTTCCAGCTCATGCACAGAATCCAAGTTAGAATTATTATTGTTGTTGTTTCAATTTAATTAATCAACCTTGTTGTGTCCTAGGTTCAAATGGAGAACTGTTACTTTTGGAGGGAAGCTGAACAAGCCAAGCTTGTACTCCACACCAGGGTTCCAGAGAAGGCCTAAGCGTGCCCAATCAGGGGAAGGATTGAAACATAAGTAGCCAATCAACATCTAGGCTCATACTGTACCCTGATAGGCCCTTAGGCCTCTGTAAATAGCCAATCCATGTACATAGTTAAGGTCCAATCAGAAGGGGGCAAGAATTGTATAAAGGAGCGGGAGGTTTGAATAGAGCTCAGTCTGTGTTGGTGTTCCTGAAGTAAAGCTTGCTGAAATCACTCTCCGCCTCTGGTCTCTTACTGCGTCGACCCCAGTACTTTACAAACCTATTCCAGATAGTGCTAGACTCTTGGTGACGTACGTCAGGTCATATAAAACAATACATATACACTGAAGAACCTCCGTCTTCAGTGGGTTCAATTTCAGTCAACTCTGCCTGAGCCATTTACTACAGCTTGCAAAGCCAGGTCCAGAATTTCTGGGACGCAGTCAGCCTGGCTGCCCATCAATAGGTAGCATTGGGTGTCATCTGCATACTGATGACATCCCAGCCTGTATCTCCGGACAATCTGGGCAAGGGGGTGCATATAGATGTTAAATAACATTGGAGAAAGAACCGCCCCCCAAGGCACACCACACACAAGTGGGTGTCTCCGGGATGATTGCTCCCCTATGGCCACCCTTTGTCCCCAACCTTGGAGAAAAGAGGTAAGCCATTGAAGGGCGAACCCCTGAATCCCTATGTTGGCAAGTCAGTGCGACAGCAGCTGGTGGTTGATGGCATCAAAGACAGCAGATAGGTCTAATAGCAGTAGTACTGCTGAACTGCCTTGATCCAGATGTCTAAAGAGATCATCTATGAGGGCGACCAGCACCATCTCAATCCCATGGCCTGGATGGAAGCTGGACTGAAATGGGTATAACGTGGAAGAGGTCTAACGTGGAATGGGTCTAGACACTCTATAGCGGCTGAACTAAACTCAGCTCATGTGCATAGTCACCCTGTGATACAATCACTTCAGCACATTGAGTCAGGCTCAAATGCTGGTGTCACACAAACGCTCAGAAAGAATGCCTGGGATGCACACAATCTAAAAAGATTTAATTGGTCTCAGTTGTGACATGCCCTCCGTTTCCTAGTCAGACCGAAGTTCTGCTGGTATATCACAACATTTCAACACAAACAATAATGGGCTTAACAATTTATGAGCCACCTAAGGTACAGCTGGTATCTAAGGACCAAAATGTAACATCTAATGTATGCAGACTAGAATATTCAGACTTTGTCCATGATTCTTTTTTATTTTACTTTATTTTATTTTTAGGTAGACTTGATTTTGTATTATTATTGCAAACATTGACCCCTTTCAGGATCAGGATACAAATCTCTGCTACTATGATTAACATTGGTACCCCCCTCCAATTTTTATATGCAATTTCTCCTCCTTCAGAATCCTGATATCTTCCTTTGAATTGTTTTCAGTCCACCATTCCATTCAATCTGCCATGTAATGATTTGTAGGTAATTAGAAAGAGGAAAGTCCTTTCTGCTGCTGAAGATTTCTCTTGTACATCTACAACATCCTGCAATAATGTGAAGCAAAAGCCAGGATGACAGTAGCAAGATACCCGGAAAGGAACCTATGAATGGTTCTCTTATGATGTGGCAACAGAAAAAGCTTATTGTGATACCTGTCACTTCGCATCAAATGAAATGAATGTTCAGTGGTGTAGTGTGGGTTGCCAGTGCCTGGGGCAAGGCAAGTATTGCACCCCCTAACCTGTGGACCATTAGCACTCCCTGAGTCCTGTCCACCAGTTCAGTATTGACCCCTTAACCCCCCCAAGCATATGTATTCCAGTTTGGTGGATCTGTAAGTGGTTGACAGATTGCACTCAGAGTGCTTGTGATTGGTTCCTCATCCTTGGAGAGGAGTGACAAGTGGAGTGCATCAAGGATCTGTCCTGGGGCCTGTTTTGTTCAACATCTTTATAAATTATTTGGATGAAGGGTTAGAGGGAATATGCAGATGAAACTAAAATGGGAGAGGTTGCAAATACAGTAGAAGACAGAAACAGGATACAGGATGATCTTGATGGAAAACTGGGCTGAAACCAATAAAACGAATTTTAACAGGGATAAATGTCAAGTTCTGCATTTAGGCAGGAATATTCAACGCATGATTATAGGATAGGGGAGACTTATCTTGGCAGCAGTCTCTGCAAAAAGGATCTTAGTGGACCATACGCTGAGTCAACAGTGTGATGTGGTGGCTAAAAAGGCAAATGCAATTTTGGGCTGTATTAACAGAAGTACCGTATCCAGATCATGTGAAGTATCACTTTATTCTGCTCTTGTAAGACCTCACCTGGAGAACTGTGTTCAGTTTTGGGCACCACATTTTAAGAAGGATATAGACAAGCTGGAACAGGTCCAAAGAAGGGCGACAAAGATGGTGAGGGGTCTGGAGACCAAGTCCTATGAAGAAAGTTTGAAGGAGCTGGGCATGTTTAGCCTAGAGGGCTGGGAGGTTATATGATCACCGTCTTCGATTACTCGAATAGCTGTCATATAGAGGATGGTATGGAAGTTTTCTGTGGCCCCAGAAGGTAGGACAAGAACAAATGGGTTGAAATTAAATCAGAAGAGTTTCTGGTTCGACATTAGGAAGAACTTCCTGACATTTAGAGCAGTTCCTCAGTGGAACAGGCTTCCTCAGGAGGTGGTGGGCTCTCCTTCCTTGGAGATTTTTAAACAGAGGCTAGATGGCCATCTGACAGCAATGCGGATCCTGTAAATTTTGGGGGAAGTATTTGTGAATTTCTTGCATTGTGCCAACTCTGTTATTCTATGATTCTAAGAAAATACTAATGCAATTAAAAGTTAAACGAATTTAATGCTAGTATACTTAAATGTATTTAAAATGTCTTGGTTGTAATCTGTGAAAATTTTTCAAAGCAGCCATTTTCTCCAGGGTAAATGATCTTTGTAATTGTGGGAGATCGCTAGGCCTCACCTAGAAGTTGGCAATCCTACTAATTAATCTCAGGGAGACTAGGCCAATTTATCAGAAGGATCATCTCAAAAACACAATGTAAAGCAGATGATAAAGAACTTCTCTCTACCACTTTGAGAGGAACCCCAACAAACCCTGCTAGGCCTCAAGGTAGGGTTGCCAAGTCTTACCTTGGCTCCAGCAGGGAATGAATGGTATCACAGAGTTTTAACCCGAATGCTAGAGCGTCCCCAGCACAACCTGCCCAGTGTGATGACTTCTGGGTGATGTCATTGTGCTGGGCATGTTGCACAACGATGGAGCTCTTTGGGGGCCGGGATTCCCTGATGGCCCACTCTGTGCCAGCAGGTTGGGGGCCTTCAAACCCTGCCCCTGGCGGGAGCTTGTCAACCCTATCTTAAAGTGATCAGCTAGTCCATATTGCTTTATGAATAAAGGGAGGGCAGCTTGCCAGCAAACAGGATTGTACAGGCAGGAAGGCTATTCAATACCCTTTCTTGCATCTGTTCAGATCAGCACATCTATGCCCCAACAATAAACTGGCCAGTTACTGGCACCTTAGCATTTTATGACCAATTAATAGCTCCCAGACAAGTGGCAAGAACAGATTTTCTTACACTCATGCATTCTTGGAATTTTGCTTAGCCATAATCATACCTTTATGAGCCACTGTTTTTCATTATTAAAACTCCATTTTTGAAATTAAGCAAGTTCTCTTCCATCCCATTTATGGTCTCAACAAGATCTCATACCAGAATTCTTTGCTTTCCTGGTCTGCTTATTATTTCTGGCCCTTGTGACTTTTCTTGATTAGTAAGTATTTATTCAGGGTGAACATATGAAGAATCCATCTGTATTTTTTATAGTTGCCAGTTAGTTATTCTCAACAGCAAATCTGTGCCTAAAAGCCAGACTATTAAGCATTGTTTAGATGGAGTGATACTTTTCTCCCACTGTGTCTGTACACATCTGCCCATCCGATGGTGTAGGAAAACAGTACCTACTGAAACTAGTTGTATTTATGTTCTTCTCCATCTGCGTCAAAGAAATGCAGCTTGTGCACTGACAAACTATATATGTACTGTTCAGAGTTATTTTTTTCTCTGACTTTGTATGAGCAAAGACTCAACTTAAAACAGGGAGTAGAGAGATGAAGCCGCTGAGTACAGAATCTAGCAGTTAAAAAAAGGTCTGCGCTAGCCTAAAATACAGAGTCCGTCATATCTTCTCATTGCTTGCTGTGTGCAGTTGGTAGATATTTTTCAGCTCAATCAGCCACCAAACCTTCAAAGGCAAGGTTGATGGGGAAAAGTAGGAAAGACCTTGGCACATCAAAAACAAGGTTTTAAATAATAAACAAGTGTCAAGCTGTGGATTCAGCCAGCATATTGAATACGACTGAACCAATTTGTACAATCTAAGTTGTTCCCCAAATGATTTTTACATGGAGTAGAAAATTGGTTTCTAAGATGATATCTTTCATTGTATCTTTCTAATCTGTTGTTGCTTTTATGAGTCCAGCAGTTACTGTATCATTTCTGAAATTTTAGAAGCATACCACATGCTTTTTTGCAAAAGTAAGAATAATAAAACCACTAAAGGTGCTGTAAATTTTTCCATCTTGGGTATTGTGGCCTTTTTCTCTCCACTCAATATTTTAAGAAGACCTACTACAATAGGATTATGATATCATAGAAACTACTTCAGAATACATTTCATGTTAATTATGACTGGAAGCGGGAATAATGTGACGTAGTTCTGTTTCTAAATGCCTGCTGTGATTGCCCCGTCCACCTCCCTCCCTCAGAGACAAGGTTTTTCCTCCATTTTTCTTTCCCTTTACTGACTGAGCTGTCCTAGTAATGTGTTTCCTTCTTTGCTGAAAAACTCTGGCTGTCCCGCCCTGTCACAGTACAATATTTTGACTGTTGGTTTAACCAAGGAACCTGAGGGATGGATCAGGAGCCCGTTTTAACTTAAACAACGTAAATGGCAATAGAGGACTTTCAAAATGCAAAAATAATAAAATATTTTATTTAACAGGGGAAAATTAAGGTAAAATCAGAGGTTGAAAATTTCTAAGGCTAAACCAGTGCATCCACAGACTTTAGTTCTTATATTTCAGGCTAATGAGAGTTTCTTAAGCTTTTCAGTGACTTAAATCTTTATATTGAGAGGATTTTGTTTGAGGGTTTCACCCAAACACTTCGGTACACTTTGCCCCCCTAGTTGGAATGAAGAGGCAGACACAAGTGTTGGGTTTTAAACCGGGCCGCTTTATTAAACTATTAGCAACTGTAACTGGCAGGGGGGTGAAAACCTGAACCAGACAAGCCCTGGGGTCAACACCTGGACCCCGCCTTGTCCAAAGGGCGAGCCACCCTGCCCCCAGCACAAGCCCGCCGTATTCGGGTTGTAGCTGAGCGGCCAGGCCTTCAGCCATCACCATCTGGGCTGGCATCAATCCCCATGGAAAGATCCACCCAGGTGAGGCTCCCTGTGATCTGCATTCCCCGCACTGAGCCGTTTAGCCCATCTACGGTTCCTGCAGACCACCGCACCAACGGTGCTAGGCCATAGGTGCTCCCCTGGAAAACCCTGTGGCCAAACCTCCTCCAGCCTGCGACCATAACAAATACCACTAACAAAACCTAACCTACTAGGCAGTACAAGGTAGGCGAAAAACACCCCCACATGCGCCAATTGTGTGGAAGTGAAAAAATTCCTACCTGGCCCCTAATAAGGCGACTGGCATATGCCTGTACTGCCAAAAGGGAGGGTGGGCGGGCAGAGAGCCAAAACAAACTGCGTGGAGAGGGGCGGGAGCCAGGGCTTATATAGCCCCGGCTCCGCGCCGAAACAAGCACCCGTATGTTGGGTGATGTCGCCCCTTCCTCCTTCCAAGGAGGCAAAGACGGCCCCCAGCCTAAGCGCCGGCAAGCCGGCTTGGCTGGGGAGGGGCCGGACCTTGCCCCCCTAGTTGGAATGAAGAGGCAGACACAAGTGTTGGGTTTTAAACCGGGCCGCTTTATTAAACTATTAGCAACTGTAACTGGCAGGGGGGTGAAAACCTGAACCAGACAAGCCCTGGGGTCAACACCTGGACCCCGCCTTGTCCAAAGGGCGAGCCACCCTGCCCCCAGCACAAGCCCGCCGTATTCGGGTTGTAGCTGAGCGGCCAGGCCTTCAGCCATCACCATCTGGGCTGGCATCAATCCCCATGGAAAGATCCACCCAGGTGAGGCTCCCTGTGATCTGCATTCCCCGCACTGAGCCGTTTAGCCCATCTACGGTTCCTGCAGACCACCGCACCAACGGTGCTAGGCCATAGGTGCTCCCCTGGAAAACCCTGTGGCCAAACCTCCTCCAGCCACCGCCAATGCCAAGCCTCTGCTTAGGCATTAGCACCCCAACGGGTGGCCCAGAGCCAACCGCACCCCCTGCCGTATCTCATCTAAAAAGGCCCGGTTGCCCAACTCAAAAGATGAACGCCATCCGGCCGATACAGGTTGGCCTGCTCGACCCGTATGGCCAGATGCGGGAGAAAAATTCCCAATCCCCCTTCCATGGCTTTCTGAATGGCCCTATTGGCCTTACGCCTGGCACGTTTGACTCCACCCCTACATGGCCCTATTGGCCATGCGCTTAGGCGCTCTATCTCCCCGGGTGAAAGGGAACACCTCCAAGTCTTTCATGGTGATCTAGCTGACCATATCAGGACCAGCCAAGAAGGACAAGCCCTGGGGTCACACCCTGACCCCGCCTTGTCCAAAGGGCGAACACCCTGCCCCCAGCACAAGCCCGCCAGGTTCGGGTTGTTGCTGAGCGGCCAGGCCCCGAGCCATTCACCACCTGTGCTAGCGTCAATCCCCCCATGGAAAGATACGCTCAGGTGAGGCTGTTCAGTGATCTGTAGTCCCCGCACCGAGCCGTGTAGCCCATCTGCGGTTCATACAGACCACCTGCACACTTGGTGCTAGGCCATAGGTGTTCCCCTGAAACCGCCCAAACGAAAGACCCAGATGTGCGGAGAAGGTGCCCCGCCTCTCTCCGCACTACGGCCAACACTGGCCCCCAGAGACCCAGCCCTTCCCCAACTGCCCCGTCGCTGAAACCCAGCTGGGTGCCTGTTGGAGACCACATGGCTTGAGGGGCCACCTGGAACTCCCCGCTGTGCGCGCAGATGAGAACACGCTGCCTCTGACTACGAGCCACAGCACCTGAAAAAAAAAGAAAATTCGTCAGAACAAGTCATGACCAGGAGGCGATAAAAACCTTCGCCCTCCAAAAATGCCCCCCAGGCAATCAATGGGCGCACCTGGTTCAAAAAGGTTGCCGCCCTCTGCAGGCCAACCAATGTTGACATCACGTCCCGGGGCGCCCGTCCCGCAGTGTCAGTAGTTAGACTGCACAACTAACTAGCTAATACATAGTGCCCAAAACAGGCCCTCAACGAGGCCGCATGAAGCAGCGCAGTCCCGAAAGGGGAAGAGCATAACTCGTGCCACAGAACCAGTCAATTAACATGCGGTCCCACGGTGCTCCCAAATGCCCGGAATTGGGAAGCCGCTTTGTCATATGCCCTTCTGCTAGTAGGTCTTCTCAGCCAACCCATGGGCTCTACCAATAAAGGCAAACGCCCCCAGTTGGCCCCCAATAGTCCTTGCCTCCAAACCTGTCACTCTTCAACACGCAGGATTACATAATATGAGCCGTCGAAATCGGCCAGTAATCCTGCAACACCACGGCCCCATGCGGCTCCTGAATAGGAAAGTCGCTCTACCATGATCCCCTCTGGTACTAGGTGCCAAAGCCAGCTGGATGTGCCTACCAGCTTCAGCTTCCCAAATTGCCAAAGATCTGGGAGGAATGACGTCGGCCGCGAGTCAACTTCCGGGGCGAGCTGCCTAAAGCACCACAGCGTTCACCGCCCCATTGCAGCCTCCGGGCACATGCCCTACCAGGAATCAAATGTTCCACCGGAAGTAACGAAGTATGAATAACCTAACCGGGTATGTCACCCACACGACTTAGAAGTCAAGGGGTTGATAGCATGTACTACCGCCATGTTAAAGCCCCAGACAAGTCCAAACCGGTCGGCGAGTAGCTCACCCCAACGCCAAACTGCCACTAGAATTGGGAAAAAAAAAAAAAAACAATTCCAAAAATGGCGGGACCACACTGAACCCGCTGTCCAAAGCAGGAGCTCCTGGCGTCCCAAATACACCTCAAAGAGGCCCCACCAGGTGGCCCCACTTTCATGCACAGTTAAGGTGACCAACCACCTACTGTAATTAGAGCAGCGACACCCTGCGTTGCCCACTAAACACAGCAAACCGGCCCCTAAAGTCATCAACCACTTTCACCAGCAGCCGAACTGCCCACTGGTGGGTATCGAGCTCAATGCCCAAGGAATGTAAGCACCGTACTGGGCCCCTCGGTATTCTCATACACCAAAGGTACCCCCAGCTTGATGTCCAACTCCTGAAAAGCATGTAAGAACCAGGCGCATCACCTTGTACCAGCTGGACCGACGAAAAGTAGGCGCCCCAATAGTGCGCCATGTCATTAAACCCGGTCCTATCCTATAACACCCACTCCACCAAGGAGCCAAAGCGCTTGAATACAGCGCTGGAGACCGAGCACCCCATCGGGAGGGCCCGATCCATATAGATTTACTCACAAAACAAAAACCAGGAACTCATAATCCTAAGGATGAACTGACAAGAGGCGAAATGCCGCCCCAATGGCATATCGCCCACGCTGCCCCAACACCACAAACCACACAGTACTTTAACCGACTGGTTAAAGGAAGTGTACTTCAACCGAACATAATTCCATAAGTCACCGACACCCCTCTGGGGTAGGACCGGTGAAGAATAAGGCGATATTCCCCTGGCGCTTTATTAGGCACCACCCTTGGGGTAAATACGCACAATGTGGGTACAGGCTGTGTACCAAAAGGGGGTCCTAAGATCCTGCCTTCCTGGCGCTCTTTGGCGCTCTTACCCTAACTACGTGCTCAAGACCCGTCCATTACAGCTGAAAATTGGCCCTAGGCCCCTGATAAGGGATCCGAAACCTCCCCCGACGGGGAGCCTGGCCCCAGGCCACGGCTTTGACCTAATACATGCGGAGGAGGCTTGAGCCACACCGCAAAGCAGACCCTCGTGCTTAGGCCACGCCCCCCCACATGTGCATGCCACTGCTCCACGCCACATGCATACCACTGCTCCACGCCAGAGCAAAAGCCAGGGTAGAGACGACACCATGGGAACAGCAGGTGTCACTACCAGGGCAGCCTGTAATCCACAGCCAGTAAGCCCAAATTACCCAAAGCGGATCCATGGGGGGGGCGGGGCACACCCTGCATGCCCCAAGCCCAAGGCAGCTCAGAACTCTCCTGCTCAGCGGGAGTCACGGACCGCCCAGTGCCCCAAGCCCCACCACCCGACGCCGGGGGGGGGGGCATTCGAATAGGACCGCAGGGCCCCCCTGCGTCTGCTGCAACAGGAGCTTACCGCCAATACCAAGAGCATTGCAGCCCCCTGGGGTCTGCTGCACTTTGCCTCCAGACCCGCCGTCGCCAGCCTGATCACCTGACAGACGCCCGTCCAGGCCATCCTCCTGGTCCAGTTCCAATTGCGGCTCGAGCCCAGGTGCGCCGCCCCATGCAGTAGCAAAGCGGGCCAGAACCACCAACTCAAAAGCTAGCGGCGCCGAATACCAAGAGGCGCCACAATGCCCCTCCCAGATGGGAGCACCCTTGGCAACTATTTACTGCTCGAGGGCGTCTAACCGGCTCATAATGGCCCTTCAGACCCAATTCCCCTGACCCAGCTCTTTAACAAGGCCGGGCTGCAGGCATCGCCCCTGGGCCGGGCGGGCAGGCTGATCGCCCTTGGACCTGCCCAGCTCTATCATGGGTGCCATCAAGGCACCTCTAATCCGCAGCCAGGCCCACAGCAATAACTGAGGGACACCTTCCCAGCTGGTCCCAGTTCCCCCATCAAGTCTAAATGGCACAATAACTGGCTGGGTGCCCAAAAGGTTAAGCTACACAGTAGCCACCCGGCCTAACTAGGGGAAAAGATCAGGCAAGACCCCAAGCCGCACAAGGTAGAAGGCTAAGTCAACCTCGAGCCGGCCACCCGAACACCCGGCCCCCGCCAGGGACCTAACTCAGATCATGAGCAGAGCATAGGACTGTGGTACTGCAGCGTTAACACTCAGCATCGAGGGGCTTTTCCAACATTCCCAACCGCCAGCTGGCACAGTGCAAAGAGGAAGGGGAGGGGGTGCTTAACTGCGCCGACCGCCCTGAGCGCGGCGACGTCCTTCCGATATGGAAGCCCCTGTGGCAACCATTTGTTGCTCAAGCCCCTCCAGTTGTCTCATGATGGCCAACCGGACACGACCCCCTTGTCCTGGGTCCTTGGCTGGGCATGGTTGCTGTCCCCGCCCATGGGCCGAGCGGGCAGGCTGCTTGCCCTTGGATACTCCCTGCCCTACTTGGGCGCCAGATAATGCCCACAGAGACGCTACAATGAATTAAAATGAGCCACATCGCCCGTCAACCCAGAAGGATGAGTGGGGGGGGGGTGGATAAGCCATGGCCGGCTCCTTGCCCAGGCTCCTCAACCGGGGTAGAAGAAGAAGAAGAAGATATTGGATCTATATCCCGCCCTCCACTCTGAAGAGTCTCAGAGCGGCTCACAATCTCCTTTACCTTCCTCCCCCACAACAGACACCCTGCGAGGTGGGTGGGGCTGAGAGGGCTCCTTTCAAGGACAACCTCTGCCAGAGCTATGGCTAACCCAAGGCGATTCCAGCAGGTGCAAGTGGAGGAGTGGGGAATCAAACCCGGTTCTCCCAGATAAGAGTCTGCACACTTAACCACTACACCAAACTGGCTCTCTCAATTGGGGTACCTTACTGGCCCCAACCACGGGGTGGGCGGGCGGGCTGTTTGCCCTAAGACTTGCCCAGCCCTCCCCCTTTTTTTTTTCTTTTTTTTTTTGGCGCCATCCCGAGTGTTTCTATAAACACAAGCCACCAATAACAGTATCTGCACACAAAGCTACCATTGCCCACTAACAGGTGAAGTATTAAGAAAATGCAGGCAGAGGGCGTCCCCAAAAGCACACCTCCCCAAAGGCCAGAGGCACAGTCTAGCAACCAAGCAGCCGCCCTATGGACCGCTGGCTCCCCGCACCCACCAAAGAGAAAAGGGGAGGGGGGAAAGACTGGAAAAAACCAGCCCTGTGCACCCAAGAACAGGTCTCAGGCAGTCCAGCCAAAAGAGGGGAGGGGGTGGGAGTGGTAAGCAGATGTCTGCTCCCTGCGGGCCTGCAATAAAAAACCTTCACCAATGTGTGTGTGTGGGGGGGGAGCAGCTAGCTCCAAGGAACCAAAGGCCGCTACGGGCCGCACCAACAATGCCTGCTCTGAGGCAAGGAACAACCATTCACTGGCCAGCCGCTTGCGAACTGCCCCTAACAGGAGCCGCTGCGCACTTCCCTCTCACCGAGGGGAAAGGAAGGAATGACTGGCACATGCTGCCGCCAGAAATCACCCCCCCCCCCAATCCGGCCCCTAAGCAACCAAGGGGCTAGAGAAGGCCAAGGGCCGCCTCGCTAGCTTCGCGCACTCGGGCCTCCCGTCCGATTACTGCCCAAGCCGCGCGCTAATCAACAAAAGAAATGACTCAGCCTCGCAAGCGCCGCAAGCCAAGCACGCGTCCCGAAGCAGCAGTCTCCGTCGCACCGGTCCTCCGTCGAAGGCCTCGTCCGCGCTGCGACCAGCACGCGGCTCTCACACAGAGAGCCAAAACAAACTGCGTGGAGAGGGGCGGGAGCCAGGGCTTATATAGCCCCGGCTCCGCGCCGAAACAAGCACCCGTATGTTGGGTGATGTCGCCCCTTCCTCCTTCCAAGGAGGCAAAGACGGCCCCCAGCCTAAGCGCCGGCAAGCCGGCTTGGCTGGGGAGGGGCCGGACCTTCTTTGAGTATTCTCTAACTCTTCTGGTTTCCAGAAGGCCATTACCAAACCCCTTTCCCTTGAAACACCAGTACTCATTCTGACTTTTTAACTGACTCTTAAGATCTCTAAAGGCAGTTTCTAACCAGAACAGAGCAGGGACTCTTAAAAGCTAACTCCCTTTTTGGCTGGGCAGGGAATTTTCTTCTCTCTCTTGAAGAGGTATCTGCTTTCTTTGGCCTGAATGGGAGTCTTCACCTACTTCCCAAACTTCATTGCCAACTTTTTGCCCCGTTCTCCTGTGGCGTGGCCACTGAGGATGTTCTCCGCAGCTGAGAACGAAACGTCTGGAAGAAAAACTTCCTCTAGTAGAACACGGCACTTGAGCCCGAAAGATTCTACAAACCCTAATGATGTTACCAGCCGCGAAAACCTGAAATCTTTGTTGACAGCCTTACTTGGACTCTCCTTGGCTGCCCTGCACAGTCAGAAGGCCAGCAAGCCACCCACCACCCAAAATCATATAAGAAATGGAGAAAGGGTGGTGTGGGCTTCTCCAGGGGCTAATGAGGGCTGCTGAGGGTGTGGCAAAGCTCCTGGTGGCTGGCTGGCTGCCCGCTCTCCTAATCCAGGGATTGTTATGCAGCTGCACCTACTATTCAATGGACAAGGTAGGTGGGGAGGAAGAGGCGGAACTGTCAGAGAGATTCAGGAGCTATGCTTCTGTGAGCTCCTGCTGAATTCAAGGCAATAGAATTGCCTGTCCAATGTATCTATGTTTAGTTAGTTTGTTTATGTTAGTGTTTTAAACAGTCTGGGACCAATGTATCTATGGGACCACCTCTCCCGGTATATTCTTAAAAAAATATTATGGCGAGAAGAACCTCCTGGTGGTCCCTGAATTAAAAGATATCCAGCTTTCCATGACCAGAACCAGGGCCTTTTCTGCCCTGGCGCTGGCCTGGTGAAACTCTGCCTAATGACATCTATGCCCTGTGGGACCTAAAGCAGTTTCACATGACCTGTAAGACAGAGATGTTTGACTAGGCCTATGGTTGAGGAGAGCAGAAACTGAGAACCAACCTCCAAATTTGTGTGTGTGTGTATATGTCTGTGTGTGTGTGTGTGTGTGTATATATATATATATATATATATATATATATATATATATATATGAATGAAATGTCTTAAAAGTATCCTTAAGCAAAGCACACAATCAACAAGTAGATTTCAAAAGAATATTAATCATAAATGCAATTCTCTCTCCCTGTTTTAAATATCCCCTAACTCAGGAGTCCCCAATCCCTGTTCCGTGGACTGGTCCTGGTCCGCAGACTGTTGGCAACCAGGCCGCATGAGAGCTAATCTTCCTCCCCACCCACCCCCCATTTGCAAAGGAAAGCTGGAGCCACCTGAGTGGGATTGGGGGAGTGCTACACAAGCACTTGCCCCAGCTCTTGGCCCTGGTCAGGCTTCCCACATTGCGGAAAGCTTGAGAGTTAAGATCTGTTTCCCTTCCTCTCCCCCCCCCCCCCATCTCAGTTTGCAAAGGTAAGTTGGAGCCCAGTAGTCATTTAGATCTATTTTTTTTCTCTCCCATCCCCCCCCCTCTCTGTTTGCAAGGGAAAGTTGGAAACCCCCCACTCTCTGTTTGTGTGAGAATTTACCCAGCTCATTTTGTTTTATAGCCTGGGAATTTTTAATTTAAGCCTCCCAAATTGTAGGTTCGTACTGACCACTATACCTGGTTGTCTCTCTATTATTATTATTAGGAGTTGTAGCTATTTTTCTGGGGAAGGCTATAGTTTTGTAGACAAACTCTCCAGTTTAGTTTTGAAGACTCTCCCACTCCAGGCAGCATTGGGGCATCAGCAACAAAGTATTGCAAGACTGTTATGTTTCAAGTATGTTTGTATTTAAAGTTAAAAACAAAACAAAAACTAAACTAAAAAATGGTGTGTGTGGAGGGGGGTATTTGTGATTTTCCTAGAAATAAAGTGCACAATTGTATCATCCTAAAACCATTGCTTCCCCCCCCCCACCCTGGTCCATGGAAAAATCTTCTTCCACAAAACTGGTCCCTGGTATTAAAAAGGTTGGGGACCACTCAGTGGCTCCCAACTCAGTGGCTCCCAACCTTTTTGGAACCAGGGACCGGTTTCATGGAAGACAATCTTTCCACAGACTGGGGAGGGGGGTGCTGGGGTTTTTGCTGCCCCTGGTTGCCCCCTGCCTGCGTCCTGTCCCTGCCCCCATGGGGTTTTTTAAATGAGGGGAGACTGGGGCTGTTTCTGCTGCCACCCCACTAGGTCATGTTCAGTGTATGGTCCACTAAGACTCCTAGATCCTTTTTGCAGAGACTGCTGCCAAGACAAGTCTTCCCCATCCTATAATCATGCGTTGGATTTTTCCTACCTAAATACAGAACTTTACATTTATCCCTGTTAAAATTCATTTTATTGGTTTCAGCCCAGTTTTCTAGCCTGTCAAGATCATCTTGAATCCTGTTTCTGTCTTCTATGTATTTGCAACCCTTCCCAATTTAGTTTCATCTGCAAATTTAATAAGCATTCCCTCTATTCCTACATCCAAATAATTTATAAAGATGTTGAACAAAACAGGCCCCAGGACAGATCTTTGAGGGGCTTCACTTGTCACTCCACTTCAAGAGGATGAGGAACCATTCACAGCCATTCTTTGGGTGCAATCTGTCAACTAGTTACAGACCCACCAAACGGTAGCAGGATTCAAACCACATTTTACCAACAAGGATAGCATGTGGAACCTTATCAAAAGCCTTACTGAAATCAAGATAAACAATATCTACAGCATTCCCCTGATCCAGCAAGGTAGCAGCTTTCTCAAAAAAGAGGTAAGGTTAGTCTGACATGACTTGTTCTTGAGAAACCTATGCTGGCTCTAAGTAATCACAAACATCCTTTCTAAATGTTTCAAGACTGACTTTTTGATGATTTGTTCTAAAACTTTTCCAGGTATAGATGTCAAGCTGACAGGTCAGTAGTTACTCGGGTTCTCCTTTTCCCCCTTCTGGAGATGGGGACAACATTTGCCCACCTCCAGTCTTCCAGCACCTCACCTGTTCTCCAAGAATTCTCAAAAATAATGGCCAGAGGCTGGGAAATTACATCCTCAAGTTCTTTTAGTACCCTTGGATGTAGTTCATCTAGCCCTGAGGACTTTGTTTCATTTAAAGAAACTAGATGTTTACAGTATGTACTACCCCTATGCTGATCCTAGGTTGCAACTCCCTACCCTCATTATGTTCTGTTTTTGCCATGTTGAGCAATGTTTCCCTTAGAAGAGAAGACTAGGAGAAGTTCTGTCCTCTCTTCACCATCTGTTAAAATTTCACTTTACTGCCCCACAATGGGCCTATCATGTCCTTGCTCTTTTTCTTACTTTGAACGTAAGAAAAGTACCCTTTTTTGTTGTTTTTAGCATCTTTTGCTAGCCTATTCTCATACTGAGCTTTAGCTTTCCTAACTTTTTCTCTACAAGCACTGGTCATTTGTTTATATTCATCCTTGGGTCTAAAGCCCTCTTTCCATTTCCTAATCAGTGTTTTTTATTATTATTTCTCAAGTCTTTAAAGAGCTGTTCATGAAGCCAACTTGGTTTCTATAGGCTTCTCCCATTTTTTCTTCTCATAGGAATCGTCTGTGATTGTGCCTTCAATATTTTGCTTTTTAGAAACTCCCACTCCTCTAGAACTCCCTTCCTGAGTATTTCTGACCATGGGGTTTTACCCAGCATAGTTTTCAGTTTGTTGAAGTTTGCCTTTCTGAAGTCTGACCTATACATCTGACTACATACAGCTTTTCCCTTCCCTAAGACTTGAATTCCAAAATCACATGTTCACTACTGCCCAGAGTGCCCACTATTTCCACCACATCAACCAGTTCTTCCCTGTTGGTGAGAATCAAGTCCATGATAGCAGATCCCCTTGTTTCCTTCTCCACTTTCTGGAAAACAAGACAAGTCAGCAATTTATTTCAGCAAAACAAGTCAGGAATTTACTTGACCTTTTGTTTTTAGCAGAGTTGTGCTTCCAACAGGTGTCTGGGCAGTTGAAATCTCCCATGACCACTATGTCTCTTTTCTTTGAGAACTTTGCAATCTGTTGTAGGAGTATCTCATCCATGTCCTCTGCCTGGCTTGGTGGTCTGTTGTAGACCCCCACCATAATATCACTGTTATTTCTTACTCCTTTTATTTTTACCCAGAGACTCTCAACTGAGCTGCCATGCTCAGATTCCCACGTATTTCCTCACAAGTATACATGTCCTTCACATATAATGCTATGCCTCCACACTTCCTTATTTGTTTGTTCCTTTTAATAAATTGTACCCCTCAATCCTAATATTCCAGTTGTGTATCATCCCACCAAGTTTCAGTAGGGCCCATTAAGTCATAGTCTTCTTCATGTATTAGGACTTCCAGTTCCTTCTGTTTGTTTCCCATACTCTGTGCATTAGTGTAGACATTGGAATCCATGTTTTATGTATCCTGAGTGTTTTGTTTCTGTACATACCTGCAAGTTAATGTTACCTAGCATATGTGCCAGTCTCTGCAAAGCTTTAGCATTCATATCTCCAGTTATCGGCATCATACTAGGTTTTGAATTATTGTCTCACTCCCCCATACAATTTAGTTTAGGAGGCTCTTGCCAAACTCCCTTTCTCCTACCTTCATAAGGTGCAATCCATCTTCCGATAGAAGACCACCATCGCGAAAGCGTAAGCCATGATTCAGAAATCCAAACTTCCTGATGACACCATCAACATAGCCAGCCATTTATTTGAAGTATTGTTCTTTCTTATCCTAAGCCACAGCCTTCAACAGGAAGAAGTGACAAAAACACAACTTGCGCTCCCAGGTCTTTCATCTTCTTACTAAGAGTCACGTTGTCTCTTTTAATATGTTCAGGGCTATGCTGGGCAGTATAATTTGTTCCCACATGGATCAGCAAGGAAGGATAATAATCCATGAGTTTGATGAGTCTTCCTATCCTTTCTGTCATATCTTGGATGCATGCATCCGGTAGACAGTATACCTCTCAAGACGACAAGTCCAGTCGGCACTTTTTGGGCTTTACCCCTCTGAGCAAGGAATCTCCAATTACTATCAACCTCCTCTTTCTATATTTGTCAAATCCTTGCCATGTTTTATGCTCTGTATTGTGAATCAACCGCTTGCTATTCCCTTCCCCCATTTCGCTTTGCTGCGTACTGTCTGTGTAACTTGTTACTGAAGCTAGGCCAACCGTCAAGGTCAGTTGCTGAATTAGTGAATTAGATAAAGACACCTGCATTCCCAGGAAGGAGAAGAAAGGCGTTAGGGTGCCAGTCGCCCGCCAAAATCTCCCGCTCTTAATTCCCGCTTCTGCTTGAATGTTATAATGGTTATGATAACATATATAAGGGGATGTGGATATATGTGGGATGTGTGAATCAGTTTCTGCAACACCCTGTTTTGCCTCCACATGTTTTGGCGAATAAACTCTGCCATTGAAATGGACTGAACTCGAGGGGGTCTTGACAATATTGGGGAGCAGAAACTCCAGGCTTCTTATCCACAGAATCCTGAAAGACTTCCCTCAAGCTTCCCAGAGCCTGGGGAAGTAGCCCTTGTTCCAATGGTTCAGAATCACTATCTGCGGGGAGATCCTGGAACCAATTGCTGAGCGGCAGAGGCTCAGAATGTCTCCTGATTTTTCTGCTTCTGTGGGTTACATTTTTCCATGAACCCCTCCTCCTGTGGATTCTCTTCCATTTGCTGAGATACCTTTTCCTCTTCCTCCTCTTCCTTTTAAGAGCGCTTCGTGGGTTCTGTCAAGAAAATCCTCACCTTCCTTTATACACTGTAGGGTGGACAAGCATGCCTCCAGTCCTCGTTTCTTACCCACATAATTGCATCACATTGACTATTGGTCTCTTCCAGTATATAGTCTTTTCAGAAAAAAAGACTTCTGCACTTCATTTTCTCATCAATAGTAACGGTAATATTCAAAACTCCAGACCAGAAGCCAATGCTGGCACCAGAGAGTGAAGAGAAAAAAAAAAATGACCATACTGGGGAATAAGGTTGCATTATTCTCAGGGAGGAAAAATCATACATCGGAATAATGAATATAGAACTAGTATTTTCAGACTCTATAAATATGAATTGTCCTCACTGCTGAAAGAAATGGATCCTGAAAGCAAGGCTGTGAGCTTTGGAGCCTTGCAAAAGTTTTCTTTTCAAGTTAAACACAGTTTCCACTGTGCGACTCCTCAGAAATTAATTACCTTCTTAAAGCCTCCCTTTCATATTCATAGAAATACAAGGAAAAGATGTTACAAATAATGCTTTAAAATTAATTTGTCAGGATAAATGGAGCTCTATTGTTACTCCAAACTAATGTAAAAGAATCTGGTGAACAGCGAGACTGGTAGTCCTCTAATTCGGTGATAGAGGAGTCTCTCATGGATTGATGAGGGGGATCAAAAGTTTGAGGACAACCTATTTTCAGTTTAAAAAAAAATGTTCGGTAACAGTTGAAGATGAAATGAGGAGAACTGAGGATGTTGGTGTTTGGAAAAACAGAAGGGGAAAGTAGAGGAGAAGGCACATTTACTTTGCCCTACTGTTTTGCCGTTGTTGATAACCAGAAAATATCAACTTCTGAAGTTAAGAAGCTATTGAATATTGGGGTATAGTTTTGGAGCAAACTTGCCTTTCTTTATCCACAAGGTCAAAAGAAAGACATTTGCAACAATAAACCTGCTCCTGATTTAAGGTAGTTGTGAAGATTTCTTCAACTTGGATTATAAACATTATAATCAGCTATTCCCTTGTAAAAAGCCTATTTGATCCTAATAGATGAATTTTTATAATCCCATGGTAGAAGGTTCTAATCTTCACCGATGATTAAACAATAGGATCATCCAGAGGTGTCATTTTAATCTCCATCTCCCTTCCCAAATTTTCCCACTCTAGTGCCTCTTCCTTAGACTGAGCTTAGATGAGAATGTCCTTGACAAAACAGATTCTCTGGAAAATCTTTACATAAGTGACTGGTTGTCTTGACCCAAAAACAAAGGTGAGGCATAATATTTTAATTCGTTAACTAATACATGCTTATGATCCACCAAGTATCCAAACATATATATAAAAAGGTAAAGGTAGTGCCCTGTGCAAGCACCAGTCGTTTTTGACTCTGGGGTGACGTTGCTTTCACAATGTTTTCACAGCAGACTTTTTACGAGGTGGGTTGCCATTGCCTTCCCCAGTCATCTACAATTTCCCCCCAGCAAACTGGGTACTCATTTTACCGACCTCAGAAGGTTGGAAGGCTGAATCAACCTGAGTCGGGCGGCTACCTGAACCAGCTTCTGCTGGGATCAAACTCAGGTCGTGAGTAGAGGGCTCTGACTGCAGTACTGCAGCTTTACCACTCTGCGCTACGGGGCTCTTCATATATATATATATAGACTACAACCACCTAATTAAAGCAGTGATTTTGAGATTTTTTTTTTCCCTGAGGAGATTTTACATCTATGCTCAGATCACTGCTGTGAGTATATCACAACCATTATAACTTTGCAGATAGAGAACTGCTCTGGGAAAAGGCCCAATTATATCTCAAGTCTAATCTAACACTTGATCCTCTGGGGAGCTTTGCTTGATCAAGGCAGTCGTACATCGTCCAGCATCCTATAGCACACAGCAGCCAACCGGTTCTTCTGGAGGTCTAACTAGAGTTGCCATGTTCCTTGCACCTGCTGGCAGGGGATGGGTGGTTAATTTACCAGAAGTGGTAAATAACATAAAAACTAAGCATTATATTCTTACATGACCCAAAAGTGATGTAGGCGCATCAAGAACATGGGGTGGGGGTGGTGGGGAGCAGCACTCCAGTTTATGGGCAAAATTCTATGGTAGAATTAGCTTGTACTATAGAGTTCTTCCCAAAAAACAGAACATCACCTCTGATGTGCCTATTTCACTTCTGGGTCATGTAGGCACATAGTGTTTAATTTCTGCATTCTTCCCTGGGTTTGTTTGTTTTTTTGGGGGGGAGTAATTCCTCACTGGCCAGTTGGCCAGTGGCAGATAGGTGGGGGCCAAAAGTGGGGGACCCCTGCTTCGCCAGGGGTCTGGCATCCCTAGAACTAACAATAGACCATAGAGGCCTTCTTGAGGCAAATAATGATGTAACCCACCCTGAGCCTGTTATATGGGAAGGACAGATTAAAAACAAATAAACAAACAAATAAGTTAAATAAATAAGTGAACTATAGTGATAATTATATGGGTTACTAATTCAACAGTCTCACATTTGAGCTCCCTGAGAACTCTTGGGTGTACGCGATGAGGACCTGGAGTCTTAGTGGTCTTTAATTTCCCCTACAGATCTAGAACTTTATCTCTTGTCACCACAATTTGATTCAGTCCTTCAGACTCCCTTCCTAAAAACAGTGGCTGTGGCTTGCTCCATACAGAAACAAACAAAAAAATCATCAAGTGTCTCTGCCATCTCGCTATCTTCTTTAGCAATCCTTTTATTCCTTTGTCACCTGAAAATCCAACTGCTTCTCTGGCTGATTTACTGCTCCACATATATTTAAAGAAACATGCAAGGAATGCATTCTCTCTGAGCTTCAGTTAGTGTGGTTTCAAATTGCTTTCAAGTATCCTCTATGGATTTGACTCTCTTGTGTTTTCCTTTCAGTTTCCTTTTAGCTATTCTCATTTTTGTAAAGTCCCCTCACTTGAAATCAAATATTACAATTTGGGACTTCAGGGGTAACTATATTGACACAAATGCTGAACTTAATAGCACTGTAGTCCCGCTTCTCAACTGGTGCAACAACCTTGACATCTCTGACGAGGTCTCGAACCCTGCTCAGAATCTAGTCCAAGTTCACTACCCTTCTTGCTGACTCTGTGACCAACTGTAGGAAGAAACCACATGCCTTAGTCAAGTGACATGATTCCTTCTTGTTCCTGAATCTTTTATAAGCAGAGGCAGAACTGGCTTTTGACAACTGTAATTAATCAAGCCAACTATAAATATTTCCACAGCAAAATAAGATGCAATCATGCAGAATCTACTCCAATAGTACTTTGATTATTTTGGTTTAGTTAGATGTTCATATTATTATGCCCTTAGTTTGATTATTATATGATAACCTGTTTGAATGAAGGTGTTTTCTCACAGTGATAGAATATGAGACCCCCCACCCCACCCCTTTCTAAGAACAGCAGCTGTGGCTTGGGAGAAAATGCCTATGTGACATGTAATTAGTTGTCTGTATAGCAGGGTTGGAATAAAATAAAATAGGCTTGGGGCTGCATTAAATGATATTAAATTGTGTGTAATCTATCTGCTCTAAGGAAAAGGGAAGTTGCCTTCACCCTTCTCCCTTTCTAAAGGAAAGCTACGCAGTAGAAATAGAAAAAGGGAAGTTAACATTGTACTTGCATGCGAGCATGTAGCTTCAGCAGAAAGAGGAACTAACATCTGCAAATGCTTACCGGAACAGAGTATTATGTATACGCACCCCGGAACCTCCCGGAGAAGCCCAAAGACGCAGAGAAAAACATGTTTACCTTGCAGGAAATTGCATTAGAAACTTGCAAGTAATAGTGCCAAGTAATAGTAATAGTAATATGGAATATGCTAGTCTGTCCACACCGTGTTCCTGTAGCAAAATGATGCTTATGATGATGTATTGGAAGTAGGACTGACTATGTTGAATCATTTACTGTAATCAATAATGTTGAGGTATAAAAGCTTGTGTTCTTCCTTGGATCGGGGCTCAGACTCTTTGGGGCATTAGCCCATCTGGCCCATGCACATGAAATCAATACATTGCTGTTTTTTTTCCTTTCTGCCTATGGCCTAGTCTATCATTTCACCACCAATTGGCGGGGGCCTCCTGCTACATCTGAATTTAGCAACCTGCTGTAATGTGAGGATTTTTTCTCTCTGTGCAGATGACTGCAAAGGAGGGCCTTCAGATCTCTTTCTGTCTCTCCCCCATCAATTAGTATTTGCTTCATCAGATATATGTTCTGTAAGAACTACCAACATTATCAAAGATTTCAGGTTTTCACGGCTGGTAACATCATTAGGGTTTGTAGAATCTTTCGGGCTCAAGTGCCGTGTTCTACTGGAGAAAGTTTTTCTTCCAGACGTTTCGTTCTCAGCTACGGAGAACATCCTCACTCAATGCACAGCAGCCAAGAAGGTCAGAGCGCCTGCTCCGGCTGCAACGCCACTGAGGATGTTCTCCGTAGCTGAGAACGAAACGTCTGGAAGAAAAACTTTCTCCAGTAGAACACGGCACTTGAGCCCGAAAGATTCTACAAACCCTACCAACATTATCCTTTTACTACAGTATTGATTTTTTTTTAAAAAAATGAAGCTCCAGACTACACATCCCAAATGATATTTTCCCCTGGCATGCATTACAAAAAGCTATGACTGTAGGGCTTAGCATTTTCCTTTTTATCACTGCTCTGCTACATATTATATTACTCCAGTTTGGCAAATGTACACAAGGAGCACAAAGCCTCATCTTAGTTTTCTTGCTCCACTCTGTTTTTTCACTGTTTATGTTAATCCTCCTGAAACGAAAGTGGTCAGATTTGAGAGATTTTGGAACCACAAAATAGATTCTAACCTTGAGATTGTCATGTAGAACTAACATTAAGTTGAAGCAGCAATGGGCAGTTTTAGTTGAGCACTGACAAAAGGGATATATCGGGATGCAAAAAAATGGGGTTTTTTTGTTTGTTTTAAGGAAAGAAACTCTTTGTTGTGTTCCGAGTCCGCTTCAAGGTGTTGGTATTAACCTTTAAAGCCCTCTATGGTCAGGCCTATCTATGGGACCACCTTTCCCCATATGTCCCCCAGAGAGCACTGCGATCAGGGACAAAAAATCTGCTGTCTGCCCCTGGCCCAAAAGAAGCCAGGCTAAGTATAACGAGGTCCAGGGCTTTCTCAGTGGCAGCACCAGAACTTTGGAACACCCTCCCAGAAGCTATAAGGGCCCTGCGGGATTTGTCTGCGTTCCGCAGGGCCTGTAAGACCGAATTGTTTAAACAGGCTTTTGCGGTCTAATTGGAAAAGGGCTGCCACCGGACATCCTACAGAATGCTGGCGATCATAGTCGAGAAGTCAATACCGCCTATACTGGACTGAAATAGCGCTATGGAATGGTTTTAAAGTTGATATGTAAATTATGGTTTTATATGTTTTATTGGACGGATTGTTTTTATGATGTTGTAAGCCACCCTGAGTCTGCTTGCGGAATGGGCGGAATATAAATGGAAAGTAATAATACACAGCTTGAATTCCTTGCAAGGCTATGGGTTATTCCCTTTACTTTCTAAGGACTTCGTTTTCTCATCCAATAACCACAGCAGTTTCCAGGAGGTGCAAACCTCCATACATTTTTATTTTGGGTAAAACAAGGCTTAATCTGCAACCTAACTCTGTACTTCTGTATATACGCTGCTGACAATCAGAGTGCCGGATAGATTGAAGTAAGGGTTCCTTACTTAAGGAAGTTGAGGTCCAGTCAAGTTGTAACGTTGTACATTAAGGTAAATCCAGATTCTGCTACAAGTGACATTTTGATCTGAGGTTTATAGTGCCTCTAAAGCAGAACACTGT
Organism: Heteronotia binoei; assembly: GCF_032191835.1. Lineage (NCBI taxonomy): Eukaryota > Metazoa > Chordata > Lepidosauria > Squamata > Gekkonidae > Heteronotia > Heteronotia binoei. The sequence continues at coordinate 184,997,489 of NC_083243.1, read as the reverse complement.
CCTCGAAAGTGCTAGCAAATTTTTCAAAATTTGCATAGTGATTGTTGAATTAATTGCACATCTATTCATAAAGCAATGTATTGTTTTCATCACCATAGCAACAAGCACTTGGTATTCAGTAGTCTCTCATGCTGTCTTTATTTCGTGATATTTTAACTCTAGCATGTCAAGCGTGCCTCGCATTATTAAGTTAAATCGCATTTAGGGGATGTGGCCACACTTATTAATTTAAACTTCTAGACCACCTTCCCCGTGAGCAGGCCCAGAGCGGTATACGAGTTCATACAGAATTATGGAATTGGAATACTGGTCACTATATCTCAAAAAGGACATTGAAGAGCTGGGGGAAAATACAGAGGAGGGCATCCAAGACGATCAGGGACCTGGAGCGCCTTCTCTGCGAAGAAAGGCTGAAGAGTCTGGGATGTTTCATTTTAGAAAAGAGACCACTAAGGAGGGACACGGGTTTATAAAATTATGCATGAGGTGGAAAGAGTTGACAAAGGAATGTTTTCCTCCCTTTCCCTAAGTACTAGAACTTCACAGGCATCCCATGAAGCTGATGGGCAGTAGGTTCAGGATGGACAAAGATACTACTTTACGCAGAGAGTGATTAAAATGTGGAATTCGCTGCCAGAAGACATAGTGGCAACCACAGGAAGAAACAGCTTTAGAAGGGAATTAGTTAGATTCATGGAGGATAAGTCTATCAATGGCTACTAGCCGTGGTGAGTGAGGAGAAACTCCACATTCAGGGCGTTTTCGCACTCACCTTCAGCCGGCGCGGCCCCCCTCTTCACCGCGCAGGATCTGCGCGGATTTCGCACTAAACGCCGCGGAGCAGCCGGAAGAGCCGGAAACTCCCGGCGCCAAAGCCGCTCAAACGGAAACCGCCAAAAAGCAGAGCCAGTTTGGTGTAGTGGTGAAGTGTGCGGACTCTTATCTGGGAGAACCGGGTTTGATTCCCCACTCCTCCACTTGCACCTGCTGGAGTGGTCTTGGGTCAGCCAGAGCTCTGGCAGAGGTTGTCCTTAAAAGGGCAGCTGCTGTGAGACCCTCTCCAGCCCCATCCACCTCACAGGGTGTCTGTTGTGAGGGAGGGAGATAAAGGATATTGTAGGCCGCTCTGAGCCTCTGTCCTTGAAAGGGCAGCTGCTGTGAGAGCCCTCTCCAGCCCCACCCACCTCACAGGGTGTCTGTTGTGGGGGAGGAAGGGAAAGGATATTGTAGGCTGCTCTGAGCCTCTGTCCTTGAAAGGGCAGCTGCTGTGAGAGCCCTCTCCAGCCCCACCCACCTCACAGGGTGTCTGTTGTGGGGGAGGAAGGTAAAGGAGATTGTGAGCTGCTCTGAGACTCTTTGGAGTGGAGGGCGGGATATAAATCCAATATCTTCTTCTTCTTCTTTTGCGCCGGGAGTTTCCGGCTCTTCCGGCTGCTCCACGGCGTTTAGTGCGAAATCCGCGCAGATCCTGCGCGGTGAAGAGGGGGGTCGCTCCGGCTGAAGGTGAGTGCGAATGGAATGCTTTCCTTTAAATCAAGCATTTCCAAATATCAGTGCCGGCTGAAGGTGAGTGCGAAAACGCCCTCAGAGACATTAAACTGCTGAATCCCAGAGCCAAGAGGCAACATCAAGGGAGGGCTTCAGTCTCTATGCCCTGTTGTTGGCTGTCCAGAGGAACTGGTTAGCCACTGTGTGAGACAGGATGCTTGTACTAGAGGGACTATTGGTTAGCTCCAGCAGGGCTCTTCTTATGTTCTTAAGACTGCCCAGTTAGTTTTTATGTTAGAGTGGGAATTCAAACCAGGGTCTCTCAGATCTCAGGAACTGGTTGGCCACTGTGTGAGACAGGATGCTGTACTAGAGGGACTATTGGTTGGCTCCAGCAGGGCTCTTCTTATGTTCTTAAGACTGCCCAGTTAGTTTTTATGTTAGAGTGGGAATTCAAACCAGGGTCTCTCAGATCTCAGTCATATACTCGAACCACTCTGATTTTACCATACCATGGTAACTTGTATCCTCGTTCTGAACCAGATGACATCCTGATTCATAGCTCAGTTTCTTAGCCACTACGCAACACCACTTCAAGTATCTGTAAATGATTCTGGTTGAATAGGAGAATGAATTTCCTTTACAAACCCACTTTCCTGCACTGGAAAAATGAATTGAAAATAAGTCTCTCGAGACAAATCCTTTACTTTTTCTATTACAACTTCTTTCTTATGTTTAGATGTGAGTCTCTCAGAAGCAATAAGGATTTTGAGCATCTAACCACCCCCAGAAGTTTATTAAGTCCTGCTCGAGCATTGCTGGGTAAGCAACATGGGAGGAAGTTTCTCAGATTCTAAAAACAAGTGAAAATGTGCTGCCTTCATCCCAGGGAGCAAGACGCAAGTAGAATAGATTTGAACCACCTAGCAATAGTACTGAAGTTGCAAATTCAGAAAACGTGGTTGACAGGAGATTTTTTTTTGTCATTGTTAGGAATCATCTGTCTCAGAATTAGGAATGCCAGCCTCCCGGTGGGACCTGGGAATCCCCTGGAACTACAGCTGATCTCCAGATTACAGAGATCAGTTCCCCTGGAGAAAATGGATACTTTGGAGTGTGGACTTTATGGCATTGTACCCCACTGAGGTCCAGGCTCCATCCTCAAACCTCCAGGAGTTTCCCAACCTGGATCTGGCAAATGTATCCCCCCATGCTCCACCAGTGGCCAGAGGGGACCTAGCAACCTTACTCAGAATCAAGCCATTACTTACCTATGGTCTTACAGACACAATTGTGTATGGCCACTTTTAGGCTATTTTTTTCAAAGGAAGGAAGGAAGGAAGGAAGGAAGGAAGGAAGGAAGGAAGGAAGGAAGGAAGGAAGGAAGGAAGGAAGGAAGGAAGGAAGGAAGGAAATGAGAGTAAGGATACATGTAGGTGCAATGGTAGCACAGTGAAAATGTGAGATTCTTTGGATATACATATTCAGAAATATAGGTCGTTTTCGCACTCATTTCCAGCCGGCGCGACCCCCCTCTTCACCGCGCAGGATCTGCGTGGATTTCGCACTAAATGCCGCGGAGCAGCCTTTTGCGCCGGAAACTCCCGTTGCAAAAGCCACTCAAACGTAAATCGCCAAAAAGCAGTTTGGCGTTTGCGCTGCTTTTGCGACGGGAGTTTCCGGCGCAAAAGGCTGCTCCGCGGCATTTAGTGCGAAATCCGCGCAGATCCTGCGCGGTGAAGAGGGGGGTCGCGCCGGCTGAAGGTGAGTGCGAAAACGACCATAGTAACAGTAGTAACACCATAGACCATAAAAACTTGTGTTATACAAGATGAAGATCAGAATCAGTTCTCTTCCCTGCCTGGTATCTGAAAGAATTAGACTTTCCTTCTCCTGACATTAGAACTGGTAAGTAATCAGTTGGCTGCAGAAGCTGCTTCAGTAGCAGAAGTGCTTGACAAGGTTGCCAACTCTGGGTTGGGAAATGCCTTGAGATTGAGGGGAGGGTGGTGTTTGAGTAAGGGAGGGACCTTGGCAGGGTATAATGCCATAGAGTCCACCCTTCAAAGCAGCCATTTTCTCCAGGGGAACTGATCGCTATAGTCTGGAGATCATTTGTAATTATGGGAAATCTCCGGGTACCAGCTGGGTTTTGGCAAACTTAGTGCTTGATCACCTAGATGGTTCCATTAGCAAGCTCTCTGCATGCTGCCACCAGCTCATCTGCCAGCATGTATTGGAATCCTCTATTCTCTATTGGCCAAATAAGCTGATTGTGAATGCATGTTCTCATGCTGCTTTCCCACCACTCCTCCAAATTCTCTTCCACCATCACACCTCCCCACCTGCTGATCACCACATTCTTTAAGTATATAAAGCATCTACCTTTCCTGGTGAGTTATTTTTTTGTGTGTGAGATAGCTCTCTAGATTCCTTCCTGTCCTGGTGATAGGAAAGGCAAGTAAACTGTCTACATCCAGAATAATTTAGTCACGTATGTTACATGGCTGTCTCCTCCTTGAACACATGTACTCAGGGTGTAATGCTGGGCTAGTAGGCATTCTGCTTGGCGGGCCTCCGAGTCACTCTGGATGATGCAGCAGAGCGATTCCTTGGTTGCCTGCACCATTTATTCTGCTTGGCCATTTGTTGCTGGATGGAAGGGAGCCGACCTTATATGCTTTATTAAATTGCAGCTGCAAAAGTCCTGGAATTCGGCCAAAGTGAATGGCATCCCATTGTCCAAGACAAGGGTGTCAGGCAGGCAGTGTGTGGCAAAAACCCTTTGGAGCGCCCCTAGCGCGGCCCTGGTGGAGGTGGACATTATCAGGATTACTTCTAACCACTTGGAGTGGGAGCCTATGATTAGGAAGAATATCTGCCCCTGGAAAGGCCCCACAAAATCGAGGTGCAGGTGGAACCAAGGGTTGTGTGTGTGTGCTCCCACTGTTGGGCTGGGGCTTTCGGCAGGGCTCGACAGGTGTCCTGACATGGCTGGCATAGGGCTACCCAGGACTCAATGGCATCTTCTATCCCTGGCCACCAGACATAACTATGGGCCAGCGCCTTCATGCACACTATTCTTGGATGGGTCTCATGCAACGCATTGAGGACCAGCTGCCTCAGCACCGGGGGTACCACCCCCCTGTTACGCCACAACAGACAACCTTCATACACAGATGATTCATCCTGGTGGGACACAAACACAGAAAACTCTGACCTCACCCAGCTGATAGGCCATCCCGTCCACACCCAGTCCAGAACCTGCGAGAGGGTCTTGTCCTTCCTGGAGCAGCGGACAGTGTCCATGGCGTGCACTGGGCATTCTGGAAGGGATTCCAATGACATGATCTGGTATGCCAGAGCAGGGTCTATGGAAGGCAGCAGCAGCCGGCTCAATGCATCCGTGTGGCCCATGGATTGTGGTCCATGTGGATAGAGAAGGGCTGGCCGTACAAATAATCATGAAATTTTTTAACCCCTGCTACTATAGCCAGGCCCTCCTTATCAATCTGCGCATAATTGCGCTCCGGCTTTTGCACCATCCAGGAATAATAAGCTACCGGAACCTCGCGGCCATTCAGAAGCATGTGCCAAGACTGCCCCCACCCCATATGTTGACGCATCACAGGCCAAGATGATGGGCAGCCACTCGTCAAAGTGTGTCAGCAAGCTATTAGAAGTTAAAATGTCTTTCACTTCATGAAAGGCAGTGGCTTGCCGGCAGCCCCAAACCCACAGAGCCCTTTTGTCCAGGAGGCGATGCAGAGGCAATGCTACCTCCACCTTGTGGGGAAGGGAGGCGTGGTAAAAACTGAGGAGTCCCCAAAATGACTGTAGCTCCGCTTTGTTATTGGGGGCCAGCGCATCACATATCACCCTGATTTTGTCCTGTGCTGGGTGAATTCCCTTCGCATCCACTGTGTACCCCAGGAAATCAATGGTGGAAACCCCCAACTCACACTTCTCCTTTTTCACCTTCAACCCTGCTCTGTCAAAATGCTGCAATACGGCCCTGAGGCAGGATGTGAATTCTTCCTCTGTGACTGTGGTGATCAGCACATCTTCGAAGAACAGCTGGAGCCCAGGAATCCCTTTAAGGAGAGAGTCCATTAAGTTCTGGAAGATCCCCAGGGCCACGCTGATGCCAAACTGCAGCCGTTTGACCCGAAAAGCCCCCCTGTGAGTAACCATGGTTTGGGCCTTGGCAGTGGCGGCATCCACTGGAAGCTGCTGATATCCCTGCGCTAAATCGAGCTTTCTGAAAATCTTAACCCCCACTAGAGAGGCCAGCACGTGACTGACCATGGGCACCGGATAAGCATGGCCTTTCAGTGCCTTGTTAATTGTGCATTTGTAATCAGCACAAATGTGCACACTGCCATTGGGCTTAACTGGGGTGACTATTGGGGTTTCCCATTTGGCGTTTGCCACCGGCTCCAGTACCCCTTGGGCCAAGAGGCAGTCTAATTCCTCCTCTTGGGACTTAGCACTAGGGGAACGTGCCCGGTCTTCAGCCTAATGGGCTGCACATTGGGGTCCAGTTGTAGTGTCACAGGGTTTCTGGTTACATTCCCAAGGTGCCATCGAAAATGGCGGGGAATTCCTCACACATCCTCTGAATATCTTTCGAGGAAGGGGCGTGGTGGATACCCATTACCTGGATCCCCAGGGCCACGAACCAGGACTGCCCCCTTAAACTGCACAGGTCCCCCTCCACTACTATTAGGGAAAGCATGCCTGAAAACTGCCCATATTCTACGTGGACCTTTTCCACGCCCAGAATGGCAACCTCCTTCTTCTGGAAATCTCAGACTATGAATGGGGACAGCTGGGATTCCCTCCCGGGCACAATTCCCTGAATGTCTGGGCCAATATAACCATCTGGCCTGCCCCGGAGTCTACCTCCATCCTGCAGGGCCTGCCCTCTATTAGCACAGTCACTTTGTATTTGTCAGGAGAGGGCATGGGAAGCTGGCATACCTGATCCCCCATCATGTTGAGTGCCTGGATGACTTCCTCGAGTGTGACCTCATGGTGGCGGCCATCTTTCTGCTGTGAAGTGCCCCCTTGGCACAGCAACTTCGACGGACAAACATGTGCTAGATGTCTGGTTTTTCCACACATATGGCAGGTTGCATTCTGGAACTTGCAGGAACGACACTCGTGGGCTTCCATAGGAACAGGTTCGGTTGCATGTGGCAGTTGGCATTTCGGGGCCTAGTGTGTCTTTAGTACATCTTCCTCACTGGAGTCTTCCATGTTGGACCCACTGGCGACCTGGTGTGCTCCTGTTGTGTGCCACTCTGTGTGATTTTTCATAGGCAACCACCTCACTCAGGGTGTCTGCCAGTGTGAGGGTCTTGTGTCTCGTTAGCTTTGCCTGTACCTTCTCATCTCGGAGGCCAGCCAAAAACGATCCAATAGAGCTTTGTCAAGGCTAACGAAGGTGTACTCCCGGGTGAGGCGGTGCAGCTGTGCCAGGAATGGGAATGTGGCTATGGGCTTGCTAGCCTTTTGTACCCGCTTGTGGAACCTAGACGTCCGCTTTGGTCGGGGTGAGAAGTGCCCTGTAAGCTTCTCCATGATGACCTGGTAGGTGGCAGTGTTGTCGGTCAGCGACACGGGCGACATCACGTTCTCTGTTAACTCCAGTATGTCCTCTTCACAGAGGCTGAGCAAAAGCTGTTTCTTCTTTAGCTCATTCATGATGTTGTGGTAGAGGAGATAGAAGTTTAGTCTCTTCTCCCTTTTCTCCCACCACTGCAGTTGAGCGGGATTGGAAGGTGCCCATGAGGCCCTGCCACAGCAGCCTGGTCGGGTCCGGGCCTTGGAGAAGCTGTTGCTGGTGCAGGTGTGCTGGATTTTGCAGTAGTGCTCATCTTCGGTTCCTGGTGTGGCGACCTTCTTCAGCGATGGCGGTGCGTTCTGTGGTGCGGGAAGCAGCCATTGCACGGTGTGGTGTCGGTTGCTGGATCACCTACCCAGATCCCACCTTCGTTGCCACTATAATATAGTGGGTTCAAAGCATCGAGAAGACGAGGCAACAGTGATAACTGCTCTTTATTAAAGGCAGCATGGTATAGGGCTACCTGAACAAGACTGGAGAATGGGCCCATGGGCCAAACCTATATACAACTACTGGTTCCCGCACAAGCACATTATTGGGTCATTCAAACAGGCAGGGGGCCTGTGATTGGTGCAAGGCAGTGGGTATTTGGATCCTACTGTCCATTGTTCCCAAGTCCCCAAGCTCTGCTCTCATGGGTCTAGGCAGGAATCACATACTAAAACCATAACAGGCATAAAAAAGTCAACTTAGAAAATGGAGTTGTCACTAAGGATAGGCAGCCATCGGGCAAGAGGGTATTTTGTGTGTGGGGGGGGAGGGGATCTATGTCCCAAAGGTGTCCACCTCTGTGGCTAAAAAAAGCCTCTTGATCCATTTCAAGTTTCAATCTGTGCCCCTCCAAACTAATATGCTAAGAATTCTCATCCATTGTACTTAGCTATATTAATAGCTAAGAGGTAAAGACTGCCTAAAAGGAGGCCTGCTGGTACTAAAGGAGTTCTTTACAACTTGTGACTCACCCAGTTGAATGCAGCTCAGAAATCATGTAAACAGGCATGGGCACAAACTGGCTAGTTCTTCTCAAATTTTGGCTGGTTTGTAGTTCACAAAGCAATGGTCATGGAAGGGCAGCCAGCATGAACATTTCACAAACTTTAATGCCCTTCATGATAGTTTGTGAATGGATACATTTCAAGACAGATTGCCTCAATTAAAATGTTTACAAAACTTCAAAGCAAGAGGGGGGAGTGGGATTCTCCAGCCTTGGAAGCCCCAATAGGAGCCCTCCAAAGCTTAACAGGCACTGCTGGCTGCCAATAACAAAGTTCCTATTCCTGATTGCTGTGAACTGCTCTCCCATGCTAGGTTTGGGTGCTGGGTGGACTCAGGGCTCTGGGCCACCCCATCTCTCTGCTCATACTGAGTGCCTCGGCTGAGGACCCACATCTATACCCTCCTGATTGTGAACTCCTCTCCTCTGCTGGGGTTTGAACATTAGGCAGACTCTGGCCTCATGGCCCTGCAAGAGAGGTCAGGGCAGATAATACTTTGGTGTGACCAGTACTCCAGGGGGGGTCAGCATCGACACAGTACTCCATCATCATCCCCTCTGCTGAATCCTCCACCATGGCATGTCTGGCATCCCTGCTGCTGGTAACATCACTGTTCACTCCTGTTGACCAATAGTGGGGCTTCTCCCTGGTTGGGTTCTTTAAGGCAGAGGTGGCTCCTCTTACCCAGCCTCTTCCACCTGCTTCTCCCTCTGGCCACGTATGTTGAACATATGAAGCTGCCTTATACTGAATCAGACCCCTGGTCCATCAAAGTCAGTATTGTCTTCTCAGACTGGCAGCGGCTCTCCAGGGTCTCAAGCTGAGGATTTTCAAACCTATTTGCCTGGACCCTTTTTTTGGAGATGCCGGGGATTGAACCTGGGACCTTCTGCTTCCCAAGCAGATGCTCTACCACTGAGCCACCATTCCTCCCCCGTTGGCCTGTAGCCTCCACTCTTCTTTGCAAAGCTCATGCTTCCATTGCAAGAGCTCTGCATTCAGGAGAGAAATGCTGCCTTTTATCTAGGGGTGACAACAGCAAACAAGTGGCAACAGTAATAAACCAAGCAAGAAGACAACTGTGAGGTACAAAAAAAAAAAGAAAGAAAGAAATATTTGCAAAAATTATTATGTCTCTATTTCTTATATACACACCATATTGTACAAAAGTAATTCCAATTATAGTAGAGATGATGCCAAAGTCCACAGCAGAAGTCTCGAAACTAGGGGTCACAGATGCAGGCCAGTCTGTACTCCCCTTTATTGCAGAGGATGCAATCGAGTGGAGTACTTCTTCACCCAAAGGGTGATTAACATGTGGAATTCACTGCCACAGGAGGTGGTGGCGGCCACAAGCATAGCCAGCTTCAAGAGGGGTTTAGATAAAAATATGGAGCAGAGGTCCATCAGTGGCTATTAGCCACAGTGTGTGTGTGTGTGTGTGTGTGTGTGTGTGTGTATATATAAATTTTTTGGCCGCTGTGTGACACAGAGTGTTGGACTGGATGGGCCATTGGCCTGATCCAACATGGCTTCTCTTATGTTCTTATGGTGATGCCCACCCACAAGATCCTGACCCATAGGAGAACAGCTGGCTCCAGTGCAGAAGCCAGTGCTCTGTTCACATATGTTACATGGCTGTTCACCCCTCAAATGGCTATATGGGCACAGAGCATGTCAGTAGTGTACTGCAGGGGTGGCCAACACTGGCTGGGGCTGATGAGAGTTGTAGGCAAAATATATCTGGAGAGCTACTGTTGGCCACCCCTGGTGTACTGGAAGGGCTTAAGGACACACACCATTTGGGAGAGGGTCAGCCAGTCATTGGGGCTGATGCTGAGCTCCTCTTCTCCATGCAGAATGGTCATGGAGGAGATTATATCCTGCACTGAACTCTTCTGCTCCACCAAATGCACAATCGTGGCATAAGTGGAGTTCCTCATCCCCTTCCCCTTGCCTCTCATGCAGCAGACAAGCAGACTTGATGCTGCATGAAAAAGTGAGTGGTCAGGCACTGGCAGGTCTCAAGCAAGGACTGCATCTTGAGGGAACCAGCAACCCAGGTGGACTTGACCCAGCCCCAGAGCATCATTCACCACCAGCTGAAGCATGTTTTTCAGGCAGATGATGCTCTTGAGGTATACACATTTGACTTCTCCCAGAATGCCGGCAGCAGCACTTATGATCATGTAGCCACAGATGATGTTGCCACCTCCTACCCACTTCCTTAAGGTACTCTGTAGCACATTTATTATTTATTTATTAATTTCATTTATATCCCGCCCTCCCCCACCTTGGCAGGCTCAGGGCGGCTAACAACATTCTATAAAACATACAGTTGCCCCCCCCAGTCGGAATGAAGAAGCAGACACAAGTGTTGGGTTTTAAACCGGGCCGCTTTATTAAACTTAATTACTGAGAACTGGCAGGGGTGAAAACCTAACCAGACAAGCCCTGGGGTCAACCCCGGACCCCGCCTTGTCCAAAGGGCGAGCCACCCTGCCCCCAGCACAAGCCCGCCGTATTCGGGTTGTAGCTGAGCGGCCAGGCCTCCAGCCATACACCACCTGGGCAGCATCAATCCCCATGTAAAGATCCGCCCCAGGTGAGGCTCCCTGTGATCTGCATTCCCCGCACTGAGCTGTGTTGCCCATCTGCGGTTCATACAGACCACCGCACCAACGGTGCTAGGCCATAGGTGTTCCCCTGAAAACCTGTGGCCAAACCACCTCCAGCCTGCGACCATAACAAATACCAATAACAAACCTAACACTACTAGGCAGTACAAGGTAAGCGAAAAAACACCCCCACATGGGCCAATTATGTGGAAGTGGAAAAATTCCTACCTGGCCCCTCATAAGGCGACCAGCAGATGCCTGTACTGCCAAAGGGAGGGTGGGCGGGCAGAGAGCCGAAGGAGACTGCATGAGAAGGGGCGGGGAGCCGGGGCTTATATAGCCCCGACTCCCGCCCGGACTAAACACCCGTATATCGGGTGATGCAGCTCCTCCCTCCTTCCGGGGAGGCAAAAGCGGCCCCCAGCTCGAGCGCCGGCGAGCCGGCTTGGCTGGGAGGGGCCAAACCTAGTAGATAAAACCTCTAGATTTACAATATAAAACATTAAAATTAAAATTAAAACCAGTCCAATAAATGCAGTTATACATGGTAGTGATGTTTTGCACTGTGTGGTCTGCATTCATCCTACACACATGGAGCAGAACCACTTTGTAGCCCAGTGGCAGGACTGTCTCCTTCTGGGGCCTGGATGATGCCCTAACAGTCCTGCTGGCTACTCGGGAGGTTTACTGTGTAGCGAATGGTTCTGAACCTATTTTTTTTCAGCACCAAACAGTTTGAGGCAGTTTGTGGTTCAAAAACTGAGTTTGTCACAATCCATGAACCAAACCAAACTGCATTTTCCTGGTTCATGCCCATCTTTTCATGTAAAATGGTCCATCGGGTGTTTGATAACTCCGCCTGTCATTTTTCTGCAGCGTTGCCACCTCCTACCCACCACCATTTCCTACCCATGTTCCTCAGAGGGTACTTAGATCTGGGACACAGAATCTATTACCGATCCCTGGGCTGAGGGAGGCAAGATTGAAGACCACCAGAGAGAGAGAGCCTTCTCAATCGCGGCCCCCTATTGTTGGAACCAACTCCCGGAAGAAGTAAGAGCCTTGTGGGACCTAGCCCAGTTCCGCAACGCCTGTAAGACATTTCGGCTTGCCTTCAACTGAATTTATAGTAGTATAAGAGGATACCCAAGAGGGCTGAAAGACCCCAGAAATTAATGACACGAGCACCAAAATTGTTTTACATCGTTTAAATTGTTTAATTTGTTCAACGTTTTAACTGTCAAATTCTAGAACTGATGAATTGTTTTAAATGTTTTGCTGTGAGCTGCCCTGAGCCTGCTTCGGTGGGGAGGGTGAGATATAAATGCAATAAAATAAATAAATAAATGTGGGAGGGTGGGATGTGATTCCTGACAGGGTACCATACATGGGAACTGTCTATGTTCAGCTTGGTGGGTCAGGATTTGTAATGTCCTCTTGGGTGGGTCAGCGTTTGTAATATCCTAATGTCCTATTTTAGTACCAGCCATACTATGGGATGGAGTCTACATATTTTACATATTTAAAACATTGCATTTGGAACAAGCAAATGTGATATAACCGAAGCATTTCACTGGTAATAATACTTCCTATCTTCCGAAATGCAGTGGTGTGAACATTGATGATTATGAAGTGGTTTGAATGCCTTTATCACTTTTTAAATGATAATATACCAACAGCTATGGCTAATATACTTTCTTCCTCTGCTGTAGTTAGAGAGCACCATAACGCTAGCTGGTATCGTGAAGCAATTGCCCGTAGAAAGTGTTACTGTCGCTAGCTGAAAATAAGTTGAAAACAATATGACCAAATTGCCATAACCTTGACTACTGCAAATGATATGCATTAAGCATTAACTGAAAACTTCATGAAAATGCTGTTACATGGGGATGGGGAGAGCTCTTGTTTTCCTCTCTCTTGGTCCAGGCAAAAAGTAGGGCATTATGTCAATGATTGGCTTTGTGTGCAAATGTCTGGCAGGGATGGGTAGCTGATGGAACGGACTTAGACGGTGAACGTGTCTCTCTTCCTCATTGCTGTCGAAATAAGAGAACCAGTCAGCCATTTTTATCTTGTGCAAGGGGCATCATGGGATGCATTTCTAGTAAGGAAGTATGAGCTTGGCAATTTCTAGTTATTTGCTTCGTTCCGATGCTCAACAGATCCCAAAACCTTCCTTTCTTCCCCTGAAGTTCTTCCCACAGTGCATGAGTTCTGCTGTTCCACCAAATTCAGGTTTTTTTTTTAATGCTATGCTTGTTTAATGCTCATTTCATTCCTGTCATTTTTAGCGCTTCGCGTTTTTCAAATTGATTGTCTTCTCTCCTGGTATGTGAATTGCATCAACTGTTGCATAGTTAATGATAAATCCTTTGGGAAAAATGCCTGTGGAAATCCTAAACTGACTGCTACGTGCTTTCCTTGAAATCAAGCGTTTCCAAATATCAGAATAAATTCATTCTCTTCCGGTTGGACCTCACCTTTTAATTAGCAATTATTGAGTCAATATCTAAAGAACGTTTTGAGTCCTCATCATAACGAAAGAATGATCAGCTAGGAAATGAACAGGTTGGGGAAATTCTTTCCTGTAAGACAGTTACACTTTTACCCCTCAGTTTAAATGGCAGCTGCAATGTAATCCCTCAGTTAAAAACCAAAACATAAAAACTTGAACCATCAAAGTTTGAGTCAAACCGCCAAATGTGCAAAACTCTTATACAACCCTAATTTAGAAGAAGAAGATATTGGATTTATATCCTGCCCTCCACTCCAAAGAGTCTCAGAGCGGCTCACAATCTCCTTTCCCTTCCTCCCCCACAACAGACACCCTGTGAGGTGGGTGGGGCTGGAGAGGGCTCTCCCAGCAGCTGCCCTTTCAAGGACAGAGTCTCAGAGCGGCCTACAATCTCCTTTCCCTTCCTCCCCCACAACAGACACCCTGTGAGGTGGGTGGGGCTGGAGAGGGCTCTCCCAGCAGCTGCCCTTTCAAGGACAGAGTCTCAGAGCGGCTCACAATCTCCTTTACCTTCCGCCCCCACAACAGACACCCTGTGAGGTGGGTGGGGCTGGAGAGGGCTCTCCCAGCAGCTGCCCTTTCAAGGACAGAGTCTCAGAGCGGCTCACAATCTCCTTTACCTTCCGCCCCCACAACAGACACCCTGTGAGGTGGGTGGGGCTGGAGAGGGCTCTCACAGCAGCTGCCCTTTCAAGGACAACCTCTGCCAGAGCTATGGCTGACCCATGGCCGTGCTAGCAGGTGCAAGTGGAGGAGTGGGGAATCAAACCCGGTTCTCCCGGATAAGAGTCCGCACACTTAACCACTACACCAAACTGGCTCAAAATTTATAGCAAGAGGAAGCCAAGCTAATCATGGAAAAAGAGGCTCATGTATAACTCCTGGATTCTTTTCTTCTTCCCTTGTATAGCTTTTGTCAAGTCAGAATTCACTATGTGTGAGGTTATGGCTTGCCAACTTTACGTATGTTCTGATTGGTATGCAGAAGGTCCCTGAACCAATCCCCTGCATCTCTAGTCAAATGGATTAGGTTAACTAGTGATGTGAAAGACCCTGGGGAGCTGCTGCCAGTCTGAGTAGACAATACTGATCTTGATGGACCGAGAGTCTGATTCAGTATAAGGCAGCGAGCTTCAGCCTGGTATAAGGGTGCAATTTCAAAAATCCAGTCTCCACACTACACTAACTTTGAGGCTACTACATCATTGTGATTGTCACAGAATTACTCTTAAAGGCAACTTGGAAATTGATTGAGAATATGGTAGCTCAGTCAATGACTGAAGCTATATTATATCTATTTGATTACCATTACCTTGGATCCTGCTATATTTTTAGAAGTGATGCAGTTGTGTAATTTCTGGACTTAATGGCTTGGGTCCAGTGCAGCGTTTCCACGAGTGGAAGGATTTCTGTCTGTGAGTTACAGACAGAGGAGGGACAGTGGCTCAGCGGTAGAGCATCTGCTTGGTAAGCAGAAGGTCCCAGGTTCAATCCCCGGCATCTCCAACTAAAAAGGGTCCAGGCAAATAGTCCCATAAACCTCAGCTTGAGACCCTGGAGAGCCGCTGCCAGTCTGAGTAGACAATACTGACTTTGATGGACCAAGGGTCCGATTCAGTATAAGGCAGCTTCATATGTTCGTATGTTCTGGGGAGGGACGGTGGCTCAGTGGTAGAGCATCTGCTTGGGAAGCAGAAGGTCCCAGGTTCAGTCCCTGGCATCTCCAAAAAAGGGTCCAGGCAAATAGGTGAGAAAAACCTCAGCTTGAGACTCTGGAGAACAGGGGAGGGACGGTGGCTCAGTGGTAGAGCATCTGCTTGGGAAGCAGAAGGTCCCAGGTTCAGTCCCTGGCATCTCCAAAAAAGGGTCCAGGCAAATAGGTGTGAAAAACCTCAGCTTGAGACCCTGGAGAGCCGCTGCCAGTCTGAGTAGACAATACTGACTTTGATGGACCCAGGGTCCGATTCAGTAGAAGGCAGCTTCATATTCATATGTACAGCTTTGTCACTTCCTCCCTTCTGCTGCAACTTGAAATGCCCCCTGCAAGGCAGTTCAACACTCAGGGAGCCACTTGGACGTTGGTGGGAGGGAGGAGGCAAGGTCATATTCTGCAGGTCATACTTCCTACTGCGGGATAGGCATACATGCATCTATTTTCTTCAGTATGGCTTTTGTTTCTCTATGATTTATAACTGATCTGTCTGCTTGGAGTTTATGAGCAAAACTAACACCATTTTGAATCTAAAACTGCTGCAGCTTACATTAGGCCTTCTGACATGTAAGATAGCCAGGAGGCATGTTCTGTAGATGGAGTCATACTGGGAAAACTGAAGCCATTGCTCTGTAGAAGAAGAAGAAGAAGATTTTTTAGAAGATATTGGATTTATATCGCCCTCCACTCCGAAGAGTCTCAGAGCGGCTCACAATCTCCTTTACCTTCCTCCCTCACAACAGACACCCTGTGAGGTAGATGAAGATATTGGATTTATATCCCACCCTCCACTCAAAAGAGCCTTAGAGCGGCTCACAATTTCCTTTCCCTTCCTCCCCCACAACAGGCACCCTGTGAGGTAGATGAAGATATTGGATTTATATCCCGTCCTCCACTCTGAAGAGCCTCAGAGCGGCTCACAATCTCCTTTTCCTTCCTCCCCTACAACAGACACCCTGTGAGGTAGATGAAGATATTGGATTTATATCCTGCCCTCCACTCCGAAGAGTCTCAGAGCTGCTCACAATCTCTTTTCCCTTCCTCCCCCACAACAGACACCCTGTGAGGTGGGTGGGGCTGGAGAGGGCTCTCACAGCAGCTGCCCTTTCAAGGACAGAGGCTCAGAGTGGCTCACAATCTCCTTTACCTTCCTCCCCCACAACAGGCACCCTGTGAGGTGGGTGGGGCTGGAGAGGGCTCTCCCAGCAGCTGCCCTTTCAAGGACAACCTCTGCCAGAGCTATGGCTGACCCAAGGCCATGCTAGCAGGTGCAAGTGGAGGAATGGGGAATCAAACCCGGTTCTCCCAGATAAGAGTCCACACACTTAACCACTACACCAAACTTATATGGTTGTATGGTTTTAATGTTCTGAATACTTGCTTAGAGGTTCTTGTAAATTGCTTTGGCCCCATTATTGGGGGGAAACGAATTGCTGTGCCATCCTAAGCAGACTCCCATCATCGTCAGCTCTCTGACTTCAGTGAACTAAGAAGATTGGACCTTCTCTGCACAGCTAATGTCCTCCTGTGTTCTCTGGCTTCTCTTGGACTTCCGGCACTTTACAGCTCCAGGCTGAAGTTAAGAGACTCTCAAGAGACTTTCCTGTTTCTTAAAAAAGAAAAAAAAAGCATTGTGATATTCTATGGGGTGGTCTGTGTGCCCATAGCCTGAAAATTCTTCATTTTCCTGGACCACTTATGTTGTTCTTTCTACTGCGAGAACGTAAAAGCAATTGATAAGGAAAGATTGAAGTGTTTTTAAGCACATATTTTCAAATCCAAGGCCTCCGGTAATGTTTCCAATTATCTGTAGTGTATGTGCATTTTCTTCATGTTAGCTCCCCCCCACACACACACTTTCTGTAAAGCTCAGGCACAGAAGTAATTTTTAGTTGACATAAAAGAAACGAGAGGCATTTGCAGTCAGACCTTTTGTACTAAACACATGATTATGATGGAAGATAAAATCCCATTGGTGCTGGTTTCGTATAATGTTTCCATTAGGGACCCAAGCTAATAAAACATTATTAACCAATATGTCCAAAATGGGACTTCAATGCTCTTTATATACCAAGGGGACAGGTTTCATAAACAACAGCGAAAGAGTCTGCTCTGGGTGTTTCCAGATGGCCTCACGAAGGCCAAGGATTCCAATCAGCCCAACTGAATTGCCTTGAAGCCTGGCATAAAAGTACAGTGGGAGAAGCCCAAGGGCATTCCTCCAGAACTTCTGCTATCCATTTTAGTCACACATTCTGAACAGGATTGCCTACAGCAGTTATGAATGGATTGCCACATGCTCCTGTTAAGTTACATGAGTGAGTGTTGGAGAAACAGACACCCAGATGATGTAGCAGCGTTCTCTGTGAACGATGGGGATGCAGAAATTCCTGCTCCGCTGATCCCCTGCATCTTCCATGCGACTGCTCCTTGATATCGTGCTGCTCGTATGTGCAAATTCTGAGTCTGAGCATTTATTTGTCAATTTCACAATATGACGGCGTACGTGGATGCTGCTTCTGCTCACAGCATACTGATGGACTTGGAGAGCATCCTATTTATATCTCTCTCCATCCTCAGCCGTTAATCTGACAAGGTAAAAGAAAGAAGATACCGTTGTGCAATGAGAACCAGCTGGATATATCTTTCCAACATATACATTTTTTTTTTCCTGGAAAGAGGTTTTATCAGATCACAGTTGCCAAACTACTTGCACCGCTGTTATATTGAGACATACATTTGGAGATGAATATGTGTGCCAGAACTGCCACAAATGTAGAAACAGTTTAGCTGTTAGGGTGGTACTCGTGGTTGTGGGGAAGTGGCAAAATCGCATCTGGCCCTGAAATAGAGCTGTGGTTGTGTGGAATAAGTTTTCAGAACTACACAACCCAGATGCAGGGCATGATTGGTTTGGTCCTGCATGTGAAGCTAATAAACGTGAATAGACGGGTATCACTCGCTTGAGGTCGTATACAGGATCCCGATACGATGATGTGTAGCGGAAGTGCTCAACAAATCCATATGCCACAGGAATCCCAGCAAATGTACTTTCCATAGTTTCCCAAATCCCTGAATATTGCCGTAGAAGCCTGATGAAAGTTTTCATGCTTAATTTTTTTAGTACTGCACAGCTTTCAGCTAAATAATATAGAAAAGACCCTTTATGAATGATACTAAGGGTGTGCATCTGGTTTGGCAGAACTTAATACAACCCTAAAAGACAGCTGATTTGGCTGTGTTCCAGCCATATACAGCCAAATCAGATTCTGTGACCTGATTTGGCTGCTGAATACAGCAGCCATGAATAGCCACCAAAATTTCAACTCCGTTATACCCTAGGAGCCGTTAAAATCAATGGCAAAATTAATGGCAGCTGGGGGGAGAGGGTTTGAGGTAGCGGCTCCAAATTTGCAGGGCAGCTGCAGGAGCCTCTCCTCCACAGAACCCCCAAGTTCCAAAAATATTGGACCAGGGGGTCCAATTCTAGGAGCACCCACAGAGGGTGCCCCCATTCACCATGCTTTCCATTGGCAGGGAGAAAGGGTGTCAATTTCTGCATGGTGGGGAAATTGACACTGGGGAGAAGGGGATTTGAGGGAGAGGCACCAAATTTGCAATCACGAAACTTATAGCAATGGAACCCCCAGAGTTCAACAGAGCGAACTCTTTGCGTGCCTGGGGGTTCTATTGCGATGAGTGTAATGATTGTCATTCAGCGATCTCCCGTTTCAGTCTGTTTCTGAAACGATGTTGTAGTCAAACAGGTTGCTCAGCTTTGCGAATCTTGATTTCAGATTTGTGTCCATTGATCTTTTTGGGCACTGGGCTCAGCTGCTGGCCAGTAGTTGGTAGGGTTGTGCAACGAGGCTGGTCACTATCAGGTTGACACGGGGCTCTCCTCCTAGCATTGAATACACTGTTTCTGTGTTGCGGTCCTTGCAGAAATCACTCCCCCCCCTCAGGTTTGTAATTCAGAGGTCGTTTTCGCACTCAGCTTCCGCCGGCGCGACCCCCCCTCTTCACCGCGCAGGATCTGTGCGGATTTCGCACTAAACACTGCGGAGCAGCAAGAAAAGCCGGAAGCTCCCGGCGCAAAAGTCGCTCAAACTGAAACCGCCAAAAAGCAGTTTTGCGACGGGAGCTTCCGGCTTTTCTGGCTGCTCCGCAGCGTTTAGTGCGAAATCCGCGCAGATCCTGCGCGGTGAAGAGGGGGGTCGCGCCGGCGGAAGGTGAGTGCGAAAACGACCAGAGAGATTCTCAGATTTGAACTCAGGCCCTGTGTATAGCACTGCACTGCCACAGTGGTGCTTGTTCTGCTGGGCACACAGCATTGCTAAGCTCCTGGCAAACAAACACCCTCACCACAGACTTTCCGCTGCAGAGATTTCCTAGGAGAATCCGACAGCTTCCTATGTTTGCGAGTTTTTCCTATCATAGGAGACAATGAGGAAAAGGGGCAACCACTTTGGGGTGCTATAGAATGGGAACCCCTGGTCCAACCGTTTTGGAACTCGACGGTTCCTTGCAGGAGAGGGTTCTGCAGCTACACGGCAGATTTTGTCCCTCTCCCTCAAACCCCCTTCTCCCAGTGTCAATTTTCCCACCATGGTGAAATTGACACCTTTCCCCCCCTGCCATAGAAAAGCATGGGGAATGGGGGTACCCTCTTCGGGCGCCCCTAGAATTGGACCATCTGGTCCAATCTTTTTGGAATGTGGAGGTTCTGTGGGGGAGAGGCTCCTGCAGCTGCCCTGCAAATCTGGAGCCTCTTACCTCAAACCCTTTCTTCATCCAGCCACTATTAATTATACCTTATTTTGCCATTGCCTCCAATGGCCCATATGGTATAACGGGGCCATATATTCAGGAATGATGATGATGATGATGAAGATGATGATGATATTGGATTTATATCCCACCCTCCACTCTGAATCTCAGAGTCTCAGAGCAGCTCACAATCTCCTTTATCTTCCTCCCCCACAACAGACACCCTGTGAGGTGGGTGGGGCTGGAGAGGGCTCTCACAGCAGCTGCCCTTTCAAGCACAACCTCTTTCAGAGCTATGGCTGATCCAAGGCCATTCCAGCAGGTGCAAGTGGAGGAGTGGGGATTCAAACCCGGTTATTCCAGATAAGAGTCCACACACTTGACCACTACGTCAAACTGGCTCTCTACACCAAACTAATCGAATATCTCCTGAATCAGACTTGGATACCAAATCTGCTATTAGGAGATATTCGAGTCCCCAATTTTTAAAGTCCCGAATACCCCTGGATCTGAATTCCCCCCCCCCAAATGTTTTCCCACTCCCATGTGATACCACAATATTCTTACTCCATAAAAGAAGTAGAAGGTTGGAGGGATTCTTGTGAGCTACTTGGCAGAAGTAAAAATAAACATGTCAATAACCCATTGAATAGAAATGGAAACTGAACCAGAAACATGTGACTAACTAAACCATTCACATATACGCAAGCTGCAGATCACTTTCTAATTATTCATGAACAAAGAAAGGGTTGGATTGCCAGATAATGTATTCACACCATGTAACTCATCCTGATCCAGTTGTGAAGATTAATTAGCAAAGAGCTTTGAGGATGAAAAGCTTGGTAAAAGTGTTAAGTGATATTAATCATTGTGATTAGAATGTAATTGTTTTTACTCCTCCTTTGATATGCTACAAAGCTCTAATCCAGGGTGGGGGAAGTCATTCTTGAAACAAGATCTTTGCCTGCTCGGTGTGCGTTATTCTAGAAAGGGCTTGCTAATGTCAGGGAATATGGACAAAGTAAGCAACAAACTCTCCCTAACTCTTGTAGTGTCTGTACTGACTTCACTGGACCCCACAATTCTAAATTAGGGTTGCCAAGTACAATTTAAGAAATATCTGGGGACTTTGGGGGTGGAGCCAGGAGACTTTGGGGGTGGAGCCAGGAGACATTGGGGTGGAACCAAGATCAAGGCTGTGACAAGCATAACTGAAATCCAAGGGAGTTCTGGCGGTCACATTTAAAGGGACCACACACCTTTTCAATGCCTTCCTTCCATAGGAAGTAATGAAGGATAGGGGCACCTTCTTTTGGGGCTCATAGAGTTAGACCCCCTGGTCCAATCGTTTTGAAACTTGGGGGGTATTTTGGGGAGAGGCACTAGATGCTGTACTGAAAGTTTGGTGCCTCTACCTCAAAAAACAGTCCCACCAGAGCCCCAGATATCCGCGGATCAATTCTCCATTATTTTCTATGGGAATAAATCTCCCTAGGAATAACAGAGTTCCCGGCAGACATTTCCCTCCCCTCCCCCCACTTTCTGACGACCCTGAAACGGGGGGAGGGCCTCCAAACCGGGGGATCCCCTGCCCCCACCTGGGGATTGGCAACCCTATTCTGAATCCTGATTCTACTTCCCATAAAAGCCGTAAAGGCCAAATTAGGGGAAATGGGCATGATTTCTTTTTTGTTTTTTTTATCTCGGATTTAGAGTGGCTCAAAAGTCCATGCTGGAATAAACATTGTACTGTTTCAAAAGAGGGATGTGGGGGATTTCTGATTCTTTCCCCAACTGCCCCCTCCTGCTGTTTCCAAGGGTCTACATGGTGAGTGGCCATGGTTTGGTGGTAATGCATCTGCTTTACATACATGAGGTCCCAGGTTCAATCGCTGGCATATCAGTTTAAAGACTAGGATTGCCAGCCTCCAGGTGGCACCTGGAATTCTCCTGCTATTACAGTTGATCTCCAGACAACCAAGATCAGTCCACCTGGACAAAATGGTTGCTTTGGAGGGTAGACTCTATGGCATTATACCCTGCTGAGGTCCCTTGCCTCTCCAAACCTCTTCTTCTTAGACTCCACACCCAGAATCTCTAAATGTTTCCCTAGAGCTGGCAACCCTTAAAAAGGACTAAGTAGGAGGTGTTGTGAAAGACCCCTGCCTGAGACATAAAAGAGTCACGGACAAAGTAGACAATATTGACCTTGTTAGATCAATGGTCAGATTCAGTATAAAGGACTCTCATGTATGATTCCATGTATGAAACCCAGGAATTGCATTAGGGGGCAGTTTGGGCTGCAGCAGGAGGGGAAAGATGTGGAAATCACTTTCCTCAAACACATATTCTTTCTGTCTGTGGCAATCACCGATGGATCCGAGCCCTTATCTAGATATTCACAATGCCTAAACCCAGGGGTGGAATTTCTAGCAGGAGCTCCTTTGCATATTAGGCCACACACCCCTGATGTAGCCAATCCTCCAAGAACTTACAAAGCTCTTTTTCATAAGCTTTTGGAGGATCGGCTACATCAGGGGTATGTGGCCTAATATGCAAAGGAGCTCCTGCTAGAATTCCACTCCTGCATACCATTCATAGGCTATATGTAATCAGGAATTTGTTGAAGAATTTCTACATAAGATCTCTCAAAGGAAGTATCATCATCTCTTATTTCTACGCTGCTTAACATATACTTCACAACAAATAAAAGGTATTATAATCACTGCCCTCAAGTATACAATCTAATGAGAAACTCATATTTTGTGTTGTCTAATCTCTTTGGAGATCAGGTACTTCAGAAGGATGTCTCCAGTGCCATTAAAGGTGTGAATGGAGCATTCTTTAATCCATGGAAGTCAATAGACCAGTAGATTATCTATCTATCCATCCATCCATCCATCCATCCATCCATCCATCCATCCATCCATCCATCCATCCATCCATCCATCCATCCATCTATCTATCTATCTATCTATCTATCTATCTATCTATCTATCTATCTATCTATCTATCTATCTATCTATCTATCTATCTATCTATCTATCTATCTATCTATCTTTCTTTCTTTTTATTATTATTATTATTATTATTATTATTATTATTATTATTAGTAGTAGTAGTAGTAGTAGTAGTAGTAGTAGTAGTAGTAGTAGTGTGGCATTGTGTGTAGTATAGCCAGAAGAGCCAAAGATTGCCTGGCAGTCTTAAGTTCTAACTCTTTTAGGCAGCAAGCTAGACTTATTTTTTTTTTTGGGGGGGGGGGGTTGAGAGAGGTCTGAGAGCTGTAACTTAACCCAAGATCACCCAGCTGTCTTCATGATGAGGAGGATGGAATCAACCCTGATTCTCCATTTGCTTCACTGCTCTTAACCACTATGGCTCCCTTCTTCATCTGTTAATCTTATTCCTCAAAGGAGGTAAATTTAGGGTCCAAGAGCGCCCCCCCCCCTCCCCAGATCCAAGTCAGAATATGGCCATGGAATGAAAAGCTCAGAGGCTGCAGTTAGGGGGGGGGGGAGAGAGATTTTTAGCTGTCAAAAATTGTAAATCTAATTGCTAAATTGCAAACCCCCTGAGCCACCTACTTATGGTTGAGGTGAAAACCCCTTTACCAAGAGCTGAGTTCCTAAAAGAATCGAAGGGTGTCCCACCTCTAATAAGCAGGGACAGGCACCCAAAGGTGCAAAAAAGGCACCTCCATATGACTATGCCACCAGGAGGGACTCCAGGGCCATCGGGGTTGGCTGCAAAGATTTGCTCATCAGTGGCAAAAGACTATTTCACACAAATGGGTATTGGAAACTCGGACCAATGGCTACTCTATAAAATTCACGACCTTCCCTCACAATTGTTTCCTGGAAGTCCAAAGAAATCACTCCCCAGAGAAACATAGACTCTTGAAGATGGCCATCAATTACCTACTGGACATTGGAGCTATAGAACCAATTCCCTCAGAGGAATTGGCACAGGGGGTCTGCTCAGTGTCGTTCATTGCGCTCAAGAAGAATGGGGATGTATGCACCATCCTGGACCTAAAATGGATCAAAAAGAGAGAAGTAACAAAAGACGTTTCCTATGGAGACCCTAACATCCATACTGGCAGCACTCCAACAGGGGTACTTTATGGCCTTCATAGATCAGTCCAAGGCTCATTTGCATACTCCAATTGCACAACACTATCACTGATTCCTCAGATTTATGTACAGCGGGCAACATTTCCAATACCAAGTTCTTCCATTTGTGCTGAAGTCATCCCCCCGAGTGTTCACCAAGGTTCTGGTAGCCTTGGTGACTCATCTCCGCCTGCAGGGAGTAGCTCTTTTTCTATATCTAGGCAACATTTTGGTCAAGGTCTCCTTGTTTGTGCAGACCAGGAGGTCCCTGGAGCAGATGATGTTAGTGCTGTCAACTCATGAATTTGTGATCAACACAGAGAATAGCGTGCTCTGCCCGATGCAGGCCATTGTTCATCTGGGGGATGACATAAGTCAAAAGAAATCAATGCTTCTCTCTATGTCAGAGGAGTTAAGACGAGATCTCCAGTGGTGGCTGTTACCTTCTTGCTTCCTTGTGGAGTAGGTGCTGAGAGAACCAAAGAGACTGGTAGTGGTAATGGATGCCAGTCTATCAGGCTGGGGGACACACACGAAAGGTGGGATGATCCAAGTTCTGTGGTCTCCACAACAGACATCAAAGAGCATAGAATTCTTGAGATTGAAAGCCCTTCAGCTGGTGCTGTTACAACTAGCCAACTTCTTAGAAGGGCATCATGTCCTGATTCAAATGGACTGTGAAAACCTATGTCAACAAACAGGGCAGGATGCAGTTCAGGTCCCTACCCAAAGATGTGACATTGCTGATCCAGTGGGCAGAGGCCCATCTCCTATCACCAGGGCTTTTTTGAGCAGGAATGCACAGGAACGCAGTTTCGGCTGGCTTGGTGTCAGGGCCTAATATGTGGCCTAATATGCAAATGCATTTTTGCTGGGCTTTTTCTATAAAAATGCCCTGTGGTAAACAATGGTGACATCAGGGGTGTGGCTTAATATGCAAATGAGTTCCTGCTGGGCTTTTTCTACAAAAAAGCCCTGCCTATCACTAAAGGAGATTCACATAGCTGGGTGGGACAACGCAGTGGCCAGCTGAGTTGTCAGGTTCTCGATCAATCAGAGTGGGTGCTCCGTTGAGGGGTCTTCAGTCAGATTTTCCTATGGTTCGAATGGCCGAAGGTGGACCTCTTTGCCTTGGAGCACGACTGCCAAGTAAACCAGTTTATCTCCAAAACAAAAAAAATCCAAAGGCACTAGATATGGGCATACGAAATACAGAGTGGTCATTAGTACTTCTGTACACCTTCCCACATTTCAAGATTCTCCAAAGGTTTTTACAGAAGGTTCAGGAGCAGTGGGTAGAGGTCACAGTAACTGTTCTGTTTTGGCCATGGAGGGCCTGGTTTCAGGAACTGCTGACAGTAGCAGAACCCTGGAATATGTATAAGGGAGAATCTTCCAACCCAAGGGGCGACTTGCCATCCTCGACCAGAGATGCTCACTGATTGGATGTTGAGTGACAACAATTAGCTACTTTGGGTTATTGTCATGGGCTGATGAACACTATGATGGCCACTAGAAAGAAATCCACTAATAGGGTTTATAACACCACTTGGCAAGTTTTTCAGCCCTGGTGCTCTATTAAGGGCTTAGATTCATTGTCAGCCCCAGTAGTGACATTTTGGCCTTTCTACAAATGGGGTTAGAGAAAGGGCTCAGTAGTAGCACCTTGAGGAGGCAGATTGCAGCCATTTCAGCAGTTAGGGGTGCAAAAAGAAAGAAGTCCCTGTTGCTACATCCACACATTAAACATTTTTGTGGGGGGCATCCCTTCGTAATCCTCCTTAAACCCATCATTTTTCTACTTGGAACCTTAATGTAGTTCTGAATGCTCTTTGCAAGAAACCATTTGAACTTATGGCCTCCTGTGAATTGAAAGGACTAACTTTTAAAATGATCTTCCTGGTGGGCATTACTTCAGCTAGAAGGATGTCAGAGCTCAGGGTGTTATCCCCAGATAAGGAATTGTATCTGTTCCATAATGATAAGGCCGTGCTCCGTCTGGACCCAGTGTTCCTTCCCAAGGTTAATTCCTCCTTTCATCGGTCCAAGGACATAGTTTCACCATACTTCTGTCCAAATCCTCAGCATGATAAGGAGGAGTGGCAGTGCTTAGACATACGTCAGGTGCTTAGCTTCTATTTAGATAGAACCAAGTCATTTCATACTACAGAGACACTCTTCATTTCTTTTAGGGATTCAGCTCTTGGTAAGTAGGCGGCTCAGGGGGTTTGCAACCTAGAGACCTACAAGGCTAGAGGTTTAATACCTTCTCAAGGCATTATAGCTCACTTTCTGAGGGGGAAAGCCTACAGAGCCTTTCTATCTATGGAGGTCATAGATAGAGGTCAGTCCACTCCTCTACCAAGCATTACTGAATAGAGAAAGTGGCCTCAGTTGGGGCTGCATTCAGCAAAAGGGTACTGCAGCAGATTATTTAAGCTGGAAAGCTGCTGGACCAGCCCTGGGGTATTGCTTTTTAATTTAATTTAATTTTTTCAATTTATCCCCTGCCCTATCCCACAAGTGGGCTCAGGGCAGCTTACAACATTAAAATGAATCACTTCAAAACATCATCATCACAAAAATATCAGTTTCGAGAGCAGCAGTCAGCACAACAAACCACACAACATCGTGTAGGCTAGAAGCTTTCAACACAGCTTGTGCACTTTGATGGTAAAGTGTTGGATGCTGAGAAGAAGATATTGGATTTATATCCCACCCTCCACTTGGAAGAGTCTCAGAGCGGCTCACTATCTCCTTTCCCTTCCTCCCCCACAACAGACACCCTGTGAGGTGGGTGGGGCTGGAGAGGGCTCTCACAGCCGCTGCCCTTTCAAGGACAGAGTCTCAGAGCGGCTCACAATCTCCTTTCCCTTCCTCCCCCACAACAGACACCCTGTGAGGTGGGTGGGGCTGGAGAGGGCTCTCACAGCAGCTGCCCTTTCAAGGACAAGCTCTGCCAGAGCTATGGCTAACCCAAGGCGATTCTAGCAGGTGCAAGTGGAGGAGTGGGGAATCAAACTCGGTTCTCCCAGATAAGAGTCCGCACACTTAACCACTACACCACACTGAGGGAGCAATGGCTTCATAGGATGCCCACAGGATCAAGTAAAAGCCTGGTGGAAGAGCTCTCGGGAGTAAAGGATTGACCCACTCCTGGGACCAATAGAGAATGGAAGATTTGTTTCACATACCATGAAGTCTTCCTTCTTGGTGGTCCCAGAGTGGGTCAGTCCTACCCACCCTCTTTGTCAGACATCAGGTTCCGGGTCTGAAGAATAGGGTGGTTCTGGTTTTCTCTTCAAACTGGGAATTCTCTTCCCTATCAGTTTGTCCCTTAGAAAGGAATTAGGGAGCTTTTATTTGAGGATGGCCCTCATTTAGACAGGATATTGACTACCATTGGGGCCTGGTATTCCAGGCAGAGGTAGCAGTTCACATTTATAGTTGGGCCTGGGGAGTTTTGTTTCTCCCCCACCTTCTTTGTTGTATACAGTTATTTTACGGAGAACCTACTCCGTCTTTGCAAAGAATGAGCTACAGCCTTGTGAGGAAGAGACAGGATTTTGGGGTTCCACTTAAAAGCCATCGGTCTTGAAAAAGGCAATGAAACATTTGACACCGGCTAACCTGGACTGGCTTTATGGGGATGAACTTATTCTGTATCCTACACCTCACTGAAAAAATAGTGGACTGAATGTGCAAGACTGTGAAGTGGGATAATTTTTTTTTTTTTAAAGTATCTGTGTGCAATCTGGATGAAAGAATTCATTGCAGACTGTTTTCTCATGGTTTTGGTTTATGAGTCAATAGCAGACTCTTAACCTTCAAAAAGTGCCTGCGTGCACTTTAAAAGTGGCTGCGTGCACTTTAAAAGTGCCTGTGTGCACTTTGATTTATTTTGCTGCAGACTGTTTGAATTCATTTTAGTGCAGACTGTTTGGGTATAGAGGTTATGTCTAAGTGCCTGCATGCACTCTGGTGTTTCATACTGTAGTCTGTTTAAGGTAGAAGCTTTGGAATATTAAAGTGCCTTTTGTGCACATTCATATTTTTCATCTTAGATTATTTAGGAGCAGAGTCTACTCAGAAGTAGAGGCCAAAAGGGTTTTTCCTATTACATTTATATGTTTTGATAGTATAGTTTCACCCTGACGTTTCTTCTATTATAGCCTTTCTCCTCAGAGCATTCTTCTGAATTTGTTCTCATTCATCCCCCCACCCCCATGTTTGGAGTTCTGAGAGCTTGTTTCCAAAGTAAAACCAATGAATTTAGGAAGTCTTCATGATTACATTTTTCATATAAAAATTATGTTCAGAGCACCAAACATATTTGTCTTTTTTCCATCTGTGCTGTAGATCCTAAGCCTTCTTGGGTTCAACTCACATAAAACAACAATTTCCTGGGTTTCTTGGGTAAAACCCGTATTTATAAAACAAGTGCATTTGTGGTTCAACTATCTCTTGAGTATTTAGTAGCCTAAAGGGAGAGAACCACAGAAAAACAGTAGGCTGAAACAATAGGCTTTCTGGATGCCTCATTCTCTTGTTTTGATAAACGTACTACTAAAAATGGATAATTATTGTGCTATTTTATTTCCTTGACATAATCTTTCCAACATGAGTGAAGCAGTATTTCTTAGTGCCCTGTGTCACTTGTGAATTATAGAAACCTGTTCTGTAGTTTCGACCTTTTCTGTAGGCTTTATTTTTGATAGATGGGCCTTCTATTTCATTTTATCAACCTCACTTAACTATAGTAGAAAAGGATAGAAATATTTAAGCAAGAACAGTTGAAGATGCATTACTGAAAAGCATCAATGCCCAGGATATTATTTCCTAGGATGTATTCAGCATTAACATCTTGCTATCTCATTGGAGCTCAGATAATGGGAAATTGTGCTTCTTAGAAACCAGAGTTCTCATGCCAAAAGATTGAAATAGTAAAGTGGAACACTATGCACTTAGGCAATCTTCTCCTGCATTACTAAGACAAGAGTTTAAATTCTTCTCAGATGGAAATACAAAGATATATCTTTTTCCTAACTAGAGATGGACGCAAACTGGAACAAGCTTCTGCTGCTCAAGATCTGTGAATCAATGGACTTCTGGGGTTGGAAAATGTTGAGCTGAATTGCTTCTCAGAAGGGGAGCAGGCTAGGGCTTCTGTTTGGGGTAGTGGAGGGCAATTTAATGTCTACCTCCTACTTTTCTCAGTCAGAGATCAGTCCAAGATATGCACAGGAAACTCTGAGGAGATTTACCTTGGCTAAAAAAGAGTGCAGGGGGGCTCCTTTGAGGCTTTGAGGGGTCTCAGGAGATGAGTTGCATATTCATCATCTGCAGAAGTTTCCAGAGTCATTTATTTGACATACGTTCGACAGGATCTTAACCTTCTTTGAGACTGCTAAGCATCTAAAGCTATACAAGACTGGTGTTGGATCTGGATAACTGCAGAAAAAGGTACTGATGACTATCTTCATTCTGGGACTATTTAAAGTTAAACAAAATAAAACCAGAAGGTGGGAAATAGAGATTCAGAAAGCTTGGAAGAAAAAGGGGAGAAGGGGCGAAATTTGAATTTTGTAAATTTAAAGGACAGTGCTAAAAAGTGAAATGGAATTTATTGTTTTGTCTACTTGCGATTTGTTGAAAAAGCCCCATCATCACAGATTTGCACCTCTCACAGTCAACACAGGAAATACGTCAAACATCGCGAGATCTTTTTACCAGTGAAAATGGGATTTGGTGGCAAGAAAAGAAGGAAGTGTCAGATGGAAAAGGGAAATCATTAAAGCAGCTAGCCTACTCTAGGACTATAATATCATAGAAAAACATTGGTGGCCATTGCTAGGAGGTCAAAATTTAAACAAAGTTTTTAAAGTGTTCGGGACATAAAAAATTGGTGAAGCTGACAGTGGTGACAATTATAAGGTAAATACTATTGGACATTATCACTGATAATTATTTTAGAAGCCTTTTGAGGGAATTTTTTTTTAAAGGGAAGCAGAAAGTCGCGACCGCCATTTTGGAAGAAATAAAAACTTCAAAAATTAATATCTGAGCCCAGGAGGCTCTGAGGATGGCAAAATTAGGCTTATTGAAAAGGGCAAGCCTTACTCTATCAAAGTTTAAATTTAATTTGGAGAGGTCAGAATTTTTGATGTTTTTTTAAATGTCAGAGCATAAGTTAACCTGTGCAAGGACTGCCTCAATAGAGAAAATGCAAGAGCAATTAGAAGCAATGGACGGCAGGATGATGAAAGGGGTGAGAGACGTGATAACTGCTTCTAAAAAAGAAATTAGAAAAGACATTGAAGAGCTAAGGAAAGATATAGAAGATCTCAGAAATGAGACTGTGGTAACATCAAAGAAAGTGCAAGAGGTGGAAGAGAGAGTGAAAGTACATGATTCCACCTTGCTAAAAATGCAAGAAAAGGTGGCAATTCATGACTGCAAATTGATGGAAACCCAGATACGTCTGAGAGGAGTACCTGAGGATGAAGAGACTGATTTGAAAGGATATATAATAAGAATAATTGCAGAATTTTTGGAGGAAGATCCTGAAGGAACTAGAAGCATGTATGACTATATGTATAGAGTGAACTCACTATATGTCAAGAAAAATAATCTACCAATAGATGTGGTTATAAGATATATGACAAAAGAAATGGTGGGAAAAATCTTGAATACAAATTTTGAAAAGACATTGATAGTGGGAGGCAGCAGAGTAAGAATCATGAAAGAATTGCCAAGACAAGTGATGAATGACAGAAAAGCATACAAAAAATTGACAGAAAAACTACGTGACTATGAAATGAGGTATAGATGGATAATACCTGAAGGTCTGAGCTTTGAGCTGCAAGGAAAAAGGATTACAATTACAAGCACACAGGAACTGCATAGGTTTTATGAAGAACATAAAGAATTTGCACCATGATGGATTACAAATTATTATCTTGGAATGTAAAAGGTCTAAATTCACACAAAAAAGAAAGGCAACGTTTCATTGGATTAAAAAGCAAAATTGTAATACAGTTTGTTTACAAGAAGTGCATATCAAACAAAAGGATTTTTATGGAATAATTTATGGAATAATTTTTTTTATGGAATAAACAACTGGGACTAGAATTTTATTCATTGGCTGAACAGAAGAAAAGGGGAGTGATTTTCTATATTAAACAAGAATTGGAGCCAAAATTAGTGTTTAAAGATAAAGATGGAAGATTTGTAGCGGTAGAAATAATATTAAATGCAAAAAAACCCCTGTTGTTATTGGGACTGTACGCACCAAATGGTGCAAAGGATGCCTTTTTAAAAAGACATTATACAACAATTTGATGAACTGACTTATGACCAAGTTTTGATAATGAGGGACTTTAATGGAACAATTAAAAACACACTGGATAGGTCTGGGGGTAAAAAAAAATAATAAGGAAGGAAAATTGCCAAAGTCTTTTTTTTTTAATTGGTCAAACAAGACAATTTGGGGGATATATGGAGGAAATTTAATCCTGAAGTATGGGACTATACCTTTTTTTCCAGCAAGACATAAAACTTTTTCCAGAATTGACATGTTGTGGGGCACTAAAGACTTAGGCCTTATAACAAAGAAAATAGAGATTTTACCTAAAATTGGGGCTGACCATAACCCAACAATGTGGATTACAAAATTGTCTAAGAAGTTGAGAAGATGGAGATTGAAGGAGGATTTACTACAGAAGAAAGAAATGGTGACATCTCTAGAAAATGAAACTAAAGCTTTCTTCCAAATAAACGATAAAGAGGATATAGAATTTCAGATGGTCTGGGATGCTTATAAAGCAGTAATGAGAGGAATATTGATTACATTGAATTACAAAGATAAGAGGGCAAAAGAAAAACAGATGTTGGAAATTCAAAATGAAATAAAGAAAAAAGAAGGGGAACTGAGAAAAAGGCCAGGGAAAAAGAAAATTATAAGGGAGATTACAATATTACAAATGCAAATGAGACATTTGTTAAATAAAGAACTGGACTGGAATCTGAAAAGATTGCAGCAGAAATGTTTTGAGGGAGCAAACAAACCTGGAAAATATTTGGCCTGGCAACTGAAGAAAAAGAGAGAAAGTAAAATTATTAATAAAATTGTGGTGGATGGAAGAGAGGTGGTAGATCAAGAAGGAATAAAAAGAGAATTCTTTAAGTATTATGCCAAGTTATTTAAAGGTGTTAAAATAAGGAAAGAAAAGATGGATGAGTACTTACAAAAGATAAAAATAGCATCTTTAGCAAAAAATATGCGAAAAGTTTTGAATGATCCATTTGAAAAAATAGAAATTGAAGCAGCAATTAATGCAATGGAAAATGGAAAAGCACCTGGGCCAGATGGATATACAGCTAAATTTTTAAAACCCTCAAAGAGGAGTTAATCCCAAAACTTCAGAAATTGATGAATATGATAAGAATAAAAGGGAAAATACCAACTATGTGGAAGGAAGCTGTTATTTCGTTGATTCCAAAGAAAGATAGACCAATTTCATTATTAAATAATGACTATAAAATATATACAAGAATCTTGGCAGAACGGTTTAACAATATTTGATAAATTTTATAAAGGAAGATCAAACGGGGTTTCTTCCCAAAAGGCAAATAAGAAACAATATCAGAACTGTTGTAAATATTGTAGAATATTATGAAAGACATCCAGAAAAGGAAGTAGCATTATTTTTTGCAGACACAGAAAAAGCATTTGACAATTTAAATTGGGATTTTAGGTTTGCAGTAATGGAGAAAATGGAGCTGGGAGAAAGCTTTATAAGAATGATAAAAGCAATATATACTGAACAGCGTGCAAGGCTATGTATAAATGCTGATCTTACAGAAGACATGATAATTAGTAAAGGTACAAGACAAGGTTGTCCACTTTCCCCGCTGTTGTTTATAATGACTCTTGAAATATTACTGATGCAAATTTAAGAAGATAAAGAAATAGAAGGATTAAAAGTAAAAGGATTTACTTACAAATACAGAGCATTTGCAGATGATATAATGTTTATAAATGAAAACCCCATACAAGTCACACCTTTGTTGTTAGCTAAAATACAAGGATATGGGGAGTTGGCAGGACTTTGTATTAATAAAGAAAAATCAAAACTTCTATGTAAAAATATGCAAATAAATAAGCAAAAAGGAATTACAGAGACTAACGGGCTGTGAAGTTACCTCCAAGATAAAATATTTGGGTGTGGAGATAACAATGAAGAATATTGATTTGTTCAAAAATAATTATGAGAAGCTATGGCGTAAAATGGATGAAGATATGTTAAAGTGGAATAAACTTAATTTGTCACTGTTGGGTAGAATAGCTGCAATTAAAATGAATATTCTACCAAGAATAATGTATTTGTTTCAAACTATTCCGATTGTGAAAGACAGTAAACAATTTAATAGATGGCAAAGAAAAATTTCAGAGTTTGTGTGGGCACGGAAGATATCAAGAATTAAAATGAAAATTTTAACAGATGCAAAAGAGAGAGGCGGATTTCAATTACCAGACTTAAAATTATATCATGAAGCAGTTTGCTTAGTATGGATAAAAGAATGGATAATGTTGTTAAACAAAAAACTCTTAGCGTTGGAAGGTCATGGAAATACTTTTGGCTGGCACGCTTATATGTATTATGGGGGGGGGGGGAGATAGACTTTTTTTCTCTCACCATTATATAAGAAACAGCTTGCTAAATACATGGATGAAATATAAGAAATATGGAGATGAGAGAAAACCATTATGGATAGTGCCAGCCGAAGTGATAAAAATAACAACTGAGACGGGTGAAGAAAAGTGGTTGTCATATAATCAACTATTAAAAATACAAAGTGGCAAAAGAGAACTGAAAACTGCGGAGGAGCTGAATAATAAATATGATTGGTTTCAAATACAACAAATAAAGAGCTTGGTGCAGAATGACATTAAAACTGAAGGAATAAGAAAAGAGCAAACAGAAATGGAAAAAGTTCTGCTTGGAGTCAACGAAAAATTAATTTCAAAATTATATAAATTACTTTTAAAATAGTCTACAGAAGATGAAGTAGTGAAATCTCAAATGATTAAGTGGGCAATTAATGTAAATAAAGAAATACAGATGGAAACTTGGGAATATTTGTGGAAGAACTCTATGAAGCTTTCGACGTGTCATAGTATTAAAGAGAACTGTTTTAAAATGATGTATAGATGGTATATGACTCCTAAGAAATTGGCAAAGATGAATAATAAGATGCCAGACAGATGTTGGAAATGTAAAAAACATGAAGGTTCTTTCTACCATATGTGGTGGACTTGTGAAAGAGCAAAAAAAGTATTGGTAGATGATTCAACAAGAAATTTCTAGGATCTTATCTTGGGATATGAATTTAAGAAAGTTGCAGAGACTTTTCTGTTGGGATTACAAATGGAAAAATTTCCAAAAGAAGATAGAGCTATAATTTGGAACTTGCTTTCAGCTGCTAGGACATTATATGCACAGTTGTGGAAGCAAGAAAAAATACCAGAGAAATGGGATTGGATTGTAAAAGTTATGACATGGAGTGAAATGGACAAATTAACAAGAATTTTAAGAGACTATGACTTAGAAGTTTTTAAGATGGAGGGGAAAAAGTTCAGAAGATATGTAGAAAAAGAGTGGAAAATAAAAGGACATTGTACAATTTTTGATGATGATTAAGTCCTAGAAAAAAGAAGAATATTAATTTTTGTTTTTATTAGTTAAGGGTACCTTTAAACATTAGTACTTTAAGTAAATCACCGGCGGGGGTCAAGTAACGGGGGGAGGGATGGGTAGAAAGTAATATATGGGATAGATAAAAGAAGTTATTAATGATGCAAGACATATAATTTGTTACCATATGTTACCAAATAAAATTGTTTTAACCATAAGATCTGTGAATCAATGAGCTTCTAAAGATACAAAAGAAAGGAACTGGGAAAAAATGCAGTTTGTGTTAGTTTGTGGTCCATGGCCTAACGGCGAACTGAAAGGAACTGGTAGGTACATTCACAAACCAAACTGGATCATGGCCCTGGAAACCCCAGTCCCTTTAAACAGGGTTTGCAGAAATCCCCAAAAAACAGCTAAGCAATGGGAAGCAATATGCTTCCTGCCACTCAGCTGTTTCAGACTTTCTTGTGCCATCTCTTCAAAGCTTAAAGAGGAAGCACAAGTCAGCCCAAACCAGGTGAGCAGTGGGAAGCATGCTTCTTCCTGCTGCTTAGCTGTTTTGGTGACATTCACAGGGAACAGAAAGAAGGGGTTTAAAGGGGCTCCGAGTCCCTCTAAACCCCTGATTTCTGGTCTATCCATGGACCACCATGAACAACTTTAAAAGTTCATGGAAGTTCGTGAAGGCAGACCTATCACAAACTTTGGTTCACAAACCATGAACAGAGCAGAATTTGAGATGAATTTTGCTTTGTTGTTTGGTTCATGAGCATCCCTATTCCTAACACAATCTAGTGAGATACAGTTGGACATTTACTAGTCAGCATTTGACCCAACAGTACCCACTTATACATAAAATAAATGCTCAGAATTAACACAAAATATAACAGAATTATTCTCGTGGAGCAGCTGAAAATCTTGTCTAAACTGATCTAACAAGAACTCCTGATATGGCTGTTATTCTCGAACGTCACTGTTTGTCTTTGTTTTCTAAAATGTGGAAGTCACAATGGGTGGCAAGGAGTTAGGTTGGCTAAACAGATATGTACCTGGCAAGACTGTAATTCAACCAGAACAGTTAGCTAATTATGCTGCAAAACAGGCTTATTCCGGAAAACCATCAAGATTGGCATTTCTGGGAGGAATGAGGCAAAGATTTTCCTTGTACATTTCGGCAGTCAAATAGAACAGACTGGAGACCAAACTGCAAGTCTCCCTTATTTTCCTCATTACAGGCAGTTCATCTGCATATGGAATGTGGGATAGAGGCCACATTTTTCTGCCTTGGGATAGGTGGCCTGCCCAGCTTAGGAAATAAAAAAAAAAATACTTGGAAGCCCAGGATGTCATAATTCCTTCACTTTCCTGTAGCACATATGGAGAACAAATAGGGGCATACTGAATTAACTTTAAGAAGGGTATGAATCACAGTGAGTTTTTGGCACACGTAAAAAAATCAATCAGTACTTTCTATGTGCAGGCTGTCTGTGACTGTCTACTAGAGAACTGCATGGGGTGATTCCATGTTGCTTCAGATCACACTTCTTGGGAGAAAGTCACAGCAGTCTGTAATCTTTTCAGCTCTAATAAGCAATCTTTTTTTTTTTTTTTTTAATGAAGATCTGACATTTTCTTTATTAAGCCTCGTGGTGAGCTGATAATATTCCCTAGATCACAAAACCAACAGAAAGACCTTTACATGGGCAAATTTGCTGCACTCAGTCTGTAATTCCTTGTAAACCAAAAGCAAACAGTTTAATCCCAATGTGCTTTTGTTTGCCAGAGGGAAGCAGAGAGCCATAATTAACTATCAAGCCTCACATGAACAAACTGATCAAAAGCATGTGTGTGTGTCTGTGCAGGGAGCACACAGAAATAATTATTAGAATTTGTGGAACATTTTTATTTGCCAACCTCAATGGACAGTTAGATTACCGTAATGGAATATGTGTAGAGTTTTTGGAAACTTTAATTGGTCCATAATATGGAGACAAGTTACTGCCAGGGATTGGTTACAGGGATTGTATTACCCATGTGCTGAAAGATATAAACTGGCTACCCATTTGTCTCCGGTCACAATTTAAAGTGCTGGTTCTTACCTTAAACTCCTAAATGGCCTGGGGCCAGGAACCTGGACAGCCTCCTCTTATACTATCCAGCCCACTAAAAGATATGCCTCTAAAGCCTAATTGTCTTGAGGGATTCCACAGTCTTATCCCCCCTGCTATTCAATCTATATGTAAAGATTTAAGGGAAAAAATCGTTCATGGTTTTGGAGTAAGAGGTCACAGATATGCTGAGGACACCCTGCTCTGTACCTCTTTATCCCAGTTGCCTGGTGATTTATCCCAATTGCATGTAGAGATCCTGAACCATTGCCTTTCTGCTGTGGTTAATTGGCTAAGGGTGAACAAGTTGGACAGGAACTGTGACAAGAAAGAGGTAATGCTGGCTAGGAAGGCTGAGGTCTTGAAGGACACCATGGTCCCCACTTTTGATGCGGTCCAGCTGACACTTTCTGACTCCATGAATAGCCTAGGGGTTATACAGGACCAGTGTTCCCTCTAAGCTGAGTTAGCGTGAGCTAGCTCACAGATTTTTAGCCTCCAGCTCACACATTTTTGTCTTAGCTCAGGAAAGAGGACCCCAGACCACACTAATTTATGCAGTAGCTCACAACTTTAATGCCAGTAGCTCACAACTTTAATACAAGTGGCTCACAACGGAGAATTTTTGCTCACAAGACTGCAGCTCCGAGGGAACATTGCCCCAGGGCACACTAATTTATGCAGTAGCTCACAACTTTAATGCCAGTAGCTCACAACTTTAATGCCAGTAGCTCACAAAGGAGAATTTTTGCTCACAAGACTCTGCAGCTTAGAGGGAACATTGTGTAGGGCCCAGCATTACTACTGGAAAGGCAAGCTAAGGTTGTTCCAAAAAAACAAACAAACCCGTTTTAATTTATCTCAGAGGATGACCCTCTCTCTTGACTCAATCATTCTTGTCACATGGATCCATGCTATATTATCTTGACGCTAGACTAATATAGTAACTTCTAAATGGGTCTCCCCAATAAATCAGCTTGGAAACTCCAGTTGGTTCAGAACACAGCAGCTCAGTTACAAGTGCTGCTTGGTTGAACATGTCTGCCACATGGACATATGAAGCTGCCTTCTACTGAATCAGACCCTGGGTCCATCCAAGTCAGTCTTGTCTACTCAGACTGGCAGTGGCTCTCCAGGGTCTCCAGCTGAGGTTTTTCACACCTATTTGCCTGGACCACATGCATCTTACAGTTGCCCCATTGGATTCCAATTACTGCCACACTTGATTCAAGGTATTGATTATTACTTACACAACTTTTCATGGCTTGGGACCTACATACCATCTCTTCTGCTATGCCCCGCCATGACAAGCAAAGCTTTTTGAGGGTTTTCCCCTGCAAATTGGATGAGAGCAGTAACTGCCTATTCATGTGCATTCACTGAAGTTCCTCCCACCTTGTGGAATGGTCTGCATGAGAAAATGAGGAGGCCTGCCCTATGTATATCATTCCACAAAATGTGTAAATGCTCAGGAAGGCATTCTTATAACAAAAGAGAACTGTATTAAGATGGAGCAATCCAGCACAACACCTTCATAAAGGGACAGGTCTGTAGTCCACGGCAGTGATTACGGTTAGTATCACTGTAGGTATCGCCTGCTTTTTACGTCATTGTTTTATACCTTGTAATCCTATATTCTGTGTTACTCACGTAATCCCTTTCCTTAGGCAGTTTTCACTGTTGCTCACATTGTCTTCCAGTTTTAGCATTCCTGGTCCTATTGCATTGTTCAGTGAATGCAGTACGGTTGCATTTTTTTCTCTCTTTCTTTACTGTGTAATCCACCTCCAGTCAGTTTCAGTGACAAAGGAAGGTTATAAATCAGGGGTCCTCAAACTTTTTAAATAGGGGGCCAGTTCACTGTCCCTCAGAATGTTGGAGGGCCGGACTGCCGTTACTGTACAAGGCCGCGGGCCGTCAGTTCTCCGTCTTCTGCATCTCTCTCCCTTCCCCACACCACACACCCCAGCCTGGGAACTCACCTCACCTCGGTATCACCTCACACTCTGTCTCCGCCGCCTCAGCCCAGTGCCGGAAGTGTGCGTTGCTAACGCGAGTTTAGGTCGAACGTCACTTCCGGTCTGATTTTGCCATAACCTGGCGGGCCCCATAAACGTCCTCAGTGGGCCGCATCTGGCCCGCGGGCCGTAGTTTGAGGACCCCTGTTATAAATAAACAAGATAAACCATGGGTCATAAACGATGCAGGCTGATTTAAGCCAGGGATACTCAGGATGAATTCACACCCTCAAAATAGTCTGGTAGGTGTCGTAATACGTCATGATAGGGCAGGAGCTTGCGTGCACATGCATGTGTCTGAGAAGGCACTTCCCCACTTATTTCCCCTCCCTCAGTGGTCTTCAGAATGCTCCACCACCCAAACTAACTTTAACTTGTCTTCTTTTCCAGTGGTTTGGGGGCACTGATGTGTATGGTCCAGAGGGCCTCCGTTTTCACTGTCCTCTCTCTTATGTGTGTGAACAAGCAGCTAGGCATGTAGGCACTTTGAGCACAGTCTGCTTTCTTAAAAGAAAAAAAAAAGACTTTATTCATTACATCACAGCTTTAAAAACTAGAGCACAGTACATTGGGGAAAGAGATTTCATAACACAGAGGACTATTGCAGGATCTAAGGAAAGAAACCACTTTAATAGTTTAACTTTAGAGTTACAGATGTTGCCTCAGCATCCCTCCTTGGGGGACCAGAACAGGCTGTTAGAATTTAGGAAATAGAGGCTGATGGCCCTCTGCTCCCTCCCTTCCTCCCAGTCCAGCTTGAACACTTTGAGCCGCAAAGCTTGAATGCCTTTAATGAGGTATTCAGATATTTTAGCCCTTCCTACCCCAGTTGGATGCAAGTCCCTTACTTAGTCCTGAGTATGGGAATTAATGTCATCATGAGATCCTGGCACTCCTTCCTCAATCAGCATGGAGTGCATATCTTCTGGGCTCTATTGGGAGTGAGGGGGTGAGAAGCAAATTGCCCATTTATCTCCCACCAGGGCCAGGGCCTTCTCAGTTGTTGCTCACACCCTTTGGAACCAGCTCCCTGATGAGGTCTACACTCTGCAGGAAGAACCCTATGAGGAAAGGCTGAGGGCCTTGGGAATGTTCAGTCTGGAGAACAGGAGATTGAAGGGGGATATGATTGCTCTCTTTAAATATTTGAAAGGCTGTCATTTAGAGGAGGGCAAGGAGCTGTTCCACCTGGCAGCCAAGGATAGAACCCAAAGCAATGGGGTCAAATTACAAGCAGAAAGGTACCGGCTGGATATTAGGGAGAAAAAAAAATGATAGAGTAGTTCAGAGGTGGAATCAGCTGCCTAGGAAGGTGGTGAGCTCCGCTTCATTTGTTGTTGTTCAGTCACACAGTCAAGTCTGACTCCTTGGGACCCCATGGACAAAATCACACCAGGCCCACCATCCTCTGAAGTCTGCTCAAATTCGTGTTTGTTACATCAGTAACACTGTCCAGCCATCTCATCTTCTGCCGTCCCCTTCTTCTTTTGCCTTCTGTCTTTCCCCCTTCGTTGGCAGTCTTCAAAACACAGCTGGATGATTATTTGTCAGAGATGCTTTAGGCTGATCCTGCATGGAGCAGGGGGTTGGACTAGATGGTCTGTATGGCCCCTTCCAACTCTATGAGTCTATGATTCTTGCATTCAGCAGAGTGCATAAGGCCACGCAGGACTTTGGCTTAATTTTGTGGAACTGTTCATTGTCTATGTCTAATAATCGTTGTCTGGATTATTTCTTGGGAATTTGTTCTTATAATACTGATATCTTATGAATGTTTACTGTAATTGTATTTTTGGTCAATGCTATTTTAATATTTAAATGTATTTTACCATTGAATGATTTATTGTTTTTATTGTAAACTGTTCTGAGACCACAGAGGAGGGGCTGCAGTATAAAAAATGTAACAACAACAATAGCCACCCATCTTCCCCTTCCTGACAGTTGGAGAAATGGCTATCTCCATGCAGGAAATCATCTCTACTGGCAATTTGAACACTTTATGGTCCTCCTCCCTGGGAAAATAAGTTGTTCCCCTGGGGACATCTGTTCTGAGGATCCTTGGGTGAGCTTCAAACTATCTTATATCTCCTGGTCAGGACAGCAATTGAATGCAAATATGCCCATGCAATGTGTTGAAGAGGTCATATGATTTTGTTTCCACATGTAACCTCTGTGATGAAATAAGACTTCATCCAACTATTTGTGTAAAAAAAAATCTCCACATTGTTTAGTGAATGTTGGGCTTGCATTGTAAGGGCTCGGAGGTTAAGCTTCTTGCCCTCCCTGGTGAATTGACAAGGGGGAGTTTGTTTCGAAGGTTTCTTGAATTGGACTTGGCAACCCTATGCTAGGCCTAGGACCTGCTTACCTTAGGGACCGTCTCTCCCCATATGTTCCCCAGAGAGTACTGAGATCGGGTTCTCAGAATCTCCTTGCAATCCCCGGGCCAAAGGAGGCCTGTCTGAAGTCAACTAGGGACAGGGCTTTTTCGATCACAGCCCCCTGTTGGTGGAACCAGCTGCCGGAAGAAGTGAGGGCCCTGCGGAACCTTGGGCAGTTCCGCAGGGCCTGTAAGACAGTCCTCTTCCGGTTGGCATACAACTGACCGGCATCTGAATATCTGAATTTGAAGAAAGACTGTAGGATAGTATGCTGAGGAATTGTGTTTATTTTTATTGTGTAAATTATTAATGTATTTTAATTCTTGATTTTATTGTTAGAATTTTACTTTACTTTACTTTACTTTACTTTATTCGATTTATATCCCGCCCTACCCCACCGAGGTGGGCTCAGGGCGGCTTACAACAATAAAAGCTAACAAAGGTCGATTTAAATACAATTAAAATTATACAATAAAATACATTGTGTTGTGAGCTGCCCTGAGCCTGCTTCGGCAGGGTAGGGCAGGATATAAATTGAAATAAATAAATAAATAAACAGTGGAGAGTAAAACCTAGTTGTGAAAATAACAAGTTGGATAAAGGTGGACTGGTGAACTCATTGGATCCAGCAACTTAAGACCTGGGCCAGCTGAGCAAATCCCTTATTTTCCATGATTGAAGACCTGTGTCTGAAGATTTGTTTTACTAGAGCCTTAATTCACATTCACCAGTTCAACTGATATCCTGGAAGTGTATGGCAAATACAGAGTGGATTGACAAGCTGGGTGTATGCAGAAGCATGGAACAGTTCATTCCAAAACAGAAATGTATCAGATCCTTTCATATATATTTTTTTGTTAAAACAATTTTATTGGTAACATATGGTAATAAATCTATTTCTTACATCTTTAAAAACTTCTTTTATCTACCCCATATATTACTTTCTACTAACCCCTCCCCCCGTTACTTGACCCCCGCCGGTGTTACTTACTTAAAATGCAAATATTTTAACTATTAAAACAAAAATTTATATTCTTCTTCTTTTTAAAACTTAATCATTATCAAAAATTGTCCAATGTCCTTTTATTTTCCACTCTTTTTCTACATATCTTCTAAACTTTTTTTACTCCATCTTAAAAACTAAATCATAGTCTCTTAATATTCTTGTTAATTTGTCCATTGCACTCCATTTCATCGCTTTTATAATCCAATCCCATTTCTCTGGTATTTTTTCTTGCTTCCACAACTGCGCATATAGATCCTTTCATATTTGTGACATGCTGTCCTGGTCATGCGAATTAGTTACTTGTCAATATAGGTATAACTAACTGGGTTTTAAATGGGATGTGGTCTAGTGAGGCTGTTATGATGGAGAATAACCCTGCCCTGACTCAGCCATTATACCCTACCAATTCCAGCAGGCTGCCATTTTCCACTATAGCCACCATATTGAAGGCCAATTTCTTTCCTTTTAAAAACACAAGATTAAGTCTAGAGTATAAGGAAGGTTGTTATGTTGAGGTTTTGCTTCAGCTGAGAAAATGATTAAGACCAGCACTGATAATGGTTGCTAGAGAGAATTTGAATTTGTTACTGATTCTCCTTTTCCAGCTGACTTTTACCAGACTTTCTTAATTTGGAGGGAAAAGGTTTATATAATAAACACATATTGCTCCACATCCCTTTTACCTTTAACAGGAAGGACTAGTGAAGGAGCTCTCATATCTACAGTCAGTCTGTAACTGGAAAATTATTCTAATGAATCCGAAGACCCTAATCTTTCCCTCCCCCAAAAAATCCTTGAGAAGATACAGAAAGCCACTACCAATGCTAATTAAAATGTAGATGATTAAAGACTCTAGCTAACACATAATAAGGTTGGCCAGTCATGTTAATAAGATGCAAACCATTGTTTTGACTTTGGATCAATGAGGGAAGGGACTCCTTCCAACCAATCAATGTAAACTGTATCCAGTGGCTACTTTTTTTTTGCTAATAGGACAGTTCTTTGCATTATGACAATAGTGCAAAAAATGGGCATCAGAGCCTCCTTTTCTTTATTTTCAGAGCTGCATTGTTCCATTTGAGTTGTTCAGTGTCCCTGCATCCAGCTTCTGCTTACCTGCCATACAAATTCAGCTGTCCTACTTTGCTCCCTTTATTGAGATTTAGAGCTTAACAAGAAACTTTTAGGGAGGGGGGTATTCCTCCACCTTTGTTTCCCTCTACCCTCCTCTGGCTTTTGGCACCCACCCCTTATCTATCTATCTTCCTTCACCTCTCCTTCTCCTTTCACCCCGTTTATGTCACCTTTCCTCCCTACCCTCTTCTCTAGCAATCCTTTCTTACCCCCTTTCTCCTCTCACCTCTTGTATGTCTCATCCCACTCTTATCCTAGCCCTTCTCAGACAATGTCCTCTTTCCCCCCACCCCTTCTCAGTATGCCCTCTCTTCCTCTCCCATATTCCTCCGCCTGACAATCTTTCTTTCTTTCTTTCTTTCTTTCTTTCTTTCTTTCTTTCTTTCTTTCTTTCTTTCTTTCTTTCTTTCTTTCTTTCGACACAATCCCCTATTTTTTCTCTTTCTCTCTTCCCTCTCTTAAGCAACCCCCTTTCTTTCTGTTATCTCCCTGAGTTTGGTAGCCCAGGATGGTGCTAGGTATGCAGGAGGGAG
Organism: Heteronotia binoei; assembly: GCF_032191835.1. NCBI lineage: Eukaryota > Metazoa > Chordata > Lepidosauria > Squamata > Gekkonidae > Heteronotia > Heteronotia binoei. Next base: position 184,953,771 of record NC_083243.1, on the reverse strand, counting down.
GGACGGTCTGACACCCATGTCTCTTCCTTTCCTTTCCACTCTGGGCAGCTCTCCCAGGTTTTTTCACCTTCTTGGGACTGGCCTGCGCCACAGCAGGGTGAACAACTGTATTTGCGCCCCCCCCCCCCCCCACAGCCTTCCGACATGGATCCAGGGCACCGGGAGGCTGCTGCTGTCGGAAGGCCACAACAGGAGGCTTCAGAAGCGCAGTTGGTAAGATGGGATTCTGCACTTGTTACTGTCCCCTCACCTCACTTTCTTTACCTGGGTGGTGTGGATGATTGGGCTTCCCTTGAGCCTGCAGGGGTGTCAAACTCATTTGTTATGAGGGCCGGATCTGACATAAATGAGACCTTGGACGACCGGGCCATGTTGGGCCAGGTTGTGTGTGTTCCCATTTAAGATTAGGCAGCAGAGACAGAAACTTTACAAAGGACACAGACAATCACAATTAAATATATATTTTTTTAACTTGAAACATGCTTAAAACATTAGCAATTTTTGGTCTTAAAGGTGTTTTCTTTGTATTTCTCCCATGGAATCCAAGGAACCGAGCAAAGGAAGCTCTGGCTCTTTCCTTCCATCCCCAGGGGACCAAGAGTGAGAGGAGCCTCAGCCAATAGAAGGAAGAGAGGCTTGGCTCAGTAGCTCCAGTGTGCAATTAAAAGAACCTGGTAAAGCAAGCTCTGCCTCCCCCTCCTTCCTCCTCAAAGGAGGAGCCTCAGCCAATGGAGAAAATAGGGGGTTTGCTCTGTAGCTCCTGTGTGATTGAGCAAGCCTGGCAAAGCAAGCTGCGATGCAGAAGGAAGCAAGAGAGAGGGAGAAGGAAGCAGATGACAGCCAGTTGCTCGAGGGCCTGATTCGGCCCCCAGGCCAGATGTTTGACACCCCTGCTTTAGAGCTTTCTTATTAACTCGATTGAATATACAGCTCATTCCTGTTATGAAGGGAAGATTAAGAAAGGTTCCTTACTCAGACCACCTTTGTTCTCAGCAGGGAATAGGTATTTTAATACATATTTTGTTGGAATGTCCTCTTTGTATTAGCCTTAGAAATATGTCTGACTCCCGTGGCCCAGCAGCTGGACTCCACTGCCTCAAACTTGCCACCAAGCCACCATTTAAAACTGGAGTCTACCACACGAGCACAGATGGTCTCCCCACAATGGAAAGGTTGAGCAGTCCAGAACCTCCAGCCTTTTCTGCCAATGACAAAGGCACAGAGGCATTGAACGAGCAGCTTCATGTTGGGCAGGGCAGGGCCATGTTGGGAATGTGTGTACCTATTTAAGATTAAGTAGCAGAGATATAAATTTTATAAAGAACACAGACAAACACAAATACATTTAAAAAAAACAACAACCCCTGAAACATGCCTAAAACATTAGCACTCTTTGGTCTTAAAGGTGCTTTCTTTGTATCTCTCCCATGGGATCCAGGGAACTGGGCAAAGGAAGCTCTGGCTCTTTCCTTCCTTCCCCAGGGGACCAGGAGGGGCAGGTGCCTTAGCCAACAAAGGGAAGAGAGGCTTGGCTTAGTAGCTCTGCTGTGCGATTAAGAGAGCCTGGAAAAGCAAGCTGTTATGCAGAAGGAAGCAAGATATAGAGAGAAGGAAGCAGATGATAGCCAGTTGCTCAAGGATCTGACAGGAGCCCTCTGGGGACCTGATTCGGCCCCCGAACTACATGTTTGACACCTCTGCTCTAGCAGCTTTTCCTGGTGGTCTCAGTGGTGGCAGGGATGGTTGTTTCCACGGCAGTCCAAGCAGTGGCAGGGACAATTATTAGCCTGCTAGCTCATGGATCCAGCAGTTGCTTCGTAACTCAGGAAGTCTGCTCTGTGCACACGCACACAGCAAGCAGTGTTGTTTTTGAGGAGGATTTAAGTCTCCCCTATATACCTTTAAAGCCCTATATGGCCGAGGATCTGCCTACCTTCGGGACCATCTCTCCCCGTATGAACCCCAGAGAGCACTGAGGTCAACAGGGAAGAACCTGCTGACTATTCCCGGGCCAAAAGACGTAAAACTCCAGAGTACCCGTACTCGGGCTTTCTCCGTTATGGCTCCACAGCTGTGGAATCAGCTTCCAGAAGAAATGCGGGCCCTGCGGGACTTTGAACAGTTCCGCAGGGCCTGCAAGACCGTCCTCTTTCGAATGGCTTTCACTGAGTAAACTGCTAAGTAAATTCACCATCTGAATAGCACCAACATATTAACATACCAATATTAATTGTTTTTAGAATTTTAATCGTTTTTAATTATCTGTTGGTTTATATTGTTAGTTATAACTCAATGTATTTTAACTCAATGTATAACTTAATGAATTTTGTTGTGAGCCGCCCTGAGCCTGCTCCGGCGGGGAGGGCGGGATATAAATAAAATGTGAATGAATGAATGAATGAATACAGTTTTTAAAATATGTTAGATTTTTCTGCACACCAAAGGAATGCGCCAAGTGTGCAGAAAGTCTATTTTCCCTCCATGTACCCATATATGCAAAAATAAGTATCTACACATATGGGGCATGTTGGGAATTAGATATATAGATACTTACAGGGGTGGAATTGTGCAAGGAAACTGGGGAATTTCTCTCAGCCAGTTCATAAAACCAGCAGAATCAAGAAGTGCAAATGAAGATGCTTTACATAGACACAAGCAACAAAGTTCAAGTCCAGTGGCTCCTTTAAGACCAATGCAATTTTATTTAAGGTATAAGCTTCCGTGTGCATGCACACTTCTTCAGACACAGGCAATTAGTATATCGAGGTCATTAGCGTCTACTCTGATTGGCAGGAGCTCTGTCAGGCAAAGTACAACCTTGGAGAGCCAGTTTGGTGTAGTGGTTAAGTGTGCGGACTCTTATCTGGGAGAACCGGGTTTGATTCCCCACTCCTCCACCTGCACCTGCTGGAATGGCCTTGGGTCAGCCATAGCTCTGGCAGAGGTTGTCCTTGAAAGGGCAGCTGCTGTGAGAGCCCTCTCCAGCCCCACCCACCTCACAGGGTGTCTGTTGTGAGGGAGGAAGGTAAAGGAGATTGTGAGCCGCTCTGAGACTCTTCGGAGTGGAGGGCGGGATATAAATCCAATATCTTCAATATCTTCTTTACCAACACTTGTTACCTGAGATCCTTCAACTAGAGATTCTAAGGACTGAAAGTGGGTCTTGAGGCACCTAAAGCAGATGTTCTATCACTGAATCACAATTTCAGTCAAAATTCTTAATGGACTGTATCAGTTCAGAATGCAGGTGTGTATATATGTGTGTGTTTAGTGGGGTGGGGGGGTGGGGGTGGCATGCATTGCAAATTCCCTTCACAAAGACAACCAGCATTTCTGGATTAAGACTTCAGCCTGCTTTTCTTACTGACATGCTGGTTTTGTACATATAAGGTGCTGAGGTTTTTGTTGTTGTTGTTTTAAAGAGGGAACTATTCAAATATGCTGCCTCCCCAGCTGAGCCTAAAGTCCTGGAAAAATATGGGGCAATTAAAAATGGAAAAATGATGAGAAAATTGTTCAGTCATCAATCAAGTGATACTTAATTGCCCCAGAGTTTTTATATTTGCAAGGCGTTGTACTCACAATTTTTGAGTCCTGCAGACGTATTGTAGGTATTTAAATATATTTTCCTGGAGCATAAAGTGGAGGTATATTTAAATAAGGATGGGAGCTCAGAACTGCCTGTGTGGGTCTCTCCCCCATTTATCTTCATGTTAACTTTGTGAAGTAGGTCAAACTGAAATCTGAAGTCATGTCTCATTGGTCCTATTCTACCACTTCAGTCAATTGCCTTCATTGAAACCCCACCCTAACGGAATCCGGTGAACCCTGCTAATGAATATGAATAAGTATCAGCCTCTGTTCAAAACACCCCTGTAGACAAAAGATTACTTTTCATAACCAATATACCTTATTTCATGGTCCTTTGCTAATATCTTCTGACCTTATGGGCAAATAGCCAAACAAAAAGACAAGGAGTTACATTAGCAAGGAATGCATGTACCACACAATCATATATATTTCACTGTATTGCTAAACCGCAAATATTGTGGATAGAAAAGGACCGAAAAAGCACTTTTTTGTCCCAATATTGTCAGGGATCATTTTGCTCCCATTTCCCTTAGAGAAATGGAGGAACTAAATTTTGGAGGTGGGGAAAGAAGAAAGTCTACCTTATGCAATGCAGTCAATGAGAGATCAGATGGTTACTTTAAAATTCTTACCTCCTTGTTTGGTGCAACCGGGTTGCTGCGGAAGCTGTGCCATGGTTGGACCACTATGCCCTAAAAGACCGTGTGGATGTCCCACCTCAAGCCTGTTCAGATGACGAGCGTATTTTAGCTTGCCCGCAGAGTCTGATGGACCCTGAGTGGTTCCAAATGGTTCTTCGAGATCCCTGCCCCCCTGGCAATTCTCTAGATGACCTGGTAGAGTCGTTGCATGATCGACTCTCCAGGACCATCGATGAGATTGCACCACGGCACCCTCTGCACCCCCGTTCTAAGCTTGCACCATGGTATATCCCAGAGCTGCGGCTGATGAAATGGGGGCTCAGACGGCTAGAGAGGCAGTGGCGGTGGACTCAAGATGAAGCAATCAGAACATCTTATAGAGAGTTTATGAGGTCCTATGAGCTTTCTTTGCGGCCAAAATTGCATCTGCAACATCGCGCCCGGCACAATTATTTAGGGTAATTTGATCGCTTACAGTACTGCCACAAGGCAGGCCAAATTGTAGGGAATTGGATATCGGCTGTGAGGCTTTTGTGAATTTTTTCACAGACAAGATATTGTCGGTCCGTCATGACCTTCCCACTACAGTTGAAACAGTATGTGAACTCGAGGCTCCATTCCTGTCTTCCATACCAGCTTTGGATCATTTTATTTATTTATTTATTTATTTTATGATTTATATCCCGCCCTTCCCAACAAGTGGCTCAGGGCGGCTCACAACATAAGGATTTGCATAAATAGAATTTAAGCATAAAAACAGTAAAAATAATTAATACATTTAAAATGTTAAGACATTTAAACCATTTAAAACATTAGGGACAGCAGACATCTAGTGTAACTACACTCAGTTTCTTGTACCAGCTAGTCATAGGCCAGCCGGAAGAGGGTTGTCTTACAGGCCCTGTGGAACTGGGCGAGGTCCCGCAGGGCCCTCACCTCTTCTGGCAGCTGGTTCCACCAGGAGGGGGCCGTAACAGAAAAGGCCCGGTCCCTTGTAGATTTTAAGCGGGCTTCTTTTGGCCCGGGGATAACTAGGAGATTTTGAGTTCCCGATCTCAGTACTCTCTGGGGAACATGTGGGGAGAGACGGTCCTCCAGGTAGGCAGGTCCTAGGCCATATAGGGCTTTAAAGGTAATAACCAGCATCTTGTACCGGACTCGGTAAGCTATTGGCAGCCAGTGCAGATCCTGGAGCCCTGGCCGGATGTGCTCCCTTCTTGGGAGTCTTAAAACACTCAGTTTGGAGGAAGTTGACAGAATACTCTCCGCTGTATGCCCAACAACATGTGATTTGGACCCGTGCTTATCCTGGCTGATTAAAGCATGCCAGGTAGAGCTCCGATATCCTATACGGGATATTGTAAATAGATCTCTCTCAGAAGGGCTTTTTCCAACGTCTCTTAAAGAGGCAGTGGTCTGCCCTCTCCTAAAAAAGTCCACCCTAGACCTGGCCGAATTGGTACACTACTGACGGGTCTCGAATTTACCCTTTTTGGGGGAAATTATTGAGAGGGCAGTAGCGCTACAGTTACAGAGTTTTCTGGAGGATGCTTCCATCCTAGACTCCCACCAGTCCGGCTTCCGCCCAGGCCATGGGACAGAGACAGTTCTGGTCGCCCTAGTGAATGACCTCCAGCGGCATCTGGATCGAGGCAGCTTGGCGGTACTGATGCTGTTAGACCTATTGGCTGCATTTGATGCGGTCAACCATCAGCTGCTAGCCCACCACACAGGGATTGAGGGGCTAGCCTTACAGTGGCTTTCCTCTTTCCTATGCGGTCAGGGACAAAGGGTGTCAATTGGGGGAGAGTTGTCCCAGAGACACCCGCTTAACTGTGGTGTGCCTCAGGGGGTGGTTCTATCCCCAATGTTGTTTAACATTTACATGCGACCCCTAGCCCAGATTGTCTGGAGGTATGGGCTGGGTTGCCATCAGTATGCTGATGACACTCAGTTCTATCTACAGATGGATAGCCGACCTGACGATGTCCCAGAAAATCTGGATCAGGCACTGAAAGCCATGGCTGGTTGGCTTAAGCTGAGCCAACTGAAGCTGAACCCGATGAAGACAGAGGTCCTTTGCCTGAGTCGCGATGGCCTGGGCAGGAAAATCCCCCTACCAAATCCGCCTTTTTTCATCTTAGGTGGGTGAAACAGTTGGTTCCTTTCCTTGGCCATGACGACCTGGCAACTGTGATTCATGCAATGGTCACCTCAAGACTGGACTAGTGTAATGCCTTCTACTTGGGGCTGCCTTTGTCGTGAACCCAGAAACTTCAGCTAGTGCAGAACGCATCTGCTAGGCTGCTATTGGGGCGGCCCAAGTGGGAGCACTTACAGCCAGCGCTGCAGGAACTGCACTGGCTACCAATAGTGTACCGGATTCGTTACAAGGTGCTGGTTATTACCTTTAAAGCCCTATATGGCCAAGGATCTGTTTACCCGAGGGACTGTCTGTCCCCACACGTTCCAGAGAGAGTACTAAGATCTGGATCTCAACATCTCCTGGTGATCCCCAGGCTGAAAGAGGCGAGTCTGTCGACCACTAGGGATCAGGCCTTTTCAGTGGCAGCCCCCTCCTGGTGGATTCAATTGCCGAAAGAGGCTAGGGCCTTGTGGGACCTCGCTCAGTTCCACAAGGCCTGTAAGACCGCTCTCTTCCTGCAAGCCTTCAGTCGACTGTAGGAGAATTCTGGAACAACTGTCGTCCTGAGAATATGAGTAACATCTGATTTGTTAGCACCAACTGTAGATTTTTAACTTGTACTGTTTAATGGTTTTATTGATTTTATGATTGCAATCATAGTATACTATGATTTGATGTAAGCTACCCTGAACCCGCCTCAGCAGGGAGGGTGGGGCATAAATCAAATTAAATATAAACAAACATAAATATTTTTGCTGCAGAATTCCCCTCCCTTCCTTCTTCCCCAGGGGCAACAGTGCCTGATTTGTTACATGGTTCCTTCTGATTGGCTGAGATAATGCTCTTTTTCTTTTTAGCTTGCTTATATGTGTTGTTACAGGGGTGTGTTATACAAATCGTTATACAAATTGGCCTGATCCCAAAGGGTTCCCTAACTGAGACTGGAAGAATTTGCACAAATTAGGTGCTTGTTATTTGATTAGACTGCAAAGTTCCTGAAGCATCTAAGGATGGAGAGAGGCACTCAGATCAGCCATTCATAGCTGAATGGTCCCAGGGGGCCGGAGAAAGGATTCATTCTTTGGAGCTGCACTTCAATTCTTGAACCTTTGCATTGTACAGTATAGGGAAAATGGCTGTTGGCAATATCTCTCTGCATAAGTTTGCTGGAGGCAAGCAAAAATAAAGGCATAACTGGTGGCAATGATAAGCTTGGAGCTTCAGTAGGCTGTCCAAATGCGGGCAAACCCCATTGAGCAGCCTCTTAGGAATCTGCATTATGGAGGGAGTGAATTTGAATCTGCACAAGTCAGATTGTAATTAATAAACCTGTGGAATCTGCTTGCCTGATTTATATGGCTACTGTAGTGTACTGGGAGCTTCAAACAAAGACCCTTCGTTGGAGAGGCTCCTTGCAGCTGCATTCAGATTGGCCGCCCTTGCTGAGCCAGCCAATCAGGTAATATCCATTTGAATGAAGCCCATGCAAATGAGGGTACTGAGCACCTGTTTTTCTATTGGGTTGTTTATGGCTAGAGGTATGTTTGAGTGAAGTTTCTGAGTATATAGTTGTGGCTAGCTGCATGTGTTTTCAGTTGGTTTTTCACTAATAAAAGAGCTATCCTGGAATCACTATAGCATCTGGCCCACTACTTTTCAGATACGTTTCAGCTTGTTGCATCTAAGGATGTGGACTTTGTCTTAGACCCTTGCCCTTCCTGGCTGATAAAAACTGCCAGAAGGAATCTGACTGAGCAGTCAAGGGGAGTAATGTTCCCTTGACAGGCAGAGCTGTGTCACCAATGTTGAAGGAGACAGTAACTATACTAGTTATGAAAAATCCCTTCCTGGGCCCTACGATGGTGAAGAATTTCTGGCCAGTCTCCAATCTTCCATTCTCGGGCAAGGTACTAGAGCTGGTGGTTGCTTCTCAGCTCTGGAAGCTCTTGGGAAAGACTGATTTGCTGTGAGCCATTTCAATGTGGATTTCGATTGGGATTTGAAACTGAGAGTACTACTTGCAGCTGTCCTCGAAGAGTGTTTGGAGGCTGCAGCTAATGAAAAGAGTCCAGTGGCACCTTAAAGACTAACAAAATTTGCTATTGGGCAAATTCTGTCAGTCTTTAAGGTGATATTGGACTCTTACTCTTTTTCTGTTTGTAGGGTAGGTGGGGCTGAGAGAGTTCTGGGAGCATTGTGACAGGTCCAAGTTCACCCAGCAGGCGTCATGTGGAGGAGGGGGGAATCACACCTGGTTCTCCAGACTGGAATCTGTTCTTAACCGCTACGCCATGCTGGTTCTCAAAGACAATACCCGGCAATTGTTCATTAATTCAGTATTTTCCTATACCAATAGGAAGAAATACCGTCAACCGGATAATGGATATTTTGCTATTCGTACTCTCCTTTGGTGTTATCAGCAACAAGGAAGTCAAGTAAATCAAGCGCTGCAAGAGGTCTCCTGCTGGGTCATCCCAGCAAATCAGTTATTGGTATTAAGCTTACTGACCATATTCGTCCTTCTTCCTGCGGTCTGTAAATGTCTCTCCAGCAAATGACCTTCAACTACTGCAGAAAAGCTTTATAGATTTATGGCAGTGAACATTAGGGAAATGAAGTGTTGTCTGGTGTTACGGCTAAAGTGCTCTACAAATAGGCAAACTGAAAATAAAGATACCTGCTAACAACTTAACTGCAATTATTGCATTTACAGATAAATCTTTATAGGTGTTAATCCATGCATAAAGCAGAACCCTTGTTTGATTTTTAAAAAAAAATGTTTTGGATTTGTTTATTTAGCATAGCCTGCTTCTTCAGCCAGACTGGCTCCCAATTAATCATATTTAAAAAACAAACAAATAAAGAAAACAACTATAGTCAGTGGCCAAGGTTCACAGTTTCATGTCTCAGGACTTTTTAAAAAAACAAAATGGAAACAACTTTACAAATAACGCAGTATTTATTGAGACCTGGCATATCACTGAGACCCTGAGACTTTTATTTTGAAGAAATGATAATGCAGTCACCCCAGATGTTAGTCCTCTGTGTTCTCCCTCACTTTCCCATTGTTGGTGCCTTTAAACTGTTGAGCCCCATGGAGTCCCTGTATAATAAAAAGGCTCCCTCTTAGGTGCATCCTATCAAAACTAAGTTCAACAACACTGATGACCTCCCTCAGAAGAGACCTAGAATCTGTTAAGGACTGGCCATATACACACATAAACTATATCTGTAATATGAAAGTATTCTCAGTGTTTAACGACCCATTGATAGCGCTAGGCATTTGCAAGATCTCTGGAGTTTAGAAAATGGTTCACGTAATAAACTTTTTTATTTATTATGCTCATTCTGTGTCAGAGCTCATGGAAGGAGAAAAAGAAGAGGATGAATATTTAATAACTGCATATTACATGTGAAAATTCCACTAATTGGACTTTTCTTTCTCATGCCAGTGTAAACACTGCTAATGGATGTTAAGTCACCCTCCATAAATAAGTATTTTTGGTCAGCTCAGCACTGTACGCTGAGGGAAGTTTGTAGCCATAGATATCTGTAGTGAATGAAAGTATCCTTATTTGAAGTTCCACGGATAGCTTATATCTAAAAGGCACAAGAAGGGATATTGGGACCTGCAATAAAGGCAAAAAAAAATTGTTTCAAACTAAATTACTGTCACCTCAACTTGAAGTTAAGAGATCCATCTCCTTATAAAGATAAACACTAAAGCTGGTATTCCAGACTGTACTCATCAATACATACAACATATATACAGTTATGTATTCCCTTAAAATTGTTTTTACTATGCATTTTCTATGTAAAACTTAGTGGGTCACATAATTCTTTTAACATAAGAAAACTATGAACCGCAATAAACAATGAACAACTTAGAACAAAAATGACAACATATAAAAAGATTTAAACTATAAAACTGTCTAACAACCAGCAGTTAACATACATAAAGAAGAATAAAAAGCAAACCATTGCACTGAGCAGAATAAAATCTGTACCAATCCGTGCCAGGGAATAAGATAATCCTCTTCAGACTCTGTATGAACAATTACAATAAGGTTCCAGAAAATATGAAGACCTTCATCTGGTTCCAAAAAGTTTGCAAAGTGAGGTTCTGCAGCAGGTGAGGTTCTGCAGGTAGGGAATTCCAAAGACACATTGACCAAACAGAGATGGCTCTGTCTCTGATGTTTGCCAATCTTACATTTGCCAGTGCAGGCACACAGAGCATAGCAACTGAAGACTATCAGACAGGTTCATGTAGAAAGAGGCATTTCTCAGTGGAAGACATTTGTTTTGCATAGAGAAAATCCCACTTTCAGTTCACAGTACCTCTAGTTAAAAGGGTCGTGTTATAGGTGCTGTGAAAAATCTCTGCTTGAGTTCCTAGAGAGATTCTGCCAGTCAAAGTAGATAATATTGACCATGACAGATTCATAATCAATGTCAGGCAGTCCTTCAGGTACCCTACTCCAATGCCATGAAGGACTTTTTTAGATAAACAGCACTTTGAATTTTGTTCACAAGTAAATCTGTAGCCATCTGTTAGGACTGATTTAATATGATCACTGTATCTCACACCCTTAAGCACTCTTACCACTGAATTGTGAAGCAACTGAAGCTTCCCAATAGTCTTCAAAAGCAGCCTTATACAGAACATGTTGCTGTATTCTATCCTGTATGAAATAAATGAATGGATAATGGTGCCCAAAGCACGTCTCTCAGGACAGGGTCACGGCTGGTTAACCATCTGAAATAAGATAATATTAATATTTGGTACAGAGGAGATTTGTATCTCTAGCTGCAGTCCTGGATAAAAAGCACCTCAACATTGTGATCTTGCTCTTGAACGGTAAATGCAGTGCTGTCAAGAAAAGGCTGATTCCACAAATCATAATTGACATTAGTATTAATTGACAGGATATTACTCTTATCTGGAATGACTTTTTGTATACTGGCCCACATCTACCTCATTATCACCTCTGGAAAAGAAGTCAGAAGTTTCATTGTCTCCCCTGACTTGAATGAAAACAAGAAATTGAATCAGTGACTTCTTCATTTATCTGGACAGATGTGGAAAATGGCACAGGGTCTTCAATAGGCAGCTAAGATTAGAACCTCTGGACAGGAATTTGAACTGGACAACAGGGATCTGTGCAGAATGAGCACAGGCTAGTATAGGGAGCGGTTGGACAGCAAAAACAGAAGCTTAACAGAAGCCTTATATAAGGAGCTACTAAACCACTCCTCTGTGAAGCCACAGTTGGGTTCTGGATTTTGAAAGATCTAGAATGTTAGTCAAATTGCCCCCCAAAGAGGTATGGGGAATTTAGTTAGGTGGGTTAAGATGGTTAAAATATATGGGGTCTCTAACATGTTTATGTGGGAGTCAGTTCACCCGGGAGCAATCTTAAATAACGAGGAGATTGATATGCTAAAAATATATTTGTATTAGAAAGATTCTCAGGCACTCACAAGAAACACAGATCAACATCAATCACACAGTCCTAGGAAAATAGAAGGGGAAATTGATAGGGACATATGAAGGAAGACAAACAGGGCTATCCATTACCTCTCAATGATGGAAGAAGGATAATCCTCCAGTAAAGACGGGAAGGAGAAGGGGCGAGTGCAAGAGATGACCAGCATTACTCACAATAAAAGGGCCCCAAACTGATCAGGAATTGGGGGTGGCTTTGGCAGCAAGGTAGGGGTACTGTCACCTGAGAGCCCAAAAACTTCACCTTCTTATAGTCAATTTCATACCCCAAGGCAGGATCATGTGATGGGGGAACACCTACACAGAAATGGCTCCCAGGAGATGGGACAAAAGAATTGGAGTGGGCAATTTAGTGCCAGATCTTTCCCTATTGTAACACCTTGGAAGGAACATTGATAAAACAAAAGAAAGGGGATGTAGCTGTTGACAATCATCTTCAATGATGCTCTGTTGTGCAAGAAACTTGTCTTAATGGGTGACAGGAAGAATCTTTTGTTTGGCAAGGAGATGTTGTAACAGTTCATTGTTAGAAGTGATGCCTTCACATCTGCATTTCCAAAGCACTGGCTGGTCTCTGGTATCTAGTACATAGTGTAGAAACCTCTTCTGCATGGCAGCTTGCGAGAGAGTGTAGTCTTTTCGGGACATCTCAGGAACATGGCTTCTCTCAGGGCTGCTTCTGGTGCTGTCTTTTCAGTGACAGAGATACAGTTACTGTTCTGCAGGGCTGAGCAGTTTGTCTGTCAGGCAGTCTGGTGTCCTCTTAGCATGGCAAGCGTAGGGAATTCATACAATACTAGGCAGGAAGCTTGCAGAGCCCTGACTTGAAGCACTGCCGTATAGTACATTGAAACTGAGTGCCCATAGTGGGGTTGGCACAAGAGCCAAATGCTTATAGTCCACTGAAAACTGAGTGTTCATAGTGAGTCTGAAATAGGATCCCGATGATCATAGTCCATAAAAATTGGAGAGGGGGTTCAGAGTTAACAAGAGAGTGGTACTCTCTAGCTGCATAAGGCAGGAATCCATGTGGTCCAGACTTTGGCTATCTCTCCCCACCTTTTGTTCCTGGGGCCCTGACAGAGACTGGGTTTCTTTAGATTGATATAGTCAGATAGGCCCTGGTTTTCTTATCCTCTGGAACAAGAGCCTGTTGTAGTAGAGAAGGTCAGTATGTGTGAGGGGTCCTCTTTGATTACTCCAGGTTACAGAGAGTTTCAGCTATTATATGATTATGAGGGGAGCTTCTCAGACCTTTAGGAGTCTTTCTCTTCCTTCCAAGTTGAGGATGGCTCAGGGCAGGTTGTGACAGTTGTGTTTATCTGTAAGAATTTCACTCCAAATCTTCAACAATCTTTCCTTGTGGTTCAATAGGAATTTAGTTGAATGAGGAAGCAGAATAGAACCCAGGAGAACCCTGTACTTCAAATGTCATGGGTTTAAGCAGTTGCCCCCAACACCACCATTCTTGAGAATTGGTCTACCAGATAGGAATGGAAGTGTACTTCCCAAAATACACACATTAGCAAGCCAGCTCAGAGCAAATGGGATCAAAACCTACTAAATTCGGGAAGATGAACAGTATTATACTTTGCCTACTTTTCTCCAAAACAGTCTCTATTCTAAAACAAGTTTGAAACCTAATTGAAATGGATCCTGTTTTAACCAAGAAAACTTGATCTCAAGAAGGATCTCCACAAATGGAAAGGAGGTTATTTGACTGATTCCTCTTATGCTGTTCCTAGGGCTTTCTTCCCTAAAAGAACAGCATGCGGGGTGGGGGTAGTTAATTTTGGCTTCAGTGAGAGAATTAGTCCTGGACTAGTAAAGCTGCTACTTGCTGAAATACCTTTCCCTCAAAGATGATATTTGTTAGAAGTCACACTCCTCCAATCAGCTTTTGCTGATTCAGATCCTGGATCTTCCTGTCCCAAAAGGAAAAGCTATGAGCTTAGTTATTACAATGATGCGGTATCCAGTGAAACGTAGATAGTCTTCCAGTATAAGTTTCCTTATTAATTTCTTAAGGCTCCTACATTCTGAATCATACCACCCATCTGACGGACTAGAACAAATATTTGGAGGTCTATCATTAATAAGCAATGATTTAGTAGGTTTTATTAACTCTCCATAATGCTGGATAACATTCACTTCTGAATCTAACAGAATTTGTCTTCTATCACTAATATCAGCATTCTCCAGAGCAGCTGCTATTGTTGTCTGCAGCTGTTCTGTCCATCTATGCCTCCTGTGACCTGCGACTAAATCTGCAATGGAAACAGTGTCCGTTTGCGGGGCGGTCATGTTGGCCAGGGGCGGGTCAGCAGGCTCTTGGTCCAGGGTTCGTCTTCGGCCTGAACTCTGCCTCAGAATGGAGACCGGGGGAAGGGTTAGCATCACCTTTAGTCCCCTCCCGGTTCCTCCCGCCTCTTACTCCATCCTTTCTTGTTCCCTCTCTGTGTACCTTCCTCAGAGTAAGCCACGGGCCCTTCCTCCCTGGCAGATCCTCAGCATGGTTTCTATATTCCCGTCCCCACCCCCGCTTCCCTCACCCCCAGCCAATCTCCATGGGACCCAGGTGTGGCCATTTCCGCAGCCCTGCGGCTTGTCAGACCTGCGGCACCCATGGGGGGAAGGCGTGCTGCTGGAAGTCACGTCTTCCCAAAGTGTGGCAGCTTGGGTTCCCTGCTCTGCAACTGCCAATGGCCCAGGCCTCCCATCCGGGAGGCCCAGGAGGGAGGATGGGGCCTCGGACCCTAGACAAACAGGTTCTGGTGTCAGGAAAAAACTCCTATCAATATTTAATACTAGCTTTAAAGGGCAATGATCACTGACTGAATTATCGCTAACTTCAAAGTAGTCTACCTGATTTAGCAATACAGGAGTAACAGCTATATAGTCTGTTGTACTGGCATGTAGTGAAGATAAGTTGGTATATGTGCCCCCTGACTTATCAAAGTTTGTCCCATTCAGTACATAAAGATTAAACATGGATGGCAACTCTAGTAATTTTAAGCCTGATTTACTTATTACAGAATCTGTTTTCTGACAATCCAAAAGAGAAGCTTGTTCTGAAATATAGGCATAGATGTCTGTGCAGGAATCAAAATTTCCTGTGCCTATCCTGGCATTAAAATCGCCCCCTAGAATTATATGAAATCTGTGATATTGTAACGTAGGCTCTTCAAACATTATAAATAGCTGATCCCACAGCTTTCCTTTGTCCATGGCTTAAGAATTCTTTGGAGGTAAATAGGTATTAATGCACAAGAGGGGGTTTGTCTTCAACCCCTTAATTAAGATTGCCTGTATATAATTTGAACAAATACTTTCCAAAACTTGAATTTCTACTTTTAGAAGAAGAAGAAGAAGATATTGGATTTATATCCCGCCCTCCACTCCGAAGAGTCTCAGAGCGGCTCACAATCTCCTTTCCCTTCCTCCCCCACAACAGACACCCTGTGAGGTAGATGAAGATATTGGATTTATATCCCGCCCTCCACTCCGAAAAGTCTCAGAGCAGCTCACAATCTCCTTTACCTTCCTCCCCCACAACAGACACCCTGTGAGGTAGGTGGGGCTAGAGAGGGCTCTCACAGCAGCTGCCCTTTCAAGGACAACCTCGGCCAGAGCTATGGCTGACCCAAGGCCATGCCAGCAGGTGCAAGTGGAGGAGTGGGGAATCAAACCCGGTTCTCCCAGATAAGAGACCGCAAACTTAACCACTACACCAAACTGGCTCTCTAGATCTACATTAACTAAAAATGCCAGGCCACCACTACCCCACCCCTTGGAGTGCATCTTTATTGCTGGGATGGCATATGTTCTGAACCCCTGAAGATCCAGTGTAAGTGAATCAGGTATAAAGCAGAAATCCAGTGACACCTTCAAGACTAAAACAAAATAAATAAATAAAAATCCAGTATTATGCCAGTACAAGTTTTGTTCGTTATTAAGCTCCAGTGGACTTCTGTTTTATTGTGCTGCAACAGACTATTGTGGCTATTTTCCTGGAATTATTAATGCGAGCGAGAAAAGTGTGAACCCAGATGATACAGATGTATTGCACTAAGAACACAGTCAGTTCAGGACCTGTCCTATTCTTGTGTCGCCAGTGTGCGCTAGAAATTAGGGGGAAATCTCTCAGAAATAACATCTCAGTAATTGTTGTGACACTGGGGAAAATCTATCCAATATCATCTGGGAACTGCACATTATCTCTGCCCCGCTACCTGTACATATGATGATCTTGTGGATTAACACCGGAATCATAATCTTACCACCCTCATATGACGTTTCCACAATTAAATAAGCTATAATGAAATTCAGCTGAACTCTGCATATACTTGGACAAACATGCGTGTTCAAAGTGCTTAGCTGATATGGACATCAGTGAAGCATCTCAAGCACGTTATTAGTAGAAACAATACAAAAATAATGGTATTTTTTGTACCATTAGATGTTTCAGAACCTTAGAAACCAATCCAGAAACCACTGGAGTGGAAGTTAATTAGATAGAGGACAGGCTGCCTGATGCTTTACAGCTGACATAGCTGTATCCTGACCATCCAGAAAATAGCTACCTATCTGTTTTGTCTATTACGGTTGTGAAGAAATGACTTTTTTTCCTCTGGGAGGTTTGAAATAAGTAGGGTTGCCAATCCCCAGGTGGGGGCAGGGGATCCCCCAGTTTGGAGACCCTCCCCCCGCTTCAGGGTCGTCAGAAAGCGGGGGGAGGGGAGGGAAATGTCTGCTGGGAACTCTGTTATTCCCTATGGAGATTTATTCCCAAAGAAAATAATGGAGAATTGATCCGCAGGTATCTGGGGCTCTGGGGGGGCTGTTTTTTGAGGTAGAGGCACCAAATTTTCAGTACTTCATCTAGTGCCTCTCCCCAAAATATTCCCCAAGTTTCAAAACGATTGGACCAGGGGTTCCAATTCTATGAGCCCCAAAAGAAGGTGCCCCTAGCTTTCATTATTTCCTATGGAAGGAAGCCATTGAAAAGGTGTGCGGTCCCTTTAAATGTGATGGTCAGAACTCCCTTTGGAGTTCAACTATGCTTGTCACAGCCTTGATCTTGGCTCCGCCCCAATGTCTCCTGGCTCCACCCCAAAGTCTCCTGGCTCCACCCCCAAAGTCCCCAGATATTTCTTAAATTGGACTTGGCAACCCTAGAAATAAGCCAAACCTCTACTTTGCATTTTAACAGTCCTCCCACCCACCCACCCCTGCCCAGGGCAGAGAACAGGCTGGGAAAGGGGAATTCAGTGCCATTGCTTTCCAAATGTACCTCAGCCCATCTTCATACAAATGCTAAGGGAACTAGCCAGAGAAATAATGGGTGGGTCAAGCTGTTTCCCTTCCCCAAGCAGAGAACAGAGATTTGGAAGTGCTGAAATGCTAGAGGGACACCATGAAGGAAATGTTTAGAATTTTCAGGAAAAGCTTCTTTGACCTTGCCTGACTGTGTCAGTGTGTGGATAAACATATATGATAAAAGCTCCTATCATATAAACATATATGATAAAAACAAAAAGGAAGGCTCTTTTCCTTGAGTTCTGTGTCCAGGAGCAAACACAAACCTCTTCCCTGGCATGGTAGCCACTGACCATGCGCTCTCCTCAAGAGCTGGAGCAAGCTTCAATGTAATGATAACGCTGCAGAGAACTAGAACTCCTAAGCAAGGGGTGGTCAAACTTGCTTAATATAAGAGCCACATAGAATAAACATCAGATGTTTGAGAGCCACAAGACATGAACAAATATTACACATGTCTTTATTAAAACTCTTAATACTTTATTTGCACAGAAAGATTTTTTTTAAAAAACATATGTATACACTTTACAACAAGACCATGCTAGAAGGAGACTTAAAAAAAAAAGCTGAGAATAATAGTCCTCATAATACCAGCATAGGGAAAGGCATGGAAATGATTTTTTTGGCACCAGTGGGAGAAGGAAACAAACATGTAACATATAAATCACTGGCCACCATTTGCATCATTATGCATCTCTCTTTGCCTTGACACCAAGGTTAGTAAAAACAGCTTTGAGAGCTATGAAACTAAGGGCGAACCCTACACCACCTTCTTTAATTCCATCCCTCCTTCCAGCGTTCTTGCAGTCTCTTTCCCTGCTCTAGGTCTCCAGATGACCTCTGTGGTGGAGGAGAAGAGCTTGCAAGGCTTCGTGTTTTCCCCTTCTTCTGCACTTCACACACAGCAGAAATAATTGCCAACCTATGAGTCAGTGCTCACAAGCTGTCTGAGGTTCTGATGGCAAGCATGCTTACTTTAGAGAAAGCCTTAAATTCTCCCTTGACCTCCAGGAGCCACACAATATGTGTGACTGAGCTGCATGTGACTCCTGAGCCACAGTTTGGTCACCCCTGTACTAAGCTAAAAGAGTCTACTTTATATTTTAACATCTGATGGGGCATGTGTAGAGAGATGAACAGAGGATGTGCATTTTACCTATTTCTTTTGTATTCCTTGCTCATTCTGGTGCTGTGCTTAAAATATGCTTATGAACATTTTCTTTTTAATAAACACTTTATAACTTTTGTTGCTGGTAGTGGTAGGCCTCCACCATCTTGGACATAGGGTCGCCAAGTCCAATTCAAGAAATATCTGGGGACTTTGGGGTGGAGCCAGGAGACATTGGGGGTGGAGCCAGGAGCAAGGGTGTGACAAGCATAATTGAATTCCAAAGGGAGTTCTGGCCATCACATTTCAAGGGACCGCACACCTTTTCAATGCCTTCCTTCCATAGGAAATAATGAAGGATAGGGGCACCTTTTGGGGGGGCTCGCAGAATTGGACCCCCAAGTCCAATCTTTTTGAAACTTAGGGAGTATATTGGGGAGAGCTACTGGATGCTATACTAAAAATCTGGTGCCTCTACCTCAAAAAACAGGGCCCCAGAGCCCCAGATACCTGCAGATCAATTCTCCATTATTTTCTATGGGAATAAGCCTCCTTAGGGAATCATGAGTTCCCAGCAGACATTTCCCTCCCCCCCCCCCCGCTTTCTGTTTACCCTGAAGCGGGGGGAGGTCCTCCAAACCGGGGATCCCCTGCCCCCACCTGGGGATTGGCAACCCTACTTGGACATGCTATTTTAAAAAGAGCACCACGGGGAGGGCAGGCAATTGGCAAGTGGCCATTCCTCCAAGGTGCACAAGGCTGTAATCTGTCCCTGTGGTGACCAAGCACAAGGTAGCAGGAGACACAGAAACAAGGCCTCAGAATGTGGAAGAAAAATTGGGAGTCCTGGCCCTCCCAGTTAGTATGGTAATTCCAGTGGTAGCAAGCTACCTAAGAGTGGAAGGAAAGCCTCTTCAGGGGTTGAGAAAAATCTAGAAGGGCAGGGTGGGAATGAGGCCTGCAGGTGAGAGCAAGCATGTTCAGTCACAAGGGGAAACAGCATGTACAGCTGCAAAGAATTACCTGTGTGCCTGGTAGCCTTCTGCCAGCAAGGATGGCTTGCATGCTTATCCCCAGCCATACCGCATATCTCAGTGAGAGTTATTCCTATGGTACGGCAGGTGGACAGAGAAAAGTGGCAGTACCGTGCTGCAGATAGATTCCATTTCTATCACAAGGATACCAACAGTGCTTTTAGACCAGAGTTAGTTTCTGTCCCTGGATTCCAGTAGAGAAAGAAGAAGTTGAAGAAGATATTGGATTTATATCCCACCCTCCACTCCGAAGAGTCTCAGAGCAGCTCACAATCTCCTTTCCCTTCCTCCCCCACAACAGTCACCCTGTGAGGTAGATGATGATATTGGATTTATATCCCCCCCTCCACTCCGAAGAGTCACCGAGCGGCTCACAATCTCCTTTCCCTTCCTCCCCCACAACAGGCACCCTGTGAGGTAGATGATGATATTGGATTTATATCCCCCCCTCCACTCCGAAGAGTCACAGAGCGGCTCACAATCTCCTTTCCCTTCCTCCCCCACAACAGGCACCCTGTAAGGTAGATGAAGATATTGGATTTATATCCCGCCCTCCACTCCGAAGAGTCTCAGAGCGGCTCACAATCTCCTTTACCTTCCCCCCCCCCAACAGACACTCTGTGAGGTAGATGAAGATTTTGGATTTATATCCCACCCTCCACTCCGAAGAGTCTCAGAGCGGCTCACAATCTCCTTTACCTTCCTCCCCCACAACAGACACCCTGTGAGTTGGGTGGGGCTGGAGAGGGCTCTCACAGCAGCTGCCCTTTCAAGGACAACCTCTGCCAGAGCTATGGCTGGCCCAAGGCCATGCTAGCAGGTACAAGTGGAGGAGTGGGGAATCCGGTTCTCCCAGATAAGAGTCCGCACACTTAACCACTACACCAAACCGGCTCTCCAGAAAAGACGGGGCCTGTAAATAGGCATGGAAGAAGATTATGTCTAGACTAGGAGTGAGACCCGTTGTGAAGAAAAATACAATGGGCTCTAGAAGGGGGCTCTGGGTGAGTGCCTGCCACCCTTGCTGTCTTCTCACCCACCCAAATGAAGGCATTGACCCCCCACACACACACCTCAAGGGGAGCTAATGTCTGCCATGTGGAGAACAATTGTAAATCTGAGTGATCTCCAGTGCCTCCCCAGAAGGAAATGGCACCTGTCAGAGGTTCTATCCCTTTTCAAATCCCACCCTCTCCAGGCCCCACCCCTAACCTGGAGTTGGCATCCCTATCTGTTTTCCTTTATCTGCCCCTCTGACTTCAGTTTTCCATTGCCTTATCCCAACCCCCCTCCAGCTTCTACATGGGAAAATGACAGTCTTTCTTCACAGGGGAGGAAGCAGTTTGCATCATTCTCCTCTCCCCCTGTGAATAGCATCTGAACAACAACCCTGCAAAACAAGTTAGGTTGGAAGTCTATGCCTGGTCCAAAATCACCCAGTCAGCTGCCACAGCAAGAACCTGGGTCTGGCAGATCCCACTCTGAAGCCTTTACTTGTATGTCCTCCTCAAATTCCACCACAGAATCGCCAGGAATTTCCCATCAACTTGGAAAGGTACCACTAAAGGCGTCTAGGTGAGTGCCCCCCCCCCCCGGCCTGGCTGCCTTCCCACCCACCCAAATGAATGCACTCACTCCCCCTCACCACAGGGGAGCTGATCTTTGCCATCTAGAAGAGAAGAGAAGTTAAACTACAGAACACCCGCTCACGGGCCTTCTCGGCTGCGGCCCCATATCTCTGGAACCAACTCCCAGAGGAGGTGCGGGCCCTGCGGAACCTTGATCAGTTCCACAGGGCCTGCAAGACCACTCTTTTTAAATTAGCTTTTATGAACAGCTGAAGTACAATTTTACAACGAAGAAAATCCGCCATTAGCACTAACTAGAATAGCGTCAATGATAATGTTATAGTTTGTTTTAATTAATGTCCTACTGGTTTTTAAGGTTAAATTAATGCTTAATTTAATGTTCTTAATGTAATTGTTTTATTAATGCACCATTGGTTACTATGTTGTTTATTAATGTTTTATTTATTAATGTACCATTGGTCACTGTGTTGTTAGCCGCCCTGAGCCTGCTTCGGCGGGGGAGGGCGGGGTACAAATAAAATTTATTATTATTATTATTACCTGGAGAGCAAATGGGATTCTGAGAGATCTCTAGCCCTCACCTGAAGATTGGCAACAGTAGTTCCCCAGGAGGAAAGGCTTTTCCTTCAGAGGTCTGTAGTGATCCCTTAGGAATTTCCCAGCAACCTGGAAAGGTATCACTAAAGACCTCTGGTTGAGTGCATCCCCCCCCCCCAGCCTGGCTGTCTTCCCACGCACCCAAGTGAAGGCTTTCACTACCCCCCCACCAACCTCAAGGGGAGCTGATCTCTGCCATCTACCTGGAGAGCAAATGTGATTCTGAGAGATCTCCAGCCCTCACCTGAAGATTGGCAACAGTGGTTCCCCAGGAGGAAAGGCTTTTCCTTCAGAGGTCTGTAGTGATCCCTTAGGAATTTCCCAGCAACCTGGAAAGGTATCACTAAAGACCTCTGGTTGAGTGCATCCCCCCCCCCCCAAACCTGGCTGTCTTCCCACCCACCCAAGTGAAGGCTTTCACTACCCCCCCCCACCAACCTCAAGGGGGAGCTGATCTCTGCCATCTACCTGGACAGCAACTGTGATTCTGAGAGATCTCCAGCCCTCAGCTGGAGATTGGCAACAGTGTTTCCCCAGGAGGAAAGGCCTTTCCCTCAAAGGCTTCTAGTGATCCCTTAGGAATTTCCCAGCAACCTGGAAAGGTACCACTAAAGGCCTCTGGGAAATTGCTCCTTACCCCCAGCTTTGCTGTCTTCCAACCCATCCAAGTGAAGGCATTAATCCCCCCCACACACACACCTCAAGGGAAGCTGATCTCTGCTATCTGGAGTTTCCTGACTTGGAGCTGGCAACCCTGCAGCTTCTAAGGAAAAGGACAGTCTTTCTTCACTGTGTGTGTGTGTGTGCAGGGGGGGGGGGGCTAACCTCATTCTCCTTATTTCTCTCCCCCCCCCCCCTTTGATCAGAACAACCACCCTGTGAGGCTTCCCTATCTCCTTCTCAGGCAACCATCTTGGGGCGAGGCTGAAGGGAGGAGGGAGAGAGGGAGTGAAAGACAGTAAAGGTGGGACGGCCATGCCCTCTGAGGCAGTGCCAGGCTCCTTGGCTAATGCAGTGGCCTTCTGAGGCTGTGTGTGCTGGGAGGCTAGCTGTGTGGGCTGTTGATACGGCCTTTTGTGATGCCACAGGAGCTCTTGCAACCCTTTCTGAAGACAGTTGACAGAGAAGAGCTAAGAGATGTGGCTGTCTCTGAGGTAAGACTGGTTCTGGCAGCTTGTTCAGCATTCCAGAGCCTGAGTAGGCGGGAGCAGGGGAGTCAGCCAATGGGAGGCCAGAGTCAGCCAATGGGAGGCTGTGATGGGCCAATGGTTTCTGGAGTGCATAAAATGTCCGCAAGAGAATTATTACTATAGATGATGATTAAATGTTCCACGACATTTAAATGAGAATAATTCGGCCCCTTCCCAGCCGATCAGTCCATGGACTGCTGAGGCTGGGGGCCGCCCATTGCCTCCCCGCGCGGATGAGAGGCAATGGGATTTTCCGGATGGGAGGGGGTGAGGAGCAGCCTTAAAAGGCTGCTCCCGCCCCCTCAAACGCAGTAGAAAATTGCTCTCGGCCCGGGCAGGCACTTACGTGGCTGTTGTCGTTGGGGCCTTGAGAGCGTTGCGGAGGGAGCCGGTGCGGCTGGAGCGTCTGTTTGACGCAGCCGTTCGTCGGGGCGTCGCCGAAGCCGGGCTCGGGTTGCTGATCGGCGGCGTGGGATCTACAAGCGGCGCGTTTGTCCGGGGGCTTACCCCTCCCTCCCCTCCCGCGTCGCGGTTAGGCCTAGCGAGGCCGGGAGCCGTCCGCCGGGCCGCGGGGCTTTGGCGGCGGCCGCGTCGGGGTTTTTCCTTTTGTTAGGCAGCGTGCTCTATTTCCCAGCCTTTGGAGGGTCCGGGGGTGCGCGGGCTGAGTCGCGGGGGGCCCTGTTCATCCCCTTCCACCCTGGTTGTTGGGGGTTGTCTGCCTCACCCCCCCCCCCTCTCTTATTCTTTTAGCTCCTGCCTTTTGGCATAAGGGGCCTGGGGGACAGCGTTCCTTGCTGTGGGGTTCTGTGTTTGAGGCCTTAGCTGGCCTCTTGCTGGCAGCTCTGCCAAGGTGTTTGGCACAGGTTTCTTCCCCACTGTCCATATTTTCTGGCAGGCCTGTTGCAAGTGGACGGGTGGCTCGGCCTGTGGGCTTTGGCGTGGGAAGCTATCTCATAAGGGGAAGAGAGTTATAACTATGGCCCCTAAGAAGGGACAAGGCAACAAAAAGGGCAAACAGCCCGCCAAGCGTCCGGCCAAGAGGCCCACCCCCGAGGCGCCCCCGCTGGAAGAGGGTGACGAGGCGCAAACACGGCAAGCCATCATGTCCCAACTTGCAGCCTTGGAGGAAGCAAGGGGCGTGGCGGGCCCTTCCCGTAGGGTCTCAGGCTTGTTGGGATCGGGTCGAGCGGCCACCATCTCCTTTCAGAAGGAGGTGCTGGCTCGCCTTTCTGTGTTGCAGGAAGCCGAAGGGACCAGTGGTGTGTCCAAGGAGGGAGTCTTGCATGAGGAGGAGCAGAGCGAGGAGCCTGACGCCGTGGTGGTGATGCCCCCTGTTGGGGAAGGTAAGTTTCCCACACCACAGCAGGGTACGGCATGGCCATGGGGCCCGTTGGGTCCCAATGCAGCTTCGGTCTCCAGGCCATTGGGTGGGGCCCAAGGTGCAGCGGCTACTTATTTGGGGGCTGTGCCACCTGTCGGGGGTCATTTGGGTCCCAGCTCACTGCCTCAGGTGGGTGCTGCTTCTGCTGTGCCCACGCCTGGTACTTCTGGCCTTATATGGGGGGCAGCGCCAGGGGGTGAAGGTTTTGTAGGCAGTTTTGGCTTAGGCGGCCAGGGGCCGGCCGCATGTGTGCCACCGTGGGGTTGGCAACAAGCCCAGTCAACGTCCTTACCTTGGCCCGGGCAACAGGGCGCCCTTTGGGGTTTTCCTTCTCACCCACCTATCCCTTATGGTTCGTTGGATTTTCATGCTGTGCCGTTTGGTGACCCGGCCATGCCTTTGGGTGACCACCTCACCGCTGCGACCAGGGAAAAAATCTTGAAAGGCGAATACGTAGATGTATTCAGCTTGTTATATAGAGAACTAGAGAAAAAATCGAAAGACGAGCTTGACGAGAAGGATAAAGAGAAGCTCAAGCGTCGTAAGGTTGACAGAACGTGGGCAAATTGGTTGCCTGGGTTTCTCATTTATGCGGGCGTCATTGCTAGGGCCCAGCCGTGGAGAGCAGCCCCTTTGTTTCAGTATTGCGATATTATATATCGTGCTTACAACGACTTTGCTGGCGGAGCGTGGCTCCAGTATGATGAGCAGTTCCGCATGCGCGCGGCTGTGAATCCTTTCCTGCAATGGAATCAAATTAATCAGCAGCTCTGGCTGCAACTCATGGCGCCTGCTAAACCAAATGTGGGGGAGAGATCGGACAGTGGTCATTTGGTGCAGAAGTCATCAGTAACATCCTTTTCTGGTGCCCGCGTGACCGCGGGGCAGTCGGTTCAACCACGGCTGCTTTGCTGGGAGTTCACCTCCCAAGGGTCGTGCTCCAGGAAGGCCTGTAAATACAAACATGAGTGCCCGGTTTGCGCGGGCCCTCACGCCTTCACGGCTTGCACCAGATCTAAGCAGCGCTGGCCCATCAAGCGGGCAGGGGGCGGGGCTGGGCAACACCCTCCAAAAGGGCCCCAGCCCCATTCGTCTGAGGGCTCTTAGGCGGTTATTGGAATGTTACCCTCGTCGGGAGGACGCACGTTACCTTGCTGAAGGGTTCTCTGTGGGATTCAGAATCCCATACGAGGGCCCTCGTACTTCAGTTCTTTCCTCCAATTTGCGTTCAGTTAGGGGTTTGGAGAGTATTGTCAGGAAGAAGATTAGTAAGGAATGCGCGGAGGGCCGCGTGTTAGGCCCGTTTAAGTCTCCTCCCCTGCCGAATTTGCGCGTGTCCCCCTTGGGAGTTGTACCTAAGAAAGTAGCAGGTGAATACCGGCTGATTCACCATCTTTCTTACCCCAGGGGGCGATCTGTGAATGATGCCATCCCTCCGGAATTGTGCTCTGTTAAATACACTTCATTTGATCGGGCGGTTCAGATAGTTCGACGGTGTGGGCCCGGTGCGGAGCTGGCAAAGTGCGATATAAAATCGGCCTTCCGCCTCCTCCCAGTTCACCCTGGCGACTTTGATCTACTGGGCTTTGCCTTTGAAGGAAGTTATTATGTTGACAGGGCCCTTCCCATGGGGTGTTCGGTTTCTTGTTCGGCGTTTGAGTGTTTTAGTTCCTTTTTGGAATGGGCCTTACAGTTTAGGACTGGAATTCGGGATACCGTTCATTATTTGGACGATTTTCTTTTTGTGGGCCCCGCGGGGGCGGGCCAGTGTTTGTTCTTGTTGAAGGCTTTTGAGGATTTGGCTGAGGAGCTAGGGGTACCGTTGGCTCCGGAGAAGACTGAGGGTCCAGCCACGGTTTTGACTTTTCTGGGCATCGAGCTTGACACGGTGCGCCAGTTCTCCAGGCTGCCCGAGGATAAACGACTCAGCCTATTAGTCCGGATTCGAGCAGTTTTGGTCAAGCGCAAGGTCACCTTATTGGAGTTACAGCAGCTTGTTGGTCACTTGAATTTTGCTTGTAAAGTGGTGGCTCCAGGCAGGGCCTTTTTACGGCACTTTTGTGATGGTATGGTGGATCTTCGCTTGCCCCATCATTTTACCCGAGTCACCAGAGAGATGCGTGAGGACTTGGCAGTATGGGAGTCATTTCTGCAGGATTTTAATGGTATTTCCTTTTGGCGTAGAGACATGCAGCTCGAAGCTGAGTTGCAGATAGTTTCCGACGCCGCCGGTTCCATTGGCTTTGGGGTGTATTTTAGGGGGCACTGGTGTGCCGAGCATTGGCCACAGGACTGGTTGGGCACCGAGCTGTGTCGGAACCTTACCTTCCTGGAGTTTTTTCCTATTCTCGTTGCCGTGTTCCTTTGGGGCGACACCCTGGCCAATTGCACGGTTCACTTCTGGTGCGACAACATGGCCGTGGTCCATGTTGTCAATAGATTGACCTCTAAGTCTCCGGCTGTTATGCGCCTTGTTAGGGCATTTACCTTGCGTTGTTTGAAGTTAAATATACTGTTTTTGGCTAAGCACGTTCCTGGCATTTGTAACGGGGTGGCGGACGCTCTGTCTCGCCAACAGATGGACCGTTTCCGCCAATTAGCCCCGGAGGCCGACCTGTCGCCCGAGCGCATCCCGGCAGAATTATGGCAGATTGGAGGGAAGAAGTGAGCCGGGCGATACAGCTGGCCATAGCGCCAAGCACTAAAAGGTCGTATGACCGGGCGGCTAGCCAGTTTTTGTCGTTTAGAAGGGGGGCAGGATTGCAGGAAGTGTGGCCGATTCCTGTTGACCAGCTGTTGCAATTCTGTGTGCATCAGAAACAACGAGGTTTGTCAGTTAGGTCCATTCGAGGCCAGATGGCAGCCCTTGCCTTCATCAGTAAGGCCAGGGGGCACCGCGATGTCACTAAGGACTTTCGCATTCAGAAGGTATTTGAGGGTTGGTCCCGGGAAGCCGGTCCTAGGGCTGATGGGAGGCAGCCCATTTCGCCATCCATCCTGCGTGGGCTTCGTGCCTCTTGGGCTCAGGTTTGCGGGTCTGCTTATGAGGAGGCACTCTTTCATGGCGCCTCATTGACTGCCTTTTTCGGGGCCTTCAGGGTATCCGAGTTGGTCACCCTTTCACGTAATGATGGTTCTGCAAGGGCCCTGCAGTTCAGGGATGTTTTGTTATCCAGTGACCGGGTGGAGTTTAGAGTTCGACGTTCCAAGACCGACCAGAAGCAGCATGGCTGCTCTGTTAAGATTGGGTCTTGTTCGGAAGTGGAGTTATGTCCGGTCGCGGCAATGAAACTTTACCTTGAGTTGCGCGGCAGCTCGGATGGCCCTCTTTTTCGCCATGCCGACGGGGCTCCCTTGACGAAGTACCAATTTTGGGCCGTCACCAGCCGTGCATTGCAACGGTTAGGCCTTGGTGGCCGAAAATTTGGTACCCATTCTTTTAGAATCGGTGCGGCTTCGACAGCCGCAGCGCTTGGTTACGGGGGCGATGATATCCGTCGGGTCGGGCGGTGGAAGTCAGGGGCCTATCGAACTTATGTTAGGCCTTTGAAGCCATAGGGCGGTTTTCTTTGGCTTCCCCCTTAATACTGTTTAACTTGGGCTGACAAAGTTATGTGTTGTTTGGTTTCAGTTCTAATAGTTTTTCTCTTCTAGGGGCTGTGGCCGGCGATGAGAGGAGGAGGATCCTTATATGCGGCCACAGCATTGTCTTTTGGGCGGCACACCAGGCCCGTCGGACGTCGATCGGCTCACAGCTGGGCCTTAGTGACAGAGCGGTAATCACCTGGCTTGGCCGCCGGGGAATGAGGTGGCCTGGGCTTCTGCCTTTGCTATTCAAAGAGTGGGTGGGCCCTCCTCCGCAGATTATTGTAATCCATCTGGGGGAGAACGACTTGGGTCTGATCAAGGGCAGGGCCCTTTCCATTCAGGCCCAGGAGGATTTGGCATTGATAAGGAGGCGGTGGCCGGGCGTCCTGCTTTTGTGGTCGGCCATGTTGCCGCGCCGAGTGTGGCGGACGGCGTGGGACCCTGAAGGTTTGGAGCGCGCCAGAATAAAAGCCAACCGGGCGGTGCGCAAGGCCCTGCTCGGCGGGCTTGGGGAGTATGTACCCCATCCTTTGATTCTATCTAGTTTGCCAGAGCTATACCGGGGTGACGGGGTACATTTGTCAGAAAAGGGCAATGAGTTGTTTTTGTCTGACTTACGGCAAGGGCTGCTGCGTGTTTTATAGTTTGGGGGTTCAGCGGCCTAAGCAGAGGCTTGGCGCTGTCCTTGGCAGTTTGTGGTTGGCATTATGTTTTGGGGATTGGTGAGCTCCCGTAGCATCGCGCCATTTGGTGCTGACTGTCCTGGGGAACCGCAAGCTGTACGGCCCAAGGTTGCCTCCAGGGAGTCCGATGATCCCGGCAAGTGTGAGCGTCCGCATCCCAGGCTGCTGTCTGTGGGGATGGCGGAGCTCAGGTGAGCGGTGATCAAGGTGCCGGGCCGGCCGGGTCTGAGCCGTTGAGTTGGCTCACACCCGGGGCTTTGGGGGCTCGCCCAGTTTCAGGTCATGGAGGTGGTCCGGTTGACCCCTGGCTTGACCTGTCCCCATGTTTTGCCCTTGCCGTTTTGAGTTAATAAAAGTGGCCCTTTAACCCAACCTTGTGTCTGCCTCGTTATTCCGCCTGGGGGGGCAATTCGGCCCCTTCCCAGCCGATCAGTCCATGGACTGCTGAGGCTGGGGGCCGCCCATTGCCTCCCCGCGCGGATGAGAGGCAATGGGATTTTCCGGATGGGAGGGGGTGAGGAGCAGCCTTAAAAGGCTGCTCCCGCCCCCTCAAACGCAGTAGAAAATTGCTCTCGGCCCGCCCGCCCACCCTTTATGCAGTACAGGCAGAGGCTGGTCGCCTAATTTTGGGGCCGGGTAGGAATTTTTCGCCCTCGGATGATTGGCCATTTCCGGGGGTGTTTTTGCCTACCCTGTACTGCTGATATGTGGTGCTGGCAATTGGTTAGGCGGTGCCGTTATTTAGGTAGGTCACTGGCAGTTTGTGGTTGGCATTATGTTTTGGGGATTGGTGAGCTCCCGTAGCATCGCGCCATTTGGTGCTGACTGTCCTGGGGAACCGCAAGCTGTACGGCCCAAGGTTGCCTCCAGGGAGTCCGATGATCCCGGCAAGTGTGAGCGTCCGCATCCCAGGCTGCTGTCTGTGGGGATGGCGGAGCTCAGGTGAGCGGTGATCAAGGTGCCGGGCCGGCCGGGTCTGAGCCGTTGAGTTGGCTCACACCCGGGGCTTTGGGGGCTCGCCCAGTTTCAGGTCATGGAGGTGGTCCGGTTGACCCCTGGCTTGACCTGTCCCCATGTTTTGCCCTTGCCGTTTTGAGTTAATAAAAGTGGCCCTTTAACCCAACCTTGTGTCTGCCTCGTTATTCCGCCTGGGGGGGCAATGTTGGATGCCACTTTGGTTCCACACTGGGGAGAAATGCAGGATATTAATAGATAAGCAAATATGTCCACTGAAATCTAACAGTCACACTATCATTCATTTGCGCGCTGCTAAGCATATCATCTCTAATCTGAACATATAAAATCATGAAGAGGGGAGGTATGTTAAGACTAATGTTGTCCAAAACTTTGATCTGGAAAATTTCCCAAGACATAAATTTCCAAGATTTAAACAAGTTAAGAAGTCCCTGAATAATTCGTTTTATAGTGATTTGTGTGGTGATTTCCACCTCTAGCACCTCATGAGGTTTGCTGTGTCTTTTAGATTCAGCTAGTTTCCTCCTCTTCCTCTCTCAGTTAATCAATTAAAAAAAAAATGTAAAACGCTGAAATGGTCCCATGGAAGTCAACAGAATTAGCCTTGTCGAGTGTGTGTGTGAACGTGGAGGCAGGATATCAATAACAAACAAATGCATATTCTCAAGAAATCGATCTCCACCCTCAACATAAACTATGATTCGTTGTACCATAAGGGAACCATCTATCACATTTTTTTTTAAATCCCATCCTTATCCTCCAAGTTATTTTCATTATAATTCTCTGTGAAGTAAGTTGTTGTTAAGAGAGAGTGCCTGGCCATGTGTCATCCCAGGAAATTCATGACTGAGTAGGGATTTGGAACTGGGTCTCCCTAATCCTTCTATGGCTTTCCAAATCCAAATCAAAGTCATAAGCTTCCAGAATTTAAAACAGATTGGAAAGAAGTAAGGGAGATTATTTTAATTGCAGTTTATAGAAATGACATGTGTAAATTTGTAAATATCTCTTCACAGACAAAATCCTGATGTAAATCTGTGGTAATTCAAAAATGATCCCCACAAGATTGATATTTCAGTGAAGAGCATAGTCTGAATGAGCAAGGACTGTTAGCTATTCTGAACATCTGGAATGTGTTGCACCTACTTACACAATTGGCAAGTTAACAGAGTCACTTTGAATTGTTTTGGATGTGGCCTCAGAAAGAATGTTTTTGGGTTTTGGAACTGACCAGAAGAAATGTCAAAGAGATTTCTGGCTGTCAAAAGTAGCTTCTTAAGGTATTGGGGTGCTGGACTGCAGAACTAGCATTATTAGGGTTTGTAGAATCTTTCGGGATCAAGTGCCATGTTCTACTGGAGAAAGTTTTCCTTCCAGACGTTTCGTTCTTAGCTGAGGAGAACATCCTCAGTGGCGTTGCAGCCGGAGCAGGCGCTCAGACCTTCTTGGCTGCTGTGCAATGAGTGGGGCCAGGGCTGCTGGAGAGCTGCTATTTGTAGGCTGGAGGGGGTGTGATGAAAGGGCAATTGGTTTGTGGATGTGCCCATTGTTTGGTGGGGCTTCCTGGAAGGGTAGTGATAAGGAAACTGGCTGTTGAATGTGACCATTGTTCTGTGTTAATTGCTGGGAAGGTTGGAAGGGGTTTGAAGATAAGGAAGATGGTTGTTGACTGTGCTGATTGTTCTGTGGAATTTACTGGTTGTTCTGAGACTTTCTGCAATTTATAGTCTGTAGGGTGTT
Source organism: Heteronotia binoei (assembly GCF_032191835.1). Lineage (NCBI taxonomy): Eukaryota > Metazoa > Chordata > Lepidosauria > Squamata > Gekkonidae > Heteronotia > Heteronotia binoei. Next base: position 184,922,680 of record NC_083243.1, on the reverse strand, counting down.
TTGCAGAGCTGGGTACCAAGATTGGTGGATGAAAATGCCTTCTTCCTTTCTGTTAAAATTGTGCTGGTGTTTGTAAATCTCAATAGCTTCTCTATTCAGGCAGGTATGATAATGTGAGACCACAGAAAGGACTTCAGTTCTTTCAAAGTGGATGATGTGGTCTCCTTCTTGAAGTGCATGTTCAGCTACAGCTGATTTTTCTGGCTGAAACAAGCGACAGTGTCTCTTGTGTTCGGTGAGACGGGTGTTGATACTGCGTTGGGTAGTGCCAATGTAGACTGCACCACAGGAGCAGGGTATTTTGTAGACTCCAGGGGTTGAAAGTGGATCTCTCATATCTTTGGCCGAGCGCAGCATGTGGTGGATCTGTTGTGTGGGCTTGAAGACTGTGTCAACATTATGGCATTTGAGAATTTTGCCAATGCGGTCGGTGACAGATTTTATGTAGGGCAGGAAGGCTGTACCCACATTTTTGTGTGGCTCGGGATTTGGTGTGGATGGTCTAGCATTATTTGTTTCTGTGCCCATTTGCTCTTTGGCTGAGGTTATACTGGAAGGTTAGCACAGTTTGGATGCCCTGCTAATTACTCTGTTGCATTTTGTGACAGAAATTTTCAATCAAACTCCCACCCTGATCCAGCCTCACTCTGTGCTTCTTCTGTGACTGATCATTCAGATAGTGCTGCATGCCAACCATAGAGCGTGTGGTCTGATCTTTTAAAACATTATTTGGGTGCACATGTGTGCCCATGTGCATATGCACTACCAGTTTTTTTTCTTAAAGGACAAAACCAGAATTCACACTTCTGAACCGGTTTGAGCATGCATTGGGGGAGACATCCAGCATCACAGGATAAATGTACAAGGATCCATAAGCACCTGATTTTCTTCTTAACCAGCTTATTTTGAAAAAAACATTCATGAAAGTGTTATGTAGGATCCTATGACCATCTTCTCCAAAACAAACAGACCCTGTAGATCTTCTCCTGTTCAGGGAAGCATGAAATCATACTTAATGTTTGCAGTTTTAAAAAAAAAAAAGATCTTTTGACCTACATCTTGCTGGTACAGTTATAATTACATCACATGGAATTCTTTTTCTTTCTTTTTTTAAGGCTTACATGATTATCAGGTTGACACACTTTACCATTTTGTTCACCTGAAACAGCTCAATTGCTTTCTAGGACATGTGAATCTGAATGAGAAGATAAGCACATTACTTTTTTAAAAGCTTGTAGCCCTTTAAAGGTGGGAAACCTCTGTTTGTTTGTGTGTGTGTGTGTGTGTGTGTGCGCGTGCACACATGCTTGTGCTCTGCATCTTGTAAGGCACTGAATATGCTTTTGGAGTGCCTCATATACATTCTAATTTATCATAAATATGTCATGTAGCTAGAATATTTATTCATCAGCATGGACGGTTAATGCAATTGCTCAGAGTCTAATGAATACAAATCTAAGTTGGTGTGAGATGCTATGCTTATGCAATTTGTGAAGAAAAAAAATTCTCACATTTATATTTATGTGCTACCAGATGGGTATGCTATTCAGACAGCAGTGCCTAATAATAGCTCACCTTTTAGTAGGATTTCTATTTTTTTAAATGTGATTCTTATTCCTATCTTGCTGTGACAATAAGACCATAAGACCAACTGATGGTGTTGCTTTGTACAGTCCCTACACTGGACATGGAAAACATCTACCAGACTATTTTGAGGGTGTGAATTCATCCTGAGTATCCCTGGCTTAAATCAGCCTGCATAGTTTATGACCCATGGTTTATCTTGTTTATTTATAACCTTCCTTTGTCACTGAAACTGACTGGAGGTGGATTACACAGTAAAGAAAGAGGGGAAAAAAATGCAACCGTACTGCATTCACTGAACAATGCAATAGGACCAGGAATGCTAAAACTGGAAGACAATGTGAGCAACAGTGAAAACAGCAAACTGCCTAAGGAAAGGGATTACGTGAGTAACACAGAATATAGGATTACAAGGTATAAAACAATGACGTAAAAAGCAGTGATACCAACCGTAATCGGGGACAGGTAGTGTGAAATCCAACAGAAGCCCCGCAGAGGAGAGTGAGAGAAGCATAAGGCAAGTGGGAAATTGGTCTCGGTAACACAGAGACACAAAGTTAACTACAACAGTGGAGGAACATATTTTAAAGATTTATAGAATCAGGTGATTGCGTACAAGTACTATATAGGGACAGTGATGCCCAGCTGCAGAGAAGTGGCATCTTTGCTGCTTCCTTAACTGGAAAAGCTCCTTAACCCCCAACTTTCCTGTCAAACTGAAGATCAGAGGTTGTACATAACCATCTACCTGTGTCAGTGACAGTTTGACCAAATGCAATTCTTGCCTTTCGGACACTGCAGTTCCTTCTAAATGAGACACAAAAGCCCTTTTACAAAAATAATTTGCCCAGACATATATAAACAATGGAAAAGTGGCCTAATTGTAGATGTCAATCATCATTTTCGGCATGGCTTTGAGTACAGCAAAATATTTTTGATTAGCAACGTTTTTTTTTTAAGGAAGTCTGTTCAAAGCAAAACTGAAGAGAGACATCGCCATCAGGTCAGAAAACATAAAATTTAAGTAAAATGAGGGATGACAGAGGGGGCAATAGGAAATAATATGTGTTCTTTATTCTGATGGACTAACTTCTCTTGAGGGCTGCAGGAAATGTAACTGGTTTTCCAGTCCCAAAGCATAAAAAAGAGAAATATTTGCTATTGTGATAAAAGACCTGAAAAATGGAAAGAAAACGTGGAGACTCATTACACAATTAAATTACCTGTGTGGTTTTAAAAACAGAGACTACGCATAACAGCTCGTTAATGCTTTAAATGAGCAACAAATAATGAGCAATAGCTAGGCGCAGTGAAAACTAGCTAATGGGGTCAGTGCTTTCAATGGAAAATGAATTGATGAGAAATAGCTCAGCATGAAGCACAGCAGTCAGCTGGTACTTTGCAAGATAATGAGAAATAGCAGAAATGTGCACCACATCACCTGTACAAGTGCAAAACGTGTTCCAAATGTGTAACTCTAATGCTTAAGAAAATGAATTAATTGTAAATACATTCACCCACCTATGCTACTTGTCTTTGAGGTCAGGTCAGTGTGCATCCCAAAACACTGAAAACGTCTAGAACAAACTTTTGGCTTGCAATGGTAGAAGCGTATGTCTGGCCTAGGGTTGCCAAGTCCAACTCAGGAAATATCTGGGGACTTTGGGGGTGGAGCCAGGAGACTTTTGTGATGTCGCTTCCTGTGATGTCACTTCCAGGTCAAAGGGCACTTCCTGTGATGTCACTTCCTCCCATTCTGATTATGTCACTTCCAGCACAATGCACCAAAACCCCACCTCCTCATGTGATGTCACTTTCTGGGCAATCCCCCAAACCCGCCTCATCTTGTGAAGCAATGTCCTTTATTTAAAATTCAAACACACTGTTATGTATCACTTTCTACCCCTCCTCCATTTTACATTACATCTAGGCTTTTAGGTCTCCTTCTAGTACAAAAATAACTAAAAGCGTTAAGAAACATAAAGTGCTTTAACTTAAACATTTAGCCATTACAAAAAACCCCCCCAAATCAAACAATACATCAAATAAGTGAGCAAAACCAGAGAAACTGCCAAAATTTAAGAAACATAAAGTGCTTTAAACATTTCACAGTTACAACAACAAAAAACAATCAATAGCATATGTCAAACAAAAAAATCTGTCATGTGACTGGCCACACATTGTGATATCAAAAAAATACAAACACTGAAAAAGCAAATGAAGAATGCAGTTTTACTGTTACTAACATCTTGGCCCCCAGTTTACTCATCCAATAGCCACTACCACAAACAGTGTGTGTGTGTGTTTGTGTGTGTGTGGTAAGGATGTAAATAACTTCAGCAACGTAGTGACTACAGCTCAGTTTGGATCTGAGCACTTAAATAAATCATAAAAATCATCAACCATGATTGCATTCTATCATATGTAACTGTATCCCAGAGGGAAAGACATCTGCAGAGTTGACACCTGTATAAAGAACCTGACCAAAGTACTCTGGTTTGTATCAAAGATTTCAGGTTTTCACGGCTGGTAACATCATTAGGGTTTGTAGAATCTTTCGGGATCAAGTGCCGTGTTCTACTGGAGAAAGTTTTCCTTCCAGACGTTTCGTTCTCAGCTGCGGAGATGAGGATGTTCTCCGCAGCTGAGAACGAAACGTATGGAAGGAAAACTTTCTCCAGTAGAACACGGCACTTGATCCCGAAAGATTCTACAAACCCTAATACTCTGGTTTGGTTTTGGGTTTTGTTTTAAGCAATTAAGGTTTAAGCAGATAACAATACTGCCCCTCTCAAAAAAAAAGTTTGATTTAAAGTAGCAATAGCGAACTCCAGCAGACTCATTCCACTCAGCTAAAACAGCAAGCATAATACATAGCTTCAAAGCAGGCCACAAAAATTGGGTGTGATTAAATGATGCTGATAGACTTTGTGCATATACCCCACAACTAATTTAAGAAGATATATACAACACATAGGTAGAGGCCATCCAATACATATTATTATTACCAGCTTCATTTATAGCACACTTTCCTCAGAGAGACTCAGGACTGAATACAAACAATGGAAAGCAATTAAGTCAAGACAGCAAAAGTCTCCAGTAAATAAGGATTACAGACCCAGAGAAAAATGTGAACAAATGCCTTGGCAAGGTAGCAAAAAAAAAAACGCTCTAAAGCATGACCTAACCATATCCCACCAAAAGTGAAGTCCTTTTCATTGATTTCAGTAGGAAAGATAAGCATGCAGTGAAGTGTTCCATTGAAATCAATAGGATTCAATGTGTTTACATTTGACAGAATGAGGGTTGCTGGGACAGGGGATTCCCAGAGAGCTGCGAGGGTGGGGCAAGTCTGTGGAACTCACTCCTCAAAGACACTGATTGGTGGCGGTGCCGGAAGGGAATATCAATGTTGTGCACCAGCACACCCCACATGGAACCAAGCAAGCCATGCACTTGGCTCCCTGGAGGACTCTACCTATGGCACTCTACGAACGGTACCATAGAGACTATTACTAGAGCGGCACAAAATGGCCACCATTTTTTCTCACTTCCGGATTTTTTATGAGCGGGGGAGGGGGCTGCAAATCGGGGGGTCCCCCATCCCAGGCGGGGGGTTGGGAAGCCTAGTCTGGCCATGGCAAAGTTTATACTCCATGCCCTTAGATTCAGGCAAGGACATGTTAAAAATAACATCGCTGGCCTTATGGGAGGATTGACTCTATTTGTTTTGCCAAGGTGTCTTGAGACATGTAGGCATTTTAGTTTTGGTATAAGGACAGGAACAGGTCTAGGACAAACTGAGGTTTTTATGGTTCATCCTAACCATATAATTTCACAATCCTCCATGTTTAATGTTTTCAAACCACTCAGAAACGGCATCGTTGGAACAGAATTCTACAATACAGAGTGAGGTAGGTATTGTTTACCTTTTCAGGTTGTAGAGCTAAAAATTCTGTACCGATTGCTCATAATAGCTGGCAAATTACTGCTTTCCTGCATTCTAACATTAAGCTCCACTTTTCAGTTAAATATGAATTCTCCACCTCCTGTTTCTGCAGCTTGAATCTTATTAGCATCTATCCATCTATCTATCTATCTATCTATCTATCTATCTATCTATCTATCTATCTATCTATCTATCTATCTATCTATCTATCTATCTGTCTGTCTGTCTGTCTGTCTGTCTGTCTGTCTGTCTGTCTGTCTGTCTGTCTGTCTGTCCGTCCATCTGTCAGTCGATAGATCGATAGATATAGTGAGTGATTAGTAACTCAAACTATAATCTGTAGGAGGTTCTGGATACTCAGCATGCAAAAAACACAGTTTTGAAATAGGGAACATTGAATCAAGTTGTTTTTGTGTGACTAGTTTCTACAGTCCGTACCTCATCCTTTGATCACTCTCAATTCATCCTGCCCTGTTGAATTACTTAGCACAAGCACAGCCCATCTAGGCATGTGCACTTCTGCATTCTCTGGAGCTGCATAGTGTCTCTCTGTTCTAGTCAGTATCACTAGAAGTGTCAGGAATATGGCAACACTGAGTCAGATCCTCAGCGCTGGTCCTTGGCATGGATACAAGGCTCCAGGGGGAAAAAAATAAAGATTGGCAAAGCAGCAGTACTGTCAGTCAGAACTAAGGGTGTGCACTTGAATTTTTTTTTTTTTAATTCTGAGCAGTATTATTGTTTCCTTTAAATGTTGGGATGATACTCAGGGAAAATTTCCATTTTCATTAATGTCAGATACCTGCTCCGACTTTGACTTAATTGGCTACCCATGTATAGCAGCGCCCGCCTCACGGCCTCACTGGACCTCTTTATTTCAGTCTCTTCGGGGTATTTTACTTGTTTATTTGATGGGACCACAGCAGCTTTGTTTGTTCTTCCCACAAAATATAGGCTCTTGAGAACTTTAACTTAAACCACAGATTTATTGTAACACAAAGTTCTTAACTTGGGGATATGGGAGATAATTACACAGGCTAACACGTTGCTCAGTTGTTTCAGGCTTTACATTCACTTTATCTTTTCTTGAGTCTCTCACAGTTACACAGTTCACAGTTTCCCTTTAACTCACTCTCCACCTCTAGCCAAGGTCTGGCCTCTTGGGATTGATGTGTCTAGTCTCACCCCTCGACTGGAGTCTCTCCTCTCAGCCCTCTTGGTGTCTCAGACCCACATCCACTCCCTCAACCACCTCACTAGATCTTCAGAGTTGTCTCTAGGTGTTTGTGACCGTTCAGGTCTTAACTGACTCACACACACACAGCCCTCTTGGCTGGTTTTGTCGAGCTTGCAGTCTCTGGAAGACTTCCTCGTCTCCGCCTCAAGCTCCTTCACAGGATCAGCTGTCCTCTCAGCCCTTCTGGCAGGCTCGAACTGACCCTCTCAGTCTCTGTCAGGTCCCCACTGACAGACTTCTGTGACAGGCACCTTCTCTGTCAGAAGCCAACTTGACTGAACCCTGCCTCAGCAGTTTCTCTCCCTCAACTTCTTTTCCCTCCCTGAGAGCTCTGAGCACTTTGCCTCCACCCTCAGGTCACCTGACGCAGCCCTGTGCGTCTTCAGTTTATGGTTAACCCATTGCTTTCCGTCACACCATGTTGTGCCACATCACTCCTCCACATCTCTGAAGACAAGATGTTCTTCTTCATAAATATAGAAAGATCATCGAAAACAGAGTTGCCCATCCACAAAGACATGGCTGACACAGGCCTAGCCAGACTAAGATCCTGACACCCAGAAATAAGGTCTGCCCAAATCCTGCAATCACTAAATTTCATTCTATGGAACAAATGGTTGTGAACATGGATGTAATTAGTTCCACCTGCTATCCATAACCTGATAAATGCCGATGAAAAGCCTTCAGGCTTTGACCTGTCACATATAATATGGAAGATGGCTAATAGAATGCAAACAGGTTTAGCAGTTCTGCACATCTGTTGTTTAAATAGGACAAAATACCAGGACCAAAACACAATTGTGGTGCAGCCCTCTAAACTATTTTCAGTCTGTCATAGTAATGTGTCATACTTTTCAGAGAAATACAGCAGAGCTCTTTGAACTCTCCCCAGCTGTGATTGAGTGGATTGAAAATCTAGCTATTAGTATATAGGGGGATTGCCCAGTTGGTTTGCATGTTTGGCTACATATTTTATATTATTATATACTTCCTGTGTGTAACTTTGCCATACGATAAACAAATTGATAGCTGAATATGCGTATAACAATACCTAAATATGCATATAACAATGCCATGCATTCCTCAACCTGCCAGATGCCCGTCAAGGTAAACTATGGGTACAATCTCAGTTCCCACTCCAAGTCATGCTACCTTCAATGGTCCTCTCGGCTAACGACCTTGTAGAAGAGCTCCAGGTCCTCCACAAAATTCTCTGAGAGCGATTACAGGGAGGCAAAGCAGGTTTTCTAAGCAGGTGCAGACCAAATACATTAACCCCTGTGAGGACATCAAGGTGGGGGACCAGGTACGACTTTCCACTCAGTACCTCCAAAGCCAAAGTCGATCCTGAAAATTGGATGCGCGTTACATCAAACCCTTCTGAGTTATGGAACAGGTGAACCCCGTGGCTAGCCCTCCCACCATCTCTTCTCATATCCTGTATTCAATTAGTCCCTCCTTGCTCTCACCATCCCTCAACATTCATTCCAACCCCTGGCCCAGGTTCCTCCATCCATTCTGGTGAAGAGGCATGAAGAATTTGAGGAGGCATAAATCTTGGACTCCTGGCAATGATGTTTAAGTTTAAGTTTATTTCAATTTATATCCCGCCTTTTCCAGCGAAGTGGCTCAGGGTGGCTCACAACATATAAAATCTAACATAGAATTTTAAATTTAAAATACATCAATTACAACAGTTAAAACAGTAAAATAATAAAACATTTAAACAGCGATCTATCAAAATACTACACTGAACCTTCTATAGAATTTCTAATGCCAGTTAATTATAGGCCAGCCGGAAGAGGGCTGTCTTACAGGCCCTGCGGAACTGGCCAAGGTCCCGCAGGGCCCTCACCTCTTCTGGCAGCTGGTTCCACCAGCAAGGAGCCATTACAGAAAAGGCCCTGTCCCTGGTGGATTTCAGACGGGCCTCCTTTGGCCCGGGAATAGCAAGCAGATTTTGAGAGCCCGATCTCAGTACTCTCTGGGGAACATGTGGGGAGAGATGGTCCCTAAGGTAGGCAGGTCCTAGGCCATATAGGGCTTTAAAGGTAATAACCAGCACCTTGTATCAGACTCGGTATATTATCGGCAGCCAGTGCAGACTCCGGAGCCCCGGCCGAATGTGCTCCCATCTTGGGAGCCCTAATAACAGCCGGGCCGCGGCATTCTGCACTAACTGCAGCTTCCGGGTTCGGCACAAGGGCAGCCCCCATGTAGAGGGCATTGCAGTAGCCCAACCTCGAGGTGACCTTAGCATGAATCACCATTGCTAGATCGTCATGTTCCAGGAAAGGAGCCAACTGCCTCGCCCGCCTAAGATGAAAGATGTAGCTGACTCTAATGCCTAGTTGACTGTAAGGGTTACTGTTCAGAAGACCGATCCTGGAAACCTGCCAACAATGTCCATGCAGCAACTTTGGTATGACAGTTCCACAAGACATATGCTCAGAAGCCTGACCCAATCACACTTCTGGGGGGGGGGAGCTGAGGGGGAATGCTGTCATGGACCACCATTATTGTAATGTTCAGCATCGAAGAGAACAGCATATTGGGCCTATCAACATGTGAAACAACAGGATATGGGCCACTTGTAAACTCTGTGTATCAGTTTCTGCTTTTGTTAGGGGGGAAAAAAATCATAACAGTGATCAGGCAATTCCTTTCTATTCTTAATATTTGCTCAGAGTCTATTGTAAATAGCTCTCAGTTGCTGTACAATAATCAGTGGTCTCTCTGACACAAGTACTCCATCACACATGGTAGAGAAATGCTATAAAAAGGTATTCATCACGATGATAGTGAGAACAAGGAAAGAGGAAACTGGCTGAATCCAAGTCAAGACTAATTTTGTGTAAATTGCTCTTTGATGCATGCGTCCATTTTAACTGGGCTGGCCACCTGGAAGTGAGAATATTCCACACTTGGATTTATTGTGGGTTTTTTTTCCCCTAGTGAGATTGTTTTTTGGCCAGTTTAGGTATTCTTGCTGAAGTGAGTGGCAGAAGTCGGTAGGATGTTGAAAGGTCGCTTATTCTGAGTGAACAAGAAAAAATAAATGCTCCTTTATTTCAGCCTTTTCTACTTCTAATGGCCAAGACCATAAATGCCATTTTTTATAATCATTTTTACAGATGGAAAGAAAGAAACTAGCTCAAACTTCATGGATTCAGCTGCTTGTCAAAAAGCCGTGGGCTATATATTCTATGCTACATACATAAAAGCCAGTTCCTAGGTTCCTGCTTCTTTCTTTGTCAACGAGTGTCACCTTGCTAAGTCCACACAAAATGCCCACACAAAATGCATTTGCTCACTTAACCACACAAAAAAGCTATTTTTCATGTGGTATGCTGACAGGTTAAAGCACAAGAAGAAAAAAGAACCAGATACCTCAAGCTGATAAAAAGCTTCCTTGCCAAGTTCTTCAGAAGATAACTGTTACCACAGGCAGAAGGGCCACCTTTCTCCCCTGGTTTCCCCCCTGCTTCCAGCCCTCCCAGCCTGCACATGCAGCCCACAACTGAGCCGCTCTTTCCCCAATTTGCCTGTTGCGGCTGCTGCAGTGCTGGCATCATTGCCAAGTTTGCCTCTCTCTGTCTCTTCCTTGCAGCTTTGTCAAAGGGGCTTTTGAGAAGGTCCCTGCAGGCTGCAGTGGGTTCCGACTCTGAGGTAATTTGCGAGGTGCCCCCCCCCCGAGATATTGACTGCCTAGGGGCCTCCACAGGGTTTAATCCAGCACCAACAGGCAGCCAGGCCATTCTCAGGCCTGTTCAAGCATGACTGAACAGTAGCACGCAGGGCGAATTCTATAGTTCACAAAGAACCTAGGAGCCAAGTATATGGGCTACAGTCTAGGATCCAAAACCTTTTCCCAATTTTGCCCAGATCACTGCAATATCTATGTCCAGGGGTTGTTTTGTAGAAAAATAGGTGGTGGAGCTCATCCAGGGATTGTTATGCAGCTGCACCTACCATTCAATGGACAAGGAGGTGGAACTCGCAGAAGGAAGAGGTGGAACTCTCAGAAAGGTTCAGGAGCTGTGCTCCTGGGAGTTCCCGCTGAATCTGAGGCCTGTCTATGTCCACATTATAGCAATGATCTGTCTGACACACTACTGTCATCTAGCCAGAGAAAAGCCTACAGCGGTTGAAAGATAGGCCTATTCTGATAGGTGTGAGGTGACTTTTTAGCAGCTACGATTGAAATTTGTCATGCGATAAGTACATTAAAGGTGATCATTTCACAGCACAAGGATCACAATGTTAAGAAAGTAAGTTTGACCTCTGGACAAGCCATCTTCCTCAGTGCACCCCTATTCTGTCTGTTTCCAGACAGAATTCAAAATCCTGTTTTTCCTTTTAAGGTCTTGAGCAGTGTGAGGGCAAGGTACTTGAAGGATTGCCTCCTTCTCTATTGCCTAGCCTACCAGTTAAGATCTTCCTCACAAGCTTTGCACTTTTTGCTCCTGCCTTCAGAAGTGAGGCAGGTGCAACCATGGATGGAGCTTTTCTAGTGGTGGCATAAATGGAGTCCCCTTTCTATTGAGGTTCACCATGAGGGGCGGCCCTATACTAACTGGACACTCAATGAAATTGCTGAGCAGTCGGGTTAGAATAGATAAAAGGAAGTACTTCTTTGCTCAAAGGGTGATTAACACAGGAGGTCTACACTGCCACAGGAGGTCTACAAGCATAGACAGCTTCAAGGGGGAATTGGATAAACATACAGAGCAGAAGTCCATCAGTGGCTATTAGCCACAGGGTATAGATGGAACACTCTGTCTGGGGCAGTGGTGCTCTGTATTCTTGGTGCTGGGGGGGGGGGGGCAGTGGGAGGGCTTCTAATGTCCTGGCCTCACTGATGGACCTCCTGAGGGCACCTGGTTTTTTGGCCACTGTGTGACACAGAGTGTTGGACTGGATGGGCCATTGGCATGAACCAACATGGCTCCTCTTATGTTCTTAAGTATGGCACCCTAGGCAAGGTGAACTTCTGGTCCTGCCCACACTGATAACATCACCAAGTCACATGGGGGCACCTAATTTGGCACCCATAGAAGGCTGGCACCTTAGGCAATCACCTAGTTTGCCTAGTGGCAGAGCCAGCCTGTGGCAGAGCCGCTCTGAGACTCTTGAGTAGAGGGCGGAATATAAATCCAATGTTGTCTTCTTCTTCTTCCCAGGAGACCAGGAGGGGGAGGAGAAGAGAGGTTTGGCTCAGTAGCTCTGCTGTGCACGTGTATACCTATTTAAGATTAGGTAGCAGAATGATAACTTTATAAAAGACACATACAAACACAATTAAAGATTTTTTTAAAAAACCTTTAAAATAAAACATGATTAATCCATCAGTAGTTGTTGGTCTTAATGGTGCTTTCTTTGTATCCCTCCTGTACAATCCAGGGAACTAAGCAAAGGAAGCTTTGTTTCCTTCCTTCCCCAGGGGACCAGGAGGGGGAGGAACCTCAGCCAATAGAAGGAAGAGAGGCTTGGCTCAATAGCTCTGCTGTGCGATTGAGCAAGCCTTGCAAAGCAAGCTGTGATGTAGAAGGAAGCAAAAGGAGAGGGAGAAAGAAACAGACGGCAGCCAGTTGCTCAGGGACCTAATAGGAGCCCTCTGGGGGGCTGATTTGGCCCCTGGGCTGCATTTTTGACACCCCTGTTCTGGACTGCACCCTTTCTTGTGCTCTTTGAATTTGCCTTTCTAATTCGACACTTGGACTTTTGACCAGCTGTGCTTCAGCCCTGGACTGTGTTTGGACGAAGCTTATTCCATCTTACCCAGGTGCCTCCTTAAACCTGGACATCCTTGAGTGCATGTGCACATACACACATGCATTCCTCCATTGTGTAAAACAAAACAGTGATCCTTCTTTTTCATTGTATTAAATTTTTCTTGTAAAATCTGTTATTTGTTCATCAGTACATATGTACATAGTATGCATACAAATAACATCCAATATGAATGTAAGCATGCATGAATGTTTGTATATGAAAATCCTATAACATGCCTCCATAATACACACGTCTACAAAAATCAACTGAGAAAAGTGAAGAAATGAAACTGACGATAAAAACAGGACCAAATATATGAAACAAAAACAAAATAGGGGCCATTTATTGATCCCTATCCTAGAATGTGAATCTTGCTTGACAGGAATGAACTGCTTTGATCAAATTATTCTAAGTTTGATGCACTTTTATAAGTTTCCAGTTTGTTTCTAGATTCTTGAGTTCCCCGTTAAATTCTAGATTTCACAGTTAAATCCCTCAGCAGTTTGGGACCAAGATGTATCTAGGACTGCCTTTTACCTACTTGTATGCTTAGGTAAGCAGAGGACTTGTTGCATGTCACCTTGCCATTGGAAGTTTATCAAGTGGCCATAGGGCCTTCTTAAGACCAAAGAAGGTGTGATGCTGTGAATCCTGTGTATTGAGCTCCTGACATTGTTCTTATTCTAAATCACCGGGTGGCCATGCTTGTGGCCGCCACCACCTCCTGTGGAAGTGAATTCCACATGTTAATCACCCTTTGGGTGAAGAAGTACTTCCTTTTATCCGTTTTAACCTGTCTGCTCAGCAATTTCATCGAATGCCCACGAGTTCTTGTATTGTGAGAAAGAGAGAAAAGTAACTCTTTCTCTACTTTCTCCATCCCATGCATTATCTTGTAAACCTCTATCATGTCACCCCGCAGTCAACGTTTCTCCAAGCTAAAGAGTCCCAAGTGTTTCAACCTTTCTTCATAGGGAAAGTGTTCCAGCCCTTTAATCATTCTAGTTGCCCTTTTCTGGACTTTCTCCAATGCTATAATATCCTTTTTGAGGTGCGGCGACCAGAACTGCACACAATACTCCAAATGTGTGCAATGTTTTCTTTTGTTTGGCCCTTGGTGGCAGCACAAAGACTTTGAAACTTCCTTTATGTATATTGATGATCCTTTTTGATGTTCAGGCAAATGCTATTCTCTTTTGGTAGCCTGGTTCCACAAAAACTGCCTGTTCCAGAAACACTTTGGCTTGTACCCTATGTTATGGATAGGGATGGGCATGAACTGGGGAAATCCATTTTGGTTTGTGGTTTGTGGCATGCCTAGTTTGAGAACCATAAGCTGTCACAAACTTTTAAGAGCTAAAGAAACCAGTTTGGTCCATGAGGTTTGTGACACAGTAGAATGGCCCCCCAGTGTGCTAGAAATCTCCAACTGACTCTGCTCTACCTGCCTTCAAAGTTTGGCGAGGTTGGATTTACAAGTTTTGAGTCAAGGCCTCCACGGAGGAGGTGCCTCCATCCTCCAATGGATGGGGGAGAAAAAGAAAAAGCAGCAAGGGCAATAAAAGCCTAGCAGAACAATCTCTGCAGAGAAAACTGAAGGTGGGGGCATTTTGGTAAACCCAGTAGAACCAGAACAATGTGTCCAGCAGAACCAGAACCAGGTCAAACCAGAGAATATTTGCAGTAGAATTTGATGGGGGCATTTTTTGCAAGCCCAGTAGAACCAGTGCTGCTGTGGCACTGCAAACCAAAAAGGGCTAAGGTCAAGCCAAGAAAGTGCTTTTGGGGAAAATATTAAGCACAGGATCAAAAGCATATAGAATGGACCCCCTGCAAGCAAAACAAACCAAATGCACAGGGAACCTCACCCTGATGCCTGCTCCCCAACAATCTCTCCAAATTGGGCATGAATTACATTTCTAAGGTCCCAGTTACAGATCCTCTGAAAAAGGTCTCCCCAGTACTCTCTCTGGAAAAGACAGCTGAAGATACAGGAGTCTATGAAACAGCTCAGTAATAAGCCAATGACACCAAACTCACCGGGAAACTTCACCCTCCCCTCTAAGCCAGACACTGGAAGCAAGGCAAGCACCCCCCTATGCTTGCAGCCCCCAAGTCTTCAATGGCAGGTTCTGAATGACAGAAAGGCAGACATTTGCAGAGTTCCAACAGGGTTTCCCCAAAGAAACCCCACAACAGCTTGGCAGGGACCTTAGCCACACCACAGAAGCAAGGAAAGCAGAGAAGTGGCTTTTGAAGCAAGCAGAGTGGCTTTTGAATCAAGCTCTCAGAATTGCCCCCAGTTCTACAAAATATGGTTTATGCAGCATTGTAAAGAATGTTGCCACTCCAGGAACCCACTCAAATAAAGCTCTCCAACCCAGCTATAGTCTGTGGGCTATTTACTGTATGAAAAAGGGTCTCATTCAATTTAAAAACAGTTCTTCTTTATTTAGTAGTTCCAGGAAACAAACAGAGGGAGGAGGGGAGGCAAGAAGTCAAATAATAATTAGTCAATGTAGATATAGCCCTGTGATGGACTCAGGAACTTAGCCTGAGAAGCTGGGAACAGGCTTACAATGATTGGCTAGAATGCAGCCATGGTAACTGAAATGTAGCGAAATGAAGGGACTTGCAGCAGGGAATGCCTCAGGGTTTTCAGTTTAAGGTTTGGTGTCTGAAGTGTGAAGACTGGGGCTTAGGTAGTCAGTTGTGGTGTGAAGCAACTGGACAAGGAACTGAGAACGGCCAGTGGGACTGAGTTCCTTGTGGAGACAGAGCTGGACTGAGCTTCTGTCTGAGCAAGAGAGTTTGAAGTCAGAAGGGGGCAAAACCAGGCACCTTCTGTGAGGGAAACGCTCTGTGGGAGATCTGCCAACACATCCAGGCAGACTCCCTGTATAAACTAAGATCACTCAAACACTCAGGAGGAAGGACTGGATTCTGGTGGTCAGCAGGGTTCCCCAAGATTCAGACCAGAAAACTAGCTGGGGCTGAGACACACCAGGAGTGAGGGGCTGGTATTAACTCTCTGTGGTGTTGAGTCCTGGATGCTAGTGTGGAATGTCTGTGAGGGAGAATTAATCTGGCACCAGTCAGGAGTTCTCTCTCTCTGTGTGGAAAAGAATGACTGACAGTTTGTTATTTTTATGATTTGAGTAGCCAGAGCATAGGGCTGTATCATAAGAACATAAGAGAAGCCATGTTGGATCAGGCCAACGGCCCATCAAGTCCAACACTCTGCCCACTGTATCTTGCAAGGGTGAAGATTCTGACTAACTTAACTCCCTGCATGGAAAGAAGGAAATCATAGAAGGCTTGCACCTGCTGTCACAATCCAGAAATCATACACATGACATTCCTTATCCTTTACAAGTACAAAATGTTCAAAGCCATCTGAACTGCAAAGCATTCTAGTGCCCAGTAGGCACTGCCTCCTGTCATAGAGTTTGGTAGAATTCTAAAGCTTGCCTGTTTGGATAATTTAAAAATTTTCTGCCAGGGTAATATATTTAATTTTACCTCAGCCTAACAACTCTCTGTGTTGAGTAATTGATTATTTTGCCAACCATCTGCCTGCCAACTGATTTGTTGTTATTGATCAGATCTAATCAATATTATTGTATCTCTCTTCCTTGCCTTTTGTAATCCAATAAATATTTCTTTGGTTTTTGAATTTAAAACTGTCTGGTGCCTATTTTTTTTAGAGTTCTGACAGGATTTATGTATGTGTGCCTGAGGGACTGAGGGAAGGTGACTGGAGAAAAAATTATAGTGGTCACCCTCTCAAGCTGACCCTGACTGGTTCCTCACAAGCCCCAACATTACACAGCTGTTACCGCAACACAGTTCCATGCCTTCAAACAATTTCCTCACACAGGCTCTAGAGGACAGTGTTTTCTATCAGCAATCTATCAAGATAAGATGAATTCCAAGAATCTCACAGCTGCCAACTGCTGCCAAAAGAATCATCTCAGTTCTCTCTTCCCAATTTCTGCTCTGACTCCGAGTCTCTCTATTTCCACCTCAAACCTGCCTATTAAGCCACCCCAAGCTTAATTTGCTTCAGCTGCCCACTGTATCTTGCAAGGGTGAAGATTCTGACTAACTTAACTCCCTGCATGGAAAGAAGGAAATCATAGAAGGCTTGCACCTGCTGTCACAATCCAGAAATCATACACATGACATTCCTTATCCTTTACAAGTACAAAATGTTCAAAGCCACTCCTCAGCTTGCTTCACATTCCTAAAAACCTCTGTGTGTCTTGAGGGTGAAAGGGGGTGCAAAGGGCACTCGTTGTGGGGGGCCGGTCCATCACCCCCTGCATACCACAGGCCCTCATCCCTGGGCACCAAACCCATCCTGCCAGCCCACTGGAGACTGCCCCTAGCAGGGCTTCACCAGGGGTCACAGAGGTCCCTTCTGCTGATCTGTTCCTGGGGCTTTCCACAGAGGCAAAATAGTTGTTAGCACTGCCCAGAGACACCAGCAATTGCTAACACTCTTTGGCGAGGAGGACTCTGACAGCAGAGTTTCAGAGAATAGGGGGAAAACCACAGTCTGGAAATATTTCTGCACCATTTCAAGTGACTCCTGTGTTGCATAATGCCAGGTGTTTCACATCCATGTCCAGAAGGGCTCAAACCCCCAACACTTGTCTTCTTCCATTCTATTTCTAGTGCCCAGCAGAACCCAGTGTCACTGTGGCAATGCCAACTCAACAGGACTGATGCCTAGAACAGAATCACACTCCAAGCGAGGGTGGTGAGTTGCAAGCTCAGCAAAACCAGCACTGTGTACACTACTCCAGAAGAACCCAGTGCCAATATAGCAATGCCAGCTCAATCACAAGGGGGCATTTTTGCAAGCCCAGCAGAACCACTATAATGTACAGTTTGCCTAACAGTACCAGTGCAATCACATCATGCCCAGAAGAACCCAGTGCCAATGTGGCAATGCCAGCTCAACAGTACTGATTTCAAGCACAGTATCACAATCTGAGCAAGGAGGGGTTGCAAGTCCAGCAGAACCACTGCAATGTACTAGTGCCCAGAGGAACATAGTACCAATGTGGCAATGTACACTCATTCCAAGCAAATGGAACATTTTTGCAAGCTCAACAGAACCCAGACATGCACAGAGTGCCCAGCAGTACTAGTACTAGTGCTACCACAAAGTGCTCAGTAGAACTCAGTGTCACTGGCATTGGAAACTTAAAAGAACTGGTCTCAAAGCACAGAGTCACAAATTTAACCATGGGGTGGGGTGGGATTTTGAATGCTCTGTGCAAGAAAATGGAAAATGAACACAAAGGAAAGTGCCAGCAAAGAGGGAGGGGATTCTCTGGAAATTGACACGACTAGTCTGAAACTGACAACAGTGTTTCTAAGGCTGAAGGATTCTATCCCCCCCCCTTTTGCTTTGAAGTTTGGTAAACATTTTTTTTTTAGTGGAGACTGTCTGGAAATGAACCAACATGAACCTCCATGAGCTGCTTGAAAGTTTGTGACAGTTGACCTGCCATGAACTTCGGTTTGTAAACCATGAACCGGCCAAAACTGATCATGAACTTTAGTTCATGAGCTGGCTCATGCTCATTCCTAGCTATGGAAGCATGCAGCTTTCCTTGGAAGAAGATTTCCAAACTAGTTCTTCCTATACTTTGTTCTATGCCTCCTGAAATTTAACTCCTGGGAATTGCTGGACTACTAAGAACAGCATGGGAGTGGGGTGGAGGTGGGGTTCTGTAATAAGAAGGGAATAAGATAAAATGGTACCCTTATCTTTTCCTTGCAGAGTTTTCTTCCATCAGTAGAAAATATAGTTGGGATTTGAAGCCTTGGACTTTACCTTTAGTCCTCATTCTCAAATGAAATCATATCAAAGTACATGCTCACATTTATCCCTTGTTAGCTTTGCCATTTCCTTTCCCCTCTTTGTTGTTTCCACTGTCTAAATTAAGACTGTATGCTCACATTTATCCCTTGTTAGCTTTGCCATTTCCTTTCCCCTCTTTGTTGTTTCCACTGTCTAAATTAAGACTGTAAATTTCTTGATGCAGGGCCCTGTCTTTTTTTTTGGGGGGGGGGGTGTCATTTTTGTCTGTTTTGCTTTGCATAGTGCCATGTATACTGATAAAGTGATTGTGAAGCCTCGATATTCTAAGAATGAGATCGTTTGTTATTTCAAATACATGCATTTATTAGAATAACAGAAGATGCTTCACTGACATGCTCAGTGAAAAGACTAAGGCAATACAGGTTGCACACTCACTATATAGGATAACATAAACCAGTACTGAATGCTGGCAATATTCAGACCTAAAGGTTACCAGGTTAACATAACACCGTAATTGTACACTACAAAGCATTCTACCAGGGGCCTGCGAATAGATAAGTACTCTGAGAACTAGGGAGGATGACATCTCGCATTCCACAGCAGACACAACAGGAACTAGCTGGGGTAATAAACAACAGCCTGCCAGATTGCCAGGCCAGCTAAGCAGTAAATAACAAAAGGCCTGAGCAACAGTTATAGAGAACAGTTATAGAAAATGGAGGGACTTGACCGTGATAACAATAATAGAAAGATGAGAGACAAAGGAAACAGCCTTTTTGCTGTATAACACAGTTGGTAAACATAAGCTCTTCTTTTAGTGGATTTGTATTAGAACAGTTATCTACTATTTCCATCTTGCCTAAACATGGCAAGAGGGCTTATGCGGTTCAGTGAGGCTGTGGGCTATGCCATGCAGGGTCACCCAAGATGGATAGGCCACAGCTGAGAACCCAGACAAAATGTGATCCACTGGAGATGGAAATGGCAAACCACTCCAGTATCCTTGGCAAAAAAAGCCCATGGACAGTAACAAAAGGCTAAAAGATATGGTGCTGGAAGATGCACAATATGCTACTAGAGAAGAGCGGAGGGCAAGTTCAAGTAACCGCAGAAAGAGTGAAGCAGCTGGGCCAAAGCCAAAAGGACACTCAGCTGTGGATGAGTCTGATGGTAAAAGAAAAACCCGATGCTGCAAAGAACAATACTGCATTGGAATGTGGAATGTAAGATCTATGAATCAAGGTAAGCTGGAAGTGGTCAAACAAGAGATGGCAAGACTGAACAGCGACATCTTGGGAATCAGTAAACTAAAATGGACAGGAATGGGCTAATCTAACTCAGAGGATCACTACATCTGTTATTGTGGGCAAGAGTCCCATAGAAGAAATGGTGTGGCCTTTATAGTTAACAAGAGACTGAGGAAGAGGCATACATAATGGGATACAATCTCAAAAATGACAGAATGATCTCAGTCCGTATCCAAGGCAAACCATTCAGTATCACAGTAATCCAAGTCTATGCCCCAACCACTGAAGCAGAAGAGGCTGAAGTGGACCATTTCTATGAAGATCTACAACACCTTCTAGAATTAACACCAAAAAAAGATGTCCTCCTCATCATAGGGGACTGGAATGCCAAAGTAGGAAGTAAAAAAGTAACCAGAACAATTGACAAGTTTGGCCTTGGAGAACAAAATGAAGCTGGGAAAAGGCTAATAGAGTTTTGTCAAGAGAAAAAGCTGGTCATAGCAAACACCCTCTTCCAACAACCTAAAAGGCAGCTCTACACATGGACATCACATGATGGGCAACACAGAAATCAGATTGATTATATACTCTGCAATCATAGATGGAGAAGCTCCTTACAGTCAGGAAAAACCTGACCTAGAGCTGACTATGGCTCAGATCATGAGCTATTCATTCCAAAATTCAGGCTTAAACTGAAGAAAACTGGGGAAGCCATTAGGCCATTCAGGTTTGACCTTGATCACATCCCTTATGAATATACAGTGGAGGTGAAGAATGGATTTAAGGAAGAACTATGAACGAAGGTTTGTGACATTGTACAGAAGGCAGCAATCAGCACCATCCCAAAGAAAAAGAAATGCAAGAAAGCAAAGTGGCTATCTGGTGAAGTTCTACAAATACCTGAGGAAGAAGGAAGGTGAAAGGCAAAGGTGAAAAGGAAAAATTCACCCAACTGAATGCAGATTTCCAGAGAACAGCAAGGAGAGATAAGGAGGCCTTCCTGAAGGAACAATGCCTGAAGAACTATGGACGAAGGTTCGTAACATTGTACAGCAGGTAGCAATCAACACCATCCCAAAGAAAAAGAAAAAGAACAGCAAGGAGAGATAAGGAGGCCTTCCTTTTTTCGTTTTAACCAATTTTTATTATTCTGCAATATATTATAATAATACTCATCAGCTATTATTAAAAAGTTAGTACAAATACATTACATTTTTCTCCTTCCTCCCCCCCTTTTCATGACCCCCGACGGTGTATTTTAATTAGATTGCTAAAAATAAAAGGTAATTTTATCAATTAAAGAATCTTCATAAGAAAAATCTTAAAAAGAAAAACATAGTTATAATCCATCTTCATTCTTATCTTTTAGTCCTTATCAAAAGAATAAGTTGAAAACAGTATGTTCACATAATCTTGTTTTTTTACTTTAGTCAGTTTGTTATTCCTCAAAAAAATCAACTGTTGTCAAAAATCACCAAATGTCCTTTTACCTTCCATTGCTTTTCAACATATTTTTGAAATTTTTCCCACTCAGCTTTGAACTTCTCTAAATCATGTTCTTTTAAGATTCTTGTAAGCTTGTCCATTTCACTCCAATGCATAACTTTTAGACTCCTGTCCCACTTTTCTGGTATTTTATCTTGCTTCCACATCTGCGCATATAATGTCCGTGCAGCTAAAAGCATATACCAAATTATCGTTCTATCTTGTTTCGGAAAACTTTCCATTTGTAATCCAAACAAAAAGATGTCTGGTGCCTTCTTAATGTCATAACCCAATTTTTTTGAAATCTCTTGCTGAATCATTTGCCAAAATTGTTTTGCCTTTTCACAAGTCCACCACATATGGTAGAAAGATCCTTCATGTTTTTTACATTTCCAACATCTATCCGACACCTGATTGTTCATTTTTGCCAATTTCTTAGGTGTCATATACCACCTATATAACATTTTGAAACAGTTTTCTTTAATGTTATAACATGTTGATATCTTCATAGAGTTCTTCCATAAGTACTCCCATGACTCCGTCTGTATTTATTTATATTTATTGCCCATTTTATCATTTGAGATTTGACTACTTCATCTTCCGTAGACCATTTCAATAATAATTTATAAATTCTTGAAATCAATTTTTCGTTATCACCAAACAGCATTCTCTCCAGTTCAGTTTGTTCTTGTCTTATTCTTTCATTTTTAATGTCCTGTTCAAGCAAACTCTTAATTTGTTGCAACTGAAACCAGTTATATTTATATTGTAATTCTTCAGCCAATTTTAATTCCACCTTTCCTCCATGTATTTTTAACAACTGTTTATATGATAACCACTTCTCTTCATTAGTATCTGAATATAACTTTTTACTTCTGTTGGCACAATCCAAAGCAGTTTCCTCTCATCCCCATATCTTTTATATTTTGACCAGGTACTTAACAAATTGCTTCTTATATAGTGATGTAAGAAAAAACCATCCATCTTACTTTTCCCATATCACAAATAAGCATGCCAAAGAAAACATTTCCATGACCTTCTAGTACTAGTAGTTTTCTGTTTGGTAACGTTATCCATTCCTTGATCCACACCAAACATAAAGATAAGGAGGCCTTCCTGAAGGAACAATGCAGAGCAATAGAGGAAAATAACAGAATGGGAAGGACAAGAGATCTCTTCAAGAAAATTGGAGAAATCAAGGGAACGTTTCATGTAAAGATAGCCATGATAAAGAACAAAAATGGTAGGACCTAACAGAAGCTGAAGAGATTAAGAAGAGGTGGCAAGAATACACAGAAGAATTATACAAGAAGGATCTCAATGTCCTTGACAACCATGATGGCAGGCCCATAGCCATGGTGGGGCTGGGGGGGAGGCTCAGCCCCTCAATCCAACTCCCCCTTCCACCTGTGTGGTCCCTCCTTTCCCCCTGTGGCCCTGTGGATGTGGCCGCCATCGCCACTTTCCCTGGACTCTTCCCACCCCATTCTTGCCTCTCCCTGTCTCCCCGCAGTCCCATTTTCGACACAGCTTCTCTCCCTGGGCTCTTTCCTGCCTCCAAAGCTCGAAAGATTGCCAGAAAAACATCAACAACCTCAGATATGCAGATGACACTACTTTAATGGCAGAAAGTGAAGATGACCTAAAGAACCACTTGTTGAGGGTGAAAGAGGAGAGTGCAAAATTAGGCTTGAAACTCAACATAAAAAAACTCTAAGATCATGGCATCTGGCCCCATCACTCCTAGACAAATAGAAGGGGAAGACATGGAAGTAGTGACAGACTTCACATTCCTGGGATCCAAGATTACCGCAGATGGTGACCGTAGCATTGAAATGAAAAGATGTTTGCTCCTTGGGAGGACAGCTGTGGAGAACCTGGGCAGTATAATAAAAAGTAGAGACATCACCCTGCCAACAAAAGCCCATATAATCAAAGCTATGGCATTCCCAGTAGTAATGTATGGCTGTGAGAGTTGGACCATAAGGAAGGCCGAGCACAGAAGATTAGACGCTTTTGAGCTGTGGTGCTGGAGAAGAATCTTGAGAGTCCCTTGGACTGCAAGAAGATCAAATCAGTCAGTCCTAAGGGAAATCAGACTGTTCCCTGGAAGGTCAGATGCTGAAGCTGAAGCTCAAATACTTTGGCCACCAAATGAGAAGTGAGCACTCACTGGAGAAAATTCTGATGCTAGGAAAGACAGAAGGCAAAAGAAGAAGGGGACAGGAATAGATGAGATGGCTGGACAATGTTACTGATGTAACTAACTCGAATTTGAGCAAACTTCAGAGGATGCTGGAAGACAGGATGGCCTGGCATGACTTTGTCCATCGGACTTGACTGTGAGACTGAACAACAACATAGGAATTAAGACACTAAACGTCTTACGAAGTCTTACATTAACAAATTGTGTCATGGATGCTTTTTCCTTAAAAGCAGGCAGGAAGGAAAAAAAAATATCAAGGAGATAAGGTAGTAGTGATGCACTCCTTTTTATCTCATGTCAAATGTTGAAGCTGAAGACATTTGAAGTTCAAAATTAATTCAAGCACATTCCATTTTCCTCTGGTAGTAATAGGACTGGTTCATAAATGCTGGTTCCACAAGAGATTCCTGCCCATTCTATAACAGTTTGCAGAGAAGTATCCTGGTAAACATATCATCGCTTACTTTGACAAGGAACATTTTCCCTCCATCATAAATGTCTGAATAATACTTTTATGAATCACTGGACTTATTGAAATTTCCTGCACTGCTGTAATATATTCCATCCTCTGACAGACAGGCCTGTTTTTCTGAAAGTTTATTGAAAAATGAAAGTCTCATATAAAATGTATTGCAGATCATTTATATCATCTCTATCTCTTTTTATAATCCATTCAGTTTTTATTCATTGAAGTAATCTCCTCCTGAACCTAAGTACTGTGAGGCAGAGATTAAAATACTGTGTATATGAAGCTGGGTTCATAAATGATTATCTGTGACTCCATGCTTTACCACAGCCTCTTGGCAGAAATCAACATTGCTAAGAAATTAAATGAGGCTAAGGTGACTTGTGAACTAGGTTTTATCCTTCTGTGACCACACAAATCAAAATTTGGCGATTATCTAACTTTGTCACTAATGAAGAAAGCACCTCTCCCTTGGGAATCTCTCCCCCTAAATATTAAAAACCCAAAGCTTGAGGAACTGTGAAATGTTTGAGTCCGGTAACACCTTTAAGATCAATACAATTTTATTCAGAATGTAAGCTTTCGTGTTGGTCTTAAAGGTACTACTGGACTCCCAACTTTGTTCTATTGCCTCAGACCAACACAGCTGCCCATCTGGATTTGTCTATGTGAAACGTTTGCTATTAAACTCATCAGGACCATCATTTATCTAGGACTGTGTAGATGGGACATGATATTTTCCAGAGGTCCTAGAACTGGGCCTATTAAGAAGTCCTGAAAATAGTCTTATGAAAATTATATTGTGAAATATCAGTGGGATATTCCATATTTGGTCTTGCCAAATGTCATGACTACTTCGTTCACCTCAAAAGTTGACGTTTCCGTTATGGTTTCATGGTGCTTTGGTAAAATTTGGAGTCATTAAAAAAGAGGGGGTATGAAAACAGTCACAATCAATGCAAAAGGAAACCATGAGGCATTAAAGGAAATGACAAATGCCCTGTTTTATGTCATACCAGTGTTTATTAATTTAAAAATGTACCCATCAATTTCAGCAATCCAAGTTCTAAAGGTGTTTTACAATCATAAGAAACCTACAATAAAACTAAGACAACCAAGCTACAAAGAGTAAAGATGCCATATCCAACAGTGTTTTTAAAAATAATTTTTATTTTTAAAGTATTTTTTTAAAAATAGAATTTATTACCAGGATAAGCCAGTGGGCCAGCTTGCTGTGGCTAGTCATCACCAGCTTCACAGGGCAATGACCAAAAAGGCATTTGTTCACATTGACCTCTTTATGTAATCTATTCTGTAGATTTAGGTGAAATAAGTCAAAAATTATCCAATGGAAGTCCTTCTGAAGTCCTAAAGGGCTTTAGAGGCTGAATTAGGCATTCAAATCAGATCAAAGATGAATCATTTTATCTGCAAAGTGTCATTCAAAAGATTCACATCAAGACACTGATGGGTTCATAGAGTATTGAAATGGAGGCTAAATCAGTTTCCTAACTCCTAAAAATAGCTCTCCTGGACAGCTATTCTTAAGCACACGATTGTGCATCACCCATGCTACCACCTGCGTAGCTTTCAAGTGGGTTCTAAAGTGCTTTCAGTTTCACTCCAGCCCATTTTCCACCACATGTCCTAGTTGTCATCTTGAATATAAAGACTGAAAAGAGCAAGTATAGCAGTGGCTTGGGTCAACATACCATTATAAGAGTCAGTCAAGGCCTTTTGATATTAGAGTCTATTCCATTAGCTGAAACCTTCTTACATGCTTCTTGGAAGTCCAGTCTTCAGGGATGGGCCATTTTAATCAGCCTCCCCCACCAGTAGAAGTTACTATCTCCTATGCATTTCATTCTCGCCAGATAATGATCAGTGAATGACAAGTGTAAGACAGAAAACTCCCACACGCATACTCATTACATTTTCCTCAGTTCCAGTATAAAACACAAAGTAGGGCATGTGATCTGCATGATATATCTATAATAAATTATGGCAACCCCATAATCGTTATGGTGATTTTTGAGTTACATAATCACAGCAGTTAAAGCTCATTAGACCTTAAAATTAAGGCCTGAGGCCACTTCCATATGCCTATCCAGAAAGCCTATTAGAGTGCAAGGTGGGCACTACACCAGTGTAAGTTGTCCTTCCTTCATGGCCACAACTAAGTACATATGCTATACAAAAGTTTGTTGACTATGGCATCTGGTAAGCAAGATGGAGCCCTTATGAATCATAGCTGATCCACTTTCCTATTCTAAGGGCCAAACTAGATGTGACGGTGTCCATGGGCCAAACCTGTAGATGCTACCACTATTTTAAAGCAAGGTAGAAATGCCACTGGGACCCAGTCCTGATTAGACCAACAGAACGGCAGGCTGAGGCACTTATATTTTCCCTCTTATGACCCTTTTCAAATGCCAAAATAGCTGTGAGGGTTGCAGCTGTTTCAGCACTTGAAAAGACACTGAGGGGGAACAAGAATACCTCAGACTGCTGCATTTCACTGCAGCATTTTTAAATCTCTTTAAAATGGCAGTGGTGTCTATGGGTCTGACCTGTGCATGCAGTCACCTCTAGTTCGGCCCTAAGCTGAGACTGCATTAAATACCATCAGGGTGCATGGTGTTGTTAGCTGAGCCGATACAAATCTTGCCATTTCGTCCGGCTACTTTGTAGTAATACACACCAGATTAACTGTTTCACAAAGGACTAAGTCTTGGCTGACAGATATTTTATTAAGGACTGTCACTGAAGAGATTCTATCCTCCAAACGTTGAGAAATTGAGAGGACGTTAAATTTGTGAGAATTTAATCATATAAACTCTTACTGGCAATCTGAAGCAGTTCAGCTGGTTTCCTCTCTCAGTGAGAACTGGACCTGAGTCAACCTGAACTAAAACACGCAACAGGATCATGTGGACTTCCTCAGAAAATTCATCATACATCAAGGACATCATCATGTTCACCAGACGTTGTGAGAAAGAAAGATAGATAGATAGATAGATAGATAGATAGATAGATAGATAGATAGATAGATAGATAGATAGATAGATAGATAGAAGATGAAAGAAAGAAAGAAAGAAAGAAAGAAAGAAAGAAAGAAAGAAAGAAAGAAAGAAAGAAAGAAAGAAAGAAAGAAAGAAAGAAAGAAAAGGAAACATCTACTGATGGCAAACTGAAATTCACATCTTGAAGGTAATTATATGATCTGCTACTATGCACTGATTCAAATGTGAAATAAATAAATCTGAAATAAATCTAAGTAATTATTCTGAGAGGAGGGAAGATGGCATGGTATAGACTTATCTCATCAGATCTTGGAAGCTAAGCAGGGTGACCACCAAGGATGACTTTGCAGAGGAAGACAATGGCAAACCACCTCTGCTTCTCAGTTGCCTTGACAGCCCCTTGCTCTGGTCACCATAAATTGGTTCAGCACTTCACACACATAGACATGTATTTTGAGAATGAGCCCCTGAGTCGATACAATGAAAAAATAATAATAATGAAAAAAAATCAATGTTCTGAATTGGAGCCAAGAAGCACCTTTAAGACCAACAAAGTTTTATTGAGAATATAAGCTTTTGTGTGCTAAAAGCACACTTAATTGGATAATGAAATGACAGTTAACAGTGCTACATACAGCTTGTGGGTAGTGGTTAAGCATGCAAAATAGTACAAAGTTAGAATCCAATGGCAAAATAGTGAAATTAACAAATTGACAGAAGAACAGTTTGGTCTGCTACCCACCTGGATCAATGTTCTGAATGTGGAGAGTGTATAGAACAAATGTGGCATATGAAATTGAATGGAAACACGCTGTTAACATTTGCCGCACAGTAAAAATAACAGCAGAATCCAATGCAGAGTTATTCGGAACCCGCTAGTTCAGAATTGGACTGACTCAGCGTAGGATTATGCTGTGCAAGTGTTGTTATTGGAGCATTGCACAGCAATTTATCCATACTCTGACTCACCTGGATTTAAGAAACAAGATAAGACATGGCTTGCCCGTTTGGTATTCATTGTCATTGGAAAGAGTTTGGATAAGAGAAATGAAACTATGTACCTTTGACTTTATGGAGCGATAAATGCCCAGCACTGCATAATAAACATCAGCAGAGACATAAAAAGATCATGAAACGTTTCCACCGGCATGGTTGAAATCCTGCTTCCTCAACAAACCCATCGAGGCATTTACATCCCATTGTACTTTGCTAAGCTAAGGTTATTTCAAATAAAGGGAAAAGAGATCATTAAGAGATTAAAAACAAAAGAACTTTTTTTCGCGCTTCTCACATTACATGTCTTTCAGCGATGCTATTAGGGAAATTAATGAAACCCATTTTCTTTACTCCGGGGGCCCTGCAAAAGTCATTAGATTCGAAGGAATACATAACACTACATCAATCTAATTTGAAGAGAGGGAATCGGCAAGCCAGATGCAGCTTCAGAGGGATGCAACTTCATGGCAGCGATGCCAGTTTCATAAATTACAGTAGAAGGCAAATTACAAACACAAGGAGACAGCGATTCCGCACAGTGCAAACATAACAATTAGGTGTGTCTATATTCAGCATCACCTTGACCATTAAGACCATACACTGCTAATCTCCGGAATTGTCTCCTTTTATTTACCTTGTGTTTTCATCGCAACGTGGCCTTTGAAGCGCCTCTTCTTTAAGCACTTGTGCCGTTCCCGATTGCTTTGAAATATCAGTGCCAAAATGCAAAATAGCATTTTGAAGACGCGTAGAAAGTGAAAGCATTTGCTTGGAAAGGCTTGAAATGTACAGACCGTACTTTAAAGGCACCATTAAAGGCCTTTAAACCCTCTATTTTCAGCTTTAGGCGGATTCACTAAGCGCATGCTTTTTTACAGGTTTATTCCAACAAAGATAAAATTGACACTAACTGAATTAATTTCAGCTAACATAACAGATATGGACACATGAATCTGTTACACACACAGTCAGACCATTGGCTCATAAAGTACTGAACCTGCCTCACACAGAGTTAGACTGCTGGTGGCTCATGCAACCCAATACTGTTTACCCTGACTGGTAGCGATGTTTTCAAGCCAAGGAACCAGGGCTGTTTCGAAACCTGCTAGAACCTCCCAGTAGTGAAATTTTCTACTTTACTGTGTGATGTCCTTCTGACCTCTGTTATGAGTCCATGATATAGGAACTCTAGAAAATAGGTACACACTGTTTTGTATAGTTTTTATAAATTACATGGCGAACCTGTATGGCGAACTTTCCACCGGCCATCGAAATAGAGGGGCACCAAAGAAGAGGTTCAAGGACTCCTTGAAGAAATCCCTTGGTACCTGTTGCATCAGCCATCACCAGTGGTCTGACCTAGCCTCAGATCGCAAAGCATGGAGGCACACCATCCACCAGGCTGTCTCTTCCTTTGAGAACGCACGCATAGCTGGTCTTGAGGACAAAAGGAGATTGAGGAAGAATCGCACTGCTACAGCACCAACCCCAAATCAGACTTTTCCCTGCAGCCACTGTGGCCGGACCTGCCTGTCCCGCATTGGTCTTGTCAGCCACCAGCGAGCCTGTAGCAGACGTGGACTACTGCACCTTTCTTAAATCTTCGTTCGCGAAGTCAAGCCGAGAGAGAGATAAAGGAATTTGGCTCAGTGAGGTTTCCATTGAACTCATCACTCTTTCCTCGCTAAGCCAGGCCTTCTGATGATTCTAAGCTTCTCATTAGTCAGACGTATTGGCAACGTCTACAACGAACAGAGGCAGAAAGCTGGCAGATGGTTGACATCAGGTGGAGAGAGTTCTTGCGCCTGGTAAAAATACAGACCAGGCCACAGATCTCATCTCCTGCCTTTAATAATCAAGCAGGGCAATGCATTCACGCCCTTTAACAAGACTCAGTGTGCAAGAAAAAAGCCTCAGCCCCCTGTCAATTTGGACAACCCATCTGATTTTACCATCAATCTCCTGTAAAGATTTAGTGTGGCAGCTGACTGACTCTGCACAAATACACACGCTTGAGCATGGTGTATTATACTTTTCTGAGAAAATATGATACTTTGCAGTGTGGGAACTGTCACTCCGCTAAATTTAATGAAAGTCAAGAATATAAAGGAGATTTACAAGTGATGGCTTTATTGCCATTGCAGTTGCTGCTGCAGTAGGAAAGGTTTTCTTCGTCATAATCAATGAAACAACCGCTGTAAATAGAGTTTATACTTTGCCAAGCAGGAAGTTTTATGCCGTTTTAGAAATGTCAAGAAAAGTGGGATTAAAGGTAAGTGGTCTAGTGTCTGCTCATCCTTATCCAAAATTCCTCCTGCCATCCATCTTTAACCAACTATCCATTCATCTATCCAGAAACTAGGGTGGAAAAGATGGAACATTGTTTCAGAATTAATGAGCAGAGCACACATGGCAATAATGAACTTGAATTATTTGATGGTAGTGTTCGCTCTGTGGTAGGCAGAACCCTTGCAGATATATCTTGAGGGATGGTGGCTCAGTGATAGAGCATCCGCTTGGTAAGCAGGAGGTCCAAGGTTCAATCCCTGGCATCTCCAAAAAAGGGTCCAGGCAAATAGGTGTGAAAAACCTCAGCTTGAGACCCTGGAGAGCCGCTGCCAGTCTGAGTAGACAATACTGACTTTGATGGACCAAGGGTCTGATTCAGTATAAGGCAGCTTCATATGTCATATGTCCATCAAGACAATGAATTTGTGGTTGTTCCCCAGCCAGGAAATGCTCCGAACTAAGCATCTTATGGAATCAACAGAAAACTACTAATTTGGGTAAGTACACAGTAGTCAGTAAGTTTTATTCTAATTTTAAAAGGTATCATCTTGTATTTTATAGTATTACTTTGGAACAAAGCAAGCAATAAACAATTATTATTTGGGGTTTAAGCAGATAATCCAATTCAAAGTTCAGCATCGCTTGCTAATTGGAACAAGGGATGTTTCAAGGTTCACAAATAAAATATTGCTCACTTTTATTTAACAACGTTGTTAAATAAAAAACTCTTAGTGCTGGAAGGTCATGGAAAAAAATTCGGCTGGCATGCATATTTGTATTACGGGAAAAAGAAGATGGATGGCCTTTTCTCTCACCATTATATAAGAAGTAGTTTACTAAATGTATGGATAAAGTACAAGAAGTATGGGGATGAGAGAAGACCTTTATGGATAGTGCCAGCTGAAGTGATAAAGTTAACGGCTAAAACAGCCAAAGAAAAACAGCTATCATACAACCAGTTACTAAAAATACAAAGTGGGAAAATAGAACTGAAAACTGCAGAAGAATTGAGTTACAAATATGATTGGTTTCAAATGCAACAAATAAAAAGCTTGGTGGAGAAAGATATTAAAACTGAAGGAATAAGGAAAGAGCAAACAGAAATGGAAAGAGTTCTGCTTGGAGATAATGAGAAGTTAATTTCAAAAGTATACAAATTACTTTTACAATGGTCTACAGAAGATGAAGTAGTGAAATCTCAAATGATAAAATGGGCAATTAAAGAAATAAAGATGGAATCTTGGGAATATTTGTGGAAGAACTCTATGAAACTCGCAACATGTTATAGTATTAAAGAAAACTGTTTTAAGATGATGTATAGATGGTATATGACTCCAAAAAAATTAACAAAGATGAACAACAAGATGCCAGATAGGTGTTGGAAATGTAAAAAGCACGAAGGTTCTTTCTACCATATGTGGTGGACTTGTGAAAGGGCTAAAAAGTTTTGGCAAATGATTCAGCAAGAGATTTCTAAGATTTTGGGATATGAATTTAATAAAGCGGCAGAGACTTTTCTGCTGGGATTACAAATGGAAAAATTTCCAAAAGAAGACAGAACTTTAATATGGTACTTGCTCTCAGCTGCTAGGACAATGTATGCGCAGCTGTGGAAGCAAGAAAAAATACCAGAGAAATGGGATTGGATTACAAAAGTTATGTCATGGAGTGAAATGGACAAATTAACAAGAAAATTAAGAGACTATGATTTGGAACTTTTTAAGTTGGAGTGGAAGAAATTCAGAAGATACGTAGAAAAGAGTGGAAAATAAAAGGACATTGGACAATCTTTGATAATGATTAAGGTTTTTAAAATAAGAATATAACTTTTGGGTTTTTTTTCTTTAACAGTTAAGCGTACCTTTAATATTTGTTTCCTTTAAGTAAATAACACTGGCGGGGGACAAGTAACGGGGGGAGGGGTGGGGGAAAAGTAAGATATGGGGTAGAAAGTTTTTTCTTTTACTTTAAGTTTTTATAAGTTGTAGATATAGTTTTGCTACCATATGTTACTAATAAAATTGTTTATTCGACAAATAAAATATTGCTCACTTTTAATCAGATTGAAAGCCTCATATGATTCTTACAATGATTTCCTCACAATTCAGAATGAACCATGTTTTGAGGATTTTTGCATCTGTGTAGTGGCGGCATTCAGCACGGCGGACTGTCCAGGTAGCTGCTTTTACTCAATTGTGTGTGCCAAGCA
The DNA here is from genome assembly GCF_032191835.1 of Heteronotia binoei. Taxonomy (NCBI): domain Eukaryota; kingdom Metazoa; phylum Chordata; class Lepidosauria; order Squamata; family Gekkonidae; genus Heteronotia; species Heteronotia binoei. Next base: position 184,890,375 of record NC_083243.1, on the reverse strand, counting down.
GGGAAGCCATGGACTTTGCAACAAACATGTTCGGTGGAAGAATATACTATTTTGAATAGATATTATCACTTCTGAGCCAAGCCTTTGATCTCCTCGCCTCACCGCTATCTGACTTGAGCCGCTTCTGAAGACCTTTGCACAGTTTCATTCCCTTCTACCTTGTGGACGTTTTTGCATTTACCTAATTGGTGACATTGACTGCATTCAGATGGACAATGTAGCCTGACACAGCCACCCCCAACCCTGAATTTAAAAGGTCCATTTACAAGTGCAAATCTGGGCCCTGAGCCACAAGCACACCCACAAGCGTGCCAGCAGATGTCTGAGCATTCCTAATGCCATTGGTAATTCTGAGGAAGTTGCACATAATTTAAAATCAACTATATTTGAGCATGTATGCTGCTTTTAGGCATGCTCAGTTGGCAGCACTAAACATGTTGCCTCATTCTCAGAATTTACTGAATCAAATTACCGTTCCCAAGTGGCTGTGTGAGAACATACAATGTGTCTAAAATCAGCTATATATTATTCTTGCATGATTGACAGTATTGATCATGTTGGTTCATAGTTCTCTTCCAGAAATGAAATATACTTTCCAGGCAGCATTGTGAGAAAGACTTACATTTCACAGGATCCCTTCTGTCCCTCTGATTGGTTGGGCAGCAGTTTTGGAGGGAAAATTTGCCCAGTGGAGACCAGAAGGGTGGGACCTGGAAGGAAATAAAAGGCCAAGCTAGAGAGGGGGAAGTATTCTCTCTGAAAAGACTGGGCTGGAGGAAGGCTGCAGTCATGAGAGCTCCCTCATCCAAAAAGTGGTGAGTCAGTTGGAATTAGATGAAGGAAACATATAGGGCATTTTCCCACAGAGCTTACCTCAGAGCGACGTCCCTCTTCACCACGCAGCGTCCGCGCGGATTTCCCACCAACCGCTCCGCATAACCAGGAAGAGCCGCGGCTTTTGCGTTGCTAACGTAAACTGGTTTTTAGCGGTTTACATCTACGATGCAAAAGGTCCGGCACTTCGTGGTTATGTGGAGCAGTTGGTGGGAAATCCGCACAGACACTGTGCGGTGAAGAGGAACGTCGCTCCGAGGTAAGCTCTGTGGGAAAACGCCCATAGTTAGTTGTGTTAGGACTTTTCATTTTGCTTTGTAACACCTTTATTGTTTCCATGTTCACTATTGCACCAAAAGTTACAACCAACTTGTTTGTTCTTGAGCATTACAATAAACTTATTGTTGTTATATTGCCTGGGTCTGTACATCTCTTCAGTCTCAGATAAAAGGTGCTGACTGAGAAGGAAGACACCTCCCAGACAGACCCTTACCAGAGTGGTGGCGGACAGTAGAAGGACTCTTCCTCCCTGGTCCCCTGAAAGTGTGACACAATCAGTAACTGTCCCACAACCAAACTTTAGTTGCTGAACATTGGCCTCAGTCACAAGTGTTTATTTTATTTTATTGAGTCTTATATCCCATGTCCCTTCTGCAATGTGGGGCTCAGGGTAACACACAACATTTTTGAAAATACAACATCATTTAAACAGTTAAAACAGTTAAAAGCTTTACATTCTCCTGGTACCTAGAAAATATTCTAAAGGGAAAATATTTTATTAAGGCTGGGAATTTTCCCCTCATTCTTTATTCTATTTTATCTGCTGTCAAATCACAGCCAACCTGTGGGTATTCAAGGCAACAGACATGCAGAGGTGGTTAGACATTGCATGCCTCTGTGTAGCAAGCCGGGTATTCTTTGATGGTCTCCCATACAAAAACTGACCAGGGCCAACCCTACATAGCTTCCAAGATCTGATAGATCAGGTTATCCTGGACTATGTAGTCAGAGCATTCCCCACATGCTATTCCTTTATTCCAGGGGTGGCCAACAGTAGCTCTCCAGATGTTTTTTGCCTTCAACTCCCATCAGCCCCAGCCATTTGCCATGTTCTTTGCAGTACATCCCACAGTATATCTCAGGGCTTTTTTGTTAGAAAAAGCCCAGCAGGAACTAATTTGCATCTTAGGCCACACACCCCTGATGTCACCATTGTTTTGCACATGGTTTTGTTTTTTGGGTTTTTTTTAGAAAAAGCCCAGATGAGCTCATTTGCTCATATTAGGCCACACCCCCTGACACCAAGCCAGCCGGAACTGCGTTCCTGTGTGTTCCTGCTTTTAAAAAAAAGCCCTGGTATATCTAATTCTCAATGTGGCTGTATCTGGATACTTAAATTGGGAGACTGGAGTCATGAACAAACACAACAGATCTTTCTATAGACCTGAAAAAATCTCCATGTTTGAAGAAAAATCTGAAATCTTAAAGACTGGATTAACCCCGCAATAATAGAAGCCGCTCCTAGACCTTTAAGAAAGGAATGCTCTCTCACTGGCCATGGTTCTAGAAAACCACAACAGCATTGCCAGCCTTCAAATTTTGGTAGCTGTAAGTTAAAGGCAGGGGGAGGCCCTTTCCAGCACTATTTTTAGCCTCCCAGTCCACTCTCTGTTCCTCTCTCCCCTGCTCTGGAGGGAAAACTCATTAGGGCCAGCAGTTACCACCTTACTTACTTACTACCATGCTTCTGCACAACTCACCCTGGTGCAGCTGTGGCTATGACTTGATGCTACACAACTCACTTGGGCCCAGCGGTTGCCTCTGCACAACTTGGGTGACTTGGCTTTTCCTTGCAGCAGCCACCACACAGTTCACTTTAGTGACTTGCAACTGCATGGCGTTTGCATCTTGACAACACTTTTTCCAGGGAGAAGGAACGATCGGTTGGTGAATGGGAAAGGATCAAGGAAGGGGAATAGATATGTGGGTTGCCAGAATAAGAGAAAGAGGAAATACTGTGGGGAAGGGAGTACAAGGGGAAATGAAGTGTCGCCTGCTTCTCCTTGAATGGGGTACTCACTTTTCAGTTTCATTAAGAGACTTTCTCAAATTCACTCTGGAATAGGAATTTGTGTCATTCGCCACAGCTTTTAATTGCTTCTGTTTATCTTTGTCCCCTGCCGCTGTGTCACCGATTTCCATATGTTAAACTTTCACAGTCCCTGCATCCTTGTCTCTCCTACATATTAACAATGCACCCATGTGCAATGATAAAGGAAAGCGAAAATGAAATTAAACAAAGCAAAAGAGAAATGCTGATGTGATCACATGATTATTTTTATCAGGATTTCATTTTTGCAACAGTAATCTCCACATAACCACAAATATATATATTTGTGTATATATACACACTCTTTTTTTCCCTCCCATCTTCTAGCCTCACTGGAATTAAGACAACTGAAATGTGTGTGTGCTGGGGGGAGGGGGGATTGGAATGTACATTTTGGATTGGCTTGGAAATATGCTTTTTTAGTCAGTGACATAAAGAGGCAAGATAGACATTAAGGTGGAAAGACAGTTCTTAATCAAGCTCCTATGAGTGCTTGCTCCATCACTTTGATGGAGACTGGGGATTTCCCATTTGTACTACCCAGGGAAAGGAAGAAAGGAATTTTCAATCACTGCCAAAGTGCTTAGCTAAGAAGGATGTGTAGGTTTGCTGCTAACTGTGTCAGACCTGGGTGTTTACATGCCACACAAGGGGGGGGGGGCAAGTTGACAGGCATCTTGATGTTGTTTTGACACCTCCCCCATCCTTATTCCCATTTCTCTTCTCTCTGTGTGAATCAAGCTTAAGGTACTTATTCTTGTGCCACTTTCTGTTGCTGCGGCACTAAGATGGTAGAATCTATTACATAGTTTCAATTTAGTTGTAAGCAGGGCTTTTTTTTTTTTAGCAGGAACACACAGGAACACAGTCCCAGAGGGGTGTGTGGCCTAATATGCAAATGAGTTCCTGCTGGGCCTTTTCTACAAAAAGCCCTGTGTGAAACAACGGTGATGTCAGGGGGTGTGGCCTAATAGGCAAATGAGTTCCTGCTGGGCTTTTTTTATACAACAAAAGCCTTAGCTGTAAGATATATGCTGAGCTAAAAGTCAACATCTGAGTTTCACTGATGGTTGCCTTTCCAGCCTGTTCTGTGGGTTGCTGGGTTCAAGGAGGGGGAGAATGGGAGGGCTGGAAGGAATCACCGCACAGACAAACCATTTTGGTAAAGACATGGTCCCAGCTTAATTATTAATACAGGCAAAGGAGCAATTGTGCAACATAGGGATGGGCCTAGGCATCGGGTGACCCACCTGTCGCCCGATGGAACCCTCCCCCCAGCCTTCCTGCTAGGGTTGCCAAGTCCAATTTAAGAAATATCTGGGGACTTTGGGGGTGGAGCCAGGAGACATTAGGGGTGGAGCCAAGATCAGGGCTGTGACAAGCATAATTGAACTCCAAAGGGAGTTCTGGCCATCACGTTTAAAGGGACGGCACACCTTTTCAATGCCTTCCTCACATAGGAAAAAATGAAGGATAGGGGCACCGTCTTTTGGGGCTCATATAATTGGACCCCCTGGTCCAATCGTTTTGAAACTTGGGGGATAATTTGGGGAGAAGCATTAGATGCTGTACTGAAAATTTGGTGCCTCTACCTCAAAAAACAGCTCCCCCAGAGCTCCAGATATCCGTGGATCAATTCTCCATGATTTTCTATGGGAATAAATCTCCATAGGGAAAAACAGAGTTCCCAGCCCCTCCCCCCACTTTCTGACGACCCTGAAGCGGGGAGGGGTGGCCTCCAAACTGGGGGATCCCCTGCCCCCACCTGGGGATTGGCAATCCTACTTCCTGCTGAGGAATCACCCTTGGAGTGACAGGATAGGAGACACATGAGGCCTCTATATAGACCCCTTGCCACCTGGAAATGGAAGCATCCGGCAGCCCCCACCTGAGCATCCAGCTGAGTGGCACCCCACCAAGGCCCCTTATGGGAGCCCCCAGAATACAAGAGGCATGCATGCAGACCTGACCTCCCCCCAAAAGATCCAACCCAGTGCCTGCACCACTAAGTTGTGACAATAAATGAACAAATTAATCACAGTTATTAGGGTTGCCAAGTCCAATTCAAGAAATATCTGGGGACTTTGGGGGCGGAGCCAGGAGACATTGGGGGTGCAGCCAGGAACAAGGGTGTGACAAGCATAACTGAACTCCAAGGGAGTTCTGGCCATCACATTTAAAGGGACAGCACACCTTTTTAAAAGTCTTCCCTTCCATAGGAAATAATGAAAGATAGGGGCACCTTCTTTTGGGGCTCATAGAATTGGACCCCCTGGTCCAATTGTTTTGAAACTTGGGGGATACTTTGGGAAGAGGCACTGGATACTATACTGAAAATTAGGTGCCTCTACCTCAAAAAACAGCCCCCCCAGAGCCCCCAAAACCTCCAGATCAATTCCCCATTATACCCTATGAGAATCAATCTCCACATAGGGAATAATGAAGTGCTCAGCAGACATTCCTCCCCCCCCCCCCATTTCTGGTGACTCTGAAGTGAGGGATTGGCCTCTATTCACGAGTTGCTGCCAACTTCTTCCAAGTAACACAGACACCCCATCCCAAGAGGAAGCCTTTCCAATCAGAGACTGGAGCCTCCGGGGGCGGGGAATCACATGGTGGCTTTGGGGGCGAGGCTTCCCCGCCGGCCAGCTGACTGGGGGTGGGAAGGAGACTGGGAAAACGGAAGAACCCCCGCTGGGACCTGGGGATTGGCAAGCCTAACAGTTTGCATCATAGTATCCAAACAAAGCTAGGGAGGGAAGATGGGCAAGCTGACAAACAGACACAAAGAGGCCAGGGTCCCATATGGACACAGCCAGATACCCTCACAGCCTTCTCCTGCCTCCACATGGCAATGCCTGCTCAACAAGGTAGGTCACAGACATTGGCCCACCGCTGTCCTACCTTGCCAGAGGGGGCAACGTGGACAAGTTAGCATCCTTCTGGCCTTCCCAACTCCTGGATGCAAATGCCAGTGGAGGTCAGTCTAAGCCGTGCTGTTAAATTTCCTTTCAGGTTCTGACCAGAGGACTTCAAAGCAATAGCAACATTTGTTTTATGGGCACTAAAACATTGTGATGAAGTTCTGAAACCATCTTGAGGGACTGGATTCGGAGGAGTGTAATCTAATTTTTATACCTATAGCATTTTCATTATTTTATTTAAAAAAAACAGAAAATATATAGATGGGAGCCTGTTACCAGAACTGGTCCTGTTCTGTTGTTGGGGAAATTAGTTATAGGACTGAAGGAACCAGAAAGGTACAAAAGATCACACATCTTTGTTTACCAAGGTCCAGTCCAGTAAGAAGACTCCAGATTTAAAAGGTTTTTAAGAATTTTACTAGAAAATATGCTTTCATGTGTGACAGATTTTTGTCTTAGCTCAGGAAGGATGACCCCAGAGCACACTAATGTCCGCAGTTGCTCACAACTTTCATGCCAGTAGCTCACAAAGCAGAATTTGTGCTCACAAGACTCTGCCTCTTAGAGGGAACATTGAGATACAATCACAATTTAAGCAATCAAAATTAAAACAAACAAAAAAAATACACACAAGCAAGATACTAGGAAAATAAGGATGGGAAGATAGAGGCATTGGGGGTCAGTTATGGGTAATATTTATCTATCCAGATGTGCAGGAGTCCATGAAGTTGCAGTTGTAGAGAGGAGCATGAATGACCAGCATGACATGCTCAAAGAGGCCTAAAACTAGCGTAATGGAGATGTACCCAGGTACCCTACAAATTGCACACTTGAGGCATGGCTAGGCTCCAAGATTTATAGTATTTTGGAGGGGTGGTCTCTCGTCTGGGAGTATGATGGAATTAGCGACTATTAATAGCCCATCCAAGGTGGACTGAATAGGTTCCCAGATTTAAAAGAAAGATGGGAATGAGTATGGATGAGTGTCAGGAATGGTTGTGATGGGTCTTCATGTTAGTAATAATTTTGATCTTGGTATCCTGAGGGTTGTAACAGGAATGAGGGGTTTGGGCACCAGGTGTGCACATTAGCATAAAGTAGAACACAAAAGGGATTGGGTGGCATGCAGGAAACATGAGAATTGCCAGCCAGCTTTTGAGCATGTAGATACCTACCTGGTGGAACTCATTGTTACTGCCATTCCAATGTGTGTGTGGGGCGGGGAAAGAGACGGGAGATTGTGCTCAAGGATGCCTGCTTTCAACCTTAGAGAGAAACCCTTTGGAGAATCTTGGCTGATTTTAGGCTCAATCACAGTTATACAGAGTGCCTTCACTTGGCCTGTTTTTAGGATCTCTGGTTCAGGTCAGAAAGTGGGGACCCCATTGCTTGTTGGGATTTTTCCATATTAGGCAGTGCCTTTTGGCTACAATTTCACCAAGGTATACCAGGGCCATAATGTGAAACCACCACAAAGCTGCCAAAAATTGGGCGTGACTTGATGGCACTTCCTACGACCACTATCCTTTTAATATTTAAGAGCCAGTTTGGTGTAGTGGTTAAACTAGGTTTGATTCCCCACTTGCAGCTGCTGGAATGGCCTTGGGTCAGGCATTGCTCTTATAGTAGTTGTCCTTGAAAGGGCAGCTGTTGTAAGAGCTCTCTAAGCCCCACCTACCTCACAGGGTGTCTGTTATGGTGAGGGGGGAAGGTAAAGGAGATTGTGACCACTCTGAGACTCAGGGTATATAAATCCAATATAATCTTCTTGTGGTGGTGGCCACAAGCATAGCCACCTTCAAGAGGGGTTTAGATAAAAATATGGAGCAGAGGTCCATCATTGGCTATTAGCCACAGTGTGTGTGTTTGTGTGTGTGTATATATATATATATATATATATATATATATATATATATATATATATATATATATATATATATATATATATATATATATATAAATTTTTGCCACTGTGTGACACAGAGTGGTCCATTGTGTCAGACGTTGGAGCTCAAAGTAAACGGACCATCATTTGTTGCAAAAGTAGTGGCGTTTATTTGATATCTCAAAGTTCTGAATAGGCAGTTATTGGAACTGATAGCAAGTATTGAAACATACATGGGTTTTAAGGCCTTACATCAAAGCATTTCCAAACAATCCTGCATTCTCACACTCTAGTGCTACAAGTAACACTTTCCCTCCTTCTTATCGCTTGCGGCTCCCTTTCTCACGGAGGAGCCCTGCTGGCTCTCCTTGAGGCTCACTATCTTCAAAGAGCTGTTGCTTTGGTTAGTGTTATGCAGAGGAATTCACAGCATGGGTTAGTAACGTTTCTAAGACTGTTTGATATGCAAGGTCTTTTGCTTCATAGTTAGTAACAAGAGTTCAAAAATGGAGTTAGTCATGTCAAGGTACAAGTTACAGAGTACATTCAGCATAATAACACAGTAATGCTCTCCAATGTCTGACACATTGGCCTGATCTAACATGGCTTCTCTTATGTTGTTGTTGTTGTTGTTGTTGTTGTTGTTCTTCTTCTTCTTCTTCTTCTTCTTCTTCTTCTTCTTCTTCTTCTTCTTCTTCTTCTTCTTCCTCTTCTTCCTCCTCTTCTTCTTCTTCTTCTTCTTCTTCTTCTTCTTCTTCTTCTTCTTCTTCTTTCATTTCATGATTTCTGAATTGTATCTGTATGTGTATTGTAGTTTAGCACTATCCTTTTAATATTTAAGAGCCAGTTTGGTGTAGTGGTTAAACTAGGAGCGTTTTCGCACTGACCTTAATCGGGAGCGACGTCCCTCTTCACCGCGCAGCATCTGCGCGGATTTCGCACTAATTGCTCCGCAGAAGCCGGAAGAGCTGCTAAGTCCCGAGGCTTTTGCGTCGCAAATGTAAACCGCCAAAAAGCGGAGCAATTAGTGCGAAATCTGCACAGACGCTGCGCGGTGAAGAGGGACGTCGCTCCCGATTAAGGTCAGTGCGAAAACGCTCACGGTTTGATTCCCCACTTGCAGCTGCTGGAATGGCCTTGGGTCAGCCATAGCTCTTATAGTAGTTGTCCTTGAAAGGGCAGCTGTTGTAAGAGCTCTCTCAGCCCCACCTACCTCACAGGGTGCCTTTCTATTAGGCAACCAGCCTCAGAAAGTCTGACAAGCTGTGGTGCTTTACAGACTATACTGCTAAGAATAAAGAGAGTTCCGTCACACTGACTTATTCCTGTAAAATGTACATATTTTCAGCACTATTTATATGTCAAAATAGGAAACATCTACTCATCCCTCAACTGTATATGGTTCATACAAGGATGATGTGTATTCAACATCCATACCATTCCTTGCCAAAAAAAAAAAAAAAAACAGAAATTGAAAACATTTGAATCACCCTGAGAACACCACTATCAGTATAGAACACATGGCCAAATACAGCACAGAAGCGACTGAAAGATCTGCATGAAGGAGAACTGGAAGAAATAACTCTTTCAATTCGCAAGAGCGAGGAAAATTACTATGATCTGTCTTGTGCCATGTTCACCCTTCTTACAAACGGTCGGTTTTCTTTACAGAAGGAAACAAGCCAAAATGGATCTTTTTACATATGTCTGAGGGGTCTCTTTTAAACCAGGCATGTCAAAGCGACCTTTCTCGGGAACAGCCTCATGTAACTGCACTGGGCTGCAACAGTCAGAAATAAATGTTGTAGTTATGGTACTTTACAAAGGAAGAATTGCATACATTTTCTAACTACTTGTTTGAAGTAGGGATGGGCACAAAGTGAAAAATGAACCATGGTTCAAGCGCAAACCTGGTCTTTTCACGGTTCATTTCAAACCAGTTTATTTGGTTGCATCATTCCTGAACCCCCAAACAAACTGCCCTTTTCCATGGAGGTTCAGGTGGTTCATTTTTGCAGTTTATTCTCCAGATAGACTGGTGCTGATTCAATCAATTCACTGGGGACAGACTTGTAGAGAGCCCAAGAAACTCCCAAAGCAGTTGTCCATAGCTTGATTGGCAGCTCTTGAAGCCAATCACGGAGCTCCCATTCTGCTATATGGGAGCAGATTATATACTAGTATAATACCACACCCTGACTCAGCTGCTTTCACTTTGCAGCGTGAAGAGAGAAGAGTTAGTTGTTGTGGGAGCAGAAGAATTGTTTGCTGTGCGGCTGATTTAGGGGAAGCTTTGAGGGATTCTTTTTCCCCCTATGTAGCGGGACAATTGCCCCCCCAGTCGGAAAGAAGAGGCAGACACAATTGTTGGGTTTTTAACCGGGCCGCTTTATTAGAATTAACAAATATAACTGGCAGGGGGGGGAAAACCAGACCAGACAAGCCCTGGGGTCAACACCTGGACCCCGCCTTGTCCAAAGGGCGAGCCACCCTGCCCCCAGCACAAACCCGCCGAAATCGGGTTGTAACTGAGCGGCCAGGCCTCCAGCCATCACCAACCGGGCTGGCATCAATCCCCATGGAAAGATCCACCCAGGTGAGGCTCCCTGTGATCTGCATCACCGTACTGAGCCGTTTAGCCCATCTACGGTTCCTGCAGACCACCGCACCAACGGTGCTAGGCCATAGGTGCTCCCCTGGGAAACCCTGTGGCCAAACCTCATCCAGCCTGCGACCAACTAATACCTGACAAAACTTAACCTACTAGGCAGTACAAGGTAGGCGAAAAACACCCCCGCATAGGCCAATTGTGCGGGAGTGCAAAAATTCCTACCTGGCCCCAAAAGGCGACCGGCATACGCCTGTACTGCCAATGGGAAGGGTGGGCGGGCAGAGAGCCGAAAACAAACTGCGCAATGAGGCGGGAGCCGGGGCTTATAAAGCCCCACCTCCACGCCTTGCCAAAACACCCGTATGTCGGGTGATGTTGCTGCCCCTCCCTCCTTCCGGGGGAGCAAAGACGGCCCCCAGCCTATAGCCTGCAAGCTGGCTCGGCTGGGAAGGGGCCGGACATTTTTAAAACACCTCTCCTGGTTGTAAAGGTGTTCCTTGCTGTGGTTTCAGGGACCAAACCTGAAGCTAGAAATGAGCTTTTCTGGGGGCACCTGCTTTAGGGGGCTATAACTAAGACATCCCAAATTCAATATTTGCCAAACTTGGAAGATAGGTGAGTTTGGCATCTCTCACTCATGAGGGGGCTGTTCTACCACCTCCTGAACCAAATGAAGCAAACGAACCATAAACCAGTTGGGGACATGGAAAAGTTGTGTAAGTTCACGGTTCGTGCAATCAAACAAACCACGAACAAACATGAACCACCATTTTCCTGGTTCGTGCCCATCCCTCAATTGAAGTGTTCTGGCCTGCTTTCAGCCTCAGCTCCCAAGGCAGCTGTTAGTACAAGTTAATGAAATAGTTCACCAGATCTTTAAAACAACAAAACAGGCATTAAGGCAATGATAAAAGCAGAAAACACAACAGAAATTGTATAGAATCCATTGAAAAACAGAAGATATAATTCTCACCACCTGTCTGCTTAAAAAAAAAAAAAGCCTTCAGAGTTGGCAGTAACCAAATACCTCTGGAGACAGTGCTCAACAGTCAAATTATCACCACCTCAAAGGACTTATCCTTCCTCACACTTGAAGCAGGGATATCTGGAGCAAGGCCTCTGAAATAAATGTTACTGTTCTGCAATGCTTATATGGGACCTCATCCTTCAGATGCCTGCACACTCTGTAAGCCGCCCTGAGCCTGCCTCGGTGGGGAGGGCGGGGTATAAATAAAAATATTATTATTATTATTATTATTATTATTATTATTATTATTATTATTATTATTATTATTATTATTATTATTATTATTATTATTATTATTATTATTATTATTATTATTATTATTATTATTATTATTCCAAGCTGTATAAGCTTTATATGTTTAAACAGGCATCTGAACTCATTCTTGGAAACAAAGTTGATTCCAGTAGAATTTGAAAACTGGGACAGTATGTTCTGGTTATAGCTAATTGAACATATGAAGTTGCCTTATACTGAATCAGACCTTTGGCCCATCAAAGTCAGTATTGTCTTCTCAGACTGGCAGCGGCTCTCCAGGGTCTCAAGCTGAGGTTTTTCACACCTATTTGCCTGGACCCTTTTTTGGAGATGCCAGGGATTGAACCTGGGACCTTCTGCTTCCCAAGCAGATGTTCTACCACTGAGCCACCATCCCTCCCCTGCTCTCCAGGGTCTCAAGCTGAGGTTTTTCACACCTATTTGCCTGGACCCTTTTTTGGAGATGCCAGGGATTGAACCTGGGACCTTCTGCTTTCCAAGCAGATGTTCTACCACTGAGCCACCATCCCTCCCCTGCTCTCCAGGGTCTCAAGCTGAGGTTTTTCACACCTATTTGCCTGGACCCTTTTTTGGAGATGCCAGGGATTGAACCTGGGACCTTTTGCTTCCCAAGCAGATACTCTACCACTGAGCCACCGGCCCTCCCCCTGATTGATTGTAATGTCCCCCTTTTGCTGTGGGTTCCCAGCTTGGAGTATTCACTCAGGCACCCATTCTCAGGTTCATTCAGCAGAGACAAACTGGATCAAAACATCAGCCGTTTATTTACAAGAAGACAACTCTAACAACAACAGCAGCAGCATATTAAATTGGAAACTGAAAGCAAAAATTCCATTCAACAAGAACAAACTAAGGCCCTTTCTGCATTTATGTTTACCACAGCTCTCACCTACACCTCTCTCGTTTCAGAATAGGGTTGCCAATCCCCGGGTGGGAGCAGGGAATCCCCCAGTTTGGAGACCCTCCCCCCACTTCAGGGTCATCAGAAAGCGGGGGTGGGATGTTTGCTGGGCACTCATTATTCCCTATAGAGACCAATTCCCATAGGGAACAATGGATAATTGATCCATGAGTATCTGGAACTCTGAGGGGGTTGTGCTTTAAGGTAGAAGCACCAAATTTGCAGCATAGCATCCAATGCCTCTCCTCAAAAGATCCCCCAAGTTTCACATTTCAAACAATTTTATTAGTAACATATGGTAATATATTCAATTTCTTACATCATTAATAACTACTTTTCCTCTATCCCGTATATTACTTTCTAACCACCCCTCCCCCCCGTTACTTGATTCCCACCGGTGTACTATACTTAAAATGTTAGTATTAAAGGTACCCTTAATTAATAAGAACCAAAATTCATACCCTCCTCCCTCTTATACTTAGTCATTATCAAAAATTGTCCAATGTCCTTTTATTTTCCACTCTTTTTTTACGTATCTTCTGAACTTTTTTCACTCCATCTTAAATACTTCTAAATCATAGTCTCTTAAGGTTCTTGTTAACTTGTCGATTTCACTCCATGTCATAACTTTTACAATCCAATCCCATTTCTCTGATATTCTTTCTTGCTTCCACAACTGCGCATACAGTGTCCTAGCAGCTGGGAGGAAGTACAAGATTAAAGTCCTATCTTCTTTTGGAAATTTTTCCATTTGTAATCCCAACAGAAAAGTCTCTGCAACTTTGTTTGAATCATCTGCCAATACTTTTTTCGCTCTTTTACAAGTCCACCACATATGGTAGAAAGAACCTTCATGTTTTTTAGATTTCCACCATCTGTCTGGCATCTTATTATTCATCTTTGCCATTTTAAAAGTAACTTATAAATTTTCGAAATTAGTTTTTCATTATCTCCAAGCAGAACTTTTTCCATTTCCGTTTGTTCTCATCTTATTCCTTCGGTTTTAAGATCACTTTCCACCAAACTCTTTATTTGTTGCATTTGAAACCAATCATACTTATTCAGCTCCTCAGCAGTTTTCAACTCTATTTTACCGCTTTGTATTTTTAATCGTTGATTATATGACATCCATTTTCCCTCTCCTAACTCAGCTGTTATTTTTATTACTTCTGCAGGCACTATCCAAAGTGGTTTTCTCTCATCGCCATATTTCTTATAGTTCATCCAGATATTTAGCAAGTTATTTCTTATGTAATGGTGAGAGAAAAAACCATCCATCTTTTTCTTCCCATAGTACATATAAGCGTGCCAGCCGAATTTATTTCCATGACCTTCCAATGTTAAAAGTTTTTTATTCAATAACGTCACCCAATCTTTTTATCCATACCAAACATACTGCTTCATGATATAGTCTTAAATCTGGTAATTAAAATCCTCCTCTTTCTTTAGCATCTGTTAAAACTTTCATTTTAATCCTTGGTTTCTTTCCAGCCCATATAAATTCTGAAATCTTCCTTTGCCATTTATTAAATTGTTTGCTATCTTTCACAATCAGGATAGTTTGGAATAAATACATTATTCTCGGCAAAATGTTCATCTTAATTGCAGCTATTCTCCCAAGCAATGACAAATTAAGCATATTCCACTTTATTCCACTTTATCATATCTTCATCCATTTTACGCCATAACTTTTCATAATTATTTTTAAACAAGTCAATGTTCTTCATTGTTATTTCCACACCCAAATATTTTACTTTAGAGGTAACCTCACATCCCGTTAGCCTCTGCAGTTCCTTTTGTTTATTTACTTGCATATTTTTACATAAATTTTTTGATTTTTCTTTATTAACATAAAGTCCCACCAATTCTCCAAAATTTTGTATTTTAGCTAACAACAATGGTGTTACTGTATAGGATTTTCATTTATAAACATTATGTCTGCAAATGCTCTATATTTATAAGTAAATCCTTTAATTCTCATTCCTTCTATTTCTTCATCTTCTTGTATCTGCATCAATAAAATTTCAAGAGTCCTTATAAACAACAATGGCGAAAGCAGACAGCCTTGTCTTGTGCCTTTGCTAATTTTCATTTCATCTGTGAGATCTGCATTTATACATAACCTTGCATGTTGTTCTGTATATATTGCCTTTATCGTTCTTACAAAATTTCCCCCAAACTTTATTTTTTCCATAACTGAAACATAAAGTCACAGTTCAAATTATCAAAAGCTTTCTCTGCATCCACAAAAAATAACGCAACTTCCTTCTCTGGATGTCTTTCATAATATTCTACAATATTTACAACAGTTCTAATATTTGCCTTTGTCTCTTATTTGTCTCTTATTTGCCTTTTGGGGAGAAAACCTGCTTGATCTTCCTTTATAAAATTTATTAAATATTGTTTAAGCCACTCTGCCAGGATTCTTGTGTATATTTTATAATCATTATTTAATAATGAAATTGGTCTATAATTCTTTACATTAGTGACATCTTCCTTTGGAATCAATGAGATTACAGCTTCTTTCCATGTATTGGGTATTTTCCCATTTAATCTTATTCCATTCATCAATTTTTGAAGTTTTAGTACTAATTGTTCTTTAAGCGTTTTAAAATTTTTTGCCGTATATCCATCTGGTCCAGGTGCCTTCCCAATTTTTATTACATTAATCTCTGCTTCAATTTCTATTTTTTCAAGTGGATCATTCAAAATTTTTTCCATTTGATCTTTTGCAAATACGTTTTGATCCTTACTTTCTTTACTTTAACACCCTTCAATAAATTAGCATAATACTTAAAAAATTCTCTTTTTATTCCTTCTTGGTCCACCATCTCTTTCCCATCAACCACATTTAAAGGTACCACACACCTTTAAAATTTCTTCCCTCCATTGGAAAAAATGAAGGATAGGGGCACTTTCTTTCGGGGCTCATAGAATTGGACCCCTGGGTCCAATCCTTTTGAAACTTGGGGAATCTTGTAATATAGTTTGTTTACAAGAAGTGCATATTAGACAAAAGGATTATAAATTTTTATGGAATAAGCAATTGGGAGTAGAATTTTATACATTGGCTGAACAGAAGAAGAGAGGAGTAATTTTTTATATTAAAAAATAATTAGACCCAAAATTGGTTTTAAAGATAAAGATGGAAGATACATAGCAGTGGAAATTTTAATGAATGCTAAAAAGACTTTATTGTTGGGACTTTATGCTCCAAATAGTGCAAAGGACCTTTTCTTTAAAAATATTATGCAACATCTTGATGAAGTGACTTATGAGCAAATTTTGTTGATGGGGGACTTTAATGGAACAATTCAGAACACAATAGATAGATTTGGGAAGAAAAAAATTGATAAAGAAGGGAAATTGCCAAAATCTTTCTTTGAGTTGGTTAAACGAGAATTTGGAGGATATATGGAGGAAGTTTAATCCTGAAGTATGGGACTACACCTTTTTCTCAGCCAGACATAATTCCTTTTCTAGAATTGACATGTTGTGGGGTACTAAAGATTTGGGACTTATAACAAGGAAGATAGAGATTTTACTCAAAATAGGAGCTGACCACAACCAAATAATGTGGATTACAAAATTGTCCAAAAAGGCGAGAAGATGGAGAATAAATGAAGATTTACTACAAAATAAAATCTTGTCCCTTAGGTTAAAGGCTTTCTTTGCATACTATTCATTGTGCTTTATATCCCCATAGGGGATAAAAAGGTTTACGTGCCAGATTTAAAAAGCCACCACAATTTGAATAAACCAGTAGTATATCTGATAAAAGTCAATTTGGATCTAAAATATGGTTCCTCTTTCAACATGAACCTGCCTGATGCTTAAGATTCACTAGTGAGCCCTGTATTATGTTATGTTTTAAATGAAAGTGAAATTGACTTTTTTGGGAAGCAGGGCCTTTCTTGCTATAGTCTCAAAGTTGTGGAATGCCCTCAAATGGAAGATATGTTGCACCACTTTATATATTATCTTTCTGAAAGGATGTAAAAAATAAGGCATGTGACTTTTCCCTTCCATCCATGTTCCTTTGGTGGGTTTTTTCCCTGTTGCTTCTGCTAAATGGATTTTTATTTTATTGATGTGTTAAAGCTGTTGGTTATTCTGGTTTTTTTCATTGTTGTAAACCTATGTCATTTTTTTAAACTGAAAAACAGTATGGAGATGTTTAAAGTAAATGGTATTAAATAGTAATCAAATTCTAATTTGATTTCAGGTATTAGCATTAAATAGTTTGCATCCATTATTAGCCTAAATTTTTATAACCAGAGGAATTCAATATTTGAATATATATTTTATGTCAATATTTGATATTTAAGATTATATTAAGATTTAAGACAAACTATAGAGCGTTAAATCTCAAATACATATACATAAAATACATATTTAAATAATGAATCCTACTGATTATTAAATTTAGGCTAATAATGGAGGCCAAACAAAAAGTTAAAAAGCAAATATCACATATATAAAGTAATATATTGAATATATGATAGATTATATTACACAGAGATTGATTTAGGGATGGAAGTAGGAAAGGCATGGGGAAAATGTTGCTCTGGAAATTCTCATAAGCTCTTGTGTTTGTCCAGTCCAGAACTAACCTTTTGAAATGTGGAAGTACTCTAGAGAGCCAAAATTTTATATTTTGCTGCTTTTGACAGCATTGATTTCACACTGTCAGGTGCCATTTTAGAAAATGCCACAGGAGGTTATAGTGGCTACAAGCATAGCCAGCTTCAAGAGGGGATTGGATAAACATAAGGAGCAGAGGTCCATCAGTGGCTATTAGCCACAGCATATAGATGGAACTCTTTGTCTCAGGCAGTGATGCTGTGTTCTTGGTGCTTGGGGGGACAACTGTGGGAAGGCTTCTAGTATTCTGACCCTACTGATGGACCTCCTGATAGCACCTGTTTGGTTTTTTTTTGCCACTGTGTGACACAGAGTGTTGGACTGGATGGGCCATTGGCCTGATCCAACATGGCTTCTCATGTTCTTAAAACGTCCCATGTCAGAGCTGGTTAATTGTTTCGACTGGAAGATGTATCTATAGAAATTAAGGGTTTTTCCCCCCCCTGTAGGTGATCCATCGCAAATCTTTCAATCTCCAAATATTTATGTCAGAACAATTACTCTATGAAAGTTTGACAGTGGGAAATGAAATGTAAAGCACGATGTCTCAGGGCCTTGCTTTTTCCTGGTACTCCCATTAAGGGGGTAAAAGTATGACATAACCATTTCTGATGACAGCAGTGCAATTTTGTTCTTTTGTTTACAGTACCCTCTGATTTTCTAGTCATCATGCACAATTTCCAGAATCATGGACATGTGGGCATGAGCCATGTTTGATGTATTCAGGGGCTTTAACATTGCATTGTTATTCACATAGTTATGCTGCCCTTCCTTCAAAGATATCAGGCTGCTCTATGTGGTCTCCCTCCCCTTTATTCTCACAGAAAACCTGTCAAATAAATTAATCTGAAAGACAGTGACTGGCCTAAGACCACCTACTGTGGCATCCTCAGGAAACTCTGTAGGGTGTAGGCTTCCCAATCCCCCCGCCGTGGCAGGGGACCCCCGAATTTGCAGCCTCCTCCCTCACTCTCCAAAAATCCGGAAGCGGGGAGAGAACATGCGCGTAGGCATCATGTAGTTGTAGAGCTCCTGATCCATTTGTAAAATGTGTGCCTTTAAGGCTGTGCAGGAAACAGGAAGGGCTTCATTGGAAAGGGTCAGTAATAGTTTCCGCAGAGAATGGCCCCTCCCTTTCTTTTGCTTTCATTTTCACAGCAAGTAGAGTTCTGCAGGAAGAAGATCTAGTAAGTATTTGTGTGTGAGAGAAAGGGAGAGGGCAGGGGATTCCCTGGTTTGGAGGCCCTCCCCCCCTTTAGAAAGCGGGGGGGGGGAGTGAAATGTCTACTGGGCACTCTATTATTCCCTATGGAGAATGATTCCCATAGGGAACAATAGGGAATTGATCCGTGGGTATTGGGGGCTCTGGGGGGCTATTTTTTGAGGTAGAGGCACCAAATTTTGAGTATAGCATCTAGTGCCTCTCCCAAAATACCCCTTAAGTGTCAAAACGATTGGACCAGAGGGTCCAATTCTATGAGCCCCAAAAGATGGTGCCCCTATCCTTAATTATTTCCCGTGGAAGAAAGACATTTAAAAAAGGTGTGCTGTCCCTTTAAATGTGATGGCCAGAACTCCCTTGGAGTTCAATTATGCTTGTCACACCCTTGTTCCTGGCTCCACCCCCAAAGTCTCCTGGCTCCACCCCCAAAGTCCCCAGATTTTTCTTTAATTGGACTTGGCAACCCTAGTAGGGTGTTACATATAGGAAAAAGAGAGGGTGGGGGCAAAAACAGTTTAATTCTGGGACAAAAATAGTGAGACAAATAACATATCCAAATTGGACATTGGTGTATCCTTAACTGTAGAATGCTGAGAATAATCAACTGGGACCCCATCATCTGTCTCCTTGAAATGCAAGCAAATGGTTGACATATGAACTAAACTTATTATTCCTGTTTGATCCTCAAGTGTGTTGGGCATCTTTGTTGTGTTGTATAATAGTTTGCTGCTCCCCCCCCCCACCTACATGGTAATTTCCAATTTTGTTTCTGTCTCTGACTTGATTTTAACTGGCCTTTCCTGACAACTACAACCCACCCCCTCCATGCATAATGGTTGACGAAACTGTTTCACTGTATCTGAAGAAGTGTGCTTCTGCATGGAAACTTATACCTGGAATTAAACTTTGTTGGTCTTAAAGGTGCCACTAGACTCAAACTTTGTTCTGAACAGAGAGTATCGGCAATGTTCCATGAGGAAGAGCTAAACCTCTCTTTAAGAAGAACACCAGTACGCATCTTTCCCAGAGACACCTCCTCAAGACTAGTAAGTTCTGCGTTTATCTTAAGGTAGATTCAGGTGTCCCTTCTCCTTTCCCCCTTTCACATTTTAATCCATTCTACAGTCTGTAAGATGAAGACTGAATAACACGCATTGCACTAAGGTACCTGGAAACCTTACAGCAGGAAAGCAGACCAAACAGTGCACGGGGGGGGGGGGGGGGTGAGTAAAGGCAACAGGTGTGTTGCTTGTGAGCCAGAGTCAGCCGTCCTTCGCTGCTTAATTTAACAGCCCAAAGCAACTGAACAACAAACTCACAAGCTATGCAGGTGGAAGTGGGCCTTTTAGAGCCATTTACAGCACTGTATATTTTTCTTCAATGCTTTGCCATTAACAAAACACCTGCTCACAGTAGCAAAGCTAACATGCTATGAAAAAAAAAACCCAAATCCAGCAGGAGCGATATGCAATCCTTATTAGATCTTCAATGCTTTTGTCTAGTGGGTATTTCAATCCTAATTGTGCATTAAATGACACTTCCAAGAAATGAGCAGCACTGCTTCTAGATGACTCCAAAGTTTCGTTTGCACCATCTCATTCTGCATGAGATAATATATCCCCAAGGCTGCCTCACTGTCCCACTTTAAAAATCCTCCCCTCGTTCACTTAGGGTTGCCAAGTCCAATTGAAGAAATAGCTGGGGGCTTTGGGGGTGGAGCCAGGAGACTTTGGGGGTGGAGCCAGGAGACTTTGGGGGTGGAGCCAAGATCAAGGCTGTGACAAGCGTAATTGAACTCCAAAGGGAGTTCTGGCTATCACATTTAAAAGGACGGCACACCTTTTCAATGCCTTCCTTCCATAGGAAGTAATGCAGGATAGGGGCACCTTCTTTTGGGGCTCATAGAATTGGACCCCCTGGTCCAATCGTTTTGAAACTTGAGGGATATTTTGAGGAGAGGCACTAGATGATGTATTTAAAATTTGGTGCCTCTACCTCAAAAAACAGCCCCCCGCCCAGAGCCCCAGATACCTACGGCTCAATTCTTCATTATTTTCTATGGGAATAAATCTCCATAGGGAATAACAGAGTTCCCAGCAGACATTTCCCTCCCCTCCCCCCGCTTTCTGATGACCCTGAAGCCGGGGGAGGGTCTCCAAACCGGGGGAGGGTCTCCAAACCGGGGGATCCCCTGCCCCCACCTGGGGATTGGCAACCCTACATTCACTTCTTCATGCCCAAACTGCTAAAACAAGTAGTCCAGCTCATGCAGGTAATCAGGGTATTATCAGTCTTAAATATTTACATGATTGTTAAAAGGCAGGCATATTTCAAAGTTTTAATAAGGCCATTCCCCAGCACAGGGGTGGCCAAACTTGCTTAATGTAGGAACCACGAATAAGCAGCAGATATCTGAGAGCTGCAAGACAAGAAGACAGGCAGGTGGAAGGAGGAGGGAGGGAAACATGGAAAGAAAGCAACTTTAGCTTTCCATGCATTCTGTAGGCTGCCAGCTGGTTTGGCTTGAATAAGTGATTTAAAGAGAGAAATGCCTTCTCCAAGTCAGATGACAGGCTGGGGGGTTGGCTTCGAGAACCACACAATATGTGTAAAAGAGCCACATGTTGCTCCTGAGCCACAGTTTGGCCAGCCCCGCCCCAGCACAAAGCAAGGAGCTGCCCTCTATCAATATAACAGATGCTTTTCAAATTATCCCAAGGGAAATGTTTCCCCATATTTTGTCTTCATCCAAGTTTCTTCCCAAATTACCTAGCCTTTTCTCCTAAGGCCGAATTGGTATTTTAGGAATACTTGATTGTTTAAGAATTTTGTGCAGAACATGATGTGCTTGCATATTGCCTCAGCTCGCAGTGTTTTCGGTTGATGCACTGAGCTTTTTCGCCATAGAGTTGTCGTCCAATTCAAGACATATCTGGGGACTTTGGGGGCGGAGTCAGGAGACTTTGGGGCGGACCCAGGAGTCATTGGGGGTGGAGCCAGGAACAAGGGTGTGACAAGCATAATTGAACTCCAAGGGAGTTCTGGCCATCACATTTAAAGGGACAGCACACCTTTTAAAATGCCTTTCTTCCATAGGAAATAATGAAGGATAGGGGCACCATCTTTTGGGGCTCATAGAATTGGACCCCCTGGTCCAGTCGTTTTGAAACTTGGGGGGGGGGGTATTTTGGGGAGAGGCACTAGATGCTATACTAAAAATTTGGTGCATCTACCTCAAAACATAGAGCCCCCAATACCCACGGATCAATTCCCCATTATTCCCTATGGGAATCGTTCTCCATAGGGAATAATAGAGTGCCCAGTAGACATTTCCCTCCCCCCACGCTTTCTAAAGTGGGGAGAGGGCCTCCAAACCAGGGAATCCCCTGCCTCCTCCCTCTCTCACACACACAGATACTTACTGGGTCTTGTTCCTGCAGAACTTTACTTGATCTGAAAACGAAAGCAAAACAAAGGGAGGGGCCGTTCTCCGAAGCCCTTCCTGTTGCCTGCCTCCTGCTCAGCCTTAAAGGCACATATTTTAAATACGGACCTGCAGGAGCTCTAAAACTACATGGTGATTGTGGGGGGCGGGGCTTCCCCCACTGGCCAGCTGGCTGGGGGCGGGGGGAAGCCTGTAAAAATGGGGGATCCCCCGCTGGGACCTGGGGATTGGGAAGCCTATTCCGCCATGTTGTAAATATGCATGTGCTTTCTGAAAAGCTCAGCAGGTGCCACAGGAATATTGGCAGGTGCCATGGTGCTCATGGGCACTACACTGGGGAGCCCTGGTCTAGTTCACCAGATAAAATTCTCCTTCTGCACTCTGCTGTAGATGTCCCCACAGCGATGGAACAAGGTTGTGACAAGCATAATTGAACTCCAAGGGAGTTCTGGCCATCACATTTAAAGGGACTGCACACCTTTTAATGCCTTCCCTCCATCGAAAATAATGAAGGATAGGAGCGCCTTCTTTTGGGGCTCAGAATTGGACTCCCTGGTCCAATCCTTTTGAAACTTGGAAGGTGTTTTGAGGAGAGGCATCGGATGCTATGCTGGAAATTTGGTGCCTCTACCTCAAAAAACAGCCCCCCCACCCCAAGCCCCAGATACCCACAGATCAATTCTTCATTATCCCTTATGGGAATCAGTCTCCATAGTAAATAATGGAGTGCCAACAGGCATTTTCCTTCCCCCAAAAAACTTTCTGATGACCCTGAAGTGGGGGGAGGGCCTCCAAACCAGGGAATCCCCTGCCCCCACCTGGGGATTCGCAACCCTACTTCAGACTTATTGAAATAAATAAATAGCATAAATAATGAGAGCCAGTTTGGTGTAGTGGTGAAGTGTGCGGACTCTTATCTGGGAGAACCGGGTTTGATTCCCCACTCCTCCACTTGCACCTGCTAGCATGGCCTTGGGTCAGCCATAGCTCTGGCAGAGCTTGTCCTTGAAAGGGCAGCTGCTGTGAGAGCCCTCTCCAGCCCCACCCACCTCACAGGGTTGTGGGGGAGGAAGGTAGAGGAGATTGTGAGCCGCTCTGAGACTCTTCAGAGTGGAGGGCGGGATATAAATCCAATATCTTCATCTCCCTCACAGGTTGTCTGTTGTGGGGGAGAAAGGTAAAGGAGATTGTGAGCCGCTCTGAGACTCTTTGGAGTGGAGGGCGGGATATAAATCCAATATCTTCATCTACCTCACAGGGTGTCTGTTGTGCGGGAGGAAGGTAAAGGAGATTGTGAGCTGGTCTGAGACTCTTTGGAGTGGAGGGTGGGATATAAATCCATTATCTTCAGTAATGTCCAAAGGGGCACTAGGGTCATGTCGCCCCCATTGTTGTTCCTCTTCTCCTATTTTGCACCATGGGAGCAAGAGAAAGACACGTAGGCTAAAGGGTGTTTATATATCTACATTCATGAAATGTCAAGTTATTGGTGTGGCCCAAGTTTGGTGGTGGAAAGTACCATCGAGTCACAGCTGACTTCTGGTGACCCCATAGGGTTTTCAAGGCAAGAGCTGTTGAGTGGTGGTTTGCCATTGCCTACATCTGCATCATAACCTTGGTATTCCTTGGTGGTTTTCCATCCAAACACTAACCAGAGCTGATTCTGCTTAGCTTCCCAGATCTGATGAGATTAGGCTAGACTGGGCCATCCAGATCAGGGCTGCCCAAGTTTAAGAACTACCAATCTGCCATTCCGATGGTAATCTTATGCATGCTTATCTGTGAGAAATACCTGCTCTTCTTTTGTACAGTTTGTGTAATGTGTCTGCATATTATACATGAAAAGGTGTCAACCTTAGAGCTTTTTCACTGTGCATTTATTCTTGCACATTAACATGTTGTGATTAAATAATGTGGAAAATATTGAGAGAGGAAGAATAGTTTGCATAGACGTTGCATTCTTGGTATACAAACAACATCTGTGTGTTATTTAAGACAAAGTGAGTCGGATTCTATGTCTGATCTGCTTGCAATTTACAGTGCCACCCTGCAGATTACTGTTGGTCAATTTACGCATGAACGGTGATTCTGTGCCTTCATCTTTTGTTATCGTCGCTCGCACTTTCACAGAAAATTAAGCAACATTTTCTTTTTTTTGCAAATGAACATATGAAGCTGCCTTATACTGAATCAGCCCCTTGGTCCATCAAAGTCAGTATTGTCTACTCAGACTGGAAGTGGCTCTCCAGGGTCTCAAGCTGAGGTTTTTCACACCTATTTGCCTGGACCCTTTTTTGGAGATGCCAGGGATTGAACCTGGGACCTTCTGCTTCCCAAGCAGATGCTCTACCACTGAGCCAGCGTCCCTCCCCTGCTCTCCAGGATCTCAAGCTGAGGTTTTTCACACCTATTTGCCTGGACCCTTTTTTGGAGATGCCAAGGATAGAACCTTGGACCTTCTGCTTCCCAAGCAGATGCTCTACCACTGAGCCACCGTTCTTCCCCAATAATAATAATAACCTGACCCCACTAAGAAACGACATGCAGCGGTGGCTGCTAGAGGTATCTTCTTGGTCCAGCAGCTGTGGCAGCACCACAAATCATCCAGGTCAGAATCAGACCACATGAGTCATCCAGTAGCAATTATTCCACTCAAGATAATCCTGAGGAGTCCCAGGATGGAGCCAGTAAAGTCATGCCCACTCCCCCTCTCCATGCATGGATTGAGTGTGCAGAGGAGAAAAAATCATGTGCTCAGGGTTACCCGTATCACATGGTCAGGTCACAGACCACAAATAAGTGAAAGCACAACTTGTGATTCTGCAAACAGCAAGGGGTCTACTGTATGTGATTCCCAGGGCAATCCTAAACAAAATTATACCGGTAAATTACAGCCTTTTAGATCCATGGATGTCAATGGACTTGTAGGAGCAGAACTTTGTTAAGGATCCAATCATCGGATAATAATAATAATAATAATAATAATAATAATAATAATAATAATAATAATAATAATAATAATAATAATAATAACAACAACAACAACAACAACAACAACAACAACAACAACAACAACTTTTTATTTCTATCCCGCCCTCCCCGCCGGGGCAGGCTCAGGGCGGCTCACAACATAAAATACATTAGAAGCTTTTTCTGTGGTTAGGATATAATTCCAATCACTGTTCCCTCTAAGCCACAGAGTGTTGTGAGCAAAAAGTCTACTTTGTGAGCCAAAAGAGCGACTAGAAGTAAAGTTGTGAGTGAATCATTTGACTTTAAACTATGTTTTAAGAATGAATTAAACATTAAAAGTGAAAACAGAATCAAGTCAAATTTCATTACAGAACACTAAGCAAAGCAAAAAAAAAACCCAAATGAACTATTTCTATTGGGGATATGGCAAGCAGGGGCGTAGCTAGGGCTTTGGGGGCCTGGGGCCCAAGATTTATGTGGGCCCCCCTATGTGGGGGGGGAGAGCACGAGCACTTCACACGTTCCAAGCATGACAACCTGTCCGTTCCTTACATGTGCGATCTACAAAGCCTTACATAACAGTTTTAAAAAACGAACTCGCAAAGAACAAGAAAAAAAAACACTTTGC
Source organism: Heteronotia binoei (assembly GCF_032191835.1). Taxonomy (NCBI): domain Eukaryota; kingdom Metazoa; phylum Chordata; class Lepidosauria; order Squamata; family Gekkonidae; genus Heteronotia; species Heteronotia binoei. The sequence goes on along the minus strand of NC_083243.1, from coordinate 184,864,895 downwards.
AAAGAAAACCGCTCCGAAGCGCCGCTCTGCAAAGGGGATGCCCGAAAAGGCAGCACGACCTGAAGCCAGCCTTCTTCGCAAGCAAGCCCTCCGCCGTACCAGGGCAGCGTGCGCAGGATCCCAGCCTCCCTTGGCTGCCGCCTTCCCGGCTTCATTCCCCCAGAGGCGCGCCCGAGAGAGCCCATCCGTCCCTGGGACCTACCGGATCACCAAGCGCTGCAGCAGGAGGAAGTCACCGGTGGCGCCTGCCAGGGTCTCCCTCGGGCTGCAGGGAGCCAGCCATGCGCCTTCACCAGCTCCAGACGGCCTCCGCTCCCCCTACAACTTGCCAAGGGCTTGCATTCGCTTCCAGCCCATTGTTCGGGACCCCCCTTGGCAATGTGGGGGCCCCCCAGACCCCCCAGACCTGGGGCGACCCGCCCCCCCTCCCTACACCACTGATGGCAAGATCTAAATTTTGGTTTTAATTATCGTTGTTTGGTTGCCTAATGAGTTAGTTTATTCCTGTTAAGGTTGTAGAAGAGATGTTAACTGCCTATTAACCTCACCTATCCTACCTATCTGCCTCTACCTTTGTGCCTGTTGTGGCCGCTGCCCTTGTTTTATGCATTAGTCTATTTCTAGAATAAATATGTCATTTAAAAAAACCTTTTGTTATTTTCATAGGACCACTCCATTCTTTCCTCTTCCTAATAGATAAAAAACCCACTTCCTTTTAAATAACAATACATTGCCTCTGTGACTTATTTACCCAAAAATTTCAACAAGAACACCAGGCCAAACAAACAAAAAAAACCCCCTCAAACCCATTTCAACAAGAGCACCAGGTCGGGCAAAAAAACCCTCAAACCCATTTCAACAAGAATACCGGGTCAATCAAAAAAACAAAACAAAACCCCCTTTCAACAAGAACACCAGGTCAAGCAAAACACACACACGCACACACGTGGGGACTCTCAGGTAGGGTTGCCAAGTCCAATTCAAGAAATATCTGGGGACTTTGGGGTGGAGCCAGGAGACTTTGGGGGTGGAGCCAGGAGACATTGGGGGTGCAGCCAGGAGCAAGGGTGTGACAAGCATAATTGAACCCCCAAGGGAGTTCTGGCCATCACATTTGAAGGGACCGCATACCTTTTAAAATGCCTTCCTTCCATAGAAAATAATGAAGGATAGGGGCACCTTATTTTGGGGCTCATAGAATTGGACCCCCTGGTCAAATCCTTTTGAAACTTGGGACGTATTTTGGGGAGAGGCACTAGATGCTATACTGAAAATTTGGTGCCTCTACCTCAAAAACAGCCCCCCACAGAGCCCCCGATAACCTGCAGATCAATTCCCCATCATTCCCTATGGGAATCGTTCCTGGAGGTGCATAATGGCTGTGGGGGCGGGGCTTCCCCCGCCGGCCAGCTGGCTGGGGGAGGGGAAGCCTGTAAAACTGGGGTATCCCCTGCTGGGACCTGGGGATTGGGAAGCCTACTCTCAGGGCAGAAGTGCTGAGTTCCCACTTGAGACTTCAGAAGAGGGCACAGTAAGCTGGACTTGAGAAAAGGATTGTTTATCCTTACTAGAGTTAATGGCCATTTCTGGTTTTTTTATTAGGAGAACAGCTGCCAGAGGAAAGATTAGCATCTCTCTACCCAGTGCAATGATAACGTTGCCAGCTCAAGGTTTGCAAATTTCTGGAGATGCGGGGAGTGGAGCCGGGGGAGGGGCTTCAGTAGGGTACGATGCCATAGAGACCACCCTACAAAGCATCCATTTTCTCCAGGGGATCTGATGTGGTATATTTTATTTTATTTATTTTGATTTGATTTGATTTATAGCCTGCCCTCCCCACCGAAGCAGGCTCAGGGTGGCTCACAGTATAAAATCACAGCAACAATTAAAACAATACACATTATAAAATTACAGATCCTACAATTTAAAACAAGCAACATTTGTTTGGCGCTAATCTCATTAGATTCGCGTTTAAGGTGTCCAATTAGAACCTGAGAAACCCTGGCTTCAAATCCCCACTCAGCCATGGAAGCTAGCTGGGTGACTTTAGGTCAGATACATACTCTCAGCCTAACCTACCCCACAGGGCTGTTGTTGTGAGGATCAAATGGAGGAGGGGTTATTCCTACACCATTCCTGTTCCCTTCCTTGGTTTCCCTCTAACAACCCTGTGAGCTTAGGTTAGGCTGAGAGAGATGGACTGCAGGGGGTTTCCACAGCAGGACAGAGATCGCCAGATATCACACTCTAATCACAACAGACTAGCTGCGTCCAAAAATGAAACTCTAGATTTACCAATTTAGTTTACCAGTCCAAACTGTTATCTTTAAAAGTAGGTAGAAATTCTTCCCACCCCATAGAAGTCCAGCTTGAACTGTATTACAACAACTTGATATGGCTAATATACTTCTACACAAAAGGGGCTCTAGACCGGGGTGTCAAACTCATTTGTTAGGAGGGCCGGATCTGACACAAATGGGACTTTGTGGGGCCAGGCCATGTGTGTCATAAAATATAATGCCAGGTAGTGGAGATATAAACTTTACAATGGACACAGGCAAACCCAATTAAAGACATTTTTTTAAAACTTAAAATACAAACATGCTTAAAACTCTTCCATTGGTTTAAGTTGGAAAGGTGGGGGACTAGTGGAATTTGGCAATGCAATGTTTAAACATCAAGAAAAAGCACAAGGCTCTGACTCTGTGGAAACGATGAAATGGCATTATAAACCTCTCCCCACCAGTCTACTCAGATTGGCAAAGCCTTTCCAGTATAATAATCCCCCTTTGGCTGTGGGTTCCCACATAAGAGTACTCACTAGGTTAGGTCCATTCCGGAGAGATAAACTGATTGAAAGCATCGACCCTTGTTTGCAAGGACACAACTCTAGGAAGCATAAGTTTCAGCTAGCTGTAGGAAAGCTGAAAATGTAACCATCTCCATTCCATTTGAAACCATTGCAGAGTACAGACAAAGCTGCAAGGAAAATGTGGAATGGATCTTAAAATCCACCCCACGTTTTCCTTGCAACAGCCAGCAAAGAAAGGCAGGAAGAGCCTGGGACTCAGCCTACAAGCTTCAAAGGGTGCTTCAAAGAGCCTTTGAAGCTCCCAGGCTAAAACTGAAAGAGTCTCAGCTTGGGAGCTTCAAAGAGCCTGGGAGCCTCAAAGGGTAAGGACAGGAGGAGGAGGGGAGAGAAAAGAGCCTTGCGGACCTGATCAAAGTCTTGGGTCGGCCGGATTCGGCCCGCGGTCCAAGAGTTTGACACCCCTGCTCTAGACTAAGCAAACTAAGCCACAAGAAGTTTTGCCACACAGAAGTTAAGCACACTGAGGCTGAATTAAGGGGGAGGGGAGAAGAAAGGAGGAACAAAGCAAAGAGGGAAGCTTTTCAGGGGATTTTTTCTTTTACTGTTTTATCATGTGTTACTTCCTACTTCTCCGACTCCATGGAGGGAGGGGAGGTAATGCAGACAACTGCCTGAGGGGATGGACTGCCTGTGGTAAGAAATCTGCCTGCTCGCCCACCAGCTGAGGTGTAGTTCACATGCACATGTCTATAAAGGATCAACTGTACCTACTATAGATCCCGGGGCCGAGGGAGGCAAGATTGACAACCACCAGGAAAAGATCCTTAAGCACATGTCTATTAAAATCACCCAAGGGATGCTGTTAGGCATGGAAGCAACAATTCATTCTATCTCTGACTTTGCTGCCGCTGCATCAGACCCTGCCTTGCTCATAAGAACATAAGAGAAGCCATGTTGGATCAGGCCAACGGCCCATCAAGTCCAACACTCTGTGTCACACAGTGGCAAAAATTTTTATATACACACATACACTGTGGCTAATAGCCACTGATGGACCTGTGCTCCATATTTTTATCTAAACCCCTCTTGAAGGTGGCTATACTTGTGGCCGCCACCACCTCCTGTGGCAGTGAATTCCACATGTTAATCACCCTTTGGGTGAAGAAGGACTTTCTTTTATCCGTTTTAACCTGTCTGCTCAGCAATTTCATCGAATGCCCACGAGTTCTTGTATTGTGAGAAAGGGAGAAAAGTACTTCTTTCTCTACTTTCTCCATCCCATGCATTATCTTGTAAACCTCTATCATGTCACCCCGCAGTCGACGTTTCTCCAAGCTAAAGAGTCCCAAGCGTTTCAACCTTTCTTCATAGGGAAAGTGCTCCAGCCCTTTAATCATTCTAGTTGCCCTTCTCTGGACTTTCTCCAATGCTATAATATCCTTTTTGAGGTGGGGCGACCAGAACTGCACACAGTACTCCAAATGAGACCGCACCATCGATTTATACAGGGGCATTATGATACTGGCTGATTTGTTTTCAATTACCTTCCTAATAATTCCCAGCATGGCGTTGGCCTTTTTTATTGCAAACGCACACTGTCTTGACATTTTCAGTGAGTTATCTACCACGACCCCAAGATCTCTCTCTTGGTCAGTCTCTGCCAGTTCACAACCCATCAACTTGTATTTGTAGCTGGGATTCTTGGCCCCAATGTGCATTACTTTGCACTTGGCCACATTAATAATAATAATAATAATAATAATAATAATAATAATAATAATAATAATAATAATAATAATAATAATAATAATAATAATAATAATAATAATAATATTTTATTTTTATATCCCGCCCTCCCCGCCAGGCGGGCTCAGGGCGGCTAACAGACATGGGAGTCCCATGATTCACATAAAACAGCATAACAGACATTGGAGTCCCATGATTCACATAAAACAACATAACAGTTTAAATATCAGTTACAAATAAGTTATTTAAAATAGATAAAACATATAAAATAGGTGCTAAAATGTTGTAATCCTGATGTACATAAGATGGCTAAGTGTCTGCTCGTTAGTTAATCACATCTGCCACGTTGACGCCCACTCACCCAGCCTCAACAGATCCCTTTAGAGTTCCTCACAATCCTCTCTGGTTCTCACCACCCTGAACAATTTAGTGTCATCCGCAAACTTGGCCACTTCACTGCTCACTCCCAACTCTAAATCATTTATGAACAAGTTAAAGAGCATGGGACCCAGTACCGAGCCCTGCGGCACCCCACTGCTTACCGTCCTCCACTGCGAAGACTGCCCATTTATACTGACTCTCTGCTTCCTATTACTAAGCCAGTTTTTGATCCACAAGAGGACCTGTCCTTTTACTCCATGACTCTCAAGTTTTCTAAGGAGCCTTTGATGAGGAACTTTATCAAAAGCTTTCTGGAAGTCAAGGTAAACAACATCTATCAGGTCTCCTTTGTCCACATGTTTGTTCACCCCCTCAAAGAAATGTAACAGGTTAGTGAGGCAAGATCTTCCCTTGCAGAACCCATGCTGAGTCTTCCTCAATAACCCGTGTTATTGTAACCCGTGCTCATGTGACTCTGTACTGGCTCCTGATCTATGCTTATGAGAGACCTTGGCTTTGTGATCCCTGCTGTCAAGGAACCTTTGGACTTCCTGACTATGCAGTTTGGACTTCCTGACTATACACTTTGGACTTCCTGACTATGCAGTCACTTAGTAACGCATTTCTCTGCTCTTGACTCTGAAACTGGACTGTCAGCTCTGCTTCCTGTACTTGGACTCTTGCTACCCACAAAAATGTGCACAGCTCTGCCTACCCTGTGACACCCCCCCCCCATCTTACTTTTTCTTTATTCCCAGTATCCCTGCATGCTAATACCCTATAAAACACTGCTGGGGAGGGGTATGTTCATGCTTTTGCTCTGTGTAGAAGAATGTTTTAACATCGTTCCATACCTTTCTTAGCAGGTTTCACCTCTGCACCCACATTCATAGACATAAACTACGCGGGGGCTTGGGGGCTGGAGCCCCCCTCCCAGCCCGGATTTTCCTAGCGGTGGTTAAGCCCCTTCAGGCAACCAACATAGGACTTGGGGCTCCAAAGGCATGAATGGGGTGATAAAGATTAAGTGTGATTTTCCCTCTGAGCTGCTAAGTGTGTAACTTCAGTTTCTTAGAAATGCTAATTGAGCTAAAACAGACGCAAATGAATTAGAAGGAAGGTGTCAATTACATTGGCAGACCTGAGTCAAGGCTGTGAGGAGATCCGGTAACTTTCTTTCCTGGCATAGGTCTCACAGCACACATGAAATACAGAGCTCTCTGAGATCTAGAAAAGCAACTATGACCGTTTTCGCACACAGCTAACCTCGCAGTCACAATCCTGTTCCCTCCGCAGTGTCCGGTTGGATTTCGCACCATCTGCGCCGTAGTTACAGGAAGTGCCACGGCTTTTGCGGAGCAAACGTAAACCACTAAAACCCAGTTTACGTTTGCTACGCAGAAGCTGCAGCACTTCCTGTAACTCCAGCACAGATGGTGGGAAATCCAACCGGACGCTGCGGAGGGAAGAGGATTGTGACTGCGAGGTAAGCTGTGTGCGAAAACGGTATATTTTTTTTTCATCCAGCCAGCCGATCTAGAGTGTTGAAGGACTCTTGATATTGTAAGGTAATTGAGATCTGCAAAAGTTTTCACTTGTATCTTTGGATTCTCTGGATTAATTACTAAAGTATTGATATCCAGCACATATCAATCCTTATAAGTTTCGTGTCTGTTGGAAAATAAAGCCTGGCTGGCTACACCCGCTTTTAATGTACCAACAGACAGACTGCAGGCTCTCTTTGGTGGATTCAACATACTTGCTTGGTTCCAATTTACATTTGGGGGGAAAGTGAGATTGAGCGTGGGTGGACTTGAGGATCAGAGGCCTTTAAGAACAAAATTTGAGGCCAGTGGCACCTTTAAGAACCAACCAAGTTTTATTTTGGGCATCAGCTTTTGTGTGCATGTACACTGTTTCATTTAGATTGCACACACACTTATTTTATCTGACATGAGTCTTTTTTTTTTTTTTTTGCTGTTCATCATTGATTTTATTTATTATTTTGCTGCTGTTGGTTTTTATGATGTGAGCCATCCTGAGCCCATTTTGTGGGTAGGGCAGGATATGTTTGATTTCTGAGTATAAGTGAAAACTGAATGATTTAGGTATCAGCAGCAGCTGTAAACTGTAGCATATACTGAACCCAACATATAGTTGGTGACAGCAAGTTTGGTGCAGTGGTTAAGTGCGCGGACTCTTATCTGGGAGAACCGGGTTTGATTCCCCACTCCTCCACTTGCACCTGCTGGAATGGCCTTGGGTTAGCCATAGCTCTGGCAAAGGTTGTCCTTGAAAGGGCAGCTGCTGTAAGAACTCTCTTAGCCCAACCTACCTCACAGGGTGTCTGTTGGGGGGGGCGGTAGAAGGTAAAGGAGATTGTGAGCCATTCTGATTCAGAGTATAGGGTGGGATATAAATCCAATAATAATATTCTCCTCCTCCTTCCTCCTCCTCATCTCAATTTATACCCGGTCCTACTCCCTAGCAAAAAAAAAACAACCAGCCATGCCTCAAGTCAGGGAAATATTTGTGTGTGTAACCCCAGAAACTCTAGTGTCTGAAAAAATATCAAAAAGTAAGAAGGCACTGTGAAGGGGGCTATAGGCACCACTTTGTTGGTGTTAAAGGTGGCACTGGGCTCCAAATCAGTTCTCACATTTGTTGACTGCTTTATTATCTGTAAGAGTCCCATGGCGCAGAGTGGTAAAGCTGCAGTACTGCAGTCTGAGCTCCCTGCTCACAACCTGAGTTCGATCCCGGCGGAAGCTGGGTTCAGGTAGCCGGCTCCAGGTGGACTCAGCCTTCCATCCTTCTGAGGTCAGTAAAATGAGTACCCAGCTTGCTGGGGGGAAAGTGTAGATGATTGGGGAAGGCAATGGCAAACCACCCTGTAAAAATGTTATGAAAGCAACGTCACCCCAGAGTTGGAAACGACTGGTGCTTGCACAGGGGACTACCTTTACCTATCTTTACCTTATTATCTGTATACCAGTTTACTGTGATTTACACATCTTACCCAATGTGTTATTCCAATCTTAGCTGGATTTATTGTTCAGTTACTTACCCCTCCTTTCTTACCTATATGTAATACTTGAGGAAATCTGTTTCAATGAATCTCAAGGAGTGGACATGCTAATCTTTTCAGTTGTACTCATAATGGAATGTTGTTGGACTTGTATGTAAATACTGAAACCTCAAACCTCTTTCCCATATTTAACTCTTGTGTTTACATGCTAATTTTATGCAATTCACAGATCTTTCTTACATCCAGTCTCAGCTGTAATCAGCTATAATCACCCAGTATTTTATGCATCTTGGCATTCTGACAACCGCCCAACCCCTGTAAGTAAGGGTTGAGGAAACTGTTTTCAATGTATCTGACGAAGTGTGCTAGCACAGGATAGCTTATACCCAGAATAAAACTTATTAAGTCTTAAAGGTGTTACTGGACTCAAACTTTTTTCAATTAGTTAGTGATTGGAGAAGAAATTGGGGGGAAGAATAACACCGTATTGCTATGTTGCATATATATTGCTATAGTATTTGGGGGTTCTTTTGGCAGATAGATATTTTGATTGTTTACATTCATTTAAGTGGATGCTGAACCGGATCCTTTTGAAAATTAATGGCCCCAGCAAGCCTATTTTTTTTCTCTCAAAATGACTACACTCTTAAAGACTTGGCCAAGTAGGTGTGTATTGACAATTGTTCACCACCTAGGCATAGTGTTGCCAATCCCCAGTTGGGGGCGGGGGATCCCACAGTTTGGAGGCCCTCCCCCTGCTTCGGGGTCATCAGAAAACAGTGAGGGGAAGGGAAATGTTCCCCTAAAGCTTTTCTGTATTGCCTTTTACTGTCAAATTTGTGACCGTTAGTTTGTCCTATGCCCATGAGATGTATATTTGCAGATCTTAAAGTGACTATTCTAAAAGTGCATTTCAAAAACAGGATACAGCAAGAGACCTCTGAGATACCACTATAACCACTAGCCAATTCCCACCTTTTTCTGGGTTTGGCCCGGTCCATGGGCATTTTTGGGGGGAGGTGCTCCCTAAATTTATGGGGAGGGAGCTTCTCCATAAATTCATAGGTAGTGATAATGGAGGCCCCTCCCTGTGATGTCACTGGCTTCTCCCTATGATGTCACTTGATCAAATGTCTCTGCCTGGGCCCCCGCCCCCCACCCCCCAGAAATTGAAAAGTCTACACCCCTGTCCACATTCATATTTTGGCATGGTCCTTGCTTCATTAACACACCAAATAATGCAGGTTATGGCATCCATCAGTCTCCAGTTCATGTAATAATAGCTACAATTATTGTTTTGGGATAGGGTGGGCTACAAATCAAATAAAACAAACAAACAAGAACAACATCCCCCCAATGTCTCTTCCCCACGTGTTCCCCAGAGGGTACTTGGATCAGGAATGCAGAATCTACTGTAGATCCCCGGGCCGATTGAAAACCACCAGGGAAACAGCCTTCTCAATCGCTGCCCCCTATTGATGGAACCAATTGCCGGAGGAAGTTAGAGCCTTGCGGAACCTTGCCCAGTTCCGCAAGGCCTGCAAGACAACATTATTTTGGCTTGCCTTTAACTGAATTGCATAAAAGGATACCTAAGAGCACTGAATGCCACCGCAAACTAAATGACATTAGCAACAAAGCTGTCTTAATTGTTTTATTTGTTTATACTGTTGATCTGACAAATTGTTTAAATGTTTAATTGACTGAATTGTATTATTACTACGATCTATTGTTTTACTGTTGTGAGCCGCCCTGTTAGCTTGCTTCGGCTGGGAGGGTGGGGTATAAATCTAATAAATCAAATCAAATCAATGTGAGCAAGTCTTATGCCACCAAGTAACTAGACTATTTCCATTTCAGCTGGCAAAGAGCATTGCATGACTACTGAATTCCAGTCATAAAACTCCTGCTTTATTAAAAAGAGAAAAACATACATGAGTAACATGGGTTGTAATGGCAAGTAGTCTCCACGACAATCAGATTTAATTGTTCATTCTGACATGTTCCGGCACTCTATTAAATACCGATTACTAAGTATTGAATAAATATATACAAAGTGAGCTGGTCCATTGCTCTGCACACATCAGTGGAAATAATGAATTACATCATTTCATGAAAATGCATCAAAAGGCTGGGAAAGGTCAAGAGCTTCTTAGAATTTCATGTTATCCACTTGGGGTCTAATTTTCTACATCACAATGTGTTCCAGACATATCTTCCATCTTGCATAAGAGGTCATTTTCTTCTTTTTTATAAAAAAAAAAAATTGCACACAATATCTAAAAGCAAATGCTAACAGAATCGGATGCATGGCTTTACGTTGTATGCTGAAAATCTGGATATTAATTTCTAATACAAGGCTTTCCAATGGGAAGAAGGATCTCTACTACATGACTTTAATTTTGGGGTGAAATAGTTCTATAAAATAAGACAGCTGTGGCTTCTGGTGCACCATTTTAGATTTCTGGAACAATGAATCAGAGAATCATAAAGTTGGAAGGGACCTCCAGCGTCATCTAGTCCAACCCCCTACACAATACAGGGAATTAACAAATACCTCCCCCTCCTACACACATTCATCCCCAGTGACCCCTGCTTTATGCCCAGAAGATAGCAACCCCCCCGTGGGATCCCTTGCCAAATTGGCCTGGTGAAAAATTGCTGACTGACCCCAAAATGTCAATCAGCATTTCCCCGGGTGTCTAAGAAAGGGTCACAAGAATTAAGCATTGACTGTTCACCCGGAAATTCTTTTGATTTAATTTCAACCTGTCAGTTCTGGTCTGACCTTCTGGGGAAACAGAAAACAATTCTGCACCATCTTCTGTATGACAGCCTTTAATGTACTTGAAGAGGGTGATCATATCACCCCTCAGTTGTCTCTTCTTATTTTATTATTTATTTATTTAATTTGTAAAACACAGCTTCTCCCAGGACCTTCGGGTGGTATATGGTGGGATTGTAACATTCAACTTTCACAACAATCCTTTGTGTTTTGGTCATACTGTGAGAAAGTCCATTGTTCTCCGATATACCCAAGGAAGGTATTTAAAGAGCATTTGTTATTAGTTATAAAACTCAAAATTATGAGTACACCTGAGGAATAATCAAATTTGGTCTGAAATAATGGCTCTCACTACAGAGTAGAATTGTTTCCAAAATTCATACAAGCAAGCAAACAAGCCTCATTCCTACCCCAAATGAGTGCAGGTCATGCCACCTTTAGAAGAAGGGGAAGTAAGGCAATAGTACACTTGGCTGTTGGAAGGGGTCAAGTATTCCTGCTATCTAAGTTGGCCCCTCTTCTCACAGGCAGGCCCTCTTGTCACCTCCCTATCCTCTCACCCTAACCATTGGTCAGTATGAGATTATCTAGTCACTTTGGATAGGGGCCTTGCAATTAGATATAGTATTAAAAAGAAAGAAAGAACTGAAAATTTTCAAAATGTAATGTCACAAGCTGGAGAAGCTGAAAAGAATCTTAAAAAACAACCAACAAAATATGAATGTCAAAAAGAAGGTGAAAGAAATGCAATAAATTGAATTCTTATGGAAGAAGTGGAGATCAAACTAAGGTACGCTAGACAAAATTTCTTTGAACATGCCAATAAGCCTGGAAGGTGGCTGGCTTACAGGATGAGAAAAGAAAAGGCTAAAAGAATAATTACGATATTGAGAGATGAGAGTAACAAAGAGAAAACTCAAAAGCAAGAAATATGTCAAATCGTGGAACAATTTTATAAAAAAATATATGAAGATAAGCAAGTTCATAAAACAGACTTAGAAGAATATTTTAAGCAAAATAACCGTAGCAAATTTACAGAAGAACAGCAAAAAATTTTGAATGAGCCAATAACGATAAGGGAACTTGGAGAAGCAATGACATCTCAAAAGAATGGTAAAACTTCAGGTCCAGACGGACTACCTGCAGAATTTTACAAAGCTTATGAAGAGTCTTAACTTTTACCATTTAAACGTCTTATTGAAAAGATTCAAGAGGAGGGCCAAATTCCAGTTTCATGACAAGAAGCTACAATACCTTTGATTCCGAAAGAAGATAATGATTTGAAAGATATTAAAAATTATTGTCCAATTTCCCTTTTAAATGTGGATTATAAAACTGCAATATTGCTGCACGACGTTTGAAGAAAGTTCTACAATCTATAATACACCATGATCAAGCAGGATTTCTTCCTAAAAGATATTTGAAAGACAATGTTGGAACAGTTTGTAATATTTTGGAATATTATGAGAACCATCCAGAGAAGCAACTGGCTTTAATTTGTTTAGATGCTTAGAAGGCTTTTGACAATGTACGCTGGCATTTTATGTTACAGCAACTGAAAGGCATGGAATGTAGTGAAAACTTTTTGAGAGCGGTAGAAGCAATATACTCCTCACAAAAGGCTAGGGTGACAGTGAATGGTGAACTAACAGATGTAATTAACATTCAAAAAGGTACAAGACAAGGCTGTCCATTGTCCCCTCTACTTTTTATTTTATCTTTAGAAGTATTGAACAATCAAATAAGGGAAGTATAAAGGGAGTTGCGATAAAAGATGAACAATATAAACTCAGAGCCTTTGCTGACGACCTAGTTTTTATACTAGAACAATCAATGGACTCAATAGATTGTTTTATAAACAAGATTAAACAATTTGGATATTGGGCAGGCTTAAAGATTAATTATCACGAAACAATTTTTTTGACAAATATGACGATGGAACAAATTAAATCCTTCCAGCAAAAATCAGGATTTTTGTATGCGAAAAGAATTAACTATCTAGGTGTTGTTATTTCAAACAGGTGTAGCAACTGAAAAGCAGATAATTATGACAAAGAAATCAAAAAAGATTTTGGAAAAATGGCATGATCTGAATTTATCTTTAATGGAAAGAATAGCCTTAATAAAGATGAATATTTTACCAAGGTTATTATTTCTGTTTCAAACTATTCCAATATTTTTAAATAGTGGATTTTTTCAAGAACTAAATAAGGTGATTGCTAAATATGTGTGGCAAGGCAAAAAACCTAGAATCAAACTAAAGACATTGCAGTTGGCCCAATGCCTCTGATGTTCAGCATAATCTGCTGATTATGATATCTTCAGTCACAGTTAAGAGTTAGAGGAGCCAGTTAAGAGGAGCCAGGTAATTCCCTACTGTACCTCTCCCACTTCATCTCAGCAAGCTGCATCAATAGTGCGTTCAGGTGCCAAAGAGGTATGCATATTTAGGTGATCCACCCTCCAAAAATAATCTCTCTGCCAGGCTACTGACAAATTACCACCAGATGCTGCAGGTATGCTGCAGCAGCTCTGTGTTAAGCTCCTTTAACCTGTTCTATTCTTCACTACAGGTCAAAGACATTTACTAGGAGCCATCCACTCTGTGTGGGCTTTCTGATCATACCTTCTTCTCTTTCCCAAAGCATAGTCTCAGACTGAATCCACAGTTTCAAATAAAGACCGTTTTCCCACACAGCTTACCTCGGAGTGAAGTCCCTCTTCACCGCACAGCGCCTGCTCAGATTTCCCACCATCTGCTCCGCAGAAGCAGGAAGTGCCGGGGCTTCTGCGTCGCTAATGTAAATTGCTAAAACCCAGTTTACATTAGTGATGCAAAAGCCGTGGCTCTTCCTGCTTCTGCAGAGCAGATGGTGGGAAATCCGAGCAGATGCTGCGCGGGGAAGAGGGACTTCACTCCAAGGTAAGCTGTGTGGGAAAACGGTTAAAGTCATACACTAGCATGCTGTAAAAAAAAAAAGTTAACACATGATAAGATTTGGCCCGTAGGACAATAGACAAAAGTTGGAAATCTGTAGTAGCCCCCATGGGGGAATGGACAGAATATACATAAACTAATAATAATAATAATAATAATAATAATAATAATAATAATATTAACTTTACAGTTTTGGTATACTGAGTTATGGCAGATAACTATGGCTGAAAAATTAACAAACCAAATCAGAACAATTAAAGATAAAGTCAAAACTTCAGATTTCTTTGAAACTTCACATGATTTTATTTTATACGTAACTCAGAATAATACCCAAAGCATGTTTAAGCACTTCCTTTCCTTGTGGGGGAAAAATCCAGTAAGTCTCTCTCTACGCTTAATATTTGTTTAAAGGGGGGGAAATGCTGCACTCTCTGTCGATGTTCAATTTGTTTAACTAGTGGGTTGTTTTTGCTTTTTGGTGTTATATGTTCATTATAGTTTTTTTTTTCTTGGAAGAGGGGTGTATTTGCTTTTTTGTGCTTGTGTCTGTGTATTGCTTTGGTGTCTTCTTTAAAATCAAAGCAATACACAGACACAAGCACAAAAAAGCAAATGCACCCCTCTTCCAAGAAAAAAACAAAAAAAACTATTGGAGCTAGCAGTTCTCAGTTCTCCATCACATTCCATCGCCTATCATTTTATTTTACTACAGACACATCCCTGTGTAGCTCTGGTCTTTCTGCAGGTCAACTGCCCATTCAGGAAAGTATCTCCAAACCCTGCACTGCACTGAGAGATTTCAAGCTGAAGTTATCTATCTCTCATCAGCTAACACCGTTTAAATCTGTACCTACACCACCTGTATTTTGAGTACCTGTCTTGCCACCTAAACCTACCACTTTCTGCTCCCTCCCATGTCTGTTTTGCATTCATTATGTACACACAACAAAGCTGACGGAGCTAAGGTTTGATGATGAGGCTATGCCATAAGGGAGATGCCTCACTGTTTCCTCTCATGCTCTCTCTCTCTCTCGGCTTGACTTCGCGAACGAAGATTTAAGAAAGGTGCAGTAGTCCATGTCTGCTGCAGGCTCGCTGGTAAGACCAATGCGGGACAGGCAGGTCCGGCCACAGTGGCTGCAGGGAAAAGTCTGATTTGGGGTTGGTGCTGTAGCAGTGCGATTCTTCCTCAATCTCCTTTTGTCCTCAAGACCAGCTATGCGTGCGTTCTCAAAGGAAGAGACAGCCTGGTGGATGGTGTGCCTCCATGCTTTGCGTGCTTTGCGTGCTAATCAACCATGAAAGATTGGTTTGGGTATTCCCTTCACTATTTCAATGCCTAAAAGCGTTAACCAATATACCCTGTGATTTCCCACCTGAACCAGCTTTTTTCTGGCCCATGGTGACACCTAATTGGGGCCAAATAATCCACACTGAACACATAAGAGAATACAAATATGGGCAACCACTTCTTCAGCTGTACAGAATAGGTGAAAAAGCTCCATTTCTCAAAGCCAATCAGGGAACGACTCCTCAAAAATTATGCTAATCCTTTGGCAACTAGATAGCACTACATTGTCAGAGTACTGGGGGGCGGGGGGGGGGGGGGTCACTGCTGTAAAAACCCTGCTGATTGCGGGCAGCAAGTGCTTAAATACAGCCCAGATTGGCTTGGTTGCATGCAGGACATATGGACATATGAAGCTGCCTTATACTGAATCAGACCCTCGGTCCATCAAAGTCAGTATTGTCTTCTCAGCGGCTCTCCAGGGTCTCAAGCTGAGGTTTTTCACACCTATTTGCCTGGACCCTTTTTTGAAGATGCCAGGGATTGAACCTGGGACCTTCTGCTTCCCAAGCAGATGCTCTACCACTGAGCCACTATCCCTCCCAGTACTTGTCTTGGATCACCTTGCCCCATAAGACTTCTGCCTGACTCCTAACTGGCATGAAAAACTATTATTCCCATCCCCGTTCATTCCCTTTGGTCATATGTGAGGTTTAAACCCTGCTGTCTGAATTCTGCCTGCTGCAGGTTTCAGATAAAGCTGTAGAAGCACTATGCCAGGGGTGGCCAAGGGTAGCTCTCCAGATGTTTTTTTGCCTACAGCTCCCATCAGCCCCAGCCATTGGCCATGTTGGCTGGGGCTGATGGGAGTTGTAGGCAAAAAAAAAACATCTGGAGAGCTACCCTTGGCCACCCCTGCACTATGCTAAATACTGCAAAGTGCTAATTTACCGTGCATCATTTAAGCATGAAAATGATTTCCTGGACCATTTTGTTTCCCCCCCAAAGATGCCGGCTCTGCATCTTTACAGCTGAACCGAATGAGAAAAAGACTACAAAATGTTCCAAGGACTAAAAAGGCACAGTGCAAGGTATTCGCAAAGCTTATGAACCCATATTTTTTATGAGTGATGCTTTCCCAAAGGATATAACGCACAAATGGTTTCTGCAGGCTACGTTCTGTCGACCCAGTCTTGCGTCCCCCACTTCGCAAAGATGTGCCCTTCCCGAGAACAGAAATCACATTCCCTGAAATAGCTCAGCTAGGGTAATGGATTTGATAATGCATTTTTCACCTTTCTTTTGCTTTTTTACATTTCAACATTCTTCCCATGCCTGATCCACTGCAGGAAAATGGGCAAGTGTAAGAAGTTACTAATGGCAATATTGCTGACAAGAGAAATGCTTTTTTTTTTTTTCCACTTTCATTCACTCACACACGCGCACACAAATATTGAGAGCTCTGGAACAAACTGTAGGATTTCTCATAAAACGAGAAGCAGAATGTGGGCGGCGAGAGCTTATCTATTTATGTTTAATAAAAGCAAATGCTGAAGTCGGCTCACGTCCTGGATTTTCCAAATTATGGAATGATATGGCTTTCTTCCCAGGGATGCTAAGTATCCTTCTTGTCTCTCACATGTTGTTTTTAATCCTGCAGATTTAATGAATACAGTTTCTAACAAGGGAAAAGCCCGGAAGTGTATCTTGTAAATTAAAGGGCTTTAGTAGAGGAGCGTTCTTTCCCCAGTCTGAGTGAACAATAGAAGTGGTCTTAAAGATGTAGGTATGCGTATCGATTAAAATATTTATACCCCATCTATCGATTAGAATTGTCAAGGTGGCTACAAAAAAGTTCATCAAAATACACACTGCAATTGTACAAAGTGGTGGCGAACAACAAAAGAAGGCAGCGCACAAAAAGGTCATAATAGCAGCAGGTTCAAATCAAGGCAGGCCAAATATAAAAGCTCTTTGAAAAGTAGCCACGTTGGCTCGGTGCCTTAATGCTAGCAGATGAGAGTTATTGATCTGCTGGTTGACGTTGTTGTCACAGAGAAACGTTGTAACATGATTCTTCTCCTCTCACAATCATGCATTTCTATTGAGGCAGAGGGCAAATAACTACTGGAAGGGGGGTGATGTGAGGAAGGCTGTCGTGACAGTGCTAGAAGAGAAGGGCTAGATGCTGTCTCTTAGCCTCAGCCTCCAGAGAGGGTTACAAGACAGTAAGATAGGTAAGCAAAAACTGTGAAGATCTTTCCTGTTTAGTCTTCTGCCTCTGTTCCTTAGATGCATAGAGTGGTACTCTCAGGGAATTACTTCCTTCCTTTTGTTCTTCCTTCCTTTTGTACTCTCAGGGAATTCCTTCCTTTTGTTTGGTGTAGTGGTGAAGTGTGCAGACTCTTATCTGGCAGAACCCGGTTTGATTCCCCACTCCTCCACTTGCACCTGCTGGAATGGCCTTGGGTCAGCCATAGCTCTGGCAGAGGTTGTCCTTGAAAGGGCAGCTGCTGTGAGAGCCCTCTCAGCCCCACCCACCTCACAGGGCGACTGTTGCAGGGGAGGAAGGTAGAGGAGATTGTGAGCCGCTCTGAGACTCTTTGGAGTGGAGGGCGGGATATAAATCCAATATCTTCATCTACCTCACAGGGTGTCCGTTGTGGGGGAGGAAGGGAAAGGAGATTGTGAGCCGCTCTGAGACTCTTCGGAGTGGAGGGCGGGATATAAATCCAATATCTTCATCTACCTCACAGGGTGTCTGTTGTGGGGGAGGAAGAGAGCCAGTTTGGTGTAGTGGTGAAGTGTGCAGACTCTTATCTGGCAGAACCCGGTTTGATTCCCCACTCCTCCACTTGCACCTGCTGGAATGGCCTTTGGTCAGCCATAACTCCGGCGAGGTTGTCCTTGAAAGGGCAGCTGCTGTGAGAGCCCTCTTAGCCCCACCCACCTCACAGGTGTCTGTTGTGGGGGAGGAAGATAAAGGCGATTGCGAGCCGCTCTGAGACTCTGAGTGGAGGGCGGGATATAAATCCAATATCTTCTTCTTCTCTTTCTTGCACACAAAGAAGCAGCGCATTGCTCTCCATCAACACCATGGATGCAAGACACGCATCTCTGCATCCATCATAGTTAGCTTGTTAGATTCAATTTTAACTAGAATGGAGCTCACTAAAGAAAGAACTCTTTATTAGTTTTGAAACTGACAAGTGGCTCTGTGTAACTTTGTAACATTGCTAGCACATACAACACAAAGAGGCTCTGTTGCATGTTTAGTGCACTCTGCTAAATAAGATAAAGATTACTGAGGTAAAGATTCACTGATAAAGATTACCAGTGAATCTAACACTGAGGTGGGGCAGATGCCAAGGCTAGGACTTCTGATGCTAGGACTTCTGTACATGTTGTCTAATGCTGCTAGGAGAAGTATGTGGGTGGGTGGATGCATGGCAGCAATTATCTCAGCAGTAGCACTCCCAGTCACATGGGCTGCCTGGTACCATTGTGGAAGGGTATGTGAGCACCAAGAGGGCTAGCCAGAGTGGAAGTGGGTGAGGAAGGATGTCTGGATGAGCAGTGGGGTTTGGTCCTGTCACCCCTCAGTTGTAATTTCTCCAAGCTAAAGAGTCCCAAGCACTTCAACCTTTCTTCATAGGGAAAGTGTTCCAACCCTTTATTTGTTTGTTTGTTTGGGTAGCTTTATAGTCCACCCTTTCCCATAAAGGGCTCAGGGCAAATTACAGACATAATAAAAACCGTTAAAATCCAACAACAGAATAATAATATACAAGCAAAAACAAGCAAAACTAAATAAAATATAGCATAGGCAGGTAGGGTTGCCAATCCCCAGGTGAGGGCAGGCGATTCCCCGGTTTGGAGGCCCTCCCCCCCACCCTGCTTCAGGGTCATCAGAAAGCAGGAGGAGGGGAGGGATATGTCTGCTGGGAACTCTATTATTCCCTATAGAGGCTTATTCCCATAGGAAATAATAAAGGATTGCTCTGCAGGTATCTGGGACTCTGGGAGGGCTGTTTTTGGAGATAGAGGCACCAAATTTTCAACATAACATCCAGTGCCTCTCCCCAAAATACCCTCCAAGTTTCAAAAGGATTGGACCAGGGGGCCCAATTCTATGAGCCCCAAAAGAAGGTACCCCTATCCATTATTTTCTATGGAGGAAGGTATTTGGAGTTCAATTATGCTTGTCACACCCTTGTTCCTGGCTCCACCCCCAAAGTCCCCAGATATTTCTTGAATTGGACTTGGCAACCCTCTAGGCAGGGCTGGCACACTTTGCAGATTAAAGCATAAATATCGGTCCAAATATAATAGCCTAGATGGTAAGTCATTGTAGGGGAGGACAATAGATGGTCTAAGCAGTAAGGTAAGGATGCCCACTTGCGTCAACCAAAAACCTGGCAGAAAAGCTCCGTCGTGCAGGCCTACAGAATGGTAGTTAATCTGGTCGGGCCCAAATCTTCATGAGGAGGTGATTCCATCAGTTCAGGGCCAGGGCCAAGAAAGCCGTGGCCCTGGTTGAGGCAAATCAGACGCCCTTTGGGCCAGGGATGGCCAAGAGGTGTTGGTTAGCAGATGGCAACAATCTGCAGGGCTCATATGGGGAGATGGAGTCCCGCAAGTATGTTGCTCCCAGGCCGCATAAGACTTTGAATGTCGGCACTAGAACCTTGAAGCCGATCCAGTACTCGATTGGTAACCAGTGCAATTTGCACAGCATCCGCCAACTGCTTGCCCGTAATGGCAATTCAGTTAACAGACATGCTGCTCCATTTGGTAGCAGTTGGAGATTCTGGATCAGCCTCAAGGGCGAGCCTGCATAGAGCGAGTTACAGTAATCCAGGCTGGAAGTGACTATTGCATGGATTGCTGTGGCTAAATCCTGGGGAGTCAGATAGGGCGCTAGCTGTTTGACCTGCCAAAGTTAGTAAAAGGCAGCTTGCACAACTGTACATAGAAAGGGAGGTGTCCAGTATCCCTCCCAGATTCCTCACCTTCTGAGCTGGCACAAGGGGTGCACCATCCAGGGTGGGGAGTCAGAGGCCGATTCAGGTACAGGACCTCTATTTTAGTTGGATTAAGCTTCAGACGGCTTAATTGCAACCATCCAGCCACAGCTTCTAACGCCCTAGTCAGATGCTCTGGGGTGGTGCCTGAATGCCCGTCTATCAGCAGATCCAGTTGGGTGTCATCTGCATATTGGTGACAATCATAGAAGCTCAGATAAAATATACACTACAGGTTACGAAAGGCACAAATATGTATAGAAAAAGGCCTGCGTGATTAATAAACAAAGTAATTAAAGCTGTAAAAGGTAAGAAGGATTCCTTTAAGTGTTGGAAAGCTAGTCTCACTGAGGTTAATAAAAGGGAACACAGGCTGTGGCAAATAAAATGCAAGTCTGTGATCAGGCAGGCAAAAACGGACTATGAGGAGCATATTACAAAAAACATAAAGACCAACAATAAAAATTTCTTCAAATACATTAGAAGTAGGAAATCAGCCACGGGGGCAGTGGGGCCCTTGGATAACCAAGGGGTAAAAAGGATTACTGGACAATAGAGAAATGGCTGAGAAGCTGAATGATTTTTTTGCCTGTCTTCATTTTGGAAGATGAGAATTGCTTGCCCACTCCAGAAATGCTGATTTCGGGACAGGTGTTGAAAGGTTGAGGTAATGAGAGAGAAGGTCCTACAACTGACAATTTAAAAACTGATAAGTCACCAGGCCCAGATGGCATACATCCAAGAGTTCTGAAAGAACTCAGATGTGCACTTGTGGCTCTCCTGACAAAAATATATAATCTTTCATTGAAATCTGCCTCAATTCCTGAGTACTGGAAGATAGCTAATGTCACCTCCTTCTTTAAAAAGGGTTTCCTGAGGCAATCTGGGAAATTACAGATGAGTCATTCTGATGTCAACACTGGGCAAATTGGTGAAAACTGTTATTAAAGAGAGAGTTAGTAGGCACATTGATGAACAAAAGCTATAGAGGAAGACTCAATATGGGTTCTATAAGGGAAGATCTTGTCTCACTAACCTGTTAGTGTTCTTTGAGGGGGTGAACAAACATGTGGACAAGGAGGACCCATTTATACAAATGTTGAACTCACTTGGCAGGCCTATATATCCCTACCTCCTGACCATGCAGAGCAAGCAAAAAAAAAAAAAAGGCCTCTCAGCCAATCAAGAAATTCCTGCCCATCCCAGAGACCCAGTGTCTAGCTAATCCCACGTGGTCTAAAAGGAGGACAGGCAGACAGCGAACTCATGCTGGACAAAACTGAGGAGGGAGAGCACACTGAGCCCCAATTGGCTCTCCCACCCTCATTCCTTTGAAGAGATGAGTGGCAGGCAAACACCAGGGCCTGCTCCATGGGCAGGCACTGGTCAATTAGTACTTTTTTTTTTTTACAATTTCTTTAAAATGGTGTATAATGTAAAAGTGGCATTACAATCATATGCAACATACAATGGTATTAAAATGCTGGGGTGGACACCAGAAAAGTTAATAAATTAGATTCACCGGTAAAAAAATGGATAAAGCAAAAGGCTTCACAATAAAAACAAACAAAAAACCACAGCTGTATCAGGCCTGCAGCTAAGGGGCATATGGTGGCAGTGGCCCCAATTAGTATGTCAGGCCCCTCCTCTGAATTCCCAGTTTTTCTGTCAAAAGCGAAGTATCTAGTCTTTTTTGTTGTGGAGATGTAATGGAAACTGTTGTCATTCCCTGGAAAGGAAAGAGGGAGGGCAAGGCTGAAAGACTACAAGAACTGAGCCAGTTAACCTCTTCCTGTCCAAATCCATTCTTCTCAGCTCTGTTCCATCACCTTTTCTTTCTGGTCCCTTGCTTTCCCCATTTCTCTCTCTTTCAATATCTATTATAAAATGTGGACAGAACACTGGACAGAAAATGGGCGTGAGAGTAATACTATTTTGGGATTGCTTCCTCTGCTTGCAGCGGAAAATTCCCCTCAGTTGTATTTGGAGAAGGAAGGACAGAAAGGGAATGCTCTATTTCACTCAGCCTGTAGTCTGGCTTTAATAATTGCAAATCTCCTTGCTATTACTTGCCTCTGAGCATGTGCAGAATGCCTTTTACTGACAATTGAATAATTACTTTCAAACTCTTGTCCCCCCTCCCCTTCAAATCTGGGATGAAATCTAAAGGATTGAAGAGGCATAATGCTGTGGCAGGTTGAACTCCAGAACCTTGAACAATGGAAAAAGAAATAGTTCACTACAGAAGGCAAATGAGCTATGGAGCATAGTATCTTGGCAGGCTTAAACCCCATTTCTTCTCACTACTCACTAAGTAAAAATAGTCAATTCTCTGAATGCCAAGATTATTAATACTTTGCATATGTGCAGAGTATTTCCCCCTCAATACACAGTAACCGTATCTAATGGTTTCTAATCTAAAGGTTAAGGCATAATTTCTAGGTAGAAATAAATGTTTTTGAGGAAATTGTAACTCAGCAATCTGCCATTTTTGTAATTAACAGAGTACTAAAGAAACAGAACTATATTCTTCTAACACCCTTGACGATCCTTCGAAGGGTATAGCCTTAATTAGGCTTGCACTGCAAGGGATTTATTAATTGCTGTCTCCTCCAGTCACCCACCCACCCAGTTTCCCAGTACAATCCTACCTTGCGCTTTTGTGCTTTGCAACATCTCATGAAAGAAAAAAAATAAAGGTACATGAATTAAATCAGTGACGGATTCACAGTATGATCAGAAGCAAATCATTTTTCCTTGGATAGCTGATGGTGTGCCATATCGCAGATACGTGGATTTTCCAAAGACTTCTATACATTTATTCACAGGGCTGGATCTAGGGGGGGGGGGGGAGAGGGGGGTGCTTTCCCCGGGCGCTGACAGGGGGGAGGCGCCAAATTGGGTATGGAGTCCATTGTATTCTATGGGACCATAAGATAGAATGGTCCATAAGGGGCCGTCATTTTTTAATCCCCCCCCCCTCAAAAAACATGTAGATCCGGTCCTGTTTATTCATTTGATTTATATCCCACCTTCCCCTGCAAGTGGGCACAGGGCAGCTCACCACATAAATAGACCAATAAAACAGCATTATAAAACATAAGAGACCAGATTAAAAACAGACGGAGAGCCCGTAATAACCTATTGTGCCATTTATATGGCAGACTAGGTGGGCAGAGCTTCAGCAGACCAGTTGCAACGAATAACGATGGCTGCCGTCTGCACCGTAAGATGATTTAAGGGCAGTTTGAACAGGAGGGACCAGAAATAAAGGGATGCCCACTAGTTCGCTGAAAGCCTGGCAGAACAGCTCCATTTTACAGGTCCTGTGGGATTGTAGTAAGTCCCGCAGGACCCCAATCTCAACTGGGATCGTGCTGCACCAGGTTGTTGAGGCCAAGTGGACATCTTTTGGGCCAGGGACTGCCAATAGCTATTGCTCCGTTGAATGTAAAGCTCTGCAGGGCACATATGGTTACAGATGGCCCGGCAGATATGTTGGTCCCTGGCCACATAAGGCTTTCAAGGTAAGCACCGAGACCTTGAACCAGATCCAGTACTCAATTGGAAGCTAGTCTTCTTGGCTCACCACTGGCTGAATGCATGCCTGCACAGGCTTCACAGTCGGAAGGTGTGGCATTGCATTTTGCACCAGCTGCAGTTTCTGGATCAGATTCGAAGGCAGTTCTCATGTAGAGCGAGTTGACAGTGGTCTAACTTGCATGGATCACAGTAGCCAGGTCTCGGGGTTGAGATAGGGAATTAGCTGCCGAACCAGTCAAAGCTGGTAGAAGCCTGATTTGGCAACATTGGTTACCTGAGCCTCTATAGTTAACAAGGCATCCAATATCACTCCTAAGCTTCTCACCCTTTACACTGGCACTAGCAGTGCCTCACAAAGGGTTGGGAGTGAGATTACTAAATCTGCCCCCCCACACACACACAACTCAGGAACAGGACTTCCATCTTGGATGGCTTTAATTTCAGCCAGCTCTGCTGCAACCAGCCTGCCATGGCCCCTAATGCCCTGTCCAAAATATCTGGTGCTGAGTCTGGCTGGCCATCAATCTACAGATACAGCTGGGTGTCATCTGCATACTGGTGACAACCAAGCCTAAAACCCCAGATTAACTGAGCAAGGGGGCCATGTAGATGTTAAATAACATTAGGGAGAGAATTGCCTCCTGTGGGACACAGCAAATCAGTGGGTATTGCTTTGAGATTCTCTTCCCAAGTGCCACCTTCTGTCCCTGACGTTGGAAAAAGGAGGACAGCCATTACAAGATGGGCCTCCATATCCCCACGTCAGCAAAACAGTGGGTCAGAAGATCATGTTGGCTCTGTTGAATGCTGCTATAAGATCAAGAAGCAACAGCAACACTGACCTGCCTCAATCCAGGTGTCTCCAGAGTTTGTCTGTGAGGGTAACCAGCACCATCTCAGTCCCATGGTCAGGATGAAAGCCAGACTAGAATGGTCCAGGATTGAGGAATCATCTAAGAAAACCTGGAGTTGTTCAGTCACTGCTCTCTCAGCTACCTTACCCAGGAATGAAAGATTTGATACTGGGTGGTAGTTGGCTGGGACCATAGGGTTTTTTTCAGGAGCAACTGGACTACTGCCTCTGGAAATGCCCCAGATGACTGGAATAGATTTACAATATTACCCAGGTGGGCCCAAATAACATCTCCACTGGCCTTTACCAGCCAAGATTTGATGAGCGTCAAAGAGGCAAATGGTGAGCTTCATAGATGCCAGGACTTTGTTGACTTCATCCTGGGGGAGTTGGAGAATATGACTAGTGTCTGCTTGAGGGAGGGAGGATTCCAGATGGGCCCAGAAGAATGCTCCCAATGTCTACGGGGTGAAAGAGGGAGGGGGGAGGATGTCAGACTCTGGGTGGGACCTGGATGGGAGTGGGTCCTACATTTTTGCTTTTGCGGGAAGGGAGTGCCAGACTTTAGGTGGTCCCAGGAGATCTAGTGGGATTCATTTTTAAAAAAAACTCCCAGTGGGAAAGCGGCGGTGGGCTGGAGACTGCCAACGTCTCAGCCACCTGGTGTTTTGCATGCCTACCAATTCAGCAGGAAAGTATTGTGTCTGCTACTGCTTCACAGAGAACAGCTGGACCTCTCTCCCCCCCCCCCCCCAAGATGTACCCCACTATTTGAAAAAATCTTGGCTGTGAGCCCCATCGAATGAAAAATCCTGGCTATGGGTCTGCCCTTCACCATAAAATTTCAGACTTTGTACTTTGTCTTTTGATACAGTGAGAGATCTCCTATTATCAGACCCTGACCCCTGCTGCTGCTTCACGGGTTGGTGGGAGGGGAATATGAAGGGTCTTTTGGCATCAAAACCGGAAATGATCTAATTGCGTTGGGGCAGTACTTTAGGGTTTATCTAACATTTATGGTTTTGGACAAATCCTAGAACATCACCCCAGCATGATGGTTTCATTTCTGGTTCTGTGCTGGAAGAGATGCACATTGGCATAACACCAATGAGATTGTCCCTATCCCTGAATTTCTGTCTGCAGAGTGTCAGCTGCAGTTGCTAAGCCTAGATTCATTACAACTGTACATTAATATGACAGAAATTACAGAACCATATGTTTCTCTGGTTTGATTGGATTGCATATATTGGATACTACTAATGGTTACCCTCACTTTCACCACTCATCCTTTCTTTACACTGTCTTGTCAAACATACTTTCCTGTTCTCTTTTGGTCTCTCCAGTAGTCAAAATGTAGATTGTTATTATACACACCAGGAAAACGGTGAAATAAAGGTTCATGGGGGTTTATTTGTTATTTATTTCATTGCATTTTAACCACCCTCCCCCACCAAAGCAATGCTCAGGGCTGTGTACAACGTAGTAATTCATAATACAGAATTTAAAAATTAAAACTAATAAAAACGCAATAGCTAACCTAAAAAGATGGTGTTCAGAATTCAAGCAGAACCTTCACAAACCTTTCTATTCAATAAACTGGTTCATGGTTTATGCGGTTCATGGTGTAGTAGAGTATCCTCCCTGCAGGATAGAATCCAGCTGACTCTCCACTACCTGCCCTCCAAGTTTGGTGAGGATTGAATGGGGGTGGTGGTGGTGGTGAGTTACAGCCCTCCAAAGCAGGTACCACAGGAAAGTGCTCACTTAGAAGTGTGTCAAATGGACCCCCTGCAAGCTTGAGGCTTTAAATTCACAGAGGACCTACCCAGGATGTCCCTGCTGTCCACATTTTGTGAGGATTGGCTGGGGTGGGGTAGGGGGCTGCGTAGCAGTCTGCCAAAGCAGGTGCTCCCAGGAATGTATTCTCTGGAGAAATCACAGCCTAGGTTCAGGAATCAGGAGTTCTGTGTCAGATGGATCCCTGAAAGCTAAAGGCATCAAACTTGCAGAGGAACTCCATGGGCTGGACCTCTTCCTGACCTCCAACTTGGACTTGGACTCTTCTCTGGGAGAACCAGGAATCATCCTCACTCCTCCACTTGCAGCTGCGCACCCCACCCCCGGATTCTACTCAGATTGGCAATGGCTCTCCAGTGTAATATTCTCCCTTTGGCTGTTAGAGTACTCACTAGGTCAGATCTGTTAAGCAGAGACAAGCTGGCTCAAAGCATGAACCCTTTATTTGCAAGGACACAACTCCAGGAAGCATGACCTTCAGCTGGCTTTAAAAATGCTGAAAGTGAAACTATCTCCACTCCATTGAAACACATTAAAACACAGACAAACTTACAAGGAAAATGTGGAATGGATTTTTCATTAAGATCTCTGGGCCCTATCTATCTGGGCACAGAGACCTTAATGGAAAATCCATTCCATGTTTACCTTGCAGCTTTGCTTTCTGCTGTAGCTAGCAAAGGCAAAACAGAAAGAGCAGAGAACTTTGTCAGCCTTGGAGCATCAAAGGGTGAGGATAGGAGGGGGATGAGGGGAGAGAAAAGAGCCCTACAAGCCTGATTAAAAAGAATATATTGGATTTATACCCCACCCTTTGCTCTGAATCTCAGAGTCTCAGAGCTGCTTATAATCTCCTTTACCTTCCTCCCTCGCAACAGTCACCCTGTAAGGTAGGTGGAGCTGAGAGAGCTCTCACATAAGCTGCCCTTCTAAGGACAGCTCTGCAAGAGCTATAGTTGACCCAAGGCCATTCCAGCAGCTGCAAGTGGAAGAGTGAGGATGATTCCTGGTTCTCCCAGATAAGAGTCCAAGTACTTAACCACTACACCAAACGGTTCTGGTCCATAGGCTGGACATTTGACATCTCTTCCCTATGGGTTTTTATCTGCATTTCTGGACTATCAGGGCATCATCTTGTGTGGAGAAAAAGAAAACTTACAAAGTGTCTGGGGGAAGGTGGAAGATGGAAGATGCCAGCTGGATGGCAATCTGTTGCTGCTCTCAGCCAAAAGCCTGCCAGAACATTTCTGCCTTACAGGTCTCTGGAATTGCATAAGATCTTGCAAGGCCCTGATGTTGTCTGGCAGAGAGTCCCGTAGAGTTACCAAGTCCACTTCAAGAAATATCTGGGGACTTTGGGGGTGGAGCCTGGAGACTTTGGGGTTGGAGCCAGGAGACATTGGGGGTGGAGCCATAAGCAAAGTTGTGACAAGCACAATTGAACTCCAAAGGGAGTTCTGGCCATCACATTTAAAGGAACCGCACACCTTTTAAATGCCTTCCCTACCTTAGAAATAATGAAACAAAGGGGCACCTTCTTTCGGGAGTCATAAAACTGGACCCCCTTGTCCAATCTTTTTGAAACTTGGAGAACATTTTAAGGAGAGTCACCAGATGCTATGTGGAAAATTTGGTGCCTCTACCTCAAAACAACAGCCCCTCCAGAGCCCCAGATCAATTCTCCATTATACCCTATGGGAATCGATCTCCATAGGGAATAATGAAGTGCCCAGCAGACATCCCCCCCTCCCTTTCTGACAACTCTGTAACGGGGAATTGGTATCTCTACTCATGAGTTGCTGAACTTCCAACTTCTTCACAGTAACAGAGCAACCAAAGGTTCAAGTTTACCTTTCCTATGCAAATGACCTCAGAAAAGATTGTGCAACCATCGGAGGGTCTGGGCTGCTTTCACAGCCTCGGGGAGCAGCCATGTTGTTCTGCCTGTCCCTTCCCCTCGGCCCCATTCAGCCTTAGACACAGACACACCATCCCAAGAGGAAGCCTTTCCAAGAGGAGTCTGAATCCTCTGGAGGTGGAAAGGCACATAGTGGCTGTGGGGGCAGGGCTTCCCCCCACCGACCAGCTGACTGGGAGTGGGAAGGAGCCTGGGAAAGCGGGAGAACCCCCGCTGGGACCTGGGGATTGGCAGGCCTACCCTGGGGACAGGTGTGGCTCAGAACCTTGAGACCACTACACACCACCCCAGCTGGGGACAGACTTGCAAATCTCCCACTGAGGGGGGAGTGTGTGGGTCCTCAGCTGAGGCACCCACTGACTTACCTCCTCTGCCTGGCTTGTAGCAGAGGGCCAGGGACCTCAGAGCCTTTCTGAAGCACCAACACTGTTCACATATTCTTCCATTTTTTTTTCCTTCTCTGCCTCTAAGAGTAACTACTCCCTCTCTATTTAACTGCCTGCCGCAAAGTGAAAGCGGCTGAGTATGAGCTAGGGACACGAGCTCTATGGGAGCAGAATGGGAGATCGCTTGTTGGCAGCCAGAGCTGCCTATCAAGCTTTGGAAGGGCACTATTGGTGCTTCCAGGGCTGAAGTACTGCAAAACTCTATCCCCCCCCCCTTGCCTGTTGCCAGGGCAATTAATTCATCAGCACCAGCGTGCCTGGCTCATGAACCTCTTCCACGAACCTCCAAGAAAAATGGTTTAGTTCATGGGCCTTTTGTGGGACTACTGATCACATGAGTCAGGGTTTACTAACTACAAAACTGGGCTCAGTTCATGATTAATTTTGGTTCATAATTCAGTTTGTGTTAGGGTTGCCAAGTCCAATTCAAGAAATATCTGGGGACTTTGGGGGTGGAGCCAGGAGACTTTGGGGGTGGAGCCAGGAGACATTGGGGGCAGAGCCAGGAGCAAAGGTGTGAGAAGCGTAATTGAACTCCAAAGGGAGTTCTGGCCATCACATTTAAAGGGACAGCACACCTTTTAGAATGCCTTCCTTCCATAGAAAATAATGAAGGATAGGGGCACCTTCTTTTGGGGCTCATAGAATTGGACCCCCTGGTCCAATCCTTTTGAAACTTGGGAGGTATTTTGGGGAGAGGCACTAGATGCTATATGGAAAATTTGGCACCTCTACCTCAAAAAACAGCCCCTCCCAGAGCCCCTGACACCCGCGGATCAATTCCCAATCATTCTCTATGGGAATCGTTCCTGGAGGTGCATAATGGCTGTGGGGGTGGGGCTTCCCCCGCCGGCCAGCTGGCTGGGGGAGGGAGGAAGCCTGTAAAACCGGGGGATCCCCCGCTGGGACCTGGGGATTGGGAAGCCTAGTTTGTGTCCTCCCCTAATACCTACCACTACTTCGAATGAAAAGCTCGAATTATGAAAGATGATCAGGAGATCAAGGTTTTTTTAAAAATCTTAAGTAGTAGCTCCTAGTTATTTGTTGCTCCTCTTCCCTGCATTTGTAACTTCGACGAACAAACTGATACTAACTGTTGAAAAATCAAAAACCTAGATTTAAAGGTCGCATATTCAATTTGCAATGTTTGTGGGGGTTATTTTAAATTTATACTGGAATAGAAAAAAAAAGCAAGAGGGTCAGGCGGACAAACCTTCCTTCCTGATGTCCTTCCAAAGCTATGAGAATGAGTAGTGTAGGTGTTACCAAAGGATAAAATGAGTGAGACATTGATATGATGTACTCTGGCTCCTAATTATGGCTGCACCGAAGTTTGAGACTAATTATCTTTTAAAACCAAACAGTGACAGGTGGGATTTGAAATATAAATGCCACTGGCGTTGGAAATCCTTGTTGAAAACTGTTCATGGTTACTCTTGCCAAGAGTTAAAAATACCTAGAGGCAATTTTGACAGCCGATTTCATCCGAATGGATGGAGGAAGATGGGAAAAATGTACATGGCTGAAATCCTCACATTCTGCTTTCTGCAAGGATCCAGAAAATGGTCAAGATGTCTTTTCACAATATATTTTAAGCAAGCTATAAACAATGGGGCTTTGAAAATAACAGTACAGCATCAAACCCTCATTATTTGGAGATATGAAGGATTAATCTAGTTTGGGACTGAATTCTGTAGCTAGGGTTGCCAAGCCCAGGTTCGGAAATTTCTGGAAATGTTGGTGTGGATCTAAATTCTTGCAGCAGGGAGAGCTTAGCAGAGAGATTATGCTATATAATCCACCTTGGAAGCTACCATTTTATCCAGGGAAAACTAAGCTCTGTAGTCTGGGGATCAGTTGTAATTTTAGGAGAATTTCAGGCCCCACTGATAGGTTGGCAACCTTAGTTGTAACCGATACAAATTTGTTGTACAATATAAGTATTTATCAGAATCCATACAATAAGGGCTGGTGCTAGGGTTTTTGGTGCCCTAGGTGAGCTGACCACTAAAGCCCCCCCCCCCATTTTTTTAAACATAGAATTGTAGGAGAAATGAAGAAACTTGAAACTATTTACATTTTTAATTTGCAGGTTTTTAATTTTAAAATTAATTTAATTTAAAATGTAATTTAACTGTGAGATTAAGCAATAAAAATTGTGAGAACACTACGTGATCTTTTTAGCTGGAGATGCAAGGGACAAGACCTTCCTATGGAGGTGCCAGTGACAAAACCTTGTGCATGCGAGAAAGATGCTCTACCACTGAGCTATGGCTCCCACCCCGTGACTCTGTTAAAGTAGAGTAGGAAGGATGAGTGGCAGCATACAACTTCAACAGGAGCCAGTTTTTAGAAACTGCAATTGGCTCTTCTTCAGCTTTTACAATTGATCAATATATCCCTGCCAGTCTCTGTGGAGTGCATTGTGCAGGCGCTGTCCACTTTTGAGTTTCCTGAGTCTGTAACAGACCTGGGGAATGCGAAACTGCCCAGGCAGCATCTGTGCTCCATGGAGCCTGCTTTCCATTGGGGAAGATAGGTTCCAAGGAGCACACACACTGTGCGTGGGGAAAGGGGGCACCACTAGGCCAGGTAGTGCCCTAGGTGGCCACCTACTTGGCCTACTCCCACGCACCAGCCATGCATACAAAGTCTCCTGACATACCTTCCTTCATGAGTGGTTCTATATATAATTGTCACTGTCTTGCTATGCAGCATATTATGGAATTGTGCTGTGTTGAATGTGTAGCATTCTTGAGATGGTGTTTGAAATGTTATTTTGTCTCTCACAGTGGAGATGTTGGTGGCACCTGAGAATGTGGGAATTCCCCCCTCCTTCCTCTCCACCATCTGGAGATGGAGGCTGGGAATAGCCTTCATTTCCCAGGAAGATAAAAAGATGGGTTCCATTTGAACTGTGTAATTTGAACTGTTATGTGGACAATCTGAACTGGTAACATATCAATAAAGCTTCACCTGTGCTTTCATAGCCAAAGTCTATCTGAGTGTTACTTGGAAAAACCTCACAGTTCTACAATAGAAATACTTTTGGAGACACTAGGGGATGAATTTTATTAATCATGTTTCAGGTCTTTACATTTGATATCTTGAAGCAAAATCTCTTCATACAGTTTATCACAGCACCAATTTGCTTGAATTATTTCCCAAGCAAGGAAACTGAAGAAGAAGAGAAGAATACCACCACCCTTCACTCAGAGCAGCTTACAATCTCCTTTCCCCTCCCTTCCCAATAACAAACACCCTGTAACATAGGTGGGGCTGAAAGAGCTCTGGCAGAAACTGCTCTTGAGCAGAACAGCTCCGAGAGAGTTTTGACTGACCCAAAGTCATGCCAGCAGTTGCATGTGGAGGAATGGGTAATCAAACCTGGTTCTACCAGATAAGAGTCCATGCACTTAACTGCTACACTATATTGAAATTGAAATAGTGTAGCCAAAACTGGCTCTCAAAGAGAGATAGCCTTAACAATAGAGTGGCTTATATCTTGGATATGTTTTGTTGTCGCTTGCTCTGTGGAAGGTAAATGGAATATTAGATTGGATGGCCTTTTGGACTCTTTAAGAAGTCCCAAGAGTTTGGCATTGTGGAGGTTTGGAGACATTACTTTTTTCCCTCCTGAGCTTATGGGATGTAAAGGGGAGCTCGAAATATAGATACTTGTCCCATTTTTCTCTTTCTCCTGTGTGTGTCATGTCTCTTAACTGATACACTTTAGATAGGGCTCCTGGTATATGTATGTGTGTGTGTTTTAAACTGTAAAGTGCTTTAAATTGTAAAGGTCTTCTGTGTTCAGTCTGCTCAACAATTACGCAACTAAAATTGCACTTAAAGACATGTTGCTAAATAGATTAATCTTGTTAATGGACTCTAGAATTGTGTGAAATGACTTGATTACATGTATTTGTGCTCTGGTTAACTACATTTATTTTTTCTAATTGCACAACAGGATTATCAGCATAGTGAACAGAAGTGATTCCAAATGGTGTCCTTGAATAATAAGTCTATCCAAGCTTTGTCCTTGCAGTAGAAAAGAAGACAGAAATATAAAAGAATACAGAACTGGCAATATTTCGAATGTTCCTTTAGCAACAGTATGATGCTCAGATTAGATTTGTGCTAGGCAGTGGCCTGGCTCATATTGCTGAATTATTGGGAAAATGTCAGAAAAAACAAAATGGAAGACTGAGCACCTCACCAGTTAAAGTACTATAGGTTTCTTCCCCCCACCCCCAGCAAGCCCTCTTAATCTCTAATTACCCAAAACCCATTGCAAGAAGGTGTTTTTTAAAGAGACAGTGGTCAGACTGTGAATTCCAGAATTCTCAAGCCAAAACTATACATGAAAATCACTTTTGGGGGCTATTATGGTGATTTCCAAAACCACTACACAAGTCAAGGATTAATAGACATTATAAACCCCCAACCCTGAAAAATCTGTGTTGTTTTTGATGTTTTGGGTGCTTTCCATCATCAACATCAGGTGTCTTGTTATTCTTTGATTCTCTGAATTTCCCAGGCAGTGGCATTTCTCCCTTCCAATGTAATCCAATCAAATGAACGTTATACGGTTGGGGATGGTGAAATATAAATCAATCGATCAATTACTAAGAATTCATAAATACTTCTATTACAGACTTCAATAGTACAATTCAATGCAAAGTAAGTTCAATCAGTATACAATGTTTTCCAATTTCAAACGCTGTGATGCAATAATCCGATAAAGTCCTTGTGCAACGACTCTGGTCTTTTTTAAAGTTTAAAATATTCATGCCAAAACTTTTGTATAGGACATCTCAGCCCACCTCTGATGTAATTTGCTAACTAATTAGCTTGTTTCAAGTACCTGCCCCATGGGTGGGCAAAAAAAACAGTCCACAATTGCCAAGTTCCAAACCACTTCAATGCATTCATCAAAGACTCCAAGCACAGATAATTTTCTATGGAGAAAAGCCAGGCCGATGCAAACTAGGTTCAGGACCTGGCAGGACTGTGTGTCTAGCTAAGCCCTCCTTCCCTCTGTAGAAATGGAGCTGTTTTTAGGCTGCCTTTCCCTGCAAGCATGGCTCAGGGTAACCGACAACAGAATCATACACAGTAACTAAGTTAAATTAAGTTTAAAAGGCATTAAAACACAGTACAGTTTAATTAAAAAATCCCCAAAAAACAGGCCCTGCAGTAAGGTAATAAATCCTGCAGGGCCTGGATGTTTTCTAGCAGAGAGTCCCACCTGTTGGGCACCAGGGCCAAGAAGGCCTTGGCCCTGGTTGAGGACAGCCAGGGACCACCAGGAGATTTTTAGTTTCAGGGATCAGGGCAATCAAGGCTCCCTTCTGCTCTATCAGCACTCAAGCATGGCGCAAGTAGAGTTCCAGTGATGTCACCGATCAGGCAATGAACTGGCATACCCATTGGTGCCTGCTTCTCACACAGGAGATGAATGCAAGAGAAGTGACCAATGATGTTTCAATATTTCAGGATGAGGTGCCTGTACTCATGGGAGGCAGCAGCATACCTGGGATTCTCTTTAGAAACCCAGGCCAAAGGCATCCTTAACCATGAGGTAGAGAAGGTGAGCCACACCGTTAATGGACTTGAGGCCCGATGTCTCAGTTGCCAGCTTCATGTTTGAGTCACCATCAGTCGCCATGAAGGCCACAGCGATGTCGCTGCCTACCCACTCTTCTAGCTGTCTTTTGATGGTGGCTGCCATGTTGGCCCTCATGTGAAGTACATTAAGAGACATGGCATGCAGCAGAGCCTGGCAATAGCTGGCCCAGGGGTCCTGACCCTCCTTTCACTAGGAGCTTCCCAACCCCCACCCACAACCTCACTGGGTTGCCACCAGTGCACAGTCAGCAAGAGATACACATCATGTGCCTCTTTGGAGGACAAGATATCTAACGTGAAGTGAACCGTTCTCCCAGCAGCATGGGACAATTGCTCCTTCGCAAAGACCCTGGCAGCCTTGTAAAGTAAAAACACCATGGTCCTGCTCATCATGGTGCAAGCAGAAGGTATACACCAGGGTGCTAGAAAGCGGAGCATCCTTCCCAAAACAGCACTCTTGGCCTCTAAGAAGGGAAATCTTTCTACGGCCTTAGAAAGGGAAATCTTTCTAAGAAGGGAAATCTTTCATTGCCAATCTTTCAGGTTGGCAATGAATCCAGCGACCGACCAGCTAGCATGCTTCCCCTACGGCCACCCTCGCCAAACATCTCGCCAGAGATGCCCGCCATCGCTTCCCTGTCATGGAACATTTTGAAGTCAAAACAAAACCAACGCCCCCTAAGTAAACCTTACCCAATCTGACACAAGCCAAAGAACAACAGCAACCCAAACCCCACCCATTTTGCCCCTTTCCATCAACAAAAGGAATATGAACAGGAAAAAAAACCCTCAATAACCAAACCTTCCCGCAACGCTGCAACAAGTAACACACATGATATGACAACTAAAGCATTAGGCTAGTACACAAAATAACCCACACCAGCTCCCCCAGCAACCAAAAGGAATAAACAATAAACTTTCATTTTTAAAACGTACAAATTATCAGAATATGTTAAGTTACAGATAAGTTATGCAAGGTCACCCCCCCCCCAATAGAATCCACCAACACAACCAGGTCACCTACCCAACACAGGATAAGTTTTATTTTTATTTATTTTATTTTATGTTTTATATCCCGCCCTTCCCACCAAGTGGCTCAGGGCGGCTTACAACATAGAATCCCACATAAATAGGGTTTAAGCAGTTAAACAGTTAAAATAATTAAAACATTTAAAACATTAAGAGCAGCAGAAGTCTAATAGAACCACACTTAGTTTCTTGTGCCGGTTAGTTATAGGCCAGCCGGAAGAGGGTTGTCTTACAGGCCCTGCGGAACTGAGCAAGGTCCCGCAGGGCCCTCACCTCTTCCGGCAGCTGGTTCCACCAGGAAGGGGCCATAACAGAAAAGGCCCAGTCCCTGGTAGATTTTAAACGGGCTTCTTTTGGCCCGGGGATAACGAGGAGGTTTTGAGTTCCTGATCTCAGTACTCTCTGGGGGACATGTGGGGAGAGACGGTCCTTCAGGTAGGCAGGTCCTAGGCCATATAGGGCATATAGGGCTTTAAAGGTAAGGAAAACTTTAGAAAAACCTTTTAGAAGTCCCCCTATAATATATATATATTTTTTTTAAAAAAATAATATTAACAATAATTCCAAATAATTATTTCCCAAAGCAGGTGAAGTCTTCAGGCTTCCACAATTCAGGCAAGCAGGTGGAGTTCACTCCAGAGTTCAAGCAGGGAGAGAGAAAGGCAGGCCAGAGCAGCAGAGAGCAGCAGCAGCAAAAGAAGAAGAAGACAGGCCAAAACAACGTCCAGCCAAGCAGCTAGCCAACATGGAATTTGGCCACTCCTGCTGCTTAAACGCTCTCTGCCCATGCACAGACGAGTTTGAAAAGATAACACTGTTCTGTGATTGCTCAAAGAGCATAACTTGCAATTTTATTGGCAGAATGAAAGTTCCCCTAGTGATGATGATGATATTGGATTTATACCCCGCTCTCCACTCCGAATCTCAGAATCTCGGAGTGGCTCACAATCTCCTTTATCTTCCTCCCCCACAACAGACACCCTGTGAGGTGGGTGGGGCTGAGAGGGCTCTCACAGCAGCTGCCCTTTCAAGGACAGAGTCTCAGACTGGCTCACAATCTCCTTTATCTTCCTCCCCCACAACAGACACCCTGTGGGGTGGGTGGGGCTGGAGAGGGCTCTCACAGCAGCTGCCCTTTCAAGGACAGAGTCTCAGAGCGGCTCACAATCTCCTTTACCTTCCTCCCCCACAACAGACACCCCGTGAGGTAGATGAAGATATTGGATTTATATCCCGCCCTCCACTCCGAAGAGTCTCAGAGCGGCTCACAATCTCCTCTACCTTCCTCCCCCACAACAGACACCCTGTGAGGTGGGTGGGGCTGAGAGGGCTCTCACAGCAGCTGCCCTTTCAAGGACAACCTCTGCCAGAGCTCTGGCTGACCCAAGGCCATTCCAGCAGGTGCAAGTGGAGGAGTGGGGAATCAACCCCAGTTCTCCCAGATAAGAGTCTGCACACTTAATCACTACACCAAACTACACTTAACCACTACACCAAACTAGCTCTAGTGGTGTTGTGCCGGCTGGGATAGTCCAGCAACAACGCCAGCCTTGCAAAGCTGCACAGTGCTTCCGCAACTTGCAAATGAAAGGTAGTGATTGGATGTGAGGTCCCCTCTTCCTCTTCCTCTTCCTCCTTCCCCTTTAGCCCAGGAAAGCCAAGGAAGAGGCAGGGGAAACCCAGGATCGGCAGAAAAAGGAGGTAAGTGCTTCTCTTTAAACCCCTTTTTCCTGCCGCTATTCGGGACCCCGAATACTTTCTGATTAGTTTTCTATTCAGGGCCCTGAATAGGATGCTTTATTCAAGGAGCTGAATCAGACCAGAGAATCTGATTCGGCTTCAACTTGCCTTGAATACTGCTGAATAGGATAATATTTGGGGTTTTATTTGGCTAGGCCAAGCTGAGTGCACACGCCTACCTCATACCGCAGTTTAAATAAGGATATAAACAGTAGCACCCCCTGACCTACATACCAAGAAATGGCACAGTATTTGACTGGCAGAGATATTGGAGGGGGGCTAGTTATTTACCTTCCAGATGCCTCCCAACGACAACATATTGCTGCCACCCAATGGGATGGTGACTTTGAATAATGAGTTGGTACCTTGCTTTTCTTTTAATTAGATCGGTTGATATGCAAGGAATCAAATTGTCAAGTACTTTAAACTGCTAGTATCTTCATTAGCTGTCCCTGCAGTGGTTCCCCCCCCCCCCCGCCCCAGTAAGCTTCCTCATTAGTTATTTAGAAGGGGAAAATGTAACTCAGAGTCTTCGTCTCTGTCTTCGAATCCATTTACACAATTTCTCACTCTGGCTGCACACCGTTTCCACTTCAGCTTCATAGAGACTGATAGAATTTCACTCACAACAGGAGCATCAGTATATAAACAGTGCTGTATGATTTAATGGGCTCATACCCAATCTAACCAGCTACTTATCATAACCAATTTAGTCTGTCTTCGCTATAGTGATAGTAACAGAAATTTGTTGTTACAGGCAGCCATTAGGACCTGCCCACTCAGAACTGGGAGAGGGCCTCCTCCCACTTGCGGAACTATCTTTTGCAAACAGATGTCGTTAATGCCTAGGTAAATGGGTAGTTTTTCCTCCTTGCACATATTTATAGATATACATTAGCAATGAATAAAACATAAAGGAAAACCACAATGCCAAACTGCGTAACTGCATCATTTAGAATGTGGAATAAAAGGGCCAGTGTCATCTGAATAATTTTTTTTTAAAATCCATTTAAATATTGGTGGGGCAATTTAAAAAAATGGCATAATGAAAGTATAATGAATTCCTCTTACAGTCTCTTGTCATGCATTCTCCTCCTCGTCGTCATCATAATCATCTAGCCTTAATGAATCACCCCCCCCCCTCCCTGGCTTGTGACAGGCTCTGGGTGATGTACAACACACAGTAAAGCAATAAACTGAAAACAACACAGCAATTAGTTAAAATTATAAAAAAAATCTCAGATGGTGCCCCATATTTTTTTCTACATTCTGGACTACCAAGGCATTATGTTGGGGGGGCAGGGAAGGGAAACTTACAAAGCATCTGGGGGGAGTAGGAAAAGGGTAGTTGACAACCGTCACTGTCCAACAGGCCCTGTGGAATTCCATAAGGTCCCATAGGACTCTGATGTCATCTGGCAGAGAGTTCCACCAGGCCCAGGCCAGGACCAAGAACACCAGATCATTGTTACCAGTAGAGCACAGCGCTCTTCCAAGGACAGATTGGAAGAGACAGTCCCACAGATATGTTGGTCCCAGACCACTCAAGGCCTTCAAGGTCAAAACCAAAACCTTGAATCTGACTCAGTACTCCACCAGGAACCAGTGTAGCTGGCACAGCACCAGTCCATTGCATGGATTACTGTGGCTAGGTTGGGATGTCACAGGAAGGGAGCCAGTTGCCAAGCTTGGCAAAGATGGAAAAATGCCACTTTTGGCAATATGCGTGACCTGGGCCTCCATCGACAAGGAGGTGTTCAGCATCTTGTTCAGGATCTTGACAGATGGTGCTGGTATCAATAATTCTCGTTCAAGGTCGGGTAGTCTGTACTCTGATCCTAATCCCACCCCTCCCAGCTACAGAACCATCTTTGATGGATTTAGCTTCAACCTGCTCTTTCTTAGACAACCCACCACAGCCTCCAGTCCCTTGGCCAGATTTTGCAGGACAGTGGCTGACTGTGACCCAACAACAGATACAGCTGGGTGTAATCGGCATATTGATGGCACCTAAACCCAAAACCCTTTGCCAGATGGGCAAGAGGGCACATATAGATGTTGAATAACTTTGGGGAGAGGGACCCCACCCTGAGGGACCCCACATTGAAGAGGGTGCCTAGTGGACACATCCTCACCCTGCACCACCCTCTGCCCCTGACCGCAGAGAAAGGAGGAAAGCCACTGAAGGGCTACCCTGTGTATTCCCACATCAGTGACGTGGTGAGTCATAAGATCATAGTCAACTGTGTTGAACACCATTGTGAGGTTGAGTAACAACAGCAGCACCAACCCATCTTAGTCCAGCTGTCTATGGAGATTGTCAGGGCAACCAGGACAGTCTCCATCCCATGGTCAGGATGGAAATCAAACTGGAATTGGTCTACTGCCGATGTGTCCTCCAGGAAACCCTGGAGCTGCTTGGCCACTGCTCTCTCCATTACCTTACCCAGAAATGGCAAATTTGAGACTGGGCTAAAGCAGGGGTGTCTAATATCAAGTGCACAGGCCTGGTCCATCCCCCAGAGGGCTTCTATGCAGCCCGCTATGGTCTGCTTCCTTCTCCCTCTCTCCTGCATCTGTGATTGCTATTTTTGTTTTTCTCTGTGGGATTGAAGCAGCTGAGCAAAGCAGCTTCTCTTCACTCTTTCAGTTATTGTTCTGGGGAAGACTATCACTTTGTAGATAAACACATGGCCCTCCGTCTGTGCCATGATGCCTTCAAAAGCTCACAATTCCCAGCCATTTCATGTTTTCCCCTGGGACACAGAGCATGGATCATGAGATTTCTCCAGATTTTGATGAAATAATTCAGAGCAGGTGGTGTCAGTTATCAGAGACTATTATGCTAATGTTTTAATTGGGCTTGTCTGTGCCCTTTGTAGAGTTTACATCTCTGGCATTATAATTTGTGACACACATGGCCCAGCCTGACAAGATCTCATTATGTCAAATCTAACCCTCATAAGAAATGAGTTCAACACCCCTGTAAAGTCTCCTTTCTGATTTGGCACATGTGTTTAGAGAAGCCAGCTGTATCTATAAACCTGTCTCCCCCTTGCTGGCTATGACCCTGAGGGAACATCTTATCAGATTCAGCCACCTCCATCATAGCAGTATGCTTAGCTTGCAGCCTCCCATCACCATGTGATTGGTCCCTGTGCCTCACAGCACCATTTTGTGAGTTCCCCCTGTAGCTGCCATTTTGTGGTGGTGCCCACTACCTGTTCTCAAGATTCCCAAGGTGCCCATCAGTTTAACAAATATGGGTATCTTTAGTATAAGGAGGCTCCCTGTAATCTGTGATCCCAATGTGTTCCTCTTGCTCTCCCCTGTAAAGCTACTTCCTTCACTAAGTCTAATCTTCAACTGACAACTTCTAACTACCAAAAATCAACTGACTCTGCTTCCCAGTCCTCAGTTCCTTCTGTTAGTGGAGTTCAGTTCTGACTGGCTCCTATGTTAATAGGTGGTTCTTGTTGGATTATTTGGTAGTTTAGCAGAGTGCTCAAAGGCTCACAATGCAGTAGAGCCCATCTGGAGCATATGTGCTATGGAAACAAACGTGCTATGCAACGGTCACCTCGAGGCTAGGCTACTGTAATGCCCTCTACATGGGGCTGCCCCTGTGCCAAACCCAGCTAGTGCAGAATGCAGCTAGTGCAGAATGCAGCAGCTAGGCTGCTATTGGGCCTACCTCGGTGGGAACATGTGCAGGCTGGGCTGCGGGAGCTGCAGTTATTTACCGAGTTCGTTACAAGGTGCTGGTTATTACCTTTAAAGCCCTATATGGCCGAGGACCTGTTTACCTTAGGGACCGCCTCTCTCCATATGTTCCCCAGAGAGCACTGCAATCCAGCTCACAAAACCTTCTGGAAGTACCTGGGCCAAAGGAGGCCAAACTAAAAATAACTAGAGAACAGGCCTTCTCTATAAAAGCACCCCAATGGTGGAACCAACTGCCGGAAGAGGTGCGGGCCCTACGGGACATTAACCAATTCCGTAGGGCGTGCAAAACTGCCCTCTTCCGGCTAGCCTTCCAAGATGGAACATGAAATGAACACCATGCCATCACTAACATCAGCAATCGAGATAGCAATATGATGAGATTATTTTAGATTGATTTTAGACTTTTATATTATGTAAATTTAATGGTAAATTTTAAATGTTATAGAAATGTATAACTGTTTTATTGTTTAACATGGCTCTTGCCACATTCTGTAAGCCGCCCTGAGCCTGCCTCGGCGGGGAGGGCGGGGTATAAATAAAATTTTATTATTATTATTATTATTATTATTATTATTATTAAGTTACACATGGAGCCTTATTGTGGTTGCAAATTTTATATAAGTCCTTTATTGTTAAGAACTACATTCTAGACAGGATACAGCTGGGTTCCTAATCTAGTATAACTAACTATGATGGATAGAGATATAGGAGCACTTCCTGTTCTCATGTTGCCAAGACAGAGAAGTGAGGCAAAGTGTGAAGGGAAGGTGTGAGGCCAGAAGGAAGTTTCTCTATGGGTGCAGTCAGACGGAACATTAAAAGCGATTTATCCATGCCCCCAATGTGGACTTAAACAGGACGTCCAGACATCCACATCTGTCAAACAATGTAGAGGCGTCATCATCCCGGCTTGTGCCACATTTATATCGGGATAATTTGACAGCGGACAAAGTCCAGTCATTTTCAGAAGACCTGCAACAAGGTCGGGTTTTCACAGTGTGGATGTTCGGCGCGGGATACAGGTGCGACAGAACACCACCCTTTCCCCAGTGCTCACAGTCGTAATTTGTGTATTCTTCCACTCACCGAAGCAAAAGGCATATCCCTCAAATTAATATAAAATTAAATGCCAAGGCATTAAAAGGAAGGAAATGTAACATTTTCCCAGATGTAAAGAATATAAGAAATGCGTTTATCTTTTTTAAAAAATTGACTGCACAACGAAGTAGTCCCCCGCCGAAACTTGATTTGAAATCCACTGGCTGGTTGACGGAACTACTTATTTTCCTGCCTATCGCTCTAAACACTTTTGTCCGCCTTGCAGAGAAATTTAGAACACGCTGCACAACATGGCTGGAGTTCACGGCTTATCATGGAGGAGAGAGGAGGTTTTGGACTTGCTTGCACTCTGGGGGGGAAAGCAGGGTGCAGAGAGTGCTCAAGCAATCTCACAGAAATATAGATATCTACGAGGAGATTGCAAAGGGGATAGCGGCAAGGGGCCACAAGAAGATGGTGTTAGATTGCCGCACCAAGACCAAGGCACTTCGTTCTGAGTACCGAAAAGTCATTGCAGCTAATGTGAAATCGGGATCCAACAAGAAAAGCTGCCTGTACTTTGAGGAGCTTGATGCCATTCTACACAGTGAGGCAGACATTCGTCCGAACCATGTGACGCAGAGCACTAGACGCCAGAGCTCTTGCTCCGGGTTGGAGGGCGGGGGCAGGTTGGTGAGCCTCCAGACTCCATTCTTCTGTTTTCCCAGGAGGAAAGCACTACCAGAGAGATGCAGGGCGAGGTTGCAAGAGAAGCCGTCATGTCAGGTAACAATTGTGACTGTCCCGTCTACCTGTAAGCATCCCCATGTTGTTGTTGTTTCTTTGGGGGGGTTGTCAAAACAGGGTTGGTGGCGGTGAGATTGGGATGGAAAGCCTTATTTTCCCAAGGCCTGGGTGCTGTGGGATATGGGGAATGGGCTTCACATTTTTTTTTGGGGGGGGGGAGGTTCCCATTCAGTGGCACAACCAACTCTGGTGGTGAAATTGAGCAACTTCCTGTGACCGCGTTGCTGCCATGTCCCACAGGGTCTGTGGTAGACCGCTTTTGGTGGGAACGCTTACCGGCCCCCCGTCAGAGAAAGCTCTGAATGCTCAAAGGTCTAAGACAAGAGCTTTGGCGCTGGTTGGCACACATGTCTTGCCATCTCTTACTCTTTGAGCGATGCAATGGCTCAGTTACTTGACTATCAGGAATTTCTTTGGATTTTCCTGCTCGCATTTCATCTTGCTTAACCAGACACTGCCGCCTCCACCTATTTTCCTTACTTGCTTCCTCCCGTAGTTCCTCCCATCCTTCCCTTGTTCCGTCCTTCCCCCTCAATCCCCCCTTCGTGTTTCCCACCCTCCCTCCTCTCTTTCTGTCTCTCTTCCTTTCCCTCTCTCTCATTCCCTCTAGGCCTACTACCCCCCCACCGCATGATCACGTGCTGATTTATTTCTTTTTCTGCAGGTTCCTGCGGTTCACCAGCAATGGATGCTGTGGAGGCAGAGATCCTGGATAGTGACGCCACGCAGGTGGACTTCCTGGAGAGTTCGGGTGAGTTTAACCTGGTATGATTACTTCTCAGCCACTCCATTTCTAGGTGTCCTAGCTGTCAAGCTACGTCACACGCTGTGCTATAATGTGTGTTTTGACCAGTGGTTGACAATTCGGATTCAGCTTTCCATGCTCCTCATCCAACACGTACGGTGCATGATTAACTCTAAGTAAGAATTGTTTCGCATCACTCCTCCTAGACTTGGACTAAAGGAGACTTAATTCTCTCTATAGAACACACAATCACACTGGACCTGGTTCAGGTGGATGTGAATGGGAGTGTTGGCATGGGTGAGGGGCTTGTTGAAGGTGAGTTAGCGAGGGTCACCCTTGCTAAAAGGTTGGTTAAATGTTTACAGAATTTAGATTGATCTCTTCCCCTCGGGACCTCGGGCTGGGGGAGGTTGGGTGGGAGCACTGTGAAACGGGGAATCATCACAGTCTTTATCCATGTCCTTTGAGAGGTGATGATTTGGCTCGGGACTCACATCTCAAATTAGGGCAGCAAAGCATTGCTGACTGCAACACTGCACCGACTGTCTGATGTTGTGAAGGGCGTTCATTTCCCAAGACACTCCTCAGAACTCTGCTGCAGCATTTCTAGCTGATGTCTCAATTGCACGTTTCCCTGGACCAGACATTTCACCCTCGTTCCCTTGTCTTTCCCCTAGCTACTGCCGTTTCCACACCGCCACCAACTACACCCATGAAGGAGAAATCCTCTGTGAGTGAGAGGAACCCTGACAGTAAGTTTGCAAGTGGAGTAGGTGATCTGACCCTCAATTAAAATGGTTAATCTTGACTGATATGCTGCTTTTAATTCCATGTCTGAGTTATGATGGGCTCAATGTCACAGACTAGCGGTAGTAAAAGCAAGTTTCCAGAATACAAAGTCTCAGTTTTGCTCTTCTTCTGCTCTGTCCCAGGTGTAGTTTCCTCCCCTGACGGCCTCACGTGGTCAGGAATGGTGGACATGCTTTGATCCCGGGTATCTCTAACGAGATAATCCTGGCCCTTGCTGGCACACTTTTTTAAGACTTGCCCAAAAAGCTTCCTTCACCCCTGTCCATATTATAGACTCTCTCACACTCAACCTTCAGCAACCATGCTCCAGGTCTTTCTTCCCTCGAACACCTCCATAGCTGGCTATTGGGTTTGGAATGGAGGGAGTTTTGGAGAATTTTTGTTGCCCAAAAGGTGACCATGGGCTAACCAATGAGAAGTCCAATCCTTGCTATGACTTCAGCCTGTTACTCATGGTGCACCATCATTCCAACAACCTTTATTTATGTCTTCCTCCAATAACTTTCTCTTCACCCCATGCCCAACCTCAGCCACATCACCCTGGACATTTCCTACAGAAGCACAGGATGACATCAAGACCCAGCCTGCGAACCCAGTCCCACCATCTCTCAAGCACAAGCTTTAGTAGTTCTCACTATTTTTTCAGGGCAATGTCAGAACCTGCTATGTGGAGTTCTATGTTTTCCCGACAGGTTTAACAGGTAACTGTATCATTTTATTCAATTTCAGAGATTCCACCAGGAACACTAATGTCTAAG
Organism: Heteronotia binoei; assembly: GCF_032191835.1. Classification (NCBI taxonomy): domain Eukaryota; kingdom Metazoa; phylum Chordata; class Lepidosauria; order Squamata; family Gekkonidae; genus Heteronotia; species Heteronotia binoei. The sequence continues at coordinate 184,820,058 of NC_083243.1, read as the reverse complement.
CTGACCCCTAGGGTCATGCGAGGCAGTTTTGAAGGCTAGGAGGAAGCAGGTTTCGGCGCTTCACAAGGTGGGAGAGCACCTCGCGCAGCAGGCTGCTCGTAACAACAAGTCCATGATTGCGTCCTCACAACAGGAGCACCTGGAGGTTCTAGTGGAAATGCGGGCCTCTCAGCAGGAGCAGGGAGCCTCTAGGGAAACCATGGAAGGCTTTATGAAGGCTGCACTCACCACCATGGGGGACATCTCGAAAACCTTGCTTCCCTTGGTCCAGTTGATAACAGCACGTCAGCTGGACTTCAATGGAAATGATCCCACCTTGAACAGAGTGGGTGATGGTGGTTTGAGAGGTGCCTCTGTAGGTGATGCTGCCCGAGAGCCGGGGTCCCCTAGAGACTCCAGCATTAATGGCAAGAGTCCATGCTCCAGGCGTGCCCCTAAAAGGAAAACCCCCTATACGCCGCCAAACAGAAATGTCATGATGATGGCACAGCAGAGGTTGGCTATCAAAAGTCCATTGGCTATAGAGCAATCACGAATCAGTTATTGGCAAAACGATCTTAAGATTCCTCTAATGTCATGCCATGGCAATGTTAATGAGTTGGTGTCATTTCCCCACAGTTCATGCAGGGTTTGGCCTGAAGTGAAATCCGTAATTGTAGTGGGTTTCTGAAAATAAAGGTTCCTGAATCTGCCATTTCATAGTAGGTTTTTATTTAAACATCTACATTAAAGGTTGTGGATGTGAGTGGGCGTGGCATGGCCCCTCACTAAGTCACAGAGATTGCAAACTCCACCCTCTATGAAAAGGGGGGGGGGGAATCCTTTCAAGCTAATGCATGACAAAAACCGGTCAAAGAACTATAAATCAAATTCAGGGAGTGCTGCGAAGACCACCACCGTCTACCTATGCACTCCTCATAGACTGAGGACAACTCAACCAGATATCAGACTTTCCAGACACCCCCAAATCCAACATTTTAACCATGGGCGGGGGTGCCTTTCGGCTGACCTGTGAAGATTTTTCCTCCTCTTCCCCCTGCTGCTGTGACCCCTCCTCAATCTCCTCACTTCCATGGTTTCCTTTGGTTGTTCCCTGCAGTTCCCCCATTCTCTCTGGCCTTTTGTTGACATGTCTTTCAAAACCTTTTCAAGGGAGACTTTTTGTGGGGTGGCTTGACATGGCCTTTGTAGGTAATTCACACGCCATCCTTTGCAAGGTGGGAACTCATTTTATCCAAACTAGAAATTATGGTAGGCTGAGTCACACTGAAGTCAGAGTCAACATTTCAGGACACACTAATAAAGAGTTAACCATGGCCGGGACTGAGGGTTGGGAGAAGACGACCCGATCATGATGATGCTCATATATGCACACCTGTGGACATAGAATAATAGAAGCATGGCGTCATAGAGGTGGAGGGACCTCCAGGGTCACCTGGTCCAACCCCCTGCACATTGTGGAACATTAAGGAATACTTTTGCTTTAATCTCTAGTACAACCTCTTGGGGCCGCAGAACACAGCTCCACACCCTCCTCTAAATGACAGCCCTTCAAGTACTTGAAGATGGTGATCACATCACCTCTCAGCTGCCTCCTCTCCAGGCTAAACATGCCCAGCACCTTCTAGAACAAGCTGCTTTATTCACAACATCATCTCTCGTGGGCTCTCTAAGCTGCGTTGTGGAAAAAAGCATCACTACAGAAAAAATGTAAATGAGGCTTCAAGCACCTTGTGCTGCGATTGGGAGGCAGAGGTCAGCTTGCTGCAATCCAGTAGTGCAATGCAAGTGGGTAGGGTGGAGAGGCAGATGCGGGAGACCGCTTTACCCCATCGCTGAGTGGGTGACCGGCATCTGGGACAGGAAAGCTAGGAAAAGACCACGTGCAGCATTGCCTGTGAGTGGAAAGCTGAGCCAAAGGGAACATTGACAGACTTAAGGAATGCATTTTCACTGGGAAACGGGAGATCAACGACCACCACGGTCAGGATGACGGTGCAAATGGTGGCTTGAGAGCTCCTAGGATTAGATTGGCTGGCAAAGAGGGAGTAGACAGCTTACGGGTCCACATTAATAGGGGGAAAAAGGAGGTTTGTGTACTCTGGGATATGATAAATTGACAGTAAAGGAAATTTAAAACCTCCAAGGACACATTGAAACGTGCAAAGTGAGATTGACAACAAGCTGGGTCAAAATATTAATTTAATTTAATAAACACTTGTAACACCTGGGGATTGAGACAAGTAAGCATTGGGGAAGGACCACAACACCAAAGAAAAACTAAAAACCAATATTGGTGACAGGCGTGCCTCACCCGCTCGTAGCTCATAGGTTGCAATGACGTTAGGACACAGGGCGGCACAGCACATCCGTAGGGGTTCAGTGTCAACTCCATGAAGCCACAATTCATGATGTATTGCAAGGCATGTCAAGCTGCGCACCTACGTACACACTGAAAGTGTGCGGTTAGTGCTGCACGGACGGCACGACCCATCTCCAGCTGCCGCTCATCCACATGGTCATCCACTCCTTCTTCATCATCATCCTGATCACCACTGGAGGGGTGCCTTCTGGGAGCATCACAGCCTCATGGCCTCTTGCATCACAGAAGTTGTGTAAGATGACACCACTATGAGGAGGCCACTATAGCATTGACATTGCTACTGTCCACGGGGATCTCCGAGTTCAGGCAACGCCATCATGCCTTCAACCTTCCGAAGGCACCTTCCACGACATTTCTGCACTTGTTATGCGCCACATTGTACCTAGCCTGCTCTGGTGCCAGGTGCCCAGTGTAAGGCATCATTAGCCAACCTCTCAGAGGGTAGGCTGCGTCAGCCAGGATGAGAGGAGGAATCTGCACATTCTGGATTGTCACTGTGGAATTTCTGGGAACCCAATCCCCGGAATTCATCAGGGCTATCAGGTTGGAGCAGCGTAGAACATAGGCATCATGGCACTTGCCTCTGTAACCTATTACCACATCTGTGAAGCGACCGGTGTGGTCCACTGTGCCCTGAAGAAGAAGAATGGAGTAGAAACGCTTCCGGTTGATGTAGTCGTCTGCGAGTCCGGGTGGGGCGCGGATTGGTATATGACACCCATCCACAGCTCCCACGCAATTTGGGAAACCCATTCTCACGAAAACTTGCATAATCTGGGAGGGGGGGGATAGTGAGCTACCGGAGGCTGCCCAACACCCAAAACCTTCCCTGTCCTCAAAAATAGATCCTTTTCTCATCGATCAGAAGGAAACAACTCTCCCCCAAGCTCAATGTAAATGTGAGGTTTGACTATGCCACAAATTGCACATGGCCATCATGATGGGAGTCCTTGAGTATGTGTTTCTGGAAGATCACTTTGATAGGTGGCTGACACAAGGGAGACAGCTAATTTTTACAAGAAATGGACCTGCACTCAGCATCACTCCATCAAAACCATGAGGGCTGAGAAACTTGTCCTGTCATTGTTTCAGTGTTTCGGCCAACCCTCATTATGATACTCTGTGTGCTGCGTGTTGCACCATCTCCCTAATCACCCTTCCCAACATCTCCCAAACAACACGTCCCATGGGGCACCCGATCATGAGAACCAAGGTAGACTGCACGGTCAAGCAGATCCTCCTCCATAGCCTGTGTGACCTCCAGCACTATGCCTGCCACCGTCGAGCGAGCCAGGCCAAATTGGTTTCCCACCAGTCTGTAGTTTGTGGTGTTGGCCAGCCACCAGATCACAATCGCGACCCTTTTTTCAACAGGGACTGGCTGCTGCATGCACGTTGTCTGCCACTCCAATCTTGGTCTCAGGCAGCGGACCAGCCACGCAAATGTTCCCCTGCAAACAACACATGGTGTTTAGTTTCTGCAGGTTCACCAGTGAGCATGTTCAAATGGATCTCTGGCCCACTCAAGCATTGTTAAATGCGATCTCTCATGATGGCATCTCGCCGCTCCCCTCACCCCAATCATTAAACATGTGGTGGTGATTCACCTTTCCCCATACATGTGCAGTTCTTTTACAAAATCGCACCATCATATGTTGCCTCCCAATTAGCGCTGTCAACCCCGAGGTCAGGGCAGGGAATACCCCATGCATGAGAGCCCACCCTTTAGAGAGCAGGTGGGGGGGAATGTATGATGGCCAGCACATCACTCGCCATGAAGAAAGATTCCCAGGGTTTACACTGGATAAATCATCCTTGGGAACCTGTGCGGGAGAGACATGAACTGGGAGCAGCCGATCTTTAGCATGGCAGGAATTGACTCCTCTAAGACAATTCACGAAGCTTAAGAACATAAGAACATAAGAGAAGCCATGTTGGATCAGGCCAACGGCCCATCAAGTCCAACACTCTGTGTCACACAGTGGCAAAAAATGTTATATACACACATATACTGTGGCTAATAGCCACTGATGGACCTCTGCTCCATATTTTTATCTAAACCCCTCTTGAAGGTGGCTATACTTGTGGCCGCCACCACCTCCTGTGGCAGTGAATTCCACATGTTAATCACCCTTTGGGTGAAGAAGTACTTCCTTTTATCCATTTTAACCTGTCTGCTCAGCAATTTCATCGAATGCCCACGAGTTCTTGTATTGTGAGAAAGGGAGAAAAGTACTTCTTTCTCTACTTTCTCCATCCCATGCATTATCTTGTAAACCTCTATCATGTCGCCCCGCAGTCGACGTTTCTCCAAGCTAAAGAGTCCCAAGCGTTTCAACCTTTCTTCATAGGGAAAGTGCTCCAGCCCTTTAATCATTCTAGTTGCCCTTCTCTGCACCTTCTCTAAAGCTATAATATCCTTTTTGAGGTGCGGCGACCAGAACTGCACACAGTACTCCAAATGAGACCGCACCATCGATTTATACGGGGGCATTATGATACTGGCTGATTTGTTTTCAATTCCCTTCCTAATAATTCCCAGCATGGCATTGGCCTTTTTTATTGCAAACGCACACTGTCTTGACACTTTCAGTGAGTTATCTATCATGACCCCAAGATCTCTCTCTTGATCAGTCTCTGCCAGTTCACACCCCATCAACTTGTATTTGTAGCTGGGATTCCTAGCCCCAATGTGCATTACTTTGCACTTGGCCACATTGAACCGCATCTGCCACGTTGACGCCCACTCACCCAGCCTCAACAGATCCCTTTGGAGTTCCTCACAATCCTCTCTGGTTCTCACCACCCTGAACAATTTAGTGTCATCCGCAAACTTGGCCACTTCACTGCTCACTCCCAACTCTAAATCATTTATGAACAAGTTAAAGAGCATGGGACCCAGTACCGAGCCCTGCGGCACCCCACTGCTTACCGTCCTCCACTGCGAAGACTGCCCATTTATACTCACTCTCTGCATCCTATTACTCAGCCAGTTTTTGATCCACAAGAGGACCTGTCCTTTTACTCCATGATTCTCAAGCTTTCTAAGGAGCCTTTGATGAGGAACTTTATCAAAAGCTTTCTGGAAGTCAAGGTAAACAACATCTATCGGGTCTCCTTTGTCCACATGTTTGTTCACCCCCTCAAAGAAATGTAACAGGTTAGTGAGGCAAGATCTTCCCTTGCAGAACCCATGCTGAGTCTTCCTCAATAACCCGTGTTCATCAATGTGCCTACTCATTCTGTCCTTGATAATGGTTTCTACCAACTTTCCCGGTATTGAAGTCAGACTGACTGGCCTGTAATTTCCTGGATCTCCTCTGGAACCTTTTTTAAAGATGGGGGTGACATTTGCTACCTTCCAGTCCTCAGGAACGGAGGCAGATTTCAATGAAAGATTACAGATTTTTGTTAGAAGATCCACAAGTTCAACTTTGAGTTCCTTCAGAACTCTCGGATGTATGCCATCCGGACCCGGTGACTTATTAGTTTTTAATTTGTCTATCAGTTGTAGGACCTCCTCATTTGTCACCTCAATCTGACTCAGGTCTTTCAACACCCCTTCCAAAATTAGTGGTTCTGGGGCGGGCAAAAAGTTCTCATCTTCTACAGTGAAGACGGAGGCAAAAAATTCATTTAGCTTCTCAGCCATTTCCCTATCCTCCTTCAGTAATCCTTTTACCCCATGGTCATCCAAGGGCCCCACTGCCTCCCTGGCTGGTTTCCTACTTCTAATATATTTGAAGAAAGTTTTATTGTTGGTCTTTATTTTTTTGCAATATGCTCCTCATAGTCCCTTTTTGCCTGCCTGATCACAGTCTTGCATTTGATTTGCCACAGCCTGTGTTCCCTTTTACTAATCTCACTTGGACTGGTTTTCCACCGCTTAAAGGAGTCCTTCTTACCTTTTACAGCTTCCATTACTTTGTTTGTTAACCACGCAGGCCTTTTCTTATGCCTGTTTGTGCCTTTCCTAACTTGTGGTATGTATTTTATCTGAGCTTCTAGGATTATAGTTTTAAATAGCGTCCAAGCTTCCCCAAGGGTTTTGACCGTATGTACCTTTCCTTTCAGTTTCTTCCTCACATGCCTCCTCATCTCAGTGTATTTACCCCTTTTAAAGTTAAACGTGGTTGTGGTGGTCTTTTTGGACAACTCCCTATTTATACAAACGGTGAAATCAATAACATTATGGTCACTGCTCCCAAGCGGCGCAATCACTTTTATATCTCTCACCAAGTCTTGGGCATTACTTAGGACCAAATCCAGGATCGCCCCACCCCTGGTAGGTTCTGAGACCATCTGCTCCATAGCACAGTCATTGAGAGCATCAAGAAACTCAATCTCTTTCTCTCGACCAGAACACATATTGACCCAATCAATCTGCGGGTAGTTAAAATCACCTATTACAACACAGTTTTTACGTTTAGCCGCTATCTTTAAGCCTTCCATCATATTATAATCGTCCTCTCTCTTTTGATTTGGTGGGCGATAACAAACTCTCATAGTTAAATATCCTTTTGGGCCCTCTATTTCAACCCAAAGCATTTCTAAAAGTGAATCTAATTCTCTGATCTCAGTCTTACTGGACCGTATATCTTCTCTGACATACAGAGCCACCCCACCTCCAACCCTTGCCTCCCTATCCTTCCGATATAGCTTATATCCAGGAATCACCGTGTCCCACTGATTCTCCTCATTCCACCAAGTTTCTGAAATTCCCACAATGTCTATGTTTTCTCCCAACACTAAACATTCCAATTCACCAATTTTACTTTGAACACTTCTAGCATTTGCATACAAACATCTATAATTTCCCAGGCGAGCTAGGCCCACCACCTTCCTCCTGCCGCCTCGAGACACATGGTGTCGAGACACATCGGCTTCTGGAGTAAACCTGTAGGATCCACGAAGGAAAGAAACCCCATCCATCATTTTCACAACTGGAGGGAAGGCTTAAAAAAGGAGTGCAGTGGCTTAAAATGTGATGGCCATAGGTCCCATGGAAGATCGTTCATACAACCATTTACCAGCACCCATTCTCCTTTCCTAGCATCTCGCCTTTAGCTTGAAGGATTTTCCAGGTAGCACAGGCTACTGTAAGGGTAAACCTGTATCCCATGACATCAGTGGCTCCTCCATAGCCCATCCTTCCACAAATTATATTAAATGCTTTGGCGCACCCCAGAGTGAATCGCTGTGTTGTGTGCTCCCTGGTTTCTCTGCAGCCATGCAGCGCTGCGGAGACATATCACTTTCATTGGACATCAATGCACAGCTGAGCATGAGCACTGATTCCACCGAGATGGGGTGGGACATTGGGAGGAGAGACCAACCCTGGGGTGGTGGAGTAATCCTTTCATGCACGTAGCATCATGATACTCCGAGACATTGGGAATGGAATCATAATTGGGGGACCCAAGGGAAGGGCACTGATAGTGGTGCGTGTTAATCTCGAGTGGTCAACTGTTAGCATGCACATTTACTTGGACATCCTAAAGTTGAGAATCCACTGTTCATCCTCCCGCACATATGTGGCAAAGATACTCCACCACTCTGTGGACCGTGGGTAGGACCACCATCTCCGGTGACATGTCAACGCTGCAAGTGGGCAAACATTTACAATGTTGGCACTACGACATTGGGTGAGCCACCTAAGCCATCTACGCTGCCTTCGTAGGCCACCGCAGGCAGTCGATAACTTCCCTCTCCTGGCACTCGCTGGCTCATCCAGACCACTGTGAAGAGCCAGCATTAGAGTGAATATCACAGACAATGTCTTGGCCAACAGACCGAGCACAGCGGCCAAGATTTCCAACTCCATCTTTCAAATTGAGGTGGGAAGCCTTGACAGCTATGTGGAGTGCGAGGTAGAAAACATGAACCAGCGGAGTGATCTATAGTTGGTTGGAAGACCGACCAATCAAGTAGATGACTCAACTGTGTTGTGACCAGTTGTCTTCCGCCACGATTAGCATCGCTATCATTCCCCGCCAAAATTTCTAGGTTCACACATCCTATCTTTTTAGCCAAATGCACTTTCGTTACTTGTCTGATCACACAGCACCGATCAGTATCCCGCTGCTGCACGATCACCTGAGCGAGTGCCGTCATGAATGATCGCTCACAAGCATTGTCCAGGGAAGACCCATGGAGGAGTGAAAATTTAGGGAGGGTGGGGCACGTCATTTGAACTATTGGTTATGGGGTTGCCGTTGCATTGCATTGCCAATGTTAGGCTAGTCAACATTTCCCACACTCTGGGTGCATTATTAATTAGTCAGAAGTGTGATAATCAGGGGACGAACTAAAATTTGGAACAATGATTGCCCATAGACTGAACACGCCTGCCCATAGAGAAAGCCCACCTGCCCATGGGGAACAATGGGGACCATATCTTACCTTATTGAAAAAGAGAAATTAAGCCTCGCCTAGGCACAGCGCCTGCCCATAGACTATACACGCCTGGTCATAGGGAATAATGGTGAGGCTTGATCTCCCTTTTCCCCTATGATGAAATGTAGTCCCCATTATTCCCTATGGGCAGGTGCGCTTTCCCTATGGGCAGGGCTGTACAGTCTATGGGCAGGAGATGTCCTTAGGTGAAGAATAATTTCCATGTTTCCCTTTGGCAAAACGTAGTCTCCATTACTCCCTATGGGCACGTATGCTTCCTATATGGGTAGGCATTTATAGTCCATTGGCAAGCGCTGGTTCGAGTTCTTGATCGGACATTCCCTTCCTTTGGTGCACATCCCTTACAAGGCGGGTCAACCCGACATCTACGACCAACGCATCCCACATGCATGGCAACATGTGGCCCCCACCCCCCTGCTAACAGTTATTAAAACACTATCCACACCTGATGCATTCAGAGGTATTTTGCCATTTCCTGTTACTGAGTGCGGGTCCTCCCATAATGGCAACGTCTACCTCACTAAACCTATTTGGGATTGAACCATCGGGTTTCTGGTTTCTCGAGGTGTGAATTCGTATTCCTGCTATTTTAAACCATTTAAGTTAATGTGGCCTTTTGCAATGCTTTTTGGACACCCCCCCCCACACACTTTGAAGATCCAACATGACACACACGTTGTGATTGGAAATGATGGATAAGTATCTCAAGTTGCTTGTCCTGACATCCGAACATCTGAGCTTGCAGGACATGAGTTGTTCTGCAGTTTTGCACACATCTGCCTTCCGTGTAGGCCTCAACATGTCTCGTGCACATACAGTTATCATATCCTTTAAGATTTTTTTTTAAAACTCATTTGAACTTAAATGCTTATAATTCAGAGTTCATGGAGGAGCTTGGGGCTGGCAGGGTGGGGGACCGGACCTTCAAGGAGTCAATGCATGGTTTCATGTAGGCTGCCGTGAGAATCCTGGGAGACAGCTCAAGGTCCCTGGTCCTTCTAGTGCAGGTCATCACAGCTAGACACCCATTTCTCTCTGTGAGCAGCCATGGACAAGCCCCAACTGCAGATGTAGTTGATGCTGGTGACATTCCATCCAATGATATGGGTGGGCCCTCAAAGATTTCAAAAGGCACAGGGAAGGTCTACCAACATTGAAAGCATCCCCCCAAGAAGAATGTGCCTTATTGGACCCTCAAGTGCCGCCTCTTGGATTTACTTTTCACAAGAAGGGTGTCTCATCATGGTTCATGTCCCCTGACCCCCATTCCTCTTGGCCAAAGTGGATGTGCAAGTTCGTTAAAACAACACAAGGTTCGTGACAGTAACAAAAGTGTGCTTGAAAATGTTTCCCCATGAGTCATAGGGCACAGAAAACGGTTCTATATTTCAGAATGCTGCACAATTGTATCGTGAATGTTAAGAATAAACAGCTTTGACACATTCAAAGTTAAGGAACTATTTATTGCAAATACAAAACAACAGTGCTGGGATAGGCGTTGGCGCATACATGCCTTTTTTACATAGTGCAGACAAAAAAAGAAGTTGGCAGTCAAGCCTGTAACTCAGTGCTTGGGGTCTACAATGTAACATGTGGAAGGGTCCAGGTTGCTAGTGGGTGGTTTGGCCTTCCTCTGAACTGTCTCCATGCCTCCATGCCTGAACTGTCTCCATGCCTTGCCTTCTTCCCCACCCTCCAATGGTGCGCGGCACATTTTGCCAGCGTCCAAAGCCTCCTGCTCCCTTTCTTCATCCTCCCCCACCTCCTCTCCCTCCTCCTCATCCCCCTCCTCCACCCAATCCTCCTCCTCCTCTTCCCTCGCACCCCCCTCTCCCCTCCTCTTCACAACTCTGCCACACTTTTCCAACTTTGCACCGGACTCCAGACGCTGCTGATGCAGAGACACATCCATTTGCCTCCTCAGATCTCTTTGGTGCAGACGCTGCATCCCACGCTGCATGAAATTCAGTCGGTACTCATGGCATCTCACTGTAAGATAAACAGATAGGGGGGTGTTGGGCAACTCTGACAGACAAGTTGCATGACAGCTAGTTTCCGGCAGTGGAACACTGGATGGAGGAGGAAGTCAGCTTATTTTACAGTCATGAGTTCAGCTCAACCATCAACCAGCCACGAAGTGTAGCCTAGCTTCAAATGGCATGGCCAATTGCTAGAGTAGGCCAGGGACTTACATCTGCTCTCCACATCTCTCATGCATATCTCCATTTGTGCGAGCCACTCTGTGAGGTCCACCAGCACTCCTGCATCGTCCCTTCTTCTAGTGCGGCCACCCACCGCTCCTTCTCCTGCAAATCACATCATTTCTCTGACTTGATGATCAATTACAGCTTTTCCAATTTCTTCTCCCATTTGTCTGCTCTGATTTCCCCGCCCCACTCAATCCCTCCCTCCCTTTCAACGTGCCTTCCCACCTCCCTTTCTTCCTCCCTTCCCTCCTCCCCCTCCCACTCCTCCCTCTTCCTTCCCCCATTTCCTCCTTCATCCCTCCCCCTTCTCTCCCTTTTTCTTCCTCCTTCCTCCCTTCCTTATTCTTCCAAATCCAATCTTTGCCAAACTTGGTGGGTGAGTGAAGGAGAACCTGCTGAAGACTCCCGGCGAGTATGGTGTCTCTAACTTCTGAGGGGGTTGTTCTACAGCTCCCAAACCAAATGAACCAAATAAACCATGAGTAGGTTCCAGCAGTGAACCACGAACCAACTGAACTAACATTTTCCTGGTTCATGCCCATCCTTACCTAAAACCTCATCAATCACAAATAATGCAATATGAAACTTTGGGTTCATCAGTTTGTTCATACAGTACTTGTAGACTGGATCTTTGTGTTTTTCGACCTGATCTTGACAATTGGAGACAAAAACCGGAATGCTTCTAATCACCGCCTGCCATGCAAAGTGTTGAGATAGAAATCTAACTTCAATGGTTTTAAAGCCATTATTTCACATTCATGGACTTCAGCAGCTTCCTAGAACTCTACTTGCCTTATGGAAGACCTGCTGAATATGGTATACACAGTTCTGAGAAATGTTTCTTTTTTCTCCCATTAAGAATGCATGCTTGCAGACATTCTCTGCCCCAAAGTCCTCTCTATGGGCTGCACAGTGCTATTCCAGGATATAAGAAATGTTACAACAAAGTTGTGCAGCCACACCATTATGCTTTTCTGACATAACAGATGCTCCGTTGAATGTCAACATGACCACTTTTGCATATCCAGGTCAGTTCCATTGAGAGCATTTTATCCTATTGCCTCTGCGTGTGGTTTGGGAGCTGCACGGAAGCAGAGAGAAAGGTGCTCCAAAGAGTGATGGTGAGAGCACAGAAGATTTGTGGATGTTCTCTCCCCTCATTGGTGGATCTGTATGATATGGGATGTAAAAGGAAGATACAAATGATCTTAAGGGACCCTTCACATCCGGGCCACTTGCTATTTGAGATCTTACCGTCAGGTAGGTGATATAGAGTGTTGAAGGCTAAGACAAATAGATTCAAGGGCAGCTTCTATCCAAGTGCCGTTGTTAGACTAAATGCAGGGTTATGAATGGTTATTTGTTTTTAGATGCATTTAAATGGTCTATGTATATGTCCTTTTGTGGGTGTTGATGTGTTGGTATGTTTGTGGAAGAGCACCTCATTTCGTTGCTCTCATTTTCTTTTTTGAGAACAATGACAATAAATTTATCTATCTATCTATCTATCTATCTATCTATCTATCTATCTATCTATCTATCTATCTATCTATCTATCTATCTATCTATCTATCTATCTATCTATCTATCTATCTATCAGTATCACTGTAAAACCTTTTAATGGCATCTTGGATTGAAGCACTGTCACACTGTCGCGTTATTGCAACAAAGTAGTTTTGTAAACGTCAGTGTGAGCAGGCTGATATTTAGCATACATAATCAACATTTTTGTTAAGTGATAAATCTGTGCTCTCATTGACTACAAGTGTGTGACACTTGGTACTGCGCAGTTCTATCATAATTTCATTGCCAACAGTTTCACTGATACATTCAACAAATTCAAATGCATGGTTTTTGCTGTGCCAGCATTCTGGTACTGCCACTAGTTTGCAATCTGATCATGTATGTCCTGCACTTAAAGTATGGAAATGTTCATTTTTATAGCCTACTAGACATTATTGATCAGAATTTTACTTTGATCGGGTTTAAAAGGCTCACATTGTGCCATCTCCCTCCTGGTTTGTCTGTCTACAGAACCTTCAATAAGCATCTTCAGTATGCCTTCTGATTTCCGAGACCTGTTTTCCCACTGCCCGACTGTGCGTTTTCTGCTGTATATGCCTCTTTAAATAATAAAGCTTCCAGTCCTCCTAACAGGGTACCCATTTTTGTCTGATATGAGGCAAAATATTTTTATTACTGTTTTATTGTGTCATCCATTATTTTACTGTTTTTTGTCTTCATGGGTCTTGCGGTAAGCTGCCCTGAGCCATCTTGTGGGATAAGGTTGGGGGCTATTACTCAGACATTCCAAATCCAATCTTTGCCAAACTTGGAGGGCAAATCAAATCAATCCCAATCAAATTAATCCCGATGTTTCCTTTTGCAGGAATCAAATCAATCCCCATACGAACCCCAGAGAGCACTGAGGTCGGCAGGGAAGAACCAGCTGACTATCCCTGGACCGAAGGAGGCCAAACTCCAAAACACCCGTACACGGGCCTTCTCCATCGCAGCTCCACACCTATGGAACCAGCTCCCGGAAGAAGTGCGAGCCCTGCAGTGCCTTGACCAGTTCCGCAGGGCCTGCAAGACCACCCTTTTCAGGATGGCCTTTGCTGGCTGAGAGACCGCTGTTGGGTGACTTTCGCTATTATCATTTATAAATGGAATTAGCACCTGGAAATCTGTATAATACTTGGTTAACTGGAATGTTTTAAAGTTAATGCGATTTTAAACTCTGTATAATTTTATGAAATGTTGTTAGCCGCCCTGAGCCCGCCTCAGCGGGGAGGGCGGGATATAAATAAAATTTTATTATTATTATATTATTATTATTATATGTTTCCTGGTGCAGGAAACCCTGGCAGCACTAGCTTTCTGACATATCTCACACACTTCTGCACCACAGTTATGGTAAGTGAAGATATCACCCAGCCTTGTCCTCTGTTTTTTGGCTGATTTAGGAAGCTCTGTTTCAGCTATCTCATTAAGCCACTGACTTTTGAAATGGCTACTGCATATTTTTGGAGGAAACTCTGGTGAATGGGCCAAAGAGCATTTGGACATTATGCTTGTTTCCCCCCCCCCCCCAGGCTTCAGTTGAAAAACATGTAACTGTTAGTAACCTGTAATAGCACACTGCCTTTGCATACTCGGGGCAACAGGGAAGCCGCAGAACTGAAGGGCAGTGTACTATGAAAAAAAGTTTTGAAACAGGGAAATACAGATATATATATAAAAAAAAGCCCATACAAACAGGGAAAAGAACAATTTCAGTATTTTACCTCAAAATACTGAAAAGGAAGTTTAAATGTTCTCTAGACAACAGGAAAGAAAATCAAAACACTGGCCTAAAACACCAAGGCATCAAGCATGGTAAAAGTCTATGGGTAATTGATTGTTTTGGGGTCCTGCCTAAATCTGGTATTGGAAATGTCAAAGGTGGGAACCCAACTGTGTTTGCCTTTTATCCTTCCCTCCCCCCCCCCCTTCTCTCTTGCTTCATGGCTTGTAATTAGAAGTAGTGGGAACTGAAACCAAGTAATCAGCACCTTCTCATACATTCCTCTAAGGGAGTGTGGGCCATCTGGAGAAAGCAAGGACGAAGCCCTGATAACACTATGGGAATGTAGACATTTATGATAGTTTGTGTGTGAACGCTCTCCCGCAACCCCATCCCTTGGAATCCTTTTGAAGTGAGCCTTAAAAGTATTGTATCAATGTATCAGTTTCATTACTCTCAAGAATCTGCTATACCAAAAGTATCAGTCTATCAATAAACGTAGTCTTTGTAACAACTTCAACTTGTCATTGAACCCCCATGCTTGACACAAGGGCTGAGATGTGAGATCAGGAGAGAGAGAGAGAAGTTTAGTACATAAAGGTACTTGGAACGAGGTCTAAATAATGTGAAAATAGTGATGAGAAAATTCTGTAAGCACCAAAGACAATCAGGGCTAGAATGTGAGCCTGCAAACAGATTGGATTGAAACTGGAGCAGAAGCCCTGAAGAAAAGGCTGGGAAGAGAAAAATTCTAAAAATAAGCTCCACAAGACACAATATAAAGAGGCAGACTAACAAGACTTCAGCCTGCGAAAGCTGACTGAAAGATGCAAGCAAGTTTAAGTTCAGAGCTGTTCAGCAACAGCACTCCAACTTAGCAACAAGCCTTTTATAGTCTAGTAAAGCAGATCTTTAATTTCACATAGACTAACAGGAGGCATTCAGATAGCTTTAACAGGGGTTCTTTGCAGTGCTCAGATACGATGATGGAAGAATAAAAAAAGATGTTTTAAAAAATTATCTGTCCATGTCTGAGTAGGTATAGAACAAATGGGGGATTGACATCTATTCCTAAGTGCCCCAGCAACTAGGGGCCAAAATTGTTTACTGTTCTTCAATAAAGATGCTTTGATTGATGAATCCCAATAGCATATTGCAGGGGTGACCAACGGTAGCTCTCCAGATGTTTTTTGCCTACAACTCCCATCAGCCCCAGCCAGCATGGCCAATGGCTGGGGCTGATGGGAGTTATAGGCAAAAACATCTGGAGAGCTACCTTTGGCCACCCCTGGCATATTGCCACTTTTTATATGCTATAGTCACTTGAATGTGTTTTTTCAACTGTAAGTACTCCTTGCCAGATAAGACAGTGATTAATGGAAAGTAGACACTATCATATGTGCCCACACAAAAAATAATAATCCAGAATCCATCTTTTCCGATTGGGAGAAACAATAGTATAATTCTGGTGTTATCAAAGATTTCAGGTTTTCACGGCTGGTAACATCATTAGGGTTTGTAGAATCTTTCGGGATCAAGTGCCGTGTTCTACTGGAGAAAGTTTTCCTTCCAGACGTTCCGTTCTCAGCTGCGGAGAACATCCTCAGTGGCGTTGCAGCCGGAGCAGGCGCTCTGACCTTCTTGGCTGCTGTGCATTGAGTGGGGCCAGGGCTGCTGGAGAGCTGCTATTTCTAGCCTGGAGATGGTGTGATGAAAGGGCAATTGGTTTGTGGATGTGCCCATTGTTTGGTGGGGCTTCCTGGAAGGGTAGTGATAAGGAAACTGGCTGTTGAATGTGACCATTGTTCTGTGTTAATTGCTGGGAGGGTTGGAAGGGGTGTGAAGATAATGAAGATGGTTGTTGACTGTGCTGATTGTTCTGTGGAATGTGCTGGTTGTTCTGAGACTTTCTGCAATTTATAGTCTGTAGGGTGTTTTGCAGAGCTGGGTACCAAGATTGGTGGATGAAAATGCCTTCTTCCTTTCTGTTAAAATTGTGTTGGTGTTTGTAAATCTCAATAGCTTCTCTGTTCAGGCGGGTATGATAATGTGAGACCGTAGAAAGGACTTCAGTTCGTTCAAACCCTAATAATTCTGGTGTTCTTGAGGTCTTGGAGATGCCTTAATTGGTACATTAATGGCAACTCAATAGAGCAAGTTAAATATTTTAAACACTTAGGAGTCCTCTTCCAGTATAACAACAACTGGTCAGCCCAGAGAAATCAAGCATTAAAATTGGCCAAAAACAGTCTGTCCATGAGCAGTAGGGTTTTTTATACAATGGGCAACCAATTTGTCCCCACGGTCATGAAAGTTTTCAATGCTAAAGTTGTGTCCCAATTACTTTATGATATCCCTATCTGGATCAATTCATGTAATTAACATGTTGAGCAGATCTAGGTTATATTTTTGTGACATATCCTTGGGGTCCCAAACTGTGTAGGTTATGCTGCCATTTGCCTGAAGGCAGGACAGGGTCTTCTGACATCCAGAGCTTGGCTCTCAACACTGAAATCTTGGTTATGTCTTTATTACAGGGCAGGGCCTAGTCGTTACATCTCATATAAGAACATAAGAGAAGCCGTGTTGGATCAGGCCAATGGCCCATCCAGTCCAACACTCTGTGTCACATGGTGGCCAAAAACCTCAAGTGCCATCAAGAGGTCCACCAGTGGAGTTAGAATCCCTTCCACTGCCCCCCCCACCCCAAGCATAAGAATACAGAGCAGCAATGCCCCTGACAGAGAGTTCCAATGATAAGCTGTGGCTAATAGCCGCTGATGGACCTCTGCTTCATATCCATTTCCCTATTGAAGCTGTCTATGCCTGCAGTCACCACCACCTCCTGTGGCAATGAATTCCACATGTTAATCACCCTTTGGGGGGGGGGGACAAGCAGAGAGCTGATTCATGGAAAAGGCCAAAGGCACTAGCCTTTCTCAAGCCAAAGAGCTTTTTTTGTGTCTGTGGAAAAGAAGATGAAGAAGATGAAGATATTGGATTTATATCCCGCCCTCCACTCCGAAGAGTCTCAGAGTGGCTCACAATCTCCTTTACCTTCCTCTCCCACAACAGACAACCTGTGAGGTAGATGAAGATATTGGATTTATATCCCACCCTCCACTCCGAAGAGTCTCAGAGCGGCTCACAATCTCCTTTCCCTTCCTCCCCCACAACAGACACCCTGTGAGGTGGGTGGGGCTGGAGAGGGCTCTCCCAGCAGCTGCCCTTTCAAGGACAACCTCTGCCAGAGCTATGGCTGACCCAAGGCCATGCTAGCAGGTGCAAGTGGAGGAGTGGGGAATCAAACCCGGTTCTCCCAGATAAGAGTCCGCACACTTCACCACTACACCAAACTGGCTGTCCTAGGAAAATATAGTCAATTGGTATACCTCTGGACTCTCTCCTCTTTATGTTAGTTGAATTTCAAGTATTTAGATCCCTGTAACAGAGATTCCTTGACACTGAGAAACAAACCCCCGGGTCTCATGCAGGTAAAACTTGTTCCCCGCTGCAGTTTACTATGACATTGACGCAGTGGCTTTCAGCTACCTATTTTACACAGCTTGCAGCCCCGCAATTACATGGTGCTTTTATGCTCGCATAGTTCAATGTCTTCCCCTCAGCAGTCCTCTATGGGAGATTTGTGAATTTTCCTTACCACGAAAGAATTTGCCCATGCAATAGCAGGGAACCAGAATTGATTGCTCATATTTTGCTTTGATGTGAATTTTATATCCAAATATGGGATGTTCTAATTAGCCCTATTTTGCATAACAGGCATAGCCTCCCGGAAGAGAGGCTTGTTTCCCTCCTTTTATTGGGTCAGTGTTCCCATATTGCCCTCTCAGTAGTGAGGTTTCTTCTAACTGCTATGAGAATCAGGGAATATAAGATCAAAGTGCTGGAGAGATGATCAATTTATATTGTACTTTGTATAGTTGAATAGTGGTTCTGTCTGTTTTTAATTTATGCCAATAAAGGTATTGACTGACTGACTGACTGACTGACTGACTGACTGCCTGACTGTCTAGTGAGGTAACCAGATTCTATTGACTAACTTTCCCACCTTGTTTTTTTGGATCACACCCAGTCCTAATCTAGGAAAGACAGGTTTGACTCCCACTCTGCTGTGAAAGCTTGCTGGGTGATGCTGGAGAAGTCATCAATAGAATACAGAGCATATTTTACAGCTGGGGTGGAAAAGGGGGGGGGGGACAAGCAGAGAGCTGATTCATGGAAAAGGCCAAAGGCACTAGCCTTTCTCAAGCCAAAGAGCTTTTTTTGTGTCTGTGGAAAAGAAGATGAAGAAGATGAAGATATTGGATTTATATCCCGCCCTCCACTCGGAAGAGTCTCAGAGCGGCTCACAATCTCCTTTACCTTCCTCTCCCACAACAGACAACCTGTGAGGTAGATGTAGATATTGGATTTATATCCCACCCTCCACTCCGAGGAGTCTCAGAGCGGCTCACAATCTCCTTTCCCTTCCTCCCCCACAACAGACGCCCTGTGAGGTAGATGAAGATATTGGATTTATATCCTGCCCTCCACTCCGAAGAGTCTCAGAGTGGCTCACAATCTCCTTTACCTTCCTCTCCCACAACAGACAACCTGTGAGGTAGATGAAGATATTGGATTTCTATCCCGCCCTCCACTCCGAAGAGTCTCAGAGCGGCTCACAATCTCCTTTCCCTTCCTCCCCCACCACAGACACCCTGTGAGGTGGGTGGGGCTGGAGAGGGCTCTCACAGCAGCTGCCCTTTCAAGGACAACCTCTGCCAGAGCTATGGCTGACCCAAGGCCATGCTAGCAGGTGCAAGTGGAGGAGTGGGGAATCAAACCCGGTTCTCCCAGATAAGAGTCCGCACACTTAACTACTAAACCAAACTGGCTCTCCAAAGAGGGAGAGTCTCAATCAAGCATGCCAAGCCCAGTGTCTGAAGGCAGCTGCACTTTCATCATAAAATGCTTGGTAGAGCTGCTTCAAGGAAAGGTATGTGAGCAGGCAGCAGAAGATTGGGAGGTGATCCAACCAATCCCAGTCATCAGCTGCCTGTCCAGGCATCTCCTGCTGAAGCAGAGCTTCTAAGAAGCATCTTAGAATATAAGAGCAACCGTCTGCAAGAAGTGAAAGACTAAAGAAGCTGTTGCAGAACCAGTAACATTCTGAGGCAAAACTCGCCCTGAGCAGCTCCAGGTTGCCGCTCAATAGGGCTTGCTATGTTAATGAGCAGCTGCTCATGTACACAGCTTTGAGGGAACACTGGTCATAGACCAGTTTAGCAAGTGATACCAATTGCTGCTTGATGGTGCTGCCGTATCCACAGTGTCTCTAAGCAGTGGCATAAAAATTCACTTGTGAAATTTCAGCAGAATACATCCCTCTTCTAGTACCTCTAGGGTGTAGTTTGGACACTAGTCTTAAAAGTGTACGGCAATCATTATAAACCTTTTACTTTTTCTTCTACATTTCTTATTTTGTTTTAGATTTGCCTTCTTGGTTCCCCCCCATCTGTTATGTTTTGCTAATGAGTGGTTATATGGTGGGGTTTTTTTTTGTGTGTGTGTGTGTGTAATTGAGTAAAAAACTGTTTTTAAATTAAGAATAATACAGGTTCGGGGGAGGATATTTTTCACAAGAACAGAAAGATTTCCAAGGCAGAACCAGGATTTAACGTTTTCTGGACTGGGAACATTCCTCTCAGGATGAGAATAGTTTTGGTGCAGGAAAGGAAAGGAAAGGACTTCTACCATGTCTCAGCAGCCTTGGGATGGGATATCAATGTTTTAATAAATAAATGCAAATATAATTATATGTTATCAAAGATTTCAGGTTTTCACGGCTGGTAACATCATTAGGGTTTGTAGAATCTTTCGGGCTCAAGTGCCGTGTTCTACTGGAGAAAGTTTTCCTTCCAGACAATGCACACTCAATGCACAGCAGCCAAGAAGGTCAAAGCGCCTGCTCCGGCTGCAACGCCACTGAGGATGTTCTCCGCAGCTGAGAACGAAATGTCTGGAAGGAAAACTTTCTCCAGTAGAACACGGCACTTGAGCCTGAAAGATTCTACAAACCCTAATAATTAGATGTTTTAATATATATGAACATAACATATAATACAGATTTATTGGGCCTAAGAATCAGCAGCACAGCATCTTCTTTGCGTTCAGAAAGTCTTAGGATTAGCCCCTAGCATCTCCAGGTAACAAGATTTCTTAGTAAAGTGATAGATAGCCTTGGTCTATGCAGGTCCTATGAATCTCAGCATGGCCTTTTTGGGTGGTCAAAGGGTATCCCTCCTTTCCTTTTCTCTAGCCAAGCTGGCTGGGTCCAACCCAGTGTTCTCATGGTGACTGCTGGTAATGGTCCTGCTTCCTATTGGAAGCCATTTCCCCTATTTTAAAGCAGAAGGTCCCAGAATGAGTGTTGTCCTCACCCTGTATTCATTTCAGACATCATCAAGTAACTATGGCTGCAATCCTACATGCACTTCTCTAGGAATAACGCTTTTAGAATGAAATGGGACTTACAATAGAACTGCTTAAGACTGCTTCCTAAATCTCCTTGTCATGAAAGCAATACTGCCTGCTCTAGCTCTATTTTAGCTTCACGGTCATTACAAGTAGCTCAGACTTCTTAGTGAAGGTATTTGACAGCTAGAATCACTCATGAGCTGAACCTTGGACCTGCTTCCTTTCCCAGTATCCAACTCAAGCAGGGGCCAAATAGCTTTTCATTCGTGCAATAGCTGTGACTGTGAAGTTTCAGTTTGTTCTGCATTGCAGAGGATTTCCATATATGTGGAACTGATTCTCCCCTGTGGCCATCAATGGTTGGATCTGGCAATTAAAGGATGTAGCTGAGGGGAGGACTGTTCCACACAACCTGTGGGTAAGCACGCCTCCCTCCCCCAATTGAAGGCAAGCCTGGAGTCCTGCAGTAAAATGACATAACTCATAATTATACACAGCAGATTTGATTAGTTATGCAGATTAGCTATCCAGATATGATTGGTTAATGCAATGAGTCCATATGCTTTGAGACACCACTTCTGAATGCTTCTGCTGACCAGCCTCTTGTGGTTTCGGCTAATATTCTCTTGGCTTGCAGGTTCCTTTGTCCAGTCCAGGGGACTTGGCAACCCTACCTCCTGCAATTTTTGCAAGTGGAAGATTTAGACATCTTCCTATGAAATATTTTCTCATTTGGAATGACTGGTACTGAAGATCTGTTGGTTTTTTCTACAAAAAAGCCCATTGTGAAACAATGGGGACATCAGGGGTGTGGCCTAATATGCAAATGAGTTCCTGCTGGGCTTTTTCTACCAAAAAAAGCCTTGGGAGGATCATTTTGCTCTGTAGCAACATACATGCATAAAGTTAGCACTTCTAGTTTGAAATTGGCAGATTGCAACAGGACAGCAGGTCCTAAAACCGATGGTTACAAATAGGAAGTGATATCACTGGCCATGCCCCCTTCATTAATTATGCATGGGGGGTCTATTTACTACTGACAGCTGTTGACCGTCAGAATTGTTGTGATGGCAGGCAGCACTTTTACTGGAACACCATGGAGTTTAATTCTGAGCTCAAATGCATTGGATTGCCTAACATTCCCTGGATAATGTGAACACAGATTTTTTAAAAGCCAGTTTGCTGTAGTGGTTAAGTGTGTGGATTCTTATCTGGAGAACCGGGTTTGATTCCCCACTCCTCCACTTGCAGTTGCTGGGATGGCCTTGGGTCAGCCATAGCTTTCGTAGGAGTTTTAAAATCTAAATCTATAAAAAAAGAGCTAGATAAAAGTATTAATATAATCTCTTGCAAATATTGTAAATTAGCTAAAAAAAATTAGTGTCCAGAACAGAGGGAATTGCCAGACCTACTGGGCAGGCAGCAGCGGTAGAACTGCCCTCTCTTAAAGGGATGCAACCATCTCCTCAGCAAATTAAAAGTGTCCTAGAGTGGCTTGGGGAGTGGTATGAGATGGTGGAACCAGCTGAGTCAGGTCATAGGCCTGTGCAACTAGACAAAAGCCAGTGGCCAGTCCTTGATAGCTTAATCTCTGGACAGTGAGATCGCATCATTTTTTTTTTTGCAATGTGTTTGCAAGTCTTTAAAATAGACTTTAATGTTGCAACCTTTTCTGGTTTTGAATTTGTTTTTTTTCAACTCATAATGGAAATTGGCCTCCTTATTAGAATTAATCTTTTTCCCATTTCATGGTTCAAGTTTTTCTGTGTGCTTCAAATCAGAGAGATGAATAGCTCCGAGGAGAGAATGGATTTCGAACTCTTCACTTACAGAATTTGAAATGGACTCCACCAAATGGGAGGAACCAGCTTGGGGCATCAACTTTGGAAAATAAAAAAAGCTGAGTAAGGCGATGTTCTTTGTAAATTTCCTCGCTGGAGGCTATCAGATCAGTACAGGCCCCTGAATAATTAAGCTGCTCAGCTTTTCAATTCTGCACAAGTGTATTCATTTACTGAATCAATTGATTTCCATCATGAGGGAGTCGTTATGAACCAGACGGACATTAAAGAGTGTTACCTCCTCAGCTTCTGCTTGTCCAATGAGCTATTGATTTTGTTTCGCCTTGTGTGGAGTCAGAGCTACACTGCAGCAATTCCATGTAACTTTCTCAAAGGGGGGGGGGGATTTAAAGGAGCAGGCACACTTTTAATGAAACTGAAACACATAAAAGACTGAAGGGGAGGGAGGAAATTGGAGAAGGAAAAGCCTTCTCCATCTTACGTTTTGTTAGTTTTAAAAACATGCCCTGTTTGTTGTTGTCGGCAGTAGATTTAATTGCTTTTTGTTAATCATTTTGAATGGGTTCATTCCACTAACGGCAGAGACTCCCGTGGTCAGAATGCATCTCTTCCACCAGAGCGAGGCTTCTTGTACCTGGGGGAGGCTCTATCATTAATGGAACAGAGTCATAGGATCCAACTCCAAATTGATATCTGTCTCATTTCACTGGCTCGATTGTTTCATAATACTGGCCCTTGTTCTCTCCACAGTCACATGGGCTGAAACAGTGATACAGGTTATTTCAAGAACGAAGCTCAGTATTGAAATTAGAGTTCTTCATATGCATTCATGCGGGAGTTGCATGGCAGACCTTTTCAACAACTGGGAATGAAAATTAGAAGATTATTTTAGCCAAATTTTTAACAAAGGAACTATTTTAACAAAGGAGGGACGGTGGCTCCGTGGTAGAGCATCTGCTTGGTAAGCAGAAGGCCCCAGGTTCAATCCCTGGCATCTCCAGCTAAAAAGGGTCCAGGCAAATAGGTGTGAAAAACCTCAGCTTGAGACCCTGGAGAGCCGCTGCCAGTCTGAGAAGACACTACTGACTTTGATGGACCGAAGGTCTGATTCAGTAGAAGGCAGCTTCATATGTTCATATGTTCATATGTTCAACTAAATGGAACAATTTTCAGTTATAGTCATAATTTTAATAATGATCCACAAGAACTTTACTTGAGAAGGGCGTAGGAAGGAATTATATCTTCGACTAAGCCCTTATTTATTTTAAAATGCTTTTACTCCCACTTTTCCCCCCTTCCAAGTGGTACTCAAGGTGGATTACAATTCAACTCACATCCCAAAGTCTAGTGCAACAGAAACAACGAAAAACCAAACCTATATGAGAAATATCACACCTCTGGCAGGACGGGTCTCAGCATTGCTCCAGGAAGAGGTTTTTATAGCACCATAAGCATGGCTGCCTTTCTCAGCCCTGATTGGGGAATCTGTCTCTTCTGAAAGCAGTAGTAGGGTGCTCAGCGGGAGTTCTTAAAATGGCTCAGCCCACAGGGGAGGCTGAAGATGAGCAGCTGGTCTTCCTCAGCCCTGGCTTGAAAGTCTTTCTCCCCCAGAAGCTAAAGTGGACGCTTCAGCAGAGGTGAATGTTACTTCAATATCTTCCATCTTGTGATTTTCAGTGTTACTGAAGATTGAGGTAGCACTGAAATGCTACCTGGTAGGGTTTATGTATGCGTCAAACACATTACAGGTGATCTATCCATCTTAGCAACCCCGCCTATTTCAGTGATTACTGTGGGCCAATTCACATATACAAAGTCCTTGTGATGCCATAAGGATTTTTGTACGAGATATGCAAAAAGAGTTCTGTGCCTCAAAGATGACATGTGGGACTGATTCTGATTGTTACTATGGTGCTTGGGGAGAGGTGGCTTCAGCCTTGGCTCCCCTGCGTTGTTTATGCGTCCAGGGTTTTTTTTTCTTTCCCATTGTGAAAATGATGTGCAGCCACGTAAGTTACACTAACTACCCTGCATAGTAGATAGCGGCTTCCTCAGGATGTGTAACTTGTGGGGCATGGATCATGGTTACAATCACCTTCAAGGAATACTGGGAGAGACAAGCAATAGCAAGCCACCTTTGAGTATCTCTTGCCTTGAAAACCCTACCAGGGGTCATGATAAGTCAGCTGGATCATGGTTACAATCACCATCTGGGCCTATGTGCCTCAGGAAGGACTTTGTATCATGTGAATTGGCCCTACAACAGATTGAGAATATGAACTGACAGATTAATGAGCTTTGTTACCATTTGCATCTAACAGTGCGTGTGTGTGTGTGAAGAAGACGACGACATTGGATTTACATCCCGCCCTCCACTCAAGAGTCTCAGAGCGGCTCGCAATCTCCTTTATCTCCCTCCCCCACAACAGACCCCCTGGGAGGTGGGTGGGGCTGGAGAGGGCTCTCCCAGCAGCAGCCCTTTCAAGGACAACCTCTGCCACAAGGCCATGCCAGCAGGTGCAAGTGGAGGAGTGGGGGATCAAACCCGGTTCTCCCAGATAAGAGTCCGTGCACTTAACCACTACACCAAGACTGGCTCTCTTTTTTCTTGCATGGGCAATGCGTGAAGTTAGATCACAGCTGACTTATCATGACCCCTGGTAGGGATTTCAAGGCAAGAGATACTCAAAGGTGGTTTGCTATTGCTTGTCTCTCCCAGTATTCCTTGGAGGTCTCCCATCCAAGTACTAGCTAGGACCAACCTTGCTTTGCTTCCAAGATTTGATGAGATATGGGTAGTCTGAAGTATCCTGGTCAGGACAATGACAACATACTGAAGGGGCGGGGGCAGTAAAAACACCTTCAAATAAATGCCAAATAAAACTTCTACAAGTACTAGACAAACAAGTTTTTGGAGAATCAAGTGGTCTCGGAAGAGGAAGAAAACATACAAACACCTTGGGGTTTAGAAGATGATGAAGAAGAAGATATTGGATTTATATCCCGCCCTCCACTCCGAAGAGTCTCAGAGCGGCTCACAATCTCCTTTACCTTCCTCCCTCACAACAGACACCCTGTGAGGTAGATGAAGATATTGGATTTATATCCCGCCCTCCACTCCGAAGAGTCTCAGAGCGGCTCACAATCTCCTTTCCCTCCCCCCCCTCCCCCAACAGACACCCTGTGAGGTAGATGAAGATATTGGATTTATATCCCGCCCTCCACTCTGAAGAGTCTCAGAGCGGCTCACAATCTCCTTTACCTTCCTCCCCCACAACAGACGCCCTGAGAGGTGGGTGGGGCTGGAGAGGGCTCTCCCAGCAGCTGCCCTTTCAAGGACAACCTCTGCCAGAGGTATGGCTGACCCAAGGCCATTCCAGCAGGTGCAAGTGGAGGAGTGGGGAATCAAACCCAGTTCTCCCAGATAAGAGTCTGCACACTTGACCACTACACCAAACTGGCTCTCCAGTTTAGACAGGAAGATACTGAGAAGTGATCAAAGGGATGCACTTACCACATCAACTCCTAAGAAAAAGAGTGAGCAAAGAAGGCTTGGAAATAACAACTGCAGTTCTACCGAATTTAATCTGGAAAAGGTGACTTCTGTGTGGGTGCGGTCACACGTTGCATTAGAAGCAGGCGTGTAGTGCTCAGATTGAACCACTGAATATTGATTCGATGCGGGGTCGATCAGACGAGCATCTAAGAATGCGACTCATCCTGTTGTTGAGCGATCAGACATCCAATGTTATCACGCTCTTTTCTTGGAGCATGTGTGATGTGATTCCTGGGGGGGGGGGTTTCCATTGAACATGCGCCCAATCATTGGGAGGCGGGAAATCAAACGTTGCTTCAGAGGTGGGGGGGAGGGGGGGAGTTCCGGGAATTAACGTTGCCGATTGAAACCAGGGGACTGCCAGGAATTACTTTCCTGGAAATTGGCAGTGATAATGATATCTGGAAATTCTCCACATTGAAAAAAAGATTTCCCCCCCCCCCCTGTTCTGAATAGTGGGATAACGTCCCCCCCCCTTCCGATCCTGTGTTGATTGGAGAAGCAGAAGCGTCACCTCAGATTCCCAGATCTGGATGATCTGGCCATTCACATGTCTGCTGGGGCTTTAAAAAAAAAATGTGGGAGGGGCAGTAAACATCCCAAGGGGCAGTATCGTGCATGAGCTGTCTAAACAGGAAAAAAACGATTGTGTGCCGCTTCTGTGAAAAAGGGCCCGACTTTTTGTGCTATCAAATTGGCACTGCATTGATCCACAGCAAGCCGGGATGACCCTGGATGGTGCTCGATTTCCAGATGTGGATGTCTGGACGAACCTATTCAATCCGTCAGCGAGACAGAGCTGTGTCGCCACTAATGGTACGTCTGAACGCACCCTGTGAGATATTTTCCAGCAAAGTTGGGCAGATGGGCTGATGGAAGGCCTGCCAGCCTGATTTATTTATTTAATAAGATGATCTTGAGGTTTGTGCCTGGAGGTATGAATGTTGTCAGATGACAGGCAGCACCTTATGCACCTGAATCTCAGGTTTATTTTCAGAGATGTCATAACACCTGGAGGAAATCTTCCTTGTATTTCATTCTTCCTTTTCTTCTCAGTATTGTCATTGGAGCTGTCTGGCAGTCCCTGTGGACAAGAGGTTTAAAAAGAGTCTAGGCAGGGATTAATGGTGCGGGACTGGTAGACTGAAATGTTACTCTGCAACACACACTTTGTGGTTCACATAGTGCATGCTAGGACTAGGAGAAGGCTGGTGCTTGCTTTCAAGTTGTAAAATTTATTCTGCATGTTCTACATGGGACAGAAACCTTGCAGACCCTATACAGAGGAAGAGATTGATACACAGTCAGGGACAGAAAACTTGCAGCATTATCCTAAGCTTCTAAGACCTTCTAAGGTCTTAGAAGTCAATGAGTTTAGAAGGGTGCAACTCTGCTTAGGGGGCAGTGTTGGTAAAACAGAGGCAAGCAATACTAAGCAGCTTTTGGAGTCCAACATCCCAAATCCAGATCAAAACCTGGACTATTAATCTCACATCTTTTAGAATATGAACATTACAGGTAGAGCCTCTGTTTGTTGCACCAGGGTATAGTGATGCAAGTAAAACTCAGGAACATTGAAAGGGGTTCAGAAAGGCAGGAATGGGTCTAGAGACCATTGCATACATAGATTATAGTTGAGTAAGAGTGTGCCAGATTTCTTTTTTCATTAAAATATTATTTATTTACAAAATTTGTACCTTATCTTTCTGCCTTCACCAACTTAAAATGTGAATGATACAATCACATTTTGAAACCATTAAAATCACCCCTAAAACACATACACACACACACAATATTAAAACAAATTTAAAACAGAGCTGAAATGCATGCAAAGTTATAAAACAACAATTAAAATATAGGGTAAGAAGAAGGGATCACTGAGGGAATGCCAAAATAAAGGTTGAGAAGAGGAAGGAATAAGTAACTGGTAGCACGTAGAGTTAAAGCTTAGGCACTCCTTCTTCACTAATAATGATTATATGGACACCAGCCACCCCACAACCCATAATTAATCAGAGAAATCACCAGATCATGGTTTGTAAATTGAAGAAGAAGAAGATGATGATATTGGATTTCTATCCCGCCCTCCACTCCGAAGAGTCTCAGAGCGGCTCACAATCTCCTTTCCCTTTCTCCCCCACAACAGACACCCTGTGAGGTGGGTGGGGCTGGAGAGGGCTCTCACAGCAGCTGCCCTTTCAAGGACAACCTCTGCCAGAGCTATGGCTGATCCAAGGCCATTCCAGCAGGTGCAAGTGGAGGAGTGGGGAATCAAACCCGGTTCTCCCAGATAAGAGTCCGCACACTTCACCACTACACCAAACTGGCTCTCCTATCGCTATCCATGTTTGTGCCTATCACTATCCATGACTCTCCCATGAGCCTCCAATTGTTTTTTTTTTTTTTACGTTTGTGGAGATAATGGTGGGGAGTAAGGGGAGCGAGAGGGATTGTTGAAATGGCTTGCATCCATTTCTGCCTAACAGTGGGGCTGGTGCACCTGTCAGCTGTTAGGCTGAAATAGATGCAAGCCATTTCAGTGATCCCTTTTGCTCCCTTCTGCTCCCAAGAGATCGCTGAAATGGCTTTTGGGCTCTGTCGAGCAGTCCCGTTTGAACCAGGCTGCCCAGCAGAGCCCCAGCCCAGCCTGTGGGAGAGTTCTTCCTATAGGATTGGCTCCTTTGTGGTCTCTGTTGGGCAGACTTGTTTGAGCCAGACTGCCCAGCAGAGCCACAGCTGAGGCTGCAGGCAGCAGCATGTCTTGCAGAAGAGGAGGAGACTGGATTTATACCCCACCTTTCACTTGGAGTCTCAGAGCAGCTTACAATCTCCTTCTCTTCCTCTCCTCACAACAGACACCCTGTGAGGAAGGAGGGGCTGTGAGAGCTCTTGCAGAAACTGCTCTTAAGAGAACAGCTCTGAGAGATTTATGACTGACTCAAGGACACTCCAGCAGTTGCATGTGAAGGAGTGGAGAATCAAACCTGGTTCTTCCAGATAAGAGCCAGCACAGTTAACCACTATGCCGAACTGGTTCTCCCCTCTCTTTTAATGGCTTTTCAAGGTATGTTGCATGCTTGTGAGGTCCAAGGTGAGTTCCCCTGGAAATGAGTGAATTCACAGACTTCACTTGTGTGTGTGGCATGCATTGCAAAAGTCATTTAAAGGGGATGAATTTTAAATGGCTTTGTAAGGCATGCCATGCATGAGTGAAGTTCAAGTCATGAGTTAGCAAGTAACAAACTTCATGAAATGAACTAGTTTGGTAACCTGGGAGGGTTGTGAAGGTTTGCGGTTTGTGCAGCACCACGAGCCATGAACCAAAATTAAGCTCTATTTTCCTGGTTCATATCCATTCAGGGAGGAACGGTGGCTCAGTGGTAGAGCATCTGTTTGGTAAGCAGAAGGTCCCAGGTTCAATCCCTGGCATCTCCAAAAAAGGGTCCAGGCAAATAGGTGTGAAAAACCTCAGCTTGAGACCCCGGAGAGCAGGGGAGGGATGGTGGCTCAGTGGTAGAGCATCTGCTTGGGAAGCAGAAGGTCCCTCCCAGGTTCAATCCCTGGCATCTCCAACTAAAAGGGTCCAGGCAAAGAGGTGTGAAAAACCTCAGCTTGAGACCCTGGAGAGCCGCTGCCAGTCTGAGAAGTCAATACTGACTTTGATGGACCCAGGGTCTGATTCAGTATAAGGCAGCTTCATATGTCCATATGTCTATCCCTATTCACAAACACCATAGTATCACATTTCATCAGGTCTCTGTAAGCTTGGCTTTGATGTTCCAACTTCACACGTTAAAAATCAAAACAAACCTAGATATGCCATATGCAGTGTTATTTGCCCCTTAATATCTTTTGTTGGCTTATGATCAAGATGGGAGTAATTCTGAGTCAAAAATTAGTCTGATGAGACATATGCAGCAAAATAAGTACTATATTTTATTACTATTGAATGCCTTAAATGTACAATTCCAATCCAAAGCAGAAGAACGACTGGTATTGCTCAAGATTAAACTCTGAACACAATAAATGTGAAGAAATGTATTCTTACGTGTTTCTGCCTTCTGTGGAGGCACAACAATTCAAATCTGAGCAGCTCTTCTAAGTGTTGAAAGGTCTGGATAGCTTGTTGGAGGCTCAAAATTTTATAAACTAATGGAGATGGCGTTTCTTTCTTTCTTTCTTTCTTTCTTTCTTTCTTTCTTTCTTTCTTTCTTTCTTTCTTTCTTTCTTTCTTTCTTTCTTTCTTTCTTTCTTTCTTTCTTTCTTTCTTTCTTTCTCTCTCTCTCCCTCCCTCCCTCCCTCCCTCCCTCCCTCCCTCCCTTCCTTCCTTCCTTCCTTCCTTCCTTCCTTCCTTCCTTCCTTCCTTCCTTCCTTCCTTCCTTCCTTCCTTCCTTCCTTCCTTCCTTCATCTTCAGCATGGGGATGACTGTAAATATAAATAAATATGGCCTGTGATACCCTCACCTGTTATAGTTATTTCCCCTCATTTAGTGATTCTGTATCAGAGACTGCTGGTTGGAACCTTTCCCAACTGGGGAGAAAAGCTTTTTTGCTTTTTGTAATAAACTAAATACTCCAGCCTTTGTCAGTAACCTGAACTCCCACTTACCTACATAGAATTTAAGCAGCTGTTTTATCGCTCTTTCTTTGTGTACGCTTGAAACTATTTT
This sequence comes from Heteronotia binoei, assembly GCF_032191835.1. Lineage (NCBI taxonomy): Eukaryota > Metazoa > Chordata > Lepidosauria > Squamata > Gekkonidae > Heteronotia > Heteronotia binoei. The sequence goes on along the minus strand of NC_083243.1, from coordinate 184,789,260 downwards.
TGTTTTGTTTTGTTTGTTCAGTAGATCTTGGCATGCTGCAGGATACCATAGGGTTCTTGATAAATCTCAAGTATTAATTACTGAAACCTTATATAGTTTAATTTTATTACAGAGCAGAACTGGAGATAATAGATAATAGATTTACTAACTGAAAAAGACAAGAATAATAACAAGAAAAAGAATAACAATTAGGACAGGAAGGAAGACAGCGAAGTAAATGCTTTGTTATGTTTACTATTTCTATAGGAGTTTTCCTAAGAGCCTCTGGGAGCAATCTTGACCAGGTCCGTTTAGAAGTTCCATTTGATTCAAAAGGGATTACTCTGAGGTCGTTTTCGCACTCACCTTCCGCCGGCGCGACCCCCCTCTTCACCGCGCAGGATCTGCGCGGATTTCGCACTAAACGCTGCGGAGCAGCCAGAAAAGCCGGAAGCTCCCGGCGCAAAAGCCGCTCAAACTGAAACTGCCAAAAAGCAGTTTGGCGTTTGCGCGGCTTTTGCGACGGGAGCTTCCGGCTTTTCTGGCTGCTCCGCAGCGTTTAGTGCGAAATCCGCGCAGATCCTGCGCGGTGAAGAGGGGGGTCGCGCCGGCGGATGGTGAGTGCGAAAACGACCACAGTAAAAAGGTGTTAGGATTGCAGCTTAAAGTGTTTTGTATCCTTTACCTTACTAATCCTCATAACATGTAAACTAGACAAGTATTATTACTCTCATATTGAACCATAGGGGCTGAAATGGACCAGAGAATTCCATATTACATCTCCTGTATGTGTGTGTGTGTGTGTGTGTGTGACAATTGTGCCTAAATCCTCTGCAATTTTATGCAGGTATGCAGATACCTACGTGTAAGAAGAGGGTCCTGACAGATATCCCCAGCAAATGCCGTAGCAGAATGAAATGTGATTGGGCCAGTATTGTGAAGGAATGCTAACAAGTCGTCTTTGCAAGGCTCTAAGAGTGTCAACCATATGGAATCATCAAAACCAACTGATGGTTCCCAACTTCTACAGGCAGATGAATACCAGTATAAGTTTTAGCCATTGCATGAAAATAAAATAGACCAGAATCCATTGTATTCCCAAGTGAAATTGTTTGTTTATATTTTATTACATATTAATATATTTTATTTATTATTTGTCTGGGTTGCAACGCCCCAAACTCTCCTGGACCCATGGCAACCCAGGGCTCCGAGGCCTGTGACCCTGATGAGGAAGGGGGCCAGCCTGCCCAGGCCAAGGCGGGGAAAGCAGCAGCCATGCCCCCACATCCACCCACCTCTCCTTCTGGTGAACGCGCCCACCCACCTCTCCTGCTGGTGACCACGCCCACCCACCTCTCCTGCTGGTGACCGCGCCCACCCACCTCTCCTGCTGGTGACCGCGCCCACCCACCTCTCCTGCTGGTGACCGCGCCCACCCACCTCTCCTGCTGGTGACCGCGCCCTCCCACCTCTCCTGCTGGTGACTGTGCCCACCCACCTCTCCTGCTGGTGACCGTGCCCACCCACCTCTCCTGCTGGTGACCGCGCCCACCCACCTCTCCTGCTGGTGACCGCGCCCACCCACTTCTCCTGCTGGTGACCGCGCCCAGCCACCTCTCCTGCTGGTGACTGCGCCCACCCACCTCTCCTGCTGGTGACTGCGCCTACCCACCTCTCCTGCTGGTGTTGGGCTTCTTGGGGGCCCTGTGGAGATGTGAATCCAGGCAGCCCCACTGGAGTCTGGTGGGCCAAGGTGGGGCGACGCGAGTCAGTGCAGCTGGGCGCAAGGGCCATGGAGGACGTCTGGGCTGGAGCGAGCAGGCGAAAGGATGGCAGGGCCAGCTGTGCCACAGAAGAGATGCCCCGTCCACACCCAGAAGATGGCAGTTGCCCCCGTGGATGGCGAGACATGTTCGTGGGCCGTTCCCTGTGACAAAACAGCCCAGATAGCTCTACACAGAGGGCGGGACTCAGGCAGGACAGGGGAGGCCAGCACCAATGAGACAGCAGGAATGGCGAGCAACAGGTGAGTGGAGCAATGCGGGAGAAGAGAGGAGTTAGGGAGGGAGGTTTGAGGGGATAAAACAAGAGGAGACACTGATGGCTGGGGAGGAAGGAAGCAGAGAAGGAGGCGAACAGAGAGAGAGCGATCAGTCCAAACGCCCTTACTTGGCAGAGGCTGTGCAGCGCAACGCAGCCACCCCTCCATTTCTAAGGCCACAGGTGTTCCTTCCTAACCTCCCTCCACAACACAGCAGAGACCCCGCTAGAAGGGGGTTCTGGGAGGGGGAGCCACACTTATATCCCCCGGCAAGCAGGCTCAGGGCAGCTCACAACAAAGTCAGCAGTAAAACATTTGAGGGTTCTGGGAGGGGGAGCCACACTTATATCCCCCGGCAAGCAGGCTCAGGGCAGCTCACAACAAAGTCAGCAGCAAAACATTTGAAACAATGAAACGATAATCCAATAAGATAGATCCAAGTGGGCAGCCGTGTTGAAGGAGTAGAACAAAGCAGGAGTCAAGGCGCACCTTTAAGACCAACCAATTTTTATTCAGAACGTAAGCTTTTGTGTGCTCCAAGCACACTTCATCAGACGAGGAATCAGGCACAGTTTTTCGAGGCTATATACGACTGATAGGCAGTGGTTTAGGATGCAAAATGGTACAAATGTTGCATTCTAAACCACCGCCTACAGGTCATATATAGCCCTGCACACTGTGCCTGATTCCTCGTCTGATGAAGTGTGCTTGGAGCACACGAAAGCTTGCGTTCTGAATAAAACTTGGTTGGTCTTAAAGGTGCACCTTGACTCCTGCTTAATAATCCAATAAAACCCTGTAATTTGACCACATGTTGGCAGAACAAATTTACAAAATTCCCAGGAGCTATTGTGCGTATGCCAGGTGTTTGGGAATTAGGTGAGAAGCACCATTTGTAAGATGGAATGTGTAGGATGGGGTGAAGCAGGGGAGGCCAATGTACTTAGGCACCAGGCCTCAGGTTCAGCAGGAGCTCACAGGAGTGTAGCTCTTGAACCTTTCTGAGGGTTCCACCTCCTCCTCCCCACCTACCTTGTCCATTGAATAGTACATGCAGTTGCATAACTATCCCTGGATTAGGAGAGCAGCCAGCCAGCCAGTCACCGGGAGCTTTGCCCCAGCCGTCCTCATAACCCCTGGAGAAGCCCACGCCACCCTTTCTCCACTTGTTATGTGATTTTGGGTGGTGGGTGGCTTGCTGGCCTTTTGACTGGGTGGGGGGGCAGGAGAACCCCAGGTGAGTGAGGCCTGCTTGGGCTGGCTGAATCTCTAGTCAGCCCAAGCAGGCCTTGCTCGCCCAGAGTTCTCCTTTCATGCATCGTGTTGCTTTTGGCTGGGAGTGGCAGCATATGCTAATGAGTTATGCTAACGAACTCTGCCATCTCTTTTTTCTACAAATGACCCCTGCTAGGCACCCACCGCCTCAACCGAAAACCCGGTGGAACAACTGTGTTTTGTAGGCCCTGTGGAACTGTAATAAGTTCTACGGGGCACTGATCTCACTGCATAGAGACTTCCACCAGGTCAGAGCCAGGTCTGGAAAACCTGGGCAAGGCTAAGTGGATGTCTTTGGGGGCCGGGGACCACCAGAAGATGTTGCTCAGAAGAATGCAAGTAGGGCTGCCAAGTCCAATTCAAGAAATATCTGGGGACTTTGGGGGGTGGAGCCAGGAGACTTTGGGGGCAGAGCCAGGAACAAGGGGGTGACAAGCATAACTGAAGTCCAAGGGAGTTCTGGCCATCACATTTAAAGGGACAGCACACTTTTTAAAATGTCTTCCTTCCATAGGAAATAATGAAGGATAGAGGCACCTTCTTTTGGGGCTCGTAGAATTGGACCCCTGGTCCAATCGTTTTGAAACTTGGGGGGGGGGGTACTTTGGGGAGAGGCACTAGATGCTATACTGAAAATTTGGTGCCTCTACCTCAAAAAATAGCTCCCCCAGAGCCCCCGAAACCTCCAGATCAATTCCCCATTATGCCCTATGAGAAACGATTTCCATAGGGAATAATGAAGACGTTTCCCTCTACACACACACACACACACACACACACCCCTTCTCGCAAATCTGATGTAGGGGATTGCCCTCTCTACTCACCAGCCAGCTTATTTCAGCAACAGACACAGAAAGTTGAAGCCTTTCACCACCTCTGGAGGTGCAAAGGCACATGGTCCTTTGGGGCGGGGCAGGAAGCAGCCTGGGAAAGCTCCGGCTGCTGCGATAGACCTGGGTGGGAAGGGGAGGGGCAAAGAGAAGCTGCTGCAATCGAGGTGAGAAGGGAAGGGAAGGGAGGAGGAGAAGCATAGGGGAGCGGTGGGAACGGGAGAGGAGAAGCTGCTGGGATAGGGGCTGGGTGGGAAGGGCTGCCATTCCCCCCGCTTTCTGAATTTTTGGCCAGCGGGGGGAGGAGGCTCCAAATTGAGGGTCCCCCGCCCAGGTGGGGGATTTGGGAAGCCTAAATGCAAGGTTTGCTGGGGAACATATAGAAGGAGTTACTCCTGCAGATATAATGGTCCCAGACTGCATAGGGCATTGAAGGTTAATGCCAAAACCCTGAACCTGATCCAGTACTCAACTAGCAACCAATGGGCATCCACAGAGACATCCCAGTTAGCAGTTGCCCTGCCACGTTTTGAACCAACTGAAGTACGGTGGCCAGGTCTGACTCAAGAAATATCTGGGGGCTTTGGGGTGGAGCCAGGAGCAAGGGTGTAACAAGCATGCTCAAACTCTGAAGGGAGTTCTGGTCATCACATTTAAAGGGACCACGCTCCTTTTAAACGCTTTCCCTCGATTAGAAATAATGGATAGGGGTACCTTCTTTTGGGGGCTCGTAGAATTGAACCCGATGGTCCAAGCTTTTTGAAACTTGGGAAGTGTTTTGAGGAGAAGTACCAGATGCTGTGCTGAAACTTTGGTGCCTCTACCTCAAAATAACAGCACCCCCAGAGCGCCAGATGCCAAAGGATCAATTCTCCATTATACCCTATGGGAATCAGTCTCCATAGGGTATAATAGAGTGTTCAGCAGACATTTCCCTCTCCCCATGCTTTCTGATAACCCTGAAGTGGGGGAGGGCCTCCAAACCAGGGGGATCCCCTGTCTCCAACTGGGGACTGGCAAACCTATGCTGAAGTTTCTGGACTGGGATCAAGGACAGCCTAGCTGCACTGGTCCAATCTGGAGGCGACCATTGCATGGATCCACCAATCATAGCTAAGTCGCTGGAGGAGAGGTAGGGAACCAGTTGCCCGACCAGCAGTATAGCTCAGATATTAGAAAGACATTAAGAATTAAAGACACTCAGCAATTTGAGGGATCGTAGAATTCATTAGTCATCGAGGTCTAGTTTAGCATGGAATGTTGAAATGCCCTTTTCAAAGGAATGACTGAACCCAGGAGAACAAAAGTCTGCAAGTTTGGGTTTATTATTTCTGACTAGGTGGCTCAGGGGAGTCGTTTTAGCACCTCACATTGGGCAGCAATGGAAAATTATTGAATGCTAGAGTCCTCCTGGAGCATTTCCTTTGCCAGTGTGCCTTTTGATACCGCTCCGATATCTTTCTTTTCTCCTTGCATGCCATCAGTCCTCTCGGAGGATGTGTAGTTTTAAAAAAAGGTTTGTGTGTGTGTGTGTGAAAGAGAGATAAGGCAACATTTGCAGGCCATTGATTGGAGCCAATACAACACCTGTCAGAGACAGCCATGCCTGAAGCCATGTTAAACAAACAAACAAATAATGAACTAATGATTTTTTAATAACTCAGTTGCCCTGATGGGTTTTTTTTCGGGGGGGGGGGAGTGATATACTTTTTTTTTATTTTGTGCAGGAAGAAAATGATGTGGAGCTTTGAATTACAACCGGAAGGCTGATGGAAGGTGACTGCAAGAGGGGTTGAGGGCCTTTATTTGCCACTGCTCTCTGATTGATTGGTGCTTCACTGCTTTTTAATTTCATGTTCCACTTCATCACGGCCTCACTACAATTGTATAAGCTGCACCCATAGATCAAAAGTTGAGAGTAAAATGTGGCTCAAATCAAGGCCAGACTTTCAGTCCTTCAGTCGTTAACATTTCCCCTCAAAAGTATAGTATAAACTTCAGTAACATTAACACTTTCTCCAATATTGGCACAATCTTGTCCATAGACAATTACAATATTTGGAGACAGCATAAAGTACAACAGGGTAGACTAGGGTTGCCAAGTCCAATTCCAGAAATATCTGGGGACTTTGGGGATGGAGCCAGGAGCAAAATTGTGACAAGCATAATTGAACTCCAAAGGGAATTCTGGCCATCACATTTAAAGGGACTGCACCCCTTTTAAATACTTTTCCTCCATTGGAAATAATGAAGGATAGGGGCACCTTCTGAACATATGAACATATGAAGCTGCCTTCTACTGGATCAGACCCTCGGTCTATCAAAGTCAGTATCATCTACTCAGACTGTCAGCGGCTCTCCAGGGTCTCAAGCTAAGGTTTTTCACACCTATTTGCCTGGACCCTTTTAGTTGGAGATGCCGGGGATTGAACCTGGGACCTTCTGCTTACCAAGCAGATGCTCTACCACAGAGCCACTGTCCCTCCCTCTTTGGGAGCTCATAGAATTGGACCCCCTTTTGAAAATAAGAGGATATTTAGGGGAGAGGCACTGGATGCCATGCTGAAAATTTGGTGCTTCTACCTCAAAACACAGCCCCCCCTTCCAGAGCCCCACATTCCCATGGATTAATTCTCCATTCTACCCTATGGAAATCGGTTTCCATAGGGGGTAATGGAGTAAGAACTGCTAATCCCCTTTGGAGAAACTAACTGCACTTACACTGCTGTGAGCATTGGTTCCAGATACTATGAAGTGAATGATCAGACAAAGGTCAACACCGAAACACAGCTTTGTAAACCTAGGGAACGTGTTATCAGCTGCACTTCATTAGATCAGCCTTACTTCAGTATAAAGGCATTGCCTTAATTTCCTGCAAAATAACCTTGACTTGGTTGGCAACATCATTATTGATTTGGAGAGGTTTTTTGCATCTTTCAGGACTTTGCACCTTTTGCAGTCTTTGTTTTGAGTGGACCCTTTCATTAGATTGTAAATTGGCAATTGCCTTCATGTAAATGTATATTACAGAGCTCCGTGGCACAGAGTGGTAAAGCTGCAGTATTGCAGTCGGAGCCCTCTGCTCATAACCTGAGTTCAATTCCAGTGGAAGCTGGTTCAGGTAGCCGGCTTGAGGTTGACTCAGCCTTCCATCCTTCTGAGGTCGGTAAAATGAGTACCCAGCTTGCTGGGGGGAAAGTGTTAATGACTGGGGAAGGCAATGGCAAACTACCCCGTAAAAAGTCTGCCGTGAAAACATTGTGAAAGCAATGTCACCCCAGAGTCAGAAACGACTGGTGCTTGCACAGGGGACCTTTCCTTTTCCTAGAGAGACCACATCAATAAGCTTTTGTGCAGACAAGATAAACATTTATATCAAAACTGTGTCACAGACCATTCACCTTTCTGTGCACAGCTCCTAAAGAATAGGGAGACCATTTGTCCACTTATAGTGAGAGGCCCTCCATTTGCAGAGCCCTCAATCGTGCCCTTCTGAGAAGTTGGAGAAGAGGCCCAGGCTGGAAATGATGTCTGATGGAATGTGATGTCACACCCAGCTCGACCACCCCCCCAACAAAAAATATATGCTCGTCAGCATACATAGCTCTCTATCCTTTTTAAAGCTTTTAGAAGGCAGAATAGCAAGAGGAATTCCTTCGACATGAAACTGATCATTTGTTAGCTATATGTTTAAAAATCCACACAAAATCAGTCCATTCCAGTTTCAGTCTTGCATATGCTAACTGTCTGCTCAACCTTAGGGTGAATTTCCTAATCTGATTGCACTTTTGTTGGCTGAATGTATGGACAATCAACTTTACACCTTTGTCCTCTTAGGACACCATCACCTGTATAGTAGTAAATAGTGCTCCCAAAGTACAGGTGGCTGGGGTGGGGGGGACACCTGGGTCCAAACATCTATTTTTGACATCTCATCATTGGGACACTTTTTTAAAACCTCAAGCCCATTTAGCATATTGGGGTAAAAATGCCCCATGATTTATAACAACAGAACAAAAAACACACTTATCAAAGAAAATGTTAATGAGTGTTGGAAAGATATAGCCCTTAATTGTCAACCGGTTTTTGGGGCAATGCCCCACCCGAGAGAACAATCACCAGGCGGTAGGCTTTGTTGTTCAGAGAAACAGCTTTATTTTCACTTCTGCAGAAGAGGAGAGGAAGATCAGGTACAATGCTGTCTCCCTCTGGCTAATTCATGGTCAAACCTGTGCATATATACCTTTCCCCGACGTCACAAATCCCTGCCTTCTCCTGTGGCAAACAGCCAATCGAACGCAGGAGGCACAGTCTATCTCATCCCGTTCGCTATCTCAGGCTATGACCATATCAAATACAAACATCCTACAACCATATAAGGTAAACATCCTACAGCATCGTTTTCCCCTTACTTTATTCTATTAAATACAAAGTTCTAAACCTAATATAACTCTACGACTAATACCTGTCCTAATGGCCTACTTGTCAAAATTATATTAACTTGGCTCACTAAGATTCTAAAAATGCTTTTTACTTAACACATTTTAAACTGAACCCATAAAGAATAGAAAGCAATTAAAACAGATCTTTAGCTCTTATTTCTCCGTTGCTATGGAACTTGAAAGAGGAAACGCCTTGCCGCAAACCACATTGACAAAGGCCGGAAATTGCCAGCAGAGAGATAGGTACACAGTTTTAAAGGTCAGAGGAGCAGTGGGGGCTCCTCTTCTGAGTTATACTTGGCGTCTCTACTAGTTATTCATTTATCCTTTTGCTCATGCTAAATATTGATTCTGCCTTGGTTTCCTAGCAAGCCCTAAAGCAAATGAGAAGCATTTTTATTTACCTTAAATTAAATAGGGCTAAGATCTATAAAGGAACAGTGAAAAGAGCTGGTTCTGCAACAGATGTCAGTAAACTATTAATAAGCCTGCAAGAGGAAGTCGCTTGCCCACAAGCCACAGGAAATTTGTTTGCAGAACCAGCACAGGCTAGGTGCGCTATGTTTGCGGTCTTGTTTTATATTTAATCTTCAAATGTCAAGACGAAGGTGGGGGCTCTCTGACTCCTAGTAGCTGAAACAAACTGCTAACAATGCTTCTATAGAAAATGCTTACAATGGGGGGGCTTCTTGTTGCCTATATAGAGAAACATGATTGAATAAATGAACATTCTAATCATCATTATTAATTTCCTAACATAATGACAAACTAAAAACCTTCCTAGAGTTGCCAAGTCCAATTCAAGAAATATCTGGGGACTTTGGGGGTGGAGCCAGGAGACATTGGGGATGGAGCCAAGATCAAGGCTGTGACAAGCATAATTGAACTCCAAAGGGAGTGCTGGCCATCACATTTAAAGGGACGGCACACTTTTTCAATTCCTTCCTTCCATAGGAAATAATGAAGGATAGGGGCACCTTCTTTTGGGGCACATAGACTTGAACCCCCTGGTCCAATATTTTTGAAACTTGGAGGTATTTTGGGGAGAGGCACTAGATGTTATACTGAAAATTTGGTGCCTCAACCTCAAAGAACAGCCCCCCCAGAGCCCCAGATGCCCGTGGATCAATTCTCCATTATTTTCTATGGGAATAAATCTCCATAGGGAATAACAGAGTTCCGAGCAGACATTTCCCTCCCCTCCCCCCGCTTTCTGATGATCCTGAAACGGGGGGAGGGCCTCCAAACCGGGGGATCCCCTGCCCCCACATGGGGATTGACAACCCTAAACCTTCCTGATAACTTAGGGAGTATTTACCACACCAACTCATTCTTGGGGCAGAAAAGTACCTCAAGATGTCAGAAATTATTCATGTTAAATCTTTTAAATGTTTTCCTTTAAAATGAATAAATGTCTGTGAAAGTTGTCCAATATATAAGGTTCTAGACATAGTTTTTGTTGTTTTTATTTTTAAAATTGTTTTGTAAAGGAATCATACTGGTTTCAGTTATCTAATAGGGAATGGGTAGATCGACGCAAAAGAAATGTTCTCCCTCATGTCCAAGTGTATTTTAAAGCTCTGGATGTTTTAGTGTTGCCAGATACAATGGCTTCTGCCATCACAAACATTTTTTTTGGTGGGAACTTCTCCACTCAATACAGTGGTATTTGAACATATGAACATATGAAGCTGCCTTATACTGAATCAGACCTTTGGTCCATCAAAGTCAGTATTGTTTTCTCAGACTGGCAGCGGCTCTCCAGGGTCTCAAGCTGAAGTTTTCCACACCTATTTGCCTGGACCCTTTTTTGGAGATGCCAGGGATTGAACCTGGGACCTTCTGCTTCCCAAGCAGATGCTCTACCACTGAGCCACCATCCCTTTATGCTTGGAATATGCATGTACCGGCATAGAATACAAGATTTGTAAGGTTTTTTTATTGGATAGTCATGAGGTTAAAGTGTTTTCGCTTTCATATCTATGAACGTAAAACTCTGTGTTTCTTAAGGAGAAAGTCTACCTAAGACTTCAGAAGGCAAGATTTCTTTCCTGTTTTTACTGTGCTATTTAAAGTTTAACAGGGTTGCCCTAATAACATTTACAACTCAGTAAGAGCCCCGTGGTGCAGAGTGTTAAAGCTGAAGTACTGCCGTTCTAAGCTCTGCTCACGACCTGAGTTCGATCCCTGGCGGTAGCTGGGTTTTTAGGTAGCTGGCTCGAGGCTGACTCAGCCTTCCATCCTTCCAAGATTGATCAAATGAGTACCCAGCTTGCTGGGGGGAAAGTGTTGATGACTGGGGAAGGCAATGGCAAACCACCCCGTAAAAAGTCTGCCGTGAAAACATTGTGAAAGCAATGTCACCTCAGAGTCGGAAACGACTGGTTTTTGCACAGGGGACCTTTCCTTTTCCTAGAGAGACCACATCAATAAGCTTTGGTGCAGAGAAGATAAACATATATATCAAAACTGTGTCACGGACCGTTCACCTTTCTGTGCACAGCTGCTAAAGAATAGGGAGACCATTTGCCCACTTATAGTGAGAGGCCCTCCATTTGCAGAGCCCTCAATAGTGCCCTTTTGAGTAGTTGGAGAAGAGGCCCAGGCTGGAAATGATGCCTGATGGAATGTGATGTCACACCCACCTCCCCCCCCCAAAAAAAAAAACAGATGTAGCAATTACTATGGATTTTTAAAGAATGGCCAGAACATTGGACAATATTAGGGATTTTCTGTGGATGAGATATCAAACGTTTCTCCCATGATCTCTGCCCATTGCTTTGTCCAGAAATCTCCTGGGAACGCCAACTGACAGTCTATAAAAGATTCACATTAGTTAACAGTCCATCTCCTTTCTTTCTCTGCCTAAATAATTTGGTTCACTAAAACCTCCACATAAATATTAGAGAGTAGTCCTGGATGCTCGGAATCATTCCTGCTATAAACACTTTGATTGCTGTGGTTAAAAAAAAAAAATGAATTCACATTTTTGTGGTACATTTTTATTCCATGCCATATTTACTTGGCATCTCAAGCAATGCCAAATCGTGGCTGGATTATCTATATATCTTCATTATGCCTAAAATGGCAAGCCTCAAATAATGTCCCTGAAAGGATGTGATGAGAACTTAGGATGTCCAGACATGAGGAGGTGTGGCAGCTACATTCTCCTTCAGTGTACTGGAACAATTAAAGTACGTCCAGGTTCAAATGAGATTTTGGTATCCTTCTACAATGGGCAGGAGTCAGTGTTTGAGTCCTACCTGGCTCACATCTTTCAACTCCATTCATGAGAATCCATTCCTAATAAACCTTCAACTTTTTTTCTCATTGAAATGTACTGTTGCATTTTTGCCTGTCCCTGCTGTTGTTGACATAGGAGAATAACTACCATAAGGTGATCAGATAGACAAAAAGCAACCATGAGGAACATATTACAAAAACATAAAAACCAACAACAAAAATCTCTTCGAGTGCATTAGAAGCAGAAAACCAGCCAGGGAGGCAGTGAGGACCTTGGTTGACCAAGGAGTAAAAGGATTGCTAAAGAATGATAGGGAAAGGGAAGAGAAGAGAAGCTGAGTGTAATTTTTTACTCTGTTTTCACTGTAGAACAGGGGTGGCCAACGGTAGCTCTCCAGATGTCTTTTGCCTACAACTTCCATCAGCCCCAGCCAGCATGGCCAATGGCTGGGGCTGATGGGAGTTGTAGGCAAAAAACATCTGGAGAGCTACCGTTGGCCACCCCTGCTGTAGAAGATAGTAGGTGCTCACCCGCTCCAGAATGGCAGATTTGAGGAGGGACATTGGAAGACCTGAGCTGTATTGAGGTGATGAGAGAGGAAGGCCTAAAACTGATGGACAAATTAAAAACTGACAGATGACCAAGCTCAGTTGGCATACATCGGGGTGGCCAACGGTAGCTCTCCAGTTGTTTTTTGCCTACAACTCCCATCAGCCCTAGCCATTGGCCATGCTGGCTGGGGCTGATGGGAGTTGTAGGTAAAAACATCTGGAGAGCTACCGTTGGCCACCCCTGGCATACATCCAAGAGTTCTAAAAGAACTCAAAAGTGAACTTGTGGATCTCCTGACAAAAATCTGTAATCTGTCACTAAAATCCGCCTCCATTATAGGGATGGACGTGAACCAGGAAATTCATGAACCAGGAAGTTCAATTCAGTTCTCGGCTGAGGAAGCTCCCCACCATGCAGCTCTTTTGGGCGGTCTTCTGCAGTCCGTTAACATTTAAAGAGACTGCAAAAGCAGCTGGAAAACAGCTGCGTGGTGGGGAGGTGTTCCCCACTGCTCAGCTCTCTTGGGCTGTCTTCTGCCATCCCTTTAACATTTAAGGGGACTGTCTTCTGTAGTCGCTTTAAACTTTAAAGGGACTGCACAAGACAACTTGAAACACCTGTGCAGCAGGAAGCCCTCCCCCCACCCAGCTATTTTTGTTTCTTTGATGAGGAATAGAAAGCAGGGGTATAAAAGGACTCAGAGTTCCTTTAATCCCTTGCTTTCTGCTCCATCCATGAACCCCAAGAACCACTGTAAAAGTTTGTGGAACTTAACTATGAACTCATCACAAACTTCTATCTGGGAACCATGAACAGGGCAAAATTCATCACAAATTTTGCTTTGTGGTTTGATTTGTGCTTGCGACAGACTGCGCTGTTAAAAGCTTTGAAGTGCTGTGCAAACAGCTGAAGGACTGTGAAGGGTTAATTATCTGCAGAATTAGAGGCTGTTGAGTGACAGGCTGCTCCAAGCAATCTGATCGAACAGCATCACCAGACTTCCAGATGTTGTTTACCTAGACTTCCAGAAAGCTCTTGATAAAATCCCTCATCAAAGGCTCCTAAATAAACTCATCAGTCATGGGATAAGAGAACGTCCTCTTAAAAACAGGGTAATTAAACAGGAAACAGAGAATGAGTATAAATGGGCAGTTTTCACAGCAGAAAGTGGTAAACGGGGTTTAGTACTGGGTCCAGTGCTTTTTAACTTGTTGCTTAATGATTTGGAGTTGGGAGTAAGCAGTGAAGTGGCTAAGTGTGCAGATGACACTTAGGTGTTCAGGGCAGTGAAAATGATGATGAAGAAGATATTGGATTTATATCCCGCCCTCCACTCCGAAGAGTCTCAGAGCGGCTCACAATCTCCTTTCCCTTCCTCCCCCACCACAAACACCCTGTGAGGCAGATGAAGATATTGGATTTATATCCCGCCCTCCACTCCGAAGAGTCTCAGAGTGGCTCACAATCTCCTTTACCTTCCTCCCCCACAACAGACACCCTGTGAGGTGGGTGGGACTGGAGACGGCTCTCACAGCAGCTGCCCTTTCAAGGACAGAGGCTCAGAGCGGCTCACAATCTCCTTTACCTTCCTCCCCCACAACAGACACCCTGTGAGGTGGGTGGGGCTGGAGACGGCTCTCACAGCAGCTGCCCTTTCAAGGACAACCTCTGCCAGAGCTGTGGCTGACCCAAGGCCATGCCAGCAGGTGCAAGTGGAGGAGTGGGGAATCAAACCTGGTTCTCCCAGATAAGAGTCCATGCACTTAACCACTACACCAAACTGGCTCTCAGAATCAGGCAGGTGATGAGCTCCGGAAGGATCTGTCAAGGCTGGATGAGGGGGCATCAGTGTGACAAATTAGGTTCAATAGGGGCAAGTGCAAGTTAATGCACATTGGAGCAAAAAAAAATAAATTCTAACTATATATGTTGATGGTTTCAGAACTGGCAGTAATGGACCAAGAGAGACAACTTTAATGGTTGAGGGATGACATGATAGAAAGTTACAAAATTATCCATGGGATAGACAAGATAGAGAAAGAAGTGATTTTCTCCCCTTTTCACAATACAAGAACTTGTGGGCACTCATTGAAATTCATGAGCTTCAAATGGATAAAAGGAAGCCGTTCTTCACCCAAAGAATAATTAGCATGTGGAATTCACTACCACAGGAAATACTGGTGGCTAGAAGAACAGACAGCTTCAAGAGAGGACCGGATAAACAAATGGAGCAGAGGCTCCATAAATAATGTTAATATTCCTATCAGTGGCTATTAGCTGCAAGGCATAGTTGGAACAATATGTCTGGAGCAGTGAAGCTCTATATTCTTGGTGCTTGGGGGGGTGGGGGTGGGCGGGCAACAGTGAGAGGGCTTCTGGAGTTCTGGCCCTGTTGGTGGACATTCTGTGATGTCACCTGGGTTTTGGCCATTGTGGGATGCAGTGTTTTCAACTGGATGGGCTATTAGCCTGATCCAACATGGCTTCTCTTATGTTCTTATGTACCATTTTTTTTAAAAAAATAATCCTGTAATTTGATGCTCTGGGTAGGGAGAAGGCATATTTAAAATTGTAGTAATCTAACAATGCAATTTTGTGAAGAGTTATTTCAGTCTAAATTCACTGAAATTAATGGTCTTGGACTGGAGTAACTCTGCATAGGATTACACTGTTAATGTATTTGGTTCTTGTTTGGTAATCAAAACATCTAATAAACTCAGGAATATACCATTTCCAACAAGGAAAAATAAATAATGTTAATATTGCTAAACACACACTTTTAAAAGGATATCTAGATCCATTTAAAAAGGTATAAGAACATAAGAGAAGCCATGTTGGATCAGGCCAATAACCCATCCAGTCCAACACTCTGTGTTACACAGTGGCAAAAAAAAATTATACACACAAACACACACACACACACACATATTATATACACACTGTGGCTAATAGCCACTGATGGACCTCTGCTCCATATTTTTATCTAACCCCCTCTTGAAGCTGTCTATGCTTGTAGCCACCACCACCTCCTGTGGCAGTGAATTCATCAGAAAAATAATGGCCTTTGTTACCAAAAATAGCAAGTCAGAAGAAACAAGCTGGTGGGTGTTTACTTACTGTGTCTACCTCATTCTTGTATCAATAATGCTGACATAGAAAGCCTATCCTTTCAAATGTCAGGATGAGCTCCTTTTGATAATGGAGGCAAATCTCCCTCAGCTGAAACCATTCTCTGAGTGTAAAATTTTCAAGCAATGCCAAACTTTTCTGAAACTTTTCAGACTATTTTATAAAACTGTCTCAAAGTACTGGAGTGTCCAAGGAGTGTCCTAAAAGGTCATTTCTTGATAAAGTGTATTTCTGTCCCTCTGTTTTCCCATTCCTTTGGTCTCTGAATTTTTTTAAAGCTTGTGTGGAGTCCAATTGTTAAAATGTTACTTTAAAATGAAATACCTTTGATTTCACTTGGAACCTTACCTTTAGGCAAGCTTGTACAGGATTGCAGCTTTGAGACCAAACAAGATGTAATGAGGAAAACATGATGTTTCTTGAATGAGAATATGGAAAGGCAATTTAACATGTTCCTGCAAACAGATTTTCCCTTGAAAATCTTTCTCTGTGCATTTTTCAGCTTTTTTCCTGTAAACCATTTCTGAAACCCAGAAATACATGAAACAAAATAGTTTGGAAGGGGGATCTGTTGGATGAAATCAATTAAATTAACAGATATAGGCAGCGGCGTCACTAGGGCGGGGCCAAGGGGGCCATCGGCCCTCCCCCAGAGCATTCTCATTGGCCCCAGGAAGGGACTGGCCCTGGACAACGGAGCCTCCAGCAGCCCGCCGCATCGCGGCGCGGCTGCCGGGGAAATTTCCCCCCCTCCGGAGGAGAGAGCGGGCAAACTAGCGCGCTTTTGGCAGGGGGCGGGGCTTCTGTGTGCCTTTGGAAGCCTCCGCTGGATATCCGTCCTGAGGCCCGGCGCACCCCCGCCAGCGCGGCCCGGCCTAGAGGTGTGAATGCTGGGAAGCCGGCCGTGCCTCTCGGGCCGCAGCTGCATTTCCGGTCGGTATATCCTCTGATTGTGTGCGGCGCGCTCCTGGGGCCTGCCGGGCCAAACAGGAATCCCGGGAGCCGAGAGGGGTTGTGTGCGGAGGGGGTGACGCAGCCCTCCAAAAGGGGTGATTCCCAATGGGGGGGGGTGACTTGAACCAGTTACACCCCAGGGTGCAACCCACCCTAGTGATGCCTCTGGATATAGGTAAGGTTAATCACTCCTTCTGCCTGCATATTTATTCTCCTTTCTAGTGTCTCACAACTGCACAATTCAAAATCCCATTTGTGGCTTACAAGCCTGTTACATAGGTTAACCTTTAGCATAGGGTTGAGTCCGCTTGCGGAGAGGGTGGGATAGAAATTTAAAGTAATAAATAGATAAATAATAAATAGGGTTTCCAGCCCCCAAGCACTCACAGTTCTTGTTTCTTGCTGTTGCTCTGAATGGCAGTGGGATGGCCATTAGGTCAACAATGTGACATCACTTCCAGGAAACCCCTGAAGTGATAGCACACCTTCTAGGAATGGCAAAAAAACCCTCTTTGATAAAATGGAAGTGTTTCTAGCAATTCCCAGAGAGTAGCAATGTCACTTTCAGGGGAAAACTGTGATGTCAGCACCTCGAGGAATTGTCAGAAACGCTATGATTTTACCACACAATGTCTGGCAATTCCTAGAAATGCATGATGCCACTTCTGGTTTGTTTTTGTTTTTTGGAAGTGACATCATACTGTTACTGACAGCTGCCTTGGCTCCTCATCTCCTACTGTTTGGCAGGCAATTCTACTATGCCTAGCAACCCTACTTTAACATGGCTGCCACATGGAGCCAGCTTGATGTGATGGTTAAGACTGGCAGACTCTAATCCAGAGAACTGCTTCTGATTCCTCACTTCTCCACATGGGTGATCTTGGGTCAGTCACAGTTCTCTCAGAACTCTCTCAGTCCCACTTCACAGGGTGCCTGTTCTGGCGGGGGGGGGGGGGGGGGAGGAAGGGAAGGTGATTGTAAGCTGCTCCAAGACTCCTTCTGTTAGTGAAGAGCAGAACATAAAAGCAACTCTCCTTCTCCACTGAAAATATAAATCATGTGAGTATTTCTTAATAGCCCCCTTCATGCATTTTTAAAATACAAATTACTATTTTGGAGTATGCTGATTGGGGCTGTATCTACTAGCCTACATGATGTACATAAAGGTATTTCTGAAATGGAGCATACATATATACAAAGTCTTTGTATACCTGATTCAAATACACTGGCAAACGAATGGTCCCAGATTATAGATACACATGTCCAGGCCTCATGTTGGATAGGAGCCCACAGAAGCAGAGCACTGGAACCTCTAAATTGTATTGTTCTCCTTCTTTCTTACCCCCTCCCCCCGACCAATACTTGCTTCTGGACTCCATTGTTCAAACCCCCTGTGAGAATTTGGCTGAACTCTAAGATTGGGCAAACTTTCTCATATTTTCCCCACACTAAAAAAATGGGGAAAATAACCAAAACGTATAAAACAGGCCGATGGAAATCTTCAGCATGCCGCTGTGACCACGAAGGAGAAAGTAATTTAAAAAGTATGACGGAAGTAACGTTTTGTTATTGCAATTATAATTCAAGAAGCATTTTAAGGTAGATGCTGAGCTGGTCTAGTTTAGTGCACCTTCCGGTGATGTCAGAGGGTGTGTGGCATATGCAAATAAGTTATGCAAATGAGTTGTTCTAATGAGATCTGGCACCTCTTTTTCTACAACATGACCCCTGCACATGCCCATACATATATAATTGTATATGCATAGGTTTTGAGCACATGGGGTTGGTGGTGGAATATTATATCACTGGAAAGGTGCAAAAAAAGGGCAACCGAAATGATCCAGGAATTGTAGTATTTCCCCTGAGGAAAGTCTAAGGACTTTGGGCCTTTCTAGCTAGAAAAACAATGCCTAAGTGGACATAGCAGAGGGTTATAAAACTGTGCATTAGGTGGAGAAATTGATCACAGAGAACTTGCTCTGTTTCTCCTATAGTACTAGAACTCACAGACATCCAATGAAATTGATGGGAAATATATTCAAAATGGATAAAAATTGATATTGAAATATTTAACCATTCCTGATACCCAACGAGTTCGATCACTCCTGAGCAGCCTCTGTGAAAACTGTATTGTTGATGTGGCAAATTTCTGTTTAATTGTGATTCTTAATTTTTTTTAACTAGTGTACGGTCTATAAGCTGTTAAACTTAACCAACTTGAACTTTGTACAGAACCTATTGAATTTATCAACCTAGGTGATTGGGCAAGGAATCAAACCCAAAAGTCACCATTTTTGGGGGCACTGTTTTTTGTTTCCTTGAATTATATTCCCTGTGAAATGTAAGCATTCTTAAATATGCATTGAGAAATCAGCATTGGACATTATACATACATAGGATTGAACTTTACAGCTATTTTCCACTCCAAATGGAACCTTCCTTTAAAACAGGAACAATATTCTGGGAGAACACTTTTGTCCCTGCACAGATAAATTGGTACCAGAGGAAGACTTTGCTTTTAGCATAATAAAGGCATAGGGTACATCCCTTTGTATGTGTGACATACACTGAATGCATAATTTGCATATAAATTGTGCACAGACTGCATATAGATTGCATGAAAGAAATAAGTGAATCATCAGTACCAGCAATAGAAATGGTTGAATTAAAGCCATTCACAATGAGAAAATGTGAAAGCAAAGAGAAATGAGAAAGGATATATTTGTCTGACTATTTCTTGGGGCCATTAGGAAAAAGCCCATATCTTTCCCGAGTTCTCTTCCGGTTCATAAGTGCGTGCACACTAATGCTGCCGCTCACATGTACCATATTCTTGGAATTAGTTCCTAGAATCAGTTATGTCAGAAAGTCGCTGGGAAAGTGAACTGTCTGCGCCTTGCCAAAACAAATACAGCCATGATAAAGAAAAGGTTTTAGGCCTGAATGGTAACTTTATAAAACAGTATAAAACAATACAAAAACAATTGAAAAAATTGACCCAAATACAGGAAAAAAATATTATTGAACAAAAACTTGCTTGATTGGTTGGCCTAATCAAATAGTTCACTTTGGAATCAATGGGAGTTTTCCTGAGAGGAAGAGGTTAAAATGAAAGCATTTTTAGTCAAGACCTTATGAACTTAGAAAGTAGCTGAATAGGTAGTTTTTTTGTCACATTAAAGCAATCAATGAGAGATTCTGTGAGTTTCATTGGCATGCAGGAGCCCGGTCAGCCCCAAAACTTAAAGCACATTTTACCTCATGAAATGGAAAAGAAGAAGAGAGAAGAGACTGGATTTACACCCCGTCCTTTATTACACAAAGGAGTCTCAGAGTGGCTTACAATCTCCTTTCCCTTCCATTGCCCACAACAGACACCTAGTAGGGTGGGTGGAGCTGAAAGAGCTCTCCCAGAACTGCTCTTGAGCAGAACAGCTCTGTGAGAACGTGTCATGCCCGGGCGTTGGTTGCAGACAGCTGTATTCACGACTCTGATAAATGCTAAGTAGTTTTAAGTACTTTCAAGTTATTTTAAGCTGCTTTTTTTAGCCCTTCTGTGTTTTACTTGATGATTTCTGAGACTTGTCATTCTTATTATTTTTAAGTACTAACGAGGGGTCGATTGTTTGCAGTCTAATCACGGTATCACCTGGCCAAGCACAGCCAACTAATTTACAATTGGCCTTGAAGACCGGGAGTCTATCTTTGTTGTTGCTAACTTTCTGTGTGGAGCTTTTCCCCGTACAGAGACTTTGGGAACCTCTCCAAGTATTCTACTTCTGCTGCTCTTTTGGAGCAAAGAATATTTTTGCATGTATCATTCCAACTAATTAGCTCCATCTTCGCTTGAACATTGGCTCCCTTTTTTGATCTTCTTGCTAACTAAAAAAGGACATACCCTTTTGAGGAAGAGGCCACTATTCCCTTGCTTAAGCAAGCTAAACTAGAGGACTTTTACACATTGATTCCTGTTTAAAGCAATTTATTCTAATGTAATATATTGTAATTTCCATATAATCATTGGTTATTAAAGATTAATACCCATACATTGCATTTTCTCCCCCCTTCCCCCCTTTTCGTGACCCCTGGCAGTGCAAGTTTTGCCCCCTTTACAAACCGTTCCCTATTGCTATTTTATTTAATTTGCTAGAAGGTAATAAACTCTATCTATTAAAGAATCTTTCTTTATAAAGAAAAAAACATTAAAAAGAAAAAAAAACATATTTGTAATCCAACTTGATAGTAGTCCTTTTTAGTCCTTCACAAAGAAACGAAAAAGATATAATCCAAGAATCTCATTTTTTTTTTTGAAACTGTAATCCATATAAAATCGTTTTTAGAGATTAACCGTTGTAAAAAATCACCACATGTCCTTTAACGTTCCATTGTTTTTCAACGCAGGAATCCGGGGGCAGGAATCCAGGGGTTAGCCTTACAGTGGCTTTCCTCCTTCCTTGAGGGTAGGGGACAAAGGGTGGCGATTGGAGGAGAGCTGTCCCAGAGGCGCTTACTTAATTGTGGGGTGCCTCATGGGGCAGTTCTCTCTCCGATGTTGTTTAACATCTTCATGCGCCCCCTTGCCCAGATTGCCCGAAGGTACGGACTGGGTTGTCACCAGTATGCTGATGACACCCAGCTCTATCTATTGATGGGCAGCCGGACTGGCGACGTCCCTGTAAATCTGGACCGGGTGCTGCAAGCCGTGGCAGGGTGGATCAAGTTGAGTGGGCTGAAGTTGAATCCAGCGAAGGCAGAGGTCCTTTGCATGGATCGCGGCGGGCCAGAAGAGGTGATCTCCCTACCAGCCTTTGACAGTGCGTCGCTGATACCAGTGCGCAGGGTCAAGAGTTTGGGAGTGCTACTGGAGCCTTCCTTGACAATGGAGGCTCAGATAGCAGCCACTGCTAAAGCCGCCTTTTTCCATCTTAGGAGAGCGAAGCAGTTGGCCCCCTTCCTGGAACATGGTGACCTAGCAACAGTGATCCATGCAACGGTCACCTCGAGGTTGGACTACTGTAATGCCCTCTACATGGGGCTGCCCCTATACCGAACTCGGAAACTGCAGCTAATGCAGAATGCGGCGGCCAGGCTGTTGGTGGGACTACCTCGGTGGGAACACGTGCAGCCTAGGTTGCGGGAGCTGCACTGGCTGCCAATTGTGTTCCGAGTTCGTTACAAGGTGCTGGTTATTACCTTTAAAGCCCTATATGGCCGAGGACCTGCCTACCTTAGGGACCGCCTCTCTCCATATATTCCCCAGAGAGCACTGAGATCTAGCTCCCAAAATCTCCTAAAAATCCCTGGACCAAGGGAGGCCAAACTGAAAACAACGCGAGAGCAGCCTTCTCAATAATAGCTCCACATTGGTGGAATCAACTACCAGCGGAGGTTCGAGCCCTGCGGGACTATAATCAGTTCCGCAGGGCCTGTAAAACTGCCCTTTTCCAAATGGCCTACAAGATGGAATCCTTAAGTGACATCTAGCCATCTGATATATACTGTGTTGTACTATAGCACCTTTAACTGATGTGGTTTTAATTAATTTATTTAAATGTATTTTATTGTATAATGTATTTATCATAATCATGGCACATTCCATGTCTTGTGAGCCGCCCTGAGCCTGCCTCGGCGGGGAGGGCGGGATATAAATAAAAGTTGTTTATTATTATTATTATTATTATTATTATTATTATTATTATTATTATTATTATTATTATTATTATTATTAATGTACCTTTGAAATTTCCCCCCATTCATTTTTAAATTTCTCTAGATCTTGTTCTTTTAAGATTCTTGTAAGCTTGCCCATTTCGCTCCAGTGCATAACTTTCAAAGTCCACTCCCACCTTTCCGGTAGTTTATCTTGCTTCCAAATTTGCGCATATAATGTCCGTGCAGCTGAAAGCATGTACCAAATTATCATTCTATCTTGTTTTTGAAATGTTTCCATTTGTAATCCCACTAAAAAAATGTCTGGCGCCTTCTTAATATTATATCCCAAAATTTTTGAAATCTCTTGCTGAATCATTTGCCAAAATTGTTTCACCTTTTCACAAGTCCACCACATATGGTAGAAAGAGCCTTCTTGTTTTTTACATTTCCAACATCTATCCGACACCTGATAGTTCATTTTTGCCAGTTTCTTAGACATACCACCTATATAACATTTTAAAGCAATTTTCCTTAATGTTATAACAAGTAGATATTTTCATAAGAGTCCTTTTTACACATTGATTCCACTGCAAAATAGATTTGAGTGCTTGAGGCAGACATTGAAGGTGATGGACACCCTATTCAACAAACTATTGCAGGCAATGAACAAACTTCACCCAGCCCTTCAGTTCCTACCAGCAAACAAATTAGTTCTTGGGAGGGGCTGCAGCTACTTGCTCAACAAACATTCCTGGTGGCAGAATCCCTAAAGAAAATATTTTTGCAAAAAGAGAGGATACTGGCTCTGCTTCACAAACAGACTTGTTCTGTTCTGCCCAAGAAGCCAAGTAATACTCCAGATAATGGAGAACACCCAACTGCACGTCCTAATCCAGCCATCAGCTACACAACAGCCCTGCAAAGCATGCATTTGCAATGCATTTTGCAAATGCATGCTTTGGATGGGCTGCTGGGGTTCCTCTCCCCCTCCCTCCCTGATTCCAGGGAGGCTATGGGAGAGGTGGGAAAAGGCTACCAAAGGTGGGAAAGGAGGCAAGCAATTCCCCTGAGGCTGCAGACGCTCCTTTCCCACCTTTTTTATGGACTTCCGTATACTTTCGAATATTGATTCGGAAGTATATGGTGAGCCATATACAGCTTTTGTATTATGGCTGCAGATTGGATTCGGAAGTATACTGTGCTGTATACTTCCAAATCAGGGGTGATTCGGAGGTTTCTTCGGTTCAGTTGAACCGAATGCATACCCCTACTACAGACATCCCTGTTTCAATGGATCATGAACCTATTAATGCTAAAAGTACAATTCCTTTGGAAAGTGTGGATCCCCATGAGCCAGAAGATGAGGTAGAGGTAAGTCTCCTCACCTCATTTGCAACATTACCAACCCATGATCAAGACTCTATACTAGGCCACCTGGAGCTTTTAGTATCCACCCTGAAGGGCATGAGATGGTCTCTTGCAGACAGTAAGAAGTTACGGAATCCCTTTGCCAATGTTAACAGTTCTTTTGTGCCAGAGCCTGCAAGTAGCCATTTATTGGAACCAATAGTCATGATTAATAAAGGGAGCAACCACGCTAAACTGATCATTTCCTTGGATGACCCAGTCCTGTGTACAATAACAGAAGAACCAGTTGGAGCTGTGGAAAATATTACTCCCAGTCATCCTGTTGGAGCTTCCAAAGCATGACTGTTAACCCAACGTAAGCCATGAAAACCTAGCTACCTTACCATCATTTCCTGGAACATAGCTGACTGGGTTCATCTAAGGAGACTAGACCATTCATTTTTCTGCAGAAATTATGATATTCTACTCCTTCAGGAGACATGGACAGCTGGTGAGCTCCTTGTGGATGGTTATTATACCTTCACCAACAAGGCTATCTCCAGTGAAGGCCCTGGAAGGCTAAAAGGGGGCCTGGGCATCCTAATTTCCATGGCCCTTAAAGTAAAGTGTGTACATCTGAACAACACAAACCCATATGCAATGGCAGTCCTCCTCCATTTTGAAACAGAGACTCTTTGATTCATTAACGTTTATCTTCCCCCTCGCCAGAAACAATCAGATATACTGGCAATCTGGAATGAATTGGAATCCCTTATCGAGGATCACCTGGGTGACATCTCGGTTGATATGATTCTACTGGGAGGGGACTTCAACGCCAGAGTAGGTCCAAAAAAATGAGATTCTCATCAAAAAATTTGGATCCGTTATTTGTACCAACTAGGCAAATTGTAATTACATTCATCACCAACGCCTCTCAAAAGATTCTAAAGCAAACTTTGCTGGAGCCTGAAAGCAAGGATGGCAAGAAAGTTTGATTTTTCCATACTAAACGGTTCAACAGATGGTGACCACCCTGGCAAAATCACCTTTCTGGCAGGTTCTAGATGTAGCACCGTTGATTACTTTTTGGCCAGCTCCAGATTACTTCCTAGGATTACACAGCTTCAGGTTCTACCTGATCTCATGAGTGACCATCTCCCACTTCTACTTACTTTGGTTTCCTTGCCCCCCCCCCAGATTTCCTGTAACACTGTACCAGGTCCTCAGTACTAGCTTATCAAATGGGCTGTCATGCTAAGTGGTTGGTCCACTTAGCCCAAAGACTGAAGGAGATTTTGGAAGACAAGGTTGCTTGTACAAGAAGAGCCGCAATTATGAACAGTCCGTATGACCAGAACCCATTGATCTTCTATCTTCTCCTTCTGCTCTTGAGACCACTGCTAGCTCAAGATGCCTCTGCTCAAAGATGGATATCCAAGAACCACTCCAAATCCTGGAGAGAAGCTATTATTGTCCGTTTCTTCAAAGCTGGGCAGAAGGAGGCTCCAGCTAATTATAGGCTGATCAGCCTTTTGAGTATCTGTGGCAAAATATATGCAAGGCACCTCTTAGCAAAACTACAGAGTTGGCTAGTTTAGGGGAAAAAATCGGTTGATGAACAAGCTGGCTTTAGGGAAGGTCATTCCACCTTGGGTCATAATTTGATACTATCTCATTTGGTTGACAAATATGTGACCAAGAAAACGCTCACTCTCTACGTAGCCTTCATAATCTTAAAATCTGCCTTTGATTCCATACTTTTTAATTTATTTATTTATTTATTTAGGATTTATACCCCGCCCTTCCCACGAAGTGGCTCAGGGCGGCTTACAACAGAGAGTCAAGCATAAAATTACTAACATTTAGATGTATAAATATTTAAAACATTTAAAACATTAAAACATTAAGCATCAGAATAGAATATGTAACAGGAGTCTGGAAAGCTATGTTAAGTTTCTCATCAGTCAGGTGTAAGCTAGCCAGAAGAGGGTTGTCTTGCAGGCCCTGCGGAATTGAACAAGGTCCCGCAGGGCCCTCACCTCCTCCGGCAGCTGATTCTGCCATGTAGGGGCCATAACAGAGAAAGCCCTATCCCTGGTGGATTTAAGGTGGGCTTCTTTTGGCCCGGGGATAGCGAGAAGGTTTGGGGTTCCCGATCTCAGTACTCTCTGGGGAACGTGTGGGGAGAGACGGTCCCTCAGGTAGGCAGGTCCCAGGCCATATAGGGCTTTAAAGGTAATAACCAGCACCTTGTACTGAACTCGGTATACTACTGGAAGCCAGTGCAGAGACCGAAGACCCGGTCATATGTGCCCCCATCTTGGGAGGCCCAGTAACAGCCGGGCCGCGGCACTCTGCACCAGCTGCAATTTCCGAGTTCAAGAGCCAACCTCTGGGAAAAACTCAGTGCCACCTCAGTTGATAGGAGACTTTTATTCTTGATCCAAGCACTTTATACCAACACT
Source organism: Heteronotia binoei (assembly GCF_032191835.1). Lineage (NCBI taxonomy): Eukaryota > Metazoa > Chordata > Lepidosauria > Squamata > Gekkonidae > Heteronotia > Heteronotia binoei. The sequence continues at coordinate 184,763,350 of NC_083243.1, read as the reverse complement.
GTTGTCATAGTCAGATGCAATAAACAAGGGCTTTTAGCTAACCTTATTCCATCAACAAAAGGAGTAAAACAAGGCTGCGTTCTTGCCCCTTCCCTTTTTGCCATTTATATCAATGACTTGATTAGTCATTTCAGCCTAGTTGACACCCATCCTCCCTCTCTGGTGGATCATCACCTAACAGCCCTGCTCTTTGCAGATGACACAGTCCTATTATCTAGGACACCGATAGGCCTTAGGAGTGCATTAAAGCAATTTGGCCTTTATTGTGACCTTAACCAATTTATACCAGTGGCCCTCAAATTATATCTTGCTAAAACGGTACCACAACTTATGTATGGGACCGTGTTGGGCCCAGTTCCGTCAAAGTTTGCCCCCCCTTGAGAAAATCCAATCTAAATTTTTAAGAGTCATTTTTCATTTCCCAAAGAGCATTTCTAATGCCATGCTAAGGCTGGAAACTGGTATGTTAAGAATAGAGGCTAAAGTAAGCCTCATCTCAATCAACACTTGGCTTAAATTTACCCATTGTCCCTCAGATATCACGTCTTTAATTCTCAGGGATAGGTATTGTTCTGCCTGGTTTAGGGCTATTCACCAGAAGGTGTCTATGCTTGGCTTTTCACCTGAGTCTTTACAGACAAGCAAGGGCCATAGTCAAGCAGAGAATACTAGACGCTGAGAGACAGAATGATATTGCCAAGGTTTCAAGATGTTATACTCCCCTCCAGAAGAGATATGTAGTTTCCCCAGCCCCCTATCTATCGAATCCGGTAATTCCATCCCATAGAAGGGCCTTTTCTATGGCCCGATGTAACACTTTCCGTCTGCAGTCATAGAGGGTCACTATAAAAAAGTGCCTATGGCTGAGCGTGTTTGTCTGTGTGGCACAGGTAAAGTAGAAACTATCGAACATACTCTGCTTGTGTGTAGCCTCGATAAAGAAATACGAACCAGGTTTATCCAACCTTTACTGGTGAAATTTATGGGTCTTCTGGGCTCTGAATTAAGGAATATATTTCTGGCAGATTCTGACTCCCAAGTTATGCTTGCTTGCTTCAGATTTTTGGCTGCAGCCTTTAGAATTCGCCAAGAGTACACAAAGGAGTGATAAAAATTTCCCTTAGGCTTTGCATTCTTCTTCCTTTATTATCTTCCTCCCCCCCCTCCCACATCAAGAATGCCATAAGATCCCCTCTCCCCTTAAATACCTCCGTCTTAAGTCCTTGTAGATTGTACTATAATACTCTCATTGGCTGTGCACTTTCTGTATTTTATGAGAATTAGTTTGTTTTGATCTATGCTGGCCATGGGCCATAATAATAATAAACTGAAACTGAAATTAAACTTGGGACTGACTCAAGGTCACATCAGCAGATGCATGTGGAGGAGTGGGGAAATCAAACCTGGTTCTCCCAGATAAGAGTTTGTGCGTTTAACCACTATTCCAAACTGGCTTTCATGGGAGAAATGAAGGACTCTGGGGGAAATGACCTTAATTTGTTTTACATTTGAGCATTATGAGCTAGACAGATTCATATACCAAATAAGCTTTACATCTCTATTTTACGTTGATCTGTAAAAAAGGACTGTATTAACTGAATCTGGTCTAATCCAAGTAATGAATATATTCATGATGACAAATAATGTAACATTCCTATGTAAGCAGCTTTGATGAAGTTAAGGGAAAAGGAGTCTCTGTTGCTTGAATTATTTTCACTGAACAATTATGTGCAAAAGAAGATGAAGAAGATGAAGATATTGGATTTATATCCCGCCCTCCACTCCGAAGAGTCTCAGAGCGGCTCACAATCTCCTTTACCTTCCTCCCTCACAACAGACACCCTGTGAGGTAGATGAAGATATTGGATTTATATCCCGCCCTCCACTCCGAAGAGTCTCAGAGCGGCTCACAATCTCCTTTCCCTTCCTCCCTCACAACAGACACCCTGTGAGGTAGATGAAGATATTGGATTTATATCCCGCCCTCCACTCCGAAGAGTCTCAGAGCGGCTCACAATCTCCTTTCCCTTCCTCCCCCACAACAGACACCCTGTGAGGTGGGTGGGGCTGGAGAGGGCTCTCACAGCAGCTGCCCTGTCAAGGACAGAGGCTCAGAGTGGCCTACAATCTCCTTTCCCTTCCTCCCCCAAAACAGACACCCTGTGAGATGGGTGGGGCTGGAGAGGGCTCTCACAGCAGCTGCTCTTTCAAGGACAGAGGCTCAGAGCGGCCTACAATCTCCTTTCCCTTCCTCCCCCAAAACAGACACCCTGTGAGGTGGGTGGGGCTGGAGAGGGCTCTCACAGCAGCTGCCCTTTCAAGGACAACCTCTGCCAGAGCTATGGCTGACCCAAGGCCATGCTAGCAGGTGCAAGTGGAGAAGTGGGGAATCAAACCCGGTTCTCCCAGATAAGAGTCCACACACTTAACCACTACACCAGACTGGCTCTCCAGGGATGGACACAAACCTCTCAGTGAACCTAATTTCATCACAAACTTGGCCAGTTCATGGTTCATGAGATCATGTCTCCCATTAACTGCTGCATTTTTAATGGAGGTTTGTGAGGTTTCAGGCACCAATTTGTGAGCCAGACACATTGGCACCTATGGATAGTCAGGGCAATGGGGGAAGAGGTGGACTTCTGCAGTCTTTTGCAGCCCCGGAAACACCTATATTGGCCCTCCAATGCTTGACAGGCAGCTCTGGTTGCCAGCAAGGGAGTTTCCATTTTGTTCTATGGGAGCAGAATGTATATATGTCACCACCAATTTCTCACTAGGCTTGTTCCAGACTTAGAGCCCACCCCACCCCCAGCGTTTCTGTCTGATTTTGCACACGCTGCCATGGGGCTGCGACTTGCCTCACCTCTTTCCCTCGGCAAGGAAGATCCTCTGAAAACTGGTTTCTGTTTCCTGCAGGAAAGAGGCAGGGCAAGTCGCAGTTCTGTGGCGGCTTGCACAAAAATTCCACTGAGGTGGAAGGGCTCTGAGACCAGAACAAGCCTAGTGAGAAATTGGCCGGAGCTCTGTTAGAGGCAGAGAGTGAAGAGTACTGTGAATACTGTTGGTGCTTCAGGGCTCTTTGAGTCACATCTGTCCCTCTGCTACAGCCAGTCAGAGGGGCTCAGCCAGTGAGTTCCTCAGCTGTGGACCCACACACATACAAAGCCTCCCCTTCAGTGGAAGTTTATAACACCTGTCCCCAATCCACCACCTATCTCTCTGGTATAGCCGAGCACAGGGGCTCAGTCAGTGAGTTCCTTGGCAGAGAAACCACACAATCCATCTCAGTGGGAGTTGTGTGCACGCATCTCTGACTGCTGGTTAGAGTCCGGTGGTCTCAGGGCTTTGAATCACACCTGTCCCCCCATCCCACAGGCCCCCATCTTTGTGGAACAAGCCTGTTCTGCCAATCCACCAGTGCCCAGCTGTACCGGGGTATCACCAGGGGGTTCAGAGGGAGACCCTCTGCTGTCCAATACCTTTTTGGGGATGGAAATGGAGGCAGAGGAGCTATTAGTCAAAACCAGAACAATTGATAAAAAATATTTGCAGAGGAGGAAAATGAGGATAGTGAATTAGGGGATGATGGGGAAACATCCAGCCTCTCTGCACTCCAACTCCTTGGGTCTGATACCATCTTGAGTCCACCTTTCCATCAGTCCTCCAAGTCCAGCACCAAACTGCAGTGGTTAAGCATCCAACCTGACTCAGTTTTGGGTCCACATTTTCAGGCAACATTTTGGGAGCTTTTCAGCTTTCCATTGCCTTCCCCCTCCCTAAAGCTTCTACATAGGAAAAGGACAATCTTTCTGGTGGGGGGTGGGAAGACCAAAGCAACTTACATCATTCTCCTCTCCCCACTTTGTTCTGCACAACCTTGTAAGTTGGGTTAGGCTGTGACTGGCCCAAAATCACCCAGTCAGCTTCCCCAGCAAAATCCTGGGTATGGCAGACCCTGCTCTGAAGCCCCCCCTCCGCCCACCAACATTGGCTTTCATTCACCTCCTCACCAATGTTCTTTCTAAGTTGCAGAGTCTTGTGAGCAAAAATTCTACTTTGTGAGCTACTACATTAAAGTTGTGGGGTACTGCATAAATTAATGTGCTCTGGGGCCATTTTTCCTGACCTAAGACAAAAAGGTGTGAGCTAGAGGTTAAAAATCTGTGAGCTAGCTCATGCTAACTCAGCTTAGAGGGAACACTGCTCCTCACCCTTGCTGTCTTCCCACCCATCCTGCAGCTGAAACAGATACTGGCTTTCCATCCCCCCCACCTCTACATATATGTGTATGTGTGTGTGTCCGTGTGCTTGTGGTGGCTCAAAGCCCTGAAAAAGGTCAAGAATGCTGAGGAGGAAGAATAATGGGGGTGGGAATGCAGGAGGAGCATGATGATGGTCACATAGACACTGAAGCACATAATTCCTTTTGTTTGCAGTGCATTGTTGCCACCTTTTCCTGTCATATCCAGTCTTGTGGTGTTTAGCATCAGTGTGAGCTTGTGGCATTTTTTTGGGGGGGGGAGGGGCTGGCATAGTTGTGTTGAACATATGAACATATGAAGCTGCCTTCTACTGAATCAGACCCTTGGTCCATCAAAGTCAGTATTGTCTTCTCAAACTGGCAGCGGCTCTCCAGGGTCTCAAGCTGAGGTTTTTCACACCTATTTGCCTGGACCCTTTTTTGGAGATGCCAGGGATTGAACCTGGGACCTTCTGCTTCCCAAGCAGATGCTCTACCACTGAGCCACCGTCCCTCCGCTTGTATTGTGTTATAGAGTATAGACCTCAAGGGATGTATTTTCTGTAGGGGATTTTATCTAATTTCAGTTTCCCATCTTCTGCGTGAGCTGGTAGACCTTTTGTGAGGTCACAGTAGCTCTGTAGCCCTTTCTGAGACTGGTTGACAGAGAGGACACAGAAAAGAGTTGGCTGTCTCTGAGGAAAGACTCTTAACATTCCTGGGCCTGAGTAGGCGGTGGTCGAGAAACATTTCTTTCACAGTTTACTGTTTGCTTTATTGTTTGCTTTGCAGCAGCGTTGTTTGTTTGTTTGTTTGTGTGTGTGTGTGGTAAGGCTCCAGGAGAACTTCTCAGCAGAGAATTGTCTTGTTCAAAGGTCATCGACCTTCTGATGGGATTCTGGCCTGACAGGGCCTGCAGTAGGCGGGTCACAGCGAGGCTACCCAATGACAGGGGGGAGTGGTGACAAACAGAGTTCAAAGCCATTCCTATGGTAGCCACAACTTCCAATAAAAATTGAGGATTGAGTCAACACAATCAGCTTTTATTACATCTACAATGACTCTCATCTCCTCAGCTTCAGTTAAAACAGTCTTAATAAGTCTGGCCACATGGGTTGTCGGGTCCTGTTTAATAGGCTGATAACTAGTCCTGTCCAAAAGTTGTCTACGGATTTTAGTCTGATAATCAGAGAGATTCTGTACAACCAGAGGGGAGGGACGGTGGCTCAGTGGTAGAGCATCTGCTTGGTAAGCAGAAGGTCCCAGGTTCAATCCCCAGCATCTCCAACTGAAAAGGGTCCAGGCAAATAGGTGTGAAAAACCTCAGCTTGAGACCCTGGAGAGCTGCTGCCAGTCTGAGTAGACAATACTGTCTTTGATGGACCCATGGTCTGATTCAGTAGAAGGCAGCTTCATATGTTCAACCACAGCTCCTCCTTTGTCAGCCAGTTTAACAACAATGTTCTTATCACTAGCTAAAGATTTTAATGCCTTAAATTGTAGCCCTGTTAAATTAAACCATGAAGCCTTAGATTTTGCTTCTAATCGTTCAATATCTTTAAGGACCACCCTTTCAAAACATGTGATGTTAGGGTCACTTATATTTGATACAAAAATAGATTTAGGTTGAAATGGAGCAGGATTTACAGGTTGAGCAGAGCCAAAAACCTTCCTAAGCTTAATGAGTCGTACTAAATTGAAAAAGTCGACTCAAGTCCTGAAAGCATTATACTGGGGCATGGGAACAAAACTAATCCCCAAATTCAAAACCTCCTGCTCTCTAGAACTTAGGACTCTATCCGATAAATTTACTACTAAGTCTTCCTGTTTCCCCTTTAGGGACCTTTCCGTAAAAAAGACGGTGGCCCCCTGCATTCCTTTTTAATGGAACTTCTAGTGGGGAACTGGGAACCACTTGAATCTTCACTCAAAGTGGATCCAGAATCCTCCATCTCTGAAGAGTCCAAATCTGAGTTAGTTTGAACTGGCTTGGCCCATGTGACTCGTTTACATCCCATACCAGATTTAGTGGGGTTCGGAGCCCACCAGAAGTAAATCCTGCCTAGGGAATAGTCCTTCAAGTCTCTGTTGTATTTGAGCACCTTAACCTCCCAAATCTTGCCATCAATTTCCTTTAGACTAGTCTCCAATTCCTCACAACGTCTCTGAAACAAGCATCAGTGCCATTTTCCTTAAACGTAGAGATTAATTCCTCTTCCTCCTCCTTAATTTTGGCCACTTCTTTCTTTGATCTATCCATAATCAGTAGCATGAGATCAAAAGCACACTTGTTTAGAATTGCCACCCACTTTCCCTTAAATTCATAACCATCTGAAAATAATGCCGGGGGTTTGTTGATATGAAGACGCCTCAGAATCTTATTTGTGCAGCAATATTCAGTGAGAGAAGTGGCATGAAGGTGGAGGTGAATGCCTTTCTTTTTAATGAAAAGAAGCTGCCCCCAGTTCATACTCTTATCAGCAGGAGCCCCTCCCATAATATTGGGCATATCAGACAGGATTCTGGTTTTGTCCTCCTCCAAGAAGGCAAAAATACCCTCAAAACTAGCCATCATAAATAGTATAACTCTAATGCAATAAGCAGAGTAAGCAGAGAATCACAGAAAAACAGCCAATAGAAAGGGAAAAAAAAATCTGTGAAAAATTACTAGGTTGAAGCCACAATTAAAGGTTGAAGCCACAATTCAGTCACAAATCATATAAAGTTCAATAATATATGGTAAGTTTTACATAGACATTGTGGGTTTTCTAGGATGTCTACACATGATTTGGAAACTATTTGAGGACTTTTCAAAGTATTGCACTAGCACTTGTCTATGTAAAACTTACTTGTAAATGCTTGGGCGTATTGTGAAGCTATATACGAAATCATTGTGGTCTTTAAGACTTCCTTTCCATAAATTATTGAGCTTTATATAAATTGTGACTGAATTGTGGCTTCAACCTGTATTAGTAATTTTTAACGGATTTTCCCTCTTCTATTGGCTGTTTTTCCATGATTCTCTGCTAGCGTCTTCCATGGCAGCACTGTGGCTCCCCCTTAGGCCCAACACATCAAGGGGGTCACACCTTCAGTTTGATCTTTTGTGCAGGGACTGATGTTGATATGACATCCAGGGAAGGATTGCCATGGTCAGATCACTTGGTCCTGAAGACCTGGCTGGGTATTCTTGCTCCCTCCCGTCTAAGTTGCAAGCTAATTTATGCTTGCCTACAGAGACTAATGGATTTGATAGGATTCCAGAATGCTCTTCAGGACCCTATGCCTTCCGGTGCCTTGGTAGATAAGCTGGTAGAGGAGTGGAACTCCCATCTCTCTGAAGCCATCAGTGAGCTTGTTCCCTTTACGATCCTTTGCGATCCTGTGGTAGATTGTCCCACCAAAACACGGCAGAACTCACAGGGATGAAACAGGAACTCGGATGGTTTGAGTGAGTTAGGCAACGACATTGCAACAAAGATGCAAGAACATATAGGGCATTTATGAAATCTTATGAGGTGGCAGTGAAGGCAACAAAGAGGGAGCTCTTCTCGGCCTCCATTGCATCTGCTAGCTCATGCCTGGTACAATTCTTTAGGGTGATTGATGTCTGACATCCCTGACAAAAGGAAATCAAAAGAGTAGAAATTTGAATATTAGCTGTGAGGTATTTATAACATTTTTGTGGATAAAATACTGTCACTCTGCCATGACTCGCCAACCAATTAGCATTTCATTTTGGAGAGCCAGTTTGGTGTAGTGATTAAGTGTGCGGACTCTTATCTGGGAGAACCGGGTTTGATTCCCCACTCCTCCACTTGCAGCTGCTGGAATGGCCTTGGGTCAGCCATAGCTCTCGTAGGAGTTGCCCTTGAAAGGGCAGCTGCTGTAAGAGCTCTCTTAGCCCCACCTACCTCACAGGGTGTTTATTGTGGGGGAGGAAGGTAAAAGAAGATTGTGACCACTCTGAAACTCTGTAATTCAGAGTATAGGGCAGGATATAAATCCAATATCATCTTCTTCATTTTTGGGGATGCCACTTGGAGTCTGAGACTCAATTGTTCTCCCCTTTGTTTCAGGGCCCTAGATCTTGTCTGTCACTATGCAACTCACTTGCCCACCCCATTGGTGAGATGGCTTCTCGGTTTTGCCACTCTTCCCAGGGCTTCATTGTGGACTTGGCAATAGTTGGTCTCTTTTCGGCAAAAAGGCCACTTTGCCACTCACTTCCCCACCCTATTAGGGAGATGGATTCTGGGTGTTACCAGCTGCTTGATCACAGGGCTACATTTAGGACTTGGCACGTCCCCTTTCAGCTTGAGGGCTGCCCTTCCACTTACTCACCCACCCACTGGAGAGGTGGATTCTGGGTGTTGACACTTGCCAGCTACTCCTTTTCCAGGGCTATGTGGATTGACACTTTCCAGCCACCTCCCTCCCCCACATATTCCTTCTCAGGCCTTCTATCCCCCCTGGACTAAGTGCTTACAACTTACTCTCATCCATGTCTGCCTCCTCAGGACTTGTCCCCCCACCCCCAAGAGCAATCACTTCCAACCTCCTCCATACTATGTATGCTTCCTCATGAGAGTTCCGTCTTCCCAAGAAGTGTCGCTTTCAGCCTTCTACCATACTTTGTCTGCCTCCTCCGAATTTCTGTCCCCACAAGAATTGTTGCTTTCGGCCTCTCCATGTCCTCATCAGCCTCTTTATGATTTCTATCTCCCAAGACCTGTCAATTCCAGCCTCCCTTATACAATGTGTGCCTCCTCGTGATATCTGTCCCCTCAAGAATCAGCACTTTACAATTCGTCAGAGGTGGGGAATTAGGGATGAGGGTGAGTAAATGGGAAGCGTACCAGAAACTACAAATTTGCTCCCAGGCAGGAAATATTGTTCCTGAATATTGTTAGGAGTCTCATATCTAATTAAATTCCCTTCTGTCTCCCATGAATCCTCTTTATTCTTGATTATTTTCTCCTTTTTTCTCAAAGGTAAAGTGTTTTGCTTGGGAAGGAGACAGCCAAAGAAAAGGGCCACAGTCCATTCATTTCTTCAAAATTTTCTAGGGAAAACACATGGAAAATAGTTTCAAAATATTCTCTGGGAAAGCTTGGAAAAATAAACAATTTCCAAGAGAAGATTATTATTGACTGTGTCTTTTTATTTATTAGATTTTCCACTGAAATAAAAAGTAATATGCAAAAGCGTAAGGATGTTCTTGACACAAGGCCTTGGGGTTTTTTTTTCTTGGTTACCATGCAAACAACACAGTTGATTTCATAATAGATTGATTGCATTAACAGGAATCCCATTTTTGATTAGAAAAATACACATCACAAGGAACATAAGCATTATTACCTTTTCTGAGACTCAGCATGCTTAATGCCGCATTTTTTTTCTGTATTTCAGATGAAATATTATCTTCACTAACAAGAAAATAATGTATTTGTTATAAATGGGAACAATGGCGGTAACAATAAGTGGTGTTCCTTGCAGATTAGATAATTGCCTTACATTGATGCTCATAAGAAATAATAAGCAACCCCATTAAGAGAGCAAATAGGCAATTCTAATTGGAGTATTTCTTTCTTGGGAAATTTAAATTATCTCTCTGAGAGAATTCTGAATAATTTATTGATTGCCTTGGCAACACAAAAGAAGATGTATGAAACAATCTATCCTCCTTAGGTTGTTATGAGAATCTATTTTTGATCTCCCAGTCTTACTTAAATGCATTATCCAATATCAGATCATAGGTGGCCAAAATGTCTCTGAGACAGGATTGGGATCAGCATCTATCTTGGAAGTTTAAAAGAAAGGAGATAGCTGAATTCTATTCATCTTGTCTAATGTGTGAACTGCCTGTTATCCATGGCATAAAAAATGCCAGATACAAATGTCTGTTCTAACAAAAAAAAATGCTGAAGTTAAAACAAGCCAATGAGGATGAACAGAGAATTCTGATATCTGCTGAGAGAGAAAACGGAAATTTTCAAGAAATAGAGGCAGGGACTTATCTCTAAAGAAGAGTATCTGCAGGTTGCTAGGCGCTGTAGGTTGGCTATCAGAGAGGCCCAAGTTTGTGGTAAGTAAGTAAGTAAGTAAGTTTATTTTTATATCCCGCCCTCCCCCGCCAAAGGCAGGCTCAGGGCGGCTCACAGACATGGAAACCATGATTTACATAAAATACAGTGTAAACAAGAATTTAAAATACAATTCAGGAATTTAAAATACAATTCAATTACATAAATTAATTAAAATAGATAAAACAGGTACTATAAGGTGCTATAGGTCACAATCATACATAAGATGGCTAGATGGTTACAGGTCAGTTCCACTTTCAATTTAGCCAGGTTCTATCTTAAAGGCAAGCTGGAAGAGAAAAGTTTTGCAAGCCCTGCGGAACTGATTCAGGTCCCGCAGGGCTCGCATCATCTCTGGAAGTTGATTCCACCATTGAGGGGCCATTGCTGAAAAAGCTTGCTCCCTGGTTGTCTTCAGTCTAGCTTCTCTTGGCCTAGGGATTTTTAAAAGATTTTGAGAGCTAGATCTCAGTGCTCTCTGGGGGACATATGGGGAGAGGCGGTCCCTGAGGTAGGCAGGTCCTCGGCCATATAGGGCTTTAAAGGTAATAACCAGCACCTTATAGTGAACACGGTACATAACCGGCAGCCAGTGCAGGTCCCGCAGCCCAGGCTGCACGTGTTCCCACCGAGGTAGTCCCACCAGCAGCCTGGCCGCCGCGTTCTGCACTACCTGGAGTTTCCGTGTTCGGTATAAGGGCAGCCCCATGTAGAGGGCATTGCAGTAGTCTAATCTCGAGGTGAGCTAAAGCTGCCCAAGGAGGTTTGATACAACAGAAAAATCTTCTTTGGATATGTGAAGAGCAAATACAAGATAAAAGAGGCACTGGGCCCACTGTTGGGTGAAAATTGAGAAAGTCTGACAAAGGACAGAGAGAAAACAGAAAGGCTTAATGCCTATTTCACCTCAATTTTTCCCTGAAGCAAAGTACAGGCTCATCTAGAGAGGGCAGTAGACAAGCTGCAGCATCTGGGCTGCTGGTTAACATGAACACAGTGGTAATTGAGAAGCACCTGGCTGCACTGAATTAGTACAGATCCCCTGGGCTGGGTGGTATGCACCCAAGAGCGCTCAAAGAACTTTCCAGAGAGCTTGCAGAGCCTTCCAGACCACTTGGAGGACAAGAGACGTGCCACAAGGCTGGAGGAGGGTGAATGTCATCCCAATCTTCGAAAAAGGGAGGAGGGATGATCCAGGAAACTACAGGCCAGTCAGTCTGACCTCTATCCCAGGAGCAAAAAAATGGTAAACAGGTAGGAATCAAATAGAAATGCTACCATTTGATTTGCTTCAGGGATAACTAATGTCTGGCAATAACTCAGAGAGAGACTGAGTTAATTTTAGAGCCGGCTAACTTTGTTCTATGATGTTGTTCCTAATGTTGATAAGATAGAAATGGAAGACAAGGCTGAGTCAGTAATTAAGTAGATACAATTCATTGCACATAATCATTGTATTTACCTCTATAGAGAGACAGTTAGACTTCCAAGACTTCCCAGATGGATTTCATGGAATTTATTGCAAGATCCTTTCATAGATCATCCAGAAAGTGGTTCTTTGTGTACAGCGTTAGATGGGATTTACAACCTCCTAAAGTTCTGTTCAGCAGATGCTAAGCATTCTATATCACTGTCCTGTCTCAAATGTAACTAAAGTTCCAGCGATTCTGTTTATTATGCCTGTCAAAATTATCAACAGGAGCATGAATATATATTAACGTTCTCATTCTCTTTCAGGTGACATCTGCTGAAGCAGATAAGACCAGAGAACAATGCTACACCCAGGTCAGATGCATTCCTTACAGCTTGAATGAGGTGGGAAGAAAAGAAGGCTGGTGCTTTCGCATCCCCAAAGTGCCTTGTTGCTCACGGAGCAGAAGGGACTCTGTGACAGAGTTAGATAAACACTTTGCGAGCAGAAAACTCCCACTGGTTTCCCACTCCATGTTGCTAAAGTAAGTCACAAAAGATTCTACTGAGCAATTCCAAGGAAATGAAACTGATTATGCTGCTTTCTTCTCAGGCCTTGGAGGGCATTAAAACAAGTTGCTATCTTGATCAACACACCTGTGTCTGAAGTGTGGCTCTTACTGATTTAAGCCTTTGAACTGTCATCTTTTGAAGTTTAAGTAGTACAAACAGCCTATTCAGGCTTTTTTATTTAAGGGGGGGGGGCACAATTTAGTTGATGGGAACACCTTTTTTTTAATGCTAATTCTTGGGAGGGATATTTTGAGCATTTCTGATTTGTAACTTGAAGTTACTCAATCTTAGTACCCTGGAAACAGCAGAGGGCTGGATCCTATTGTAGGGGGTTGGATTATTTATTTTTTGCGTGGCAGAGTTACACAAAGGAAGCATATACTGATATAAAATATGGAATCAAATTGATCCAATGGTTATGCAGATCGATTGGGCAATCCCCCTAAATACTAATATCTAAGTTTTCAGTCCGCTCAGTCACAGCTGAGGAGAGTTCAAAGAGCCCTGTCACATCTTCCCAGAAAGCATGATACTCACATTGCTGTAACAGATGGAAAATAGTTTGATGGGCTGCACCACAATCACGTTCGGGTCCTGGTATTTCCCCCAATTTATACTACAGGTCTGTTTGGGTGCCAAAGTCTGTTCATGTTCTATTAACCATCTTCCATATTTTATGCGGCAAGTCAAATCCTGCAGGTCTCTCATTGGTGTCCATCAATTTATGGATATCGGGTGGAACTAATTGCATCCATGTTTGCAACCATTCATTCATAAGATTGAAATTTTGTAATTGCAGGATTTGTGCAGATCTCATTGCTGGGTGTCAGGATCTTAGACTAGATAGGCCTACATCAGCCTACATGAAGGGCTTTTGGAGGGTAGACTCTACAGCATTATATTCAGCTAAGGGCTCTTTCCTCCCCAAACTCTGGCTTCCTTAGAATCCACTATAAAATCTCCAGGAATTTCCCACCAACCTGGAACTGACAACCCTAGTCAGGACTGGCCCTAATGAGTTCTCCCACAAAGGCCAAAATAGGCTTGGAAAGGGCCTCCACCCCCTGCCTTTTACTGACAGAACCAAGCTTGGTTGCCTAGCAATAGCCACTGCCTAGCAGCTTCCCTAGTGGCCAAATCCTTGTCTGTCCTGATGCAAGGCTGAGGGGAGGAAGGAGGGAAAGAGTGACAGGAAAGAGGTGGCCACCATGGTCTCTAAGGGAACTAGGCTTCCCAATCCCCAGGTCACAGTGAGGGATCCCCCGGTTTTACAGGCATCCCCCTGCCCCCAGCCAGCTGGCCGGTGGGGGAAGCCCCACCCCCACAGCCGCCATGTACCTGTAGATCTCCGGCAGGTTTAGAAACCTGCAAACAGGTCCAGCTTCAAAATGTGTGTGTGTGCATTTAAAGTTGAGCAGGAAGCAGGAATTACTTCGTGGGGAAGGGTCAGCAACAGAGCTTCATCAAAGCACAGCCTTTCTGTTTGTTTTGCTTTTGTTTCAGAGCAAGTAAGTGGGTGGGTGTAAGTGGGTGGGTGAGAGAGAGCAGCATAGCCCTTATACTTTTCAGACCTCATGGTGGAGACACCAGAGCCAGTTAAGTGTGGGTGTGTGTGAATGAGAAAGAAAGAAAGAAAGAAAGAAAGAAAGAAAGAAAGAAAGAAAGAAAGAAAGAAAGAAAGAAAGAAAGAAAGAAAGAAAGAAAGAAAGAAAGAAAGAAAGAAAGAAAGAAGTCTTTATAGAGCCAGTAAGAACAGGGGTGTCTCTGTGCTTGTTTTGCATTGTTTTCAGAGTCTTTGTATAAGAGCCTGTTTATGGGATGGAGGAAAACTCCATCTCTCTCTCTTTTTATTTGCCAGTGTTAGCCTGAAGAACAGCAGTTCCTGTGAGTAAAGCCCCAGTGAAATGTGTGCTTGCAAACTCTGTGCATTTTGTCTGCTTCGTGTGTGTTCACTTTCATTTACTTGAATTGCAGCTATTGGAAGATGAGGAAATGATGACTATTCAGGGGAACTGCACTGCTGTACTTTTATGTATTTATCTTGGTAACGGGAAAGCCCCAAAGTCTCCTGGCCCCACCCCCGAAGTCCCCAGACATTTTCTGAATTAGACTTGGCAACCCTAAAGGGAACACTCTCAGTGGGGCCAGGCCTTGCCACCTAGTCACATTACCACCATTCCCTGTCTCTTCACTGTATCCCTTCTGCCATTGCCTACTTCGTCTTCTGAATGCCGCAGAGAGAGTGGGTAGGCGACAGTGGGTGGGAGAGAGGAGTGAACTCAGCCAGTGGAATGCAATGGAACGTGAGTGGTGGTTGATGAGGCAATGGCTGCTGTGCTGAGTCATGACCAGTACACCTGGGCTTTCATATTATAAGGGGATAAGTTTTTGATATTGCCTTGCCTAATTAGTTAGGTTTTTATATCCTGCTTTTCTTCCTAATGGGGACCCAAATCAGCTTATATTGTACTCTCCTGCATTTTATCCTCATAAAAGTGTAAGAGTACATAACTAGCCCACAATCACCCAGCAAGCTTCTATGGCAGAGTAAGGATTCAAGTCTAGGTCTCCCAGATCCAAGTCCATCACTCTAAACTACATCCACTAAACTACACTGTCTTCCCAATGCCAGCCAGCTGGAAACACTGTCCCAAAAACCACTGCTAATTTTTTTCAAAAAAGTGCACAATAACAGAATGACTTTTGTGGCACTCTTATAACTTGAATGCTATGTAGGAATTAAGAGTTTTAAAAAGCTATTGTAGGAAGTGGCTGAACTTTGGAACTTTTTTGCCTTCCAAAATAGTGTGTGTGTGTGTGTGAGAGAGAAAGAGAATGTGTGTCCTAAATTTCCAACCATTATGGGACAAACAGTATATTGTGTAAATACATCAAATTCATATAATAACCCAGAAAATGAAGTTCCATTTCTGAGAATGTAAAAGGACTTAACTGGGTACCGTACAAAAGCCTTGTGCCAACTTCTGATTGCCCCCTATAGGCACAAGAATTACAATCTTAATAAAGTTATACATATTCACACTTAGTACATTCCCTCCAAGGATCTTAAAAATGTTCTGCAAAAGCAGATTATTGTTGTCTGAATTTTACTTTTATTGAAGGGGCCAGATAAGTGCCTCATACAGGAAAGTTATTAGAATTGGACACACATTCCAAATGTCTTGTTTAGAAATGAGAGGTAAGATATGTGGCTTCCTGGACAGATAGGTATGGCTCATCAGAACCATCAAAATATTGAGTTCCATTTCCCACTAAGTGGGCTCATGAACTGTTATAGTAAAAGCTGATTCATTTTTTGTTTGGGTAAAAACGCAAGTTAAAGCCTCCATTGTGGAACATATTCCTGATTGAAATGCAGCCAAAGTGCATATAACTGCATTGGGGCACATTTCTCTCTCTTTCTTTGACATTTCATGCCACCTTTCACCTAAGGAGATCAGAAAGGAACTCACAAAGCATACATGGTTCCCCCTTCCACATTTTATTCTCACAACAACCCTGTGCGATAGACTAGATTGAGAGAAAACGATTGGTCCAAGGTTACCCAGTGAGCATTATGGCAAAGGGGGGATTTTTACCAAAACCTCCTAGAGTCTACTCTAACTCGTTAACCCAAAGGTGTCAAACCCATTTGTTACAAGGGATGGACCTGGCATAAATGTCACTTTGTTGAGCTGGGCCATGTGTGCTAAAAAATGTAATGTCAGATACCTTTATAAAGGACAGCAGCTGATAAGCTCCTAGATGGTGTGTCCTCACCATGAGAATCAATGAGCTAGGGAAGGGAGGTGCAGAGAAAAACCTACATGGGCATGCTGGAGAGCCAGCAGTGAAGTGGAAGACGAACCCCCTTCCCAGTGCACCCCTGCCACGAATGCTGTGAGCCTGGACCCCAAGGGAAAAACCCAAAGCATCTGGGTGAGCTCCCCCCGACCCCAAGCCACTGCAGAATGGGACCAGGAAGATGTGTTGACCTTCAAAGAGGTCTTTAATACCCTGAACAGTGAAACTAAAATCCCCCTTTGTTAGGGAGCTGCAGCCTGTCTTCCAGCCAAACCGGAAGCCACAGAGAAATACAGATGGATGCATGGGAACACCTTTGGAAGAACTCAATGAAGATATCAACTTGTCAGAGTATAAAAGAGAACTGTTTTAAGATGATGTATAGGTGGTATATGACTCCGAAAAAACTGGCTAAGATGAGCAAGAAAATGTTGGATAGATGTTGGAAATGTAAAAAACATGAAGGTTCTTTCTTCCATATGTGGTGGACATGTGAAAAAGCGAAAGAATACTGGAAGATGATACAACAAGAAATCTCCAAAATTTTGGGCTATGATTTTAAGAAAACTGCAGAGACGTTTTTGCTTGGATTACAATTAGAAAAATTTCCAAAGGAAGACAGGACTCTAATTTGGTACCTGCTATCAGCTGCTAGGACATTATACGCGCAGCTTTGGAAGCAAGAAAAAATACCGGAGAAATGGGACTGGACCATGAAAGTTTTATCGTGGTGTGAAATGGACAAACTAACTAGAACACTAAGAGACTATGATTTAGAGATATTCAAAAGGGAGTGGAGGAAATTTAAAGGATATATGGAGAAAGAGTGGAAAGTAAAAAGACATTGGACAATTTTTTAGTAGTAAGAACATATATATTGAATTTGGATTAGTTAGTAGTACCTTTAGTATTGAATTTGAATTTATAACCTCGGGGAAGTCAACATTGGAGGGAGGGGGGAATGAAATGTCATATGGGCTAATATTGAAATAATTAAGAAATAATTAAGTTGTGTAACCATATGCTATCAATAAATTGTTAAAACACAAGGAAGATATGTTGACCTAACCTTTCCTGCCTGCGGATGAGGGGTGGCGGTTGTAGACCAGGTGTGAGACTGTGTGCATGGCGGGACCCAGTCCAAGGAAAGTCTGATAAACTGGAGACACCTGAGCAACAGCAGCCACCTTTGGCCAAAGCTGCTGGGTGGTCCATGAGGGGATGCTGGAGGTTTAAGCTGAGAATTGCATGCAAGCTGCACTATCCCTGCATGGCAGCAGCCACTGAAGGCCTCCAGATCATCTGATGGGGGGACAGGCACAGCATATACAAGGCCCCAGGCTGCCCAGCAGGCACTATAGCTGGAGATCACCAGCAAGTCCCCCCAAGAGGCGGCAGCCACCTACAAATGAAAGCTGTAGGGTGGTCCATGGGGGAGGAACCCAGACACCTAGTCTTGTGCTTGGTGGTAGAGCAGACCTGTGATGTACAGAACAGAATGCTGAAGAACATCCCCCTCTGAGGCCAAAGTGTAACTTTCACTGGGGGGGGGGGAATGTGAATATGGGGGCAGCACTGGCCACCAGCAGGCCCTGGAAGAGGATCATTTCTCTCCCCCCCACCCAAACATGTAAATACCAATTCCTGCAGCCATCTGGGACAGCATCTCCAGAACTGCAGGCTAAGCTGACAGGGTGCAACTTCTCCTTGAAGCCCTGACCCAGCTTACCAGGGAGGCTGCCACTGAAGAGAAGAAGTTCTGATTGATTGTTGCAGACAAGGTTGTTCCACTGCACAGAAGCCAAGATTGGAGTGACTCCACCTGCTGCCCCCCTCCCCCGAACAAGCTCCTATTCCCTCCCTTGCGCCAGCTGCTCACAGGACAGATAAGAGCCCTGGATGGGCCAATTCCATCCCATGTGCCGTATGTTTGACACCCCTGCTTTAACCACTCTGCCACACTGGCTCATCCCTCTTACTTTGCTTCCTCTCCACCATTGAATATATGGATACATGTAGCTGCTTCTTACCAGATCAGACCACTGGTACATCTAAAAAAAAGATAAAGGTAGTCCCCTGTGCAAGCACCAGTCGTTTCCGACTCTGGGGTGACATCGCATCACAACATTTTCATGGCAGTCATCTACACTTTACCCCCAGCAAGCTGGGTACTCATTTTCCCGACCTTGGAAGGATGGAAGGCTGAGTCAACCTTGAGCCGGCTACCTGAACCCAGCTTCTGCTGGGATCGAACCCAGGTTGTGAGCAGAGCTTAGGACTGCAGTATTGTAGCTGTACCATTCTGTGCCACGGGGCTGCTCTGGTGCATCTAGGTTAATATTATCTACCAGGAGTGTACACTGAGGAAAAATGTGTTACAGTTTTTGATCTGGGCTTTGAGGGAGGGGTTTTGTTTTGTTTTGTTTAACCATGGTTGGTTCATTTCAGGTAGGGTATTCCCAATTCAAAGCAGAAACCCATGTGGTTTCCAGGGTTATTTTCTGCATGTGCTAGGGTTGCCATGTCCAATTCAAGACTTTGGAGGTGGAGCCAGGAGACTTTGGGGGTGGAACCAGGAGACATTAGGGGTGGAGCCAAGATCAAGGCTGTGACAAGCATAATTGAACTCCAAAGGGAGTTCTGGCCATCACATTTAAAGCATACCTTTTCAATTCCTTCCTTCCATAGGAAATAATGAATGATAGGGGCACCTTCTTTTGGAGCTCATAGAATTGGATCCCCTGGTCCAATCTTTTTAAAGCTTGGGGGGTATTTTGGGGAGAGGCATTAGATGCTATACTGAAAATTTGGTGCCTCTTCCCCAAAATACAGCCCCCCCCCAGAGCCCCAGATACCCGCAGATCAATTCTCCATGATTTTCTATGGGAATAAATCTTCATAGGGAGTAATAGAGTTCCCAGCAGACATTTCCCTCCCCTCCCTTTGCTTTCTGACGACCCTGAAGCGGGGGGAGGGCCTCCAAACCGGGGGATCCCCTGCCCCCACCTGGGGATTGGCAACCCTAGCATGTGCCTACTGCAAAGACTGTTCTTTTCAATGCACAGCAAATTCATGGGGTTGGCCAGGTGACAGTAGTTAAAGATAATGAAACCAAAATTTCATGGAACACACAGTCCTCCTGCTCAAGACCACCCCTATTTCAAGCACATGCAACAAAGGGTTTCTTTCTACATGACACTCCCCCCCCCCCCCCTCAACAGCTCATTTTCTGTTCCTATACGTTGCAGACACCATTCTCTTCAAATAACGGCCAACGCAAGGGTCTGGCCAGGCAGCAGTTACAGATAATGGCACCAAAATTGCAAAGAGCGAAGTCTCTGCTCTCCTCTAAAATGCCTCTGGATTTCAAGCACATGCAGCAAAGGGGATACATTTTCCTGGACCGCTGAAAAGTAACCCATTTTCTGTGCATGTACATGGCTGTTCTTTTCAATGGTCAGCCAGACAGCAGTCATTAAAGATAATGGCGCCAAAAATCACATGGAATGCAATCTTCCTCCTCTCCTTAGGACCCTCAGCCCTATTATGTGTACATGTAGCAAATGGACTTTACTGGACTTCCTGAAAGTAGCTCATTTTCTGTACATGAGCACCTCTCTATAGACTGCTATGGCAGGAAACTGATAACCAGCAGTAGCAAGCTTGGAATTTAAAATAAATGCTAATACTGTAACTATGAATGAGTTACAACAGCAATGAAAATTTCTTATGGTTTTGCTGAAAACTCTGCTTTTCACATCATTTCTTATGGCTGTTGTGAATGCTCTTCTCCGAGTCATCTTCTTCATATCATCATTTTCCAACACTGTTGAAATCTTTTACCAGTGAAAGGTTGGAGAGGGCTCCTGCCCCTCTCCTTTTGAATTAAAAACACAAAGAGTCACAGGTTCAAGATGCCAGTGGTTATGGTTTGATAGGGCTGTGTGATGCAAGTACAGTGTACAGGGCACATAAGTCAAATGCCTTGAAGGTTGGCACTTCCCTACCATCCCCACTTACTGGAAGCATTTTTGACTGGCACATGTGGAAAGTTTGTGATTGCTAGACTGTGCTCCTTCTTTGCCAGGATTCAATTGGAAGAAAGAATAATAGAATCATAGGGCGTTTTCGCACTGACCTTAATCGGCAGCGACGTCCCTCTTCACCGCGCAGGATCTGCGCGGATTTTGCACCAATTGCTGCGGAGCACCCGGAAGAGCCGCAAAGTCCCACGGCTTTTGCGGCGCAAATGGAAACTGGTTTTTGGCAGTTTCCATTTGTGCTGCAAAAGCCGCGGGACTTTGCGGCTCTTCCGGGTGCTCCGCAGCAATTGGTGCGAAATCCACGCAGATCCTGCACGGTGAAGAGGGACGTCGCTGCCGATTAAGGTCAGTGCGAAAACGCCCATAGAGTTTGAAGACACCTCCAAGGTCATCTAGCCCAACCTCCTGCACAATACAAAAAAACCCACAAATAACTCCCCCCTAAGTTAATATCTCCCCTCTAAGTTCTGCCTCAGTTCATAGAATCAGCATTGCTGTCAGATGGCCATCTAGCCTCTGCTAAAAATCCTCCAAAGAAGGAGAGCCCACCACCTCCCAAGGAAGCCTGTTCCACTGAAGAACCATTCTAACTGTCAGGAAATTCTTCCTAAAGTTTAGTCAAAAACTCTTTTGATTTAATTTCAACCTATTGGTTCTGGTCTGACCTTCTGAGTGCATGTCAACACACTAACCAGTCTGGGCCCACAGTATCTCAAGGATCATCTTTTCCCACATAGACTTTCCTGGATATCTGATCACCATTAGTACCCTTACTATTAAAA
This sequence comes from Heteronotia binoei, assembly GCF_032191835.1. NCBI lineage: Eukaryota > Metazoa > Chordata > Lepidosauria > Squamata > Gekkonidae > Heteronotia > Heteronotia binoei. Next base: position 184,742,409 of record NC_083243.1, on the reverse strand, counting down.
GTATTGTGAGTGAGCAAAACATTTATTTACCTTAAATTTCTATCCTGCCCTCTCTGTAAGCGGGCTCAGCGCAGCTAAAAGTCAGTTCAGATATTTATATTTACAATTTAAAACCAATAAAATACAATTACAATTAAAAACATTCTGCACAACTTCAATATAGGTGGGCTCTTCTTTCCTGATGGTGATCGTATAGTAGTTGTAGTTCTTAGCGATGTGGGGTGGCAGTCCTCTTCCGGCTTAAATTTTAAAGGCCTGTTTAAAGATTTTAAAGTTCAGTTTTGCAGGCTCTGGAGCTGTCACCGAGAAGGCCCTAACCCATGTGGAGCATAGCCTGGCCCCTTTGGTCCAGGGATGGTCAGTAGGTTTTGTGCCCCTGAACACAGTGCTCTCTGGGGAGACCGGCAAGATGGCGCTGTGATGCAGAGTTTGTTCACGGAGCTCCGATGAACACTCTGTTTTGGCAGGCTCCCTGGGGGATACCTTGCTGTATACCCCCTAACAGAAGCGTCTGGGGACGCTTCTCAGTCTGAGGAGCTGGCAGAGAATCTGGGGGGAAGCGGAGGCTTTCCCCGAGAGCTCAGCCTTTCCCGCTGACAAGAGCCTTCCAACGCTGGTGCGTCAAACTGGGCCGCCGGAAAGGAGCAGACAGGGCTTTGAACTCCAACTTTTTTTCTTTGCCTATTTGGATAAACGAAAACAGATATTGAAGAAACAGAAACTTGAGCCTCTTTCGTTCAACAGGGTGCCAAAATCTTCAAGCGCAGCGGTGAGTGCGGGCGAAGAGCGAAAAGCCGAGACGCGGCTCGCTAAGCGCGAGAGAGCCGGGTGTCGCTAGCGGACGGCCGCCGAGGCGGAGACAGCGAGGCTTGGTACGTTTGATACAAGAAGGGAGAGATCTCAAGCTGGGACGCCCTTTATTTGTTTCATATTCTCTTATAACTTATGGGAGAGAAGTCTGAGCAGATAAGAGGGGGCTGAAAACGAAGGCGGTGGCTGCCTCGGGAGTTGTGACGATGTATGAGAAGTGAAACAGAAAGCTTCGGAGAAAATTCCTTGACTTGCCATTTCTTGGGAAGCCGCGGGGCTGGGTAGTGACTCTAAGAAAAGAAGGGGGGAACAATAAACGAAGCCAAGATTAGAACCTTGGTCATAATATTTTTAAGCCTGTCAGAAACTCTAAAATAAAAGAACAGGAGACTGTAAGCTGGCAACTGCACTTTTGGTGCGAAAAACTGGAACGGTAGAGAAACCCCCCCTCTTGGCATTTTTATAGAGTTAAGATGGCGACGGACGGCAGAAAGAGATCTGTGTAAGAAGGAACTTGGGAGGGCACAGCAGATAGCGGACAGCCGAAAATTGGATTAAGGTCTGTGGAAGCGAGAGGAACGGCTAGAACCTGTGGAAAAGGTCCGTTTGGAGTGTTGAGAAGGTGTAAAGGGGGAAGAGACAGTTTTTAGCTGTATTTAGCGGCTGCATCTTCCCTGAAGAGTGGTTAAAGACAACTCACACAAGAGAAAGACTTAAGAAGACTAGAAGAAAAGAAGATCTGTAGAAAGAAGAAAGAAGGATAAGGGAGAAAGAAGAAAGAAGAAAGAAGAAAAGGGACTGTAAAATTAGACTATTGGTGACTATTGGCAACTATATTAAGACATACATTGTAGAATATATAATCTGTTTATTTAAGGAAATTAGGAATAAGTAAAAAGGGGGGGAACCTCTATTCTATATTGAGAGTATGTAACTATGGTGTTGGTACGGATTGGCTGAATGATTAGGGGTTTGTAGTTGGATTAATTAGACTAAATTAATTTATTGACTTATTAATCTGTTTTATTGAGCTAAGTAACCTGATTAACTGATTAATTAATTAATTGATTCATTGATTTATTGATTTATGCCCTGATTGATTGCTACTGATTACTGATTATTGATCACTGTTTGTTGAGATTGATACTATAATTTGTCTGAGCTGTTTGAAATTGAAGTTTGAGAAATGGTGAACTGCTTATGGTTCCAGGGTAAGTTTAGTTGCCTAGAATCTAGAAGACTATAGATTAGGAGTGCAGAGTATAGAGTGCACACTAATTCAGAGGTCTTGGGTGCTTTACGGCCCTCCATTTAGGTCTGTGCCTCAAGTAGGATATTAGAAAAGCTATTAAGAGGAAGAAACTAGAAATGGAAACTAAAATTAAAAAATTGGGTCAAGCTACCCCCCCCGGGGGGAGTAAAGTAGGCACATCTATAGGCAATCAAGATTCAATCGAAAAGCTCCAAAATATGACGGCCGGATTCAAACAGAATCAAGAAGCGCTGGAAGAAGTTAAGACACAACTGTTAACTGAAATTAAGAAAACCAATGAGCAGGTTGTGGAATTTCAGAAACAGCTACTAGTCAATACCCAACAAATGCATGAACTCTCAGCTAAAGTGAGAGATCTTCAAGATCAAGAAGAAATCACCTCTGCAGATATACAGGAAAACAAGGCTAGTATGTCCGAGTTAGAAAATAGGGTTGCCAGACTCGAAATGGAAAAGTCTGCGTATATTCTTAGATTCCAAAACTTTCCTGAGGAAAAAGATGAGAATGTAGAGAATAAGATTGTCGACTTGTTAAATGCAGAAGAAGAACAAGAACTTCTGAAGCAAGGTAGATCAGAAATTGAGTGGGCCAGAAGAGTGTCTTCGGCGTATACCAGGAAATTCAACATTCCTAGAGAAATCCAAGTTAAATTCATTCGTACTGCGATATGTGAAAACATCTTGAGCTCAATTAAAAGAAAACCCCTGACTTGGGAAGAAAAAGAAATTAAAGTTTTAAGAGATATCCCTTGGTCCATAAGAAAAAGAAGATTTGGATATAAAAAACTGACTAGCTGGCTCATGAAGCACTCAATACAATACAAATGGTTGATCCCAGAAGGACTCTTCTTTACATATCAATCCAACAGATATAGCATAACATCAGTTGAAAAAGCTGAAGACTTTTGGAGGAAACAGATAGAAGGACAATATCAAGATTCTGACTCAACGGAAGACAGAGAAGAAGAAGAAGGTGAGAACAAAGGACAGGAAGGAAGAGATCAGCAGGAGAAGAAAAAAGAAAGAATAAAGACAAGATCACAAACCCAAAAAAGACAGAAAAAAACAGTAGATAATTATTCAGCGGCAAAATGATGACAAAACCCGGAGTACAGATCTTTTCAGTCAACATAAATGGCCTCAACGAACCAAAGAAGAGGAAAAGACTGTTTTTACAACTACAGAAGACTGGAGCCCAAATAACATGCTTACAAGAGACTCATATAAAAGATGGCGATACAAAATATCTCCAGAACAAAAAATTAGGCCAACTCTATTATTCATGTGACTCAAAGAAGAAAAGAGGCGTAGCCATCTATGTGAAAGAATCAATACCATCTAAACTGTTATTTAAAGACGAACTTGGCAGAATCATAATGATCGAATTGGAATTAAACGGGAAAAAAATAATCTTGGTTAACACTTACGCTCCGAACAACAATCAAGAGCAATTCTTTGCTAAGCTCCATGAAAAACTAATAAATTGCAACTTACAGAATTTGTGTATTGTGGGTGACTACAACGCCATATTAGATATCGACAAAGATAAGAAATATGTGAACACCAAGGGGAAAAAAACCCGAACTCAACTCCCGAAATCATTTTTTAAGCTGGCTGATGAGTACAACTTGATTGACGTATGGAGGATGAAAAATCCCCAAACAACTGACTTCACATACTTTTCTCATGTACATAGTAGCTGGTCCAGACTGGACATGTGCTGGTTGTCTGCGTCTTTAGGATGGTCGGTTATTGAAGCTAACATCAATCCTAGGTCTTATGCCGACCATAACCCTATACAGATTATCTTGAAAGACTCAGCATGTAAACCCCGCTGGACTCTTAATACACAAATCCTAAAAGAAGAAGCATTCTTAGAGAAAGCAAAAAAGGATATTAAGATGTTTTTTGATTGTAACTTAAAAAAAGACACCCCAGTACAAGTAGTCTGGGACACGTTCAAGGCCTTCTTTAGAGGGATCGCGATTAGTTATACAACCAAAAGGAAAAAAGAGCGGATGAAAGCATACAATGATTTAGTGGCTGAATTGGGAAATTTGGAAAAACAACAAAAAAATAAAAGTTCCAAAGAAGTATTAGTCAAAATATATAAGACTCAACATGAAATAAATCTGTTATTAATGGATGAACTCGAGAAGAAAATAATATGGGCCAGACAAAACTACTTTGAGAACGCTAACAAACCGAGTAGATGGTTGGCATATAAACTAAGAAAAGAAAGAGAGAAGAAGGCCATAAGAGTGCTTAGAAATGAAGATAATGAAGAAATAACCGAAAAATCTCAAATAAACGGAATTGTACAAAGATTTTACCAGAACCTATATAAAAGACAAGAGATTGCACTTCAGACCCAGGAAGAGTTTATTAGTAAGCTTCGGACCAAGAGTATCTCAGAAGATCATTGTAAGGACCTGGAAAGTAACATTACAATGCATGAAATAACTGAGGCATTGAAAACGCAGAAACCTAATAAAGCTCCCGGACCAGATGGCTTACCCATTGAAGTTTTCAAAGCTTTTGAAGAGAATTTACTCGTTCCTTATAAATACTTGATAGAGGAGATCCAGGAATCTGCCAAACTTCCCTCCTCATGGAATGAGGCTTTGATATCATTAATTTATAAGAAAGATTTGGACCCTATGGATATACGTAATTATAGGCCGATTTCGCTTTTGAATTCGGACTATAAGATCTTCGCAACAATCCTGGCTAACAGGCTGAAAAAGATTGTCCATACAGTTATTAATGAAGACCAGACGGGGTTCGTCCCTGACAGAGCAATACGGCAAAATACAAGATTTTTTATAGACATATTAGAATATTACCGATTACACCCAGGGAAGCAGTTTGCCGGAATTGCACTCGACGCAGAAAAAACGTTTGATAACGTCAATTGGAATTTTATCGTAAAGTCCGCCCAGGCCATGGGATGTGGTCCGAATTTTATCAAATTAATCCGAGCTATTTATTCCAAACAAAGTGCTAGAATCAATATCAATGGAAACCTGTCAGAGCCGATCAAAATCGAACGGGGGACAAGGCAGGGGTGCCCACTGTCCCCCTTATTATTTATACTTACTCTGGAATTATTATTAATAAAAATAAGAGAGGAAGATGGAGTGCAAGGGGCCAACATCAAGGGAGAAAAGTACAAGGCACGGGCGTATGCAGATGATTTACTCCTTACACTTGAAGACCCAGTGACTTCAATTGATTATCTGATGAAAATCTTGGAAGAATATGGGAAAATCTCTGGCTTCAAGGTTAATTTTCAGAAATCGAAATTCCTGGCACAGAACATGACCAAAGAAGAGATAGAACTGTTGGAAAAGAAATCAGGATTTGGCTATGAGAAGAAAATTAAATATTTGGGGATCCACTTTTCTAATGACTTAAAAACCCTCCAAAGGGATAATTATGATAAGATCCTTACAGAAATTAGAATGGATTTAAGTAGATGGAAAGACCTACAGATCTCATTGCTTGGCAGAATAGCCACGATTAAAATGAATATCTTGCCAAAAGTCCTTTACCTGTTCCAAACGATACCGATCATTTTATCTCGATCCTTCTTCGTCCAACTGAATAAGCTCATTACCGCATATATATGGCAAAATAAAAAGCCCAGAATAAAATTAAAAATACTGCAAGATAGCGTCTCTAGGGGAGGGTTCGCTCTGCCCGACTGGAATTTATATTATAAGGCATGCTGCCTGATATGGATAGTAGATTGGTTCACATTGGAAAACAAGAGATTATTGATTTTAGAGGGCACCGGACTAAGCAGAGGTTGGCATCATTATTTGTGGTATTCCCCTCCCACCAGAGAGAATATATTTCATAGACACGAAATCAGGAAATCACTATATAAAGTCTGGATAGAGCTTAAAAGTATGATCTACTCTAGGACACCTCTATGGCTATCTCCAGTAGAGGCCTCCTGTCATCCAAACTTATATGATTGGGGCGTCAGTTCCAATTATAGAAATTTATTAGATGTGGACTGTAATTTGATTTTGAATGAAAATGTTAAACTGGACTGGTGGCTGAAAAATCAAATTAAATCGAAATTTGGGCAAGACAAAGAAAAGGGCTTTATTAAAACAAACCTGGAATTTGATAACATAATCGAGGGCAGACGAAAGCTTATCTCCAAATTATACAAATGGCTATTAGAAATTAAATTAATGGGAGAAGTTGTAAAGGAAAGCTGGATCAAGTGGTTACGAGATTTTGGGTATAGTGTTGAATTGGAATATTGGGAGAAAATCTGGACTCAAATCTAAAGTTGACAAGATCTGCTCTCTTTAAAGAAAATATTTATAAGATGGCATATAGGTGGTATTTAACACCAGAAAGGCTAAGTAAGATATACCCCAATTATTCTAACTCCTGCTGGAAATGTAAAAAGGTGAAGGGATCTCTTTATCACATCTGGTGGAACTGCGAAATAGCCAAAAAATATTGGGCCTTAGTTAACACTTGGACACAGAAAATATTAAAAATTAATATTTGTCATACCCCTGAGATGTACCTACTAAATGTATGTAAAGGGAATCTAACTAAATATGACAAAAAACTTCTACTACATGTAATCACTACCGCCAGAATTCTCTACGCCAAATATTGGAAAAACTCCCAAATACCAACCAGAAATGAATTTGTGCAGAGAATGCTAGAGGCTGCAGAAATGGATAACCTTACTGTTAGATTAAGAGGAGGCAATCTGCAAGAATCCAGAAAGACTTGGAATAAGTTATATCAATGGATAAATAAATTAGATAGTTAAAGAAATAAGTGCTGTTTTAGATATTACCTAGATGCTCCTTGGTGGAGGGGGGTGGAGGGGGATGTTGTGGTGGGGACAGGTTTTGTTTTTCGAATTATTTATGGAAAGTTCAATTGTAAATGGAATTATGAAATGTTCAATAAAACCTGCTTTTAAAAGGAAAAAAAAAAAAAAGAACACAGTGCTCTCTGGGGAACATGCGGAGAAAGATGGTTCTATAGATAGGCAGGCTCCTGACCATAAAGGATTTTAAAGGTCAATACCAACACCTTGAAATGGACTCAGAAGACAATAGGTAGCCAGTGTAGCTCTTTCAGCACTGGCTGAATGCGCTCCCATCAAGGGAGCCCCATTCTGCACAGCTGTAGTTTCTGAGTCAGGGTCAAGGGTAGCCCCATGTAGAGAGCATTACAGTGATCTATTCTCAAGGTAACTGTAGCGTGGATCACCATTGCTAAGTCATCATGTTCCAAGAAGGGGGCCAACTGCCGTACCCGCCAAAGATGAAAAAAGGCAGATCTGGTAGTGGCTGCTACCTGGACCTCCATTGTAAGAGAGGGCTACAGGAGCACTCCCAAGCTCTTGACCTTAGGGGTCAGTATGAGTGATGCCCCATCAAGAGCCGGTAAAGGGATCTCTCCTCCCGGACCACCCCAGTTCAAATAAAGAACCTTTGTTTTTGTTGAATTCAGCTTCAACCGACTCAGCCTGAGCCAAGATGCTACGGCTTGAAGAGCCAGGTCTAGATTTTCCAGGGTACAGTTGGACTGGCCACCCATCAATAGATAGAGCTGGGTATCATCTGCATATTGGTGACATCCCAGCCCATACATCCTGACAAGCTGGGCAAGGGGGCGCATGTAGATGTTAAATAACATCAGGGACAGAAACACACCCTGTGGCACACCACATATAAGTGGGTGCCTTTGGGATGATTCCTTCCCTATCACTACCCTTTGTCCCCAGCCTTGGAGAAAAGAGGCCAACCACTGCAAGGCAGATCCCTGGATCCCCATGTTGGTGAGGCGGCTAGACAGCAGCTGATGGTCAACCGTATCGAATGCAGCTGACAGATCCAATAATAACAGCACCGCTGAGCCACCTCAATCCAGATGTCGCATGAGGTCATCTATGAGGGCGACCAGAACTTTCTCCATTCTGTGACCTGGTTGAAAGCTGGACTGGAATGGATCCAGTGTGGAAGTGTCATTCAGGAATTCCTGTAGCTGAATCGCCACCACCCGCTCTATAACCTTACCCAAAAAGGGAAGGTTCAACACCGGCTGATAATTTGCCAATACAGCCGGGTCTACAGATGTTTTTTTTCAAGAGGGGACGGACCACAGCCTCTTTAAGAGGTGTGGGAAAGATCCCTTCTGAGAGAGATCTGTTGACAATAACCTGCAGTAGATTGCGTAGTGACGCCTGACTAGCTTTTATAAGTCAGGATGGGCATGGGTCCAACCCACAGATAGTAGGGCGTACAGCAAAAAGGATCCTGTTGACCTCCTTCAGGCTGAGTGGAGTGAAGAAATCTAGAAATGGACCAGAAGACATGCTCGATGCCTTGAGTTCTTTCACTGTATCAACTGTGGCGGGAAGAAACTCGCAAAAGCCTCACAGCCGATTTTCAATTCTCTAATGTTTGGCTTACCTTGCGGTAAGGTTGTTAGTGACCAAATTATGCTAAATAATTGTGCTGGGCGTGAGGTCGCAGACGCAATCCAGGATACAAAGTAAGTCTTCTTTGTGGTCTGGACTGCCATCTCATAGGTCCGCATAAATGATCTATAAGATGTTCTTGTGGCTTCGTCGTGAGTGCGTCACCACTGTCTCTCTAGTCGTCTTAATTGTCATTTCTTCAATCGCAGCTCTGGGGTATACCACGTGGCGGGTCATGAACAAGGATGAAGAGGATGTCGGGGAGTGATCTCATCGATGGCTGAAGAGAGCTGGCTATTCCAGATCTCCACAAGCTCATCCAATGAGTCACCAGAGGGTCAGGGATCCCACAAAAACATTTGAAACCACATAGGGTTCATCTGGCTTCGTGGGCAAGCCAAAACTTACTCACTGCCTAAACGGGGTAGAGGTGAAGTATCCACACAGGACTAGGGCATAGTGATCAGACCATCGCACTGCCTCGGCAGAGATCTGATCCACTACAACTCCCATCGCAAAGATCAGGCCCAACGTGTGCCTGGCCTGATGTGTGGGTGTTATATATTGGGAGAGTCCCAGTGCTGCCACTGAAGACACTAGATCTGCAGGGCCCAGATCTCCAAGGGGAGTTCATTCCACTAGGCAGGGGACAGGACTTAGAAGGCCCTGGCCCTCGTCAAAGCCAGATGGATGTCTCTGGGGCACGATATTACCAAAAGTTGCTGGGTCGCTGATCATAAAGACCTCCGGGGCACATACAGGGAGAGGCGGTAGATAAAATATCCCAAAATACAATCAATTTCTAAAATCTCAAGATGAGCAATAGTTAATGGGCAGAGTCAATCAATTGGAAGACACTATAGTATACCACAGCCAATAATTTGCTGACTAGAGGACAAGTTTCAAAGTGCTAGTACAGATGTTATAGTTATTCTTAAAGTGCTGCTACTTCTTAAAGTATTAGAGCACCTTTAAGTGTTTTTAAAGTGCTGGTGCAAAGTGCAAGGGCAGCAGTTCTATTAAAGTGCTGGTGTGCAGTACAAAGGAAACAGTTTTTTTTTAAGTCTGGTGCAAGTTACAATGGCAGTGGTTCTTTTTTAAAATGCTGCAAGATGCAAGGATAGCATTCTCAAAAGCCAGCAGCTCTCACAAACCAGCAGGTTTCCTCTCTTTCCACTGATCAGCAGCCACACCTTGTCGGACGACGAAGTGTCCAGGGGAGTAGAGACCCCCGTCAGACCCCTGAATGCACCAACAATGTGTCTCCATCTGAGCAGCAGTACCCTCTGGGCCGGGCCAACCCCTGCCCCCCACTGGGGGCCAGGACACCCCACCCCTCTGACTCTCACTGTGCACTGCCACACATTTTCCGCTGACTCTCCACCAGCTCCTCACTTTCTCCAGCCAAGGGCCCAAAGTCTTCATTTCACTGTGTCACCACACCGTTGCTACACCACTGGCTCTTCACCGGCTTTGCCGGCTCACCACTCTTGCCACCCGGTCAATCCTGAACTCTGGACTGCAGTGACAGCAGTTTCCCGCAGCGAGCACAGGCTGCACCAACTGGCGCTCTGCCACCACACACCGCTGGTTCTCTGCTCTCCACTCCCACTGCCAGGCTGATTTCAAACTTTGGGTCATGGCGACAGCAGCCTCCCGCCACGGGCACAGGCCAGCGTCACTCCACCAAGCGCTCCATTCGCCCGTTCTCATTGCTGGTCTCTGGTCCCAACTTCCTCAACATACCCCCACAGTCAAGTGCACCACCAAACAAGTATTCCAGTCTTCCAAGAATTGAGCAGGTAAAACTAGGTAACAATTTTGCATTGGTTTCTCAGAGACCTCAGCACCCAGGCTTTTGCACGTGCCACCATTTTCTTTCTTTCACGGAGTGAAAGGGTTGTAAAGTACTGGCTTTGGAGACATTCAACCACAAACATACTTTATTAACATCTACACAACAAGACAACATGGTGGGGCTGCGTCCCCGCTTATATGCATGCAACCCGGACAACCCCCTCCTAAGTCCAGTCCACCTGACTGTTAAAGTTCATGCCACAGTTCTTAATAGGTGGTCAGTTGAGTCCTTCCCTAGTCAGATGACCCGCGGTTTCCCACAGTCCCCCTGTACACACTAAGCGGTGCTGTGTTGGAAATTCAAGAACCAAAATGCAGTACACAACACTCCTTCCCCCTGACCCCAGTTTAGCACACAGAATCCCTGAGGTATTCCGGTGGCCTCCATTTCCACTGAGAACTCTGAGGCTTGCCCGGTGTAACTGGGGCTGTAGGAATTCCTCCTGGTCCCACGGGTTCCTCGCTGGGAGATGAGGAAGTGGGGGATCCGCATCACGGACTCTGTGAGAATGGAGTCCCTTTGCTTTGGGATATGTAGCCAAGTTTTTGTGAGGTGTGGAGGTTGGGAGTCCTGGGGTTGGTGTGGTGGCAACCTGAGGCAACCCCAAGACTTCCTTGTCCCCCATTTCCTCAGGCTCTTCCAGTTCTTCTGGCAAGGTCCGATGGCACAACTGATCGATGTGTCTATGGAGGTCTGGCTCCCCTCCATTGACACCTCATATGAACAGGAAGCAGTGATCTGTATCACTTGGGCAGGTAGCCATTCCGGCCCACTGGAAAAGTTTTTTTGCATAGACTGGGTCTCCTGGGAAGAGACCTTGTGGCTTCCCAGATCTCGGGGGAGTTGCAGAGGTCAGGCGCTCGGTCAGGATGCAGTCTGTCTAGCCAGGTGATCAAACGCCTGCCCATTAACAGTTCTGCCAGACTGCGGCTAATAACAGGGTTCAGGATAGTACTGTTTCTGAAAAGGAAGGTGGCCAGACAGTGGTCCCAATCCCTGTAAATGATGTGGCCTTCATTGCGTGGACCATGCACTCTGCTTGTCCATTGGTTGCCAGATGAAACAGGGTAGACCATATGTGGCAGATGAGGTACCTGTTCAAGAACTCCTGGAATTCCTGAAAGGTGAATGCAGTCCCGTTGTCCGTTACCATGGTCTCCGGTATCCTGTCGGTGCAAAAGGCCCTATGGAGAATGCAGACTGTGGCTTGGGTGGAGGTGGAGGCCACTGGGATCACCTCCAGCCACTTTGTGTATGCATCAACCAGTATGAAGAATATTTGTCCCTGGAAGAGGCCTGCAAAGTCCACGTGCAGGTGGAACCAAGGTGTGCAGTTAGCTTTCTAGCAGTGTACAGGAACGCTGATGTGGGTCTGGCCTCAACTCCTGGCAGGGCCGACAGCATTTCACTCACGCCTCGACCTCATCATCCATTCCCAGGCACCACACGTAGCTCTGGGCTAAGGCCTTCATATGCACTATCCCTGGGTGTGCTTCATGTACGGAGAGCCAGTTTGGTGTAGTGGTTAAGTGTGCTTACTCTTATCTGGGAGAATCAGATTTGATTCCCCACTCCTCCACTTGCACCTGCTGGAATGACCTTGGGTCAGCCATAGCCCTGGCAGAGGTTGTCCTTGAAAGGTTGCCCTCTCCAGCCCCACCCACCTCACAGGTGTCTGTTGTGGGGGGAGAAGATATAGGAGATTTTAAGCTGCTCTGAGTCTTTGATTCAGAGAGAAGGGTGGGGTATAAATCCGCAATTATTCTTCTTCTTCTTCTTCTTCTTCTTCTTCTTCTTCTTCTTCTTCTTCTTCTTCTTCTCTAGCACTTGTTTCCAAAGTGGGTGGGGGAGGGGACCATGATGCGGCTACCCCATAGGAGGCAGCCCTTTTGGACTGAAAGTTCATCCCAGTGTGAGATAAAGACCCTAAATTCTCGGTCAACCCAGCCAGTAGGCCAACCTCTCCCCACCCATCCAAGACACCGGACAGGATACAGTTGCGGCCTGAAAAACGGGCAACCTCTGAGGCATGTAGGGGCTGATTGGGCAACGTGTCAATCAGCATCACGTGGTGAGCTGGCACTGGATCAGGGTCCACAGATGGCAATGGAAGGCAGCTGAGGGCATCCATGTGGCCCATCAACTTCCCCGGCCGGTAGACCAGTGCATAGGTGTAGGCACTCAGGAACTCGTTCCACCGCAGGATGCACTGCAACAGGATCTGAGAGGTCTGGCAGTCTGGTGTGAGCAGGCCCAGCAGTGGTTTGTGGTCTGTGACAATTGTGAAGCACCACCCAAAGAGTCAATTGTGGAACTTGCACACCCCAGCCATGATTGCCAGTCCCTCCTTGTCAATTTGGGCATAGTTGCACTCCGTCAGTGACAAGGTGCGCAAATAATAGGCCATGGGGACCTCCCACCCATCCGGCAGTTGGTGGCCCAGGATTGCACTGACTCCGTACAGGAAAGCATCATAAGCCACGATCACCAGAAGGGACTCGTCAAAGTGATGCAGCACCCTGTTTGGGAGATGAAATGTCCTTAACTGCCTGGAAGGCGGCAACCTGCTTCTTATTCCAGACTCATGGGGCTTTTTTGTTGAGGAGCCTGTGTAGGGGTTCTGTGAGGGCAGCTTTGTGGGGCAGGAATGAGTGATAAAAGTTCAAGAGTCCCAAGAAGGCCTGGAGCTCCACCTTACATGTGGGAGCCAGAGCCTGGGCGATCACTCTGGTCTTATCATCCATCAGGTGGATTCCCGCGGCATTGACTGCAAACCCCAGGAACTCCACCCTGGGAACCCCGAGCAAGCACTTTGTGTGCTTCACCTTGACTCCAGCATCCTGGAATCAGCGTAACACTTCGCGGAGGCAACAGCTGAATTCTTCTATGTTGCGAGTGTAGTAGGCACTATGCAGTGGCGTCACTAGGGTGGGTTGCACCCTGGGGCCAAGTGCGCCCTAGGGTGGGTTGCACCCTGGGGTGTAACTGATTCAAGTCACCCGCCCCCGCCCTGCACCCAGGGGGCACCGGCTCACCCAGGTAGCGCACCCACATGTCCCTGTACAGATCAGCAGGAGGAGGCTCCCCAACGGGAGACCCCACCGCTGGCCAGCCTCGATTGAGCCGATCGCAGCTGCTGCCACTGGGCCAGAAGCGGCGCCCGCGAAGCTAAAGCAGGCCCAGCAGCCCGGGTCTCCCCCAACCCGCGCCGCATGGCGCGCCGCTCTGGGAAGCGGGCAGCCAATGGAACAGGCTGAGACCAAGCCGGGCCGTCCGAGCCGCCTTCCCACTGGCTGCCTCCTTAATAGAAGGGCGGGGAGAGCCCGCAGGAAGCCCAGCGCCAAAACTTCCTCTCCGAGTCCTGCAGCAGCTCTGGGGGAGGGCCAATGGCCCCCTTGGCCCCGTCCTAGTGACCCCGCTGGTGCTATGAGGCACTTCATTAGCTGGAGCATCTTGACTCCGCATGAGCTCAGCAATCATACTTTATTAGCATTTACACAACAAGACAACATGGTGGGTCCAGGTCCTCGCATATGCATGCACCCCAGACAACCCCCTCCTAAGTCTAGTCCGCCTGGACCATTAAATTTCACACCACAGTTCTTAATAGGCGGTCAGTTAAGTCCTTCCCTAGTCAGGTGGCCCACGGTTTCCCGTGGTGCCCTGTGCATGCTAAGCAGCGCTGTGTTGGAAATTCAGGGACCAAAATGCAGTACACAACAAGGGTCTTCTCAGTAGCAGTGCCATATTTCTAGGATGATTCCAAAGTGAAGTTTCTTCAGCCTTTTGGTGATAGATAATGATGTTCTTTTTTACAAAGAGCCTTTGTACATTAAACAATGAAAATGACCACAGCAACTCCGGAGCAAATGAAAGTGGTGCTTTGCAATGACTGGTGACAGCCGCCAAGTAGTGAGAAAACAGGAAGAAAGTTCAGAACTGACAGCTAGTTTTGTTATTTGGAAGTCAGGTTTTGATAGTGGATGACTGGAAATTGGTTGTGCATGGACAGTTAGGTGAAAGGTTTAGTGTTACAATGGAGTTATCTAGCAATCCCCATTGGATTGGGGATAGCAAGTGATGGAAAATTCTGGTGTTCAGACCCAGGAAAACACTGCAGCCTTCAATCTCTATGTTACAGAGCTTTTCCTGCTGAAATATGTAGCTGCAGGTTTAAATAAAATAAATAGCATGCTTTATGTCAGTGATAGCTTTCATTATGTGCTTGAGATCACAGGCTTTTAAAGTTTGTAAGATTTTAGAGTCAATGTTGCTTTGGCCACACTAGCTTTCATGAGCGGGGAGGGGTGCTGCTGAACACAGCAAGCAGCCAGGCCTAGTGTAGCCAACCTCCAGGTGGAGCATGAACATCTCCTAGTATCACAATTGAACTGCAGACAATAGATCTCTTTCCCCCTGGAGAAAATAATTGCTTTGGACAGTGAACTCTATGGTATTATATTCAGCTGAGGCACCTCCTTTTACTGACAGAACCACTATTAACCACTACACCAAACTGGCTTACCAGTTGTGATGTTTAAAAAACTGTTTGACATATCTAAAGTTGGTACAAGTTTGGCAGTGAAAAAATAAGATTGTACATATGGAATCATGTTCTGATTTTTCAAAGTTACCTTTATTTACTGCTTCCTGTCTTCTGTTTGCTTCATTAAGTGCATTCACTCTGATTTACTGACCAACTATAATGTAAGATTTTTCTTATAAAATTATAACTGGGATGCAATTAGCGAAGTTATATGGGGGTGGTGGTGAGTCTCTTCACATTCTCTCCCAGGCCAAAATTCTAACCCTGGAACCCACATCATGAAAAAGAGCAGCTTTGATTGGCTCCTTTCTGGTACTCATGCTCCACTAACATATGAAGCTACCTATGCAGGAAAGCCTATAGTAAAAGCTATTGCAAAGCTGATTGACAAGGTATTGATTTACACATTGAACAAGACACAGAGGTGACCCAGCGAGGGGCTTGGCTCATGGATAAATTAACAGTTTGATCATGGTAAGTGTAAATGTCAATTGCATGTACTTTGAAGTTCTGAGCATGTGTGTATTTGTGTTAGAGAGAGATAATAACCAACCAGCTACCATTAAAAAAAATGTTGAAAAACAATTGTCACTGACGTAGAATTTAAAATCTAGTAAAGTTTATATGAAGTGGTGTGGAGGTTTGATCTTGTATTGGGCAAAATTGCTATTTTTGTTGCCAAATTGTATGGATGGCCGCACTGAATCATATGCAAGATTATTTAGACGTATAGGATGCAGAGTGTTTTAAATACATTTTTGTGAGAAATCGGCCGCTTCCCAGCCGCACTGGCAACGCCAGTTATAGGCTGGGGGCCACACTTTGCTCTCCTGGCAGGAGGGAGGCTGAATCCGGCTTCCCAGCCATCCGGGAGTTAGAGGAGGGGGTGTGGTGTCAGGGCTATAAAGCCCCGGCCCCCACCCATGTGGCTCAGTTTGCTCGTGGCTCTCGGCCCACCCACCCGCCCTATGCAGTACAGGTTTTACCGGTCGCCTTATTAGGGGCCAGGTAGGAATTTTTTCATTTTCACAGAATTGGCCTGTGTGAATTTGTTTTTTGCCTACCTTGTACTGCTTGACAGTGTAGGGGGTTTGGGAGAAGTTTGGTGATTTGGTCGCTTGGCAGGATGAAGTATTGGCTACAGTCTTTTCAGGGGAGCACCTATGGCTCTGCACCAGTGGGTGCAGGTGGTCTGTATGAACGGTAGATGGGCTTTATGGCTCAATGCTGGGAATGCAGATCACGACAAAACCTCACTGGGGCGGATCTTTCCTGAGTGATTGATGCCAACAAGGGTGGAGGTGGAGTTTGGGCCTGGCCGCTCAGCACCAGTCAGATGGTATTGGCCTCGTGCTGGGAGCAGGGTGGCTCGCCCTTCTAGGACAAGGTGGGGTCCTGTGTTTTGACCCCAGGGCTTGTTCTTGTAGGCCTATACCTCTTGCCGTCCTTATTCGTTCAAGTTATGTTTTAATAAAGCAGCCCGGGTTTTTTATCCAACACACTGTGTCAGCCTCTTTATTCCGACTGGGGGGGCAACTCCCATTTATCATTTGGTATGAATATTTAGTAGGAAGGTTCTATACATGAAAAAAATAAATAAATGTCTGTTATGTAAAGAAATTCATTTATGACTGGTTGTCCTATCAGACTATTCTTCTCAATAAGCTCATGACTTTGCAGAATGATGGTCAATGTTCTGCATGCGTATTGCTTAAGTATTTTTTTTTAAAATTTTTGTCAATAAAAGATAAATTAGCCTCCATCCGGCAAATTCTGTCCGGGTATTTGGATTAATCTGGTACTCCATCTTGTCTGTGATATTGATATAAATGTTTTGCCATTCTGCCAACTGGACAGAAAGATTGCAATGAATATGAATATAACAATAATTTTGCAAATAAGTGGGAAATTAACCTGGGGAGATTTTATCAAGAGAAATAATATATACATGATCAGTTAGTTTTATTTTTGAGTCTTCATATTTACTAGCTAGCTTGAATGGCTGTTTCAGACTAAACAAAATGGCTGTTTCAGACTAAACAAAAAAGCAGGAAATTATCCAGGTGAAAACATTATAAAACCTCTATTGCTGTATAATATAAGGATAATTTTAAAAAGCAGGTGCCATTGAAGTGATATTCCTGCTTATCATGGATGCAAAACTCCTTTGAATCAGAACAAAAGGGAAGACGGGCTTGGAGGAGAGCACACAGAAAGCCGAGAGCGGTGGGATGTGGGGAGGGGCCGCCCAGCAGCACTCCATAGGTGAGGTGGTGCCCCAGGGAGCCACCTACCTCACCCATGCACTGCCATGGCTGAGCGGCCTGGAGCACCTCCAAACCACTCCACTGTTTTTCAGGCTATCTTCTGCAGTTTCTTTAAAGAATAAAAGAACTGCACAAGACAGCCTGAAACAGCTGAGTGACCGGGAGCAAGCTGCTCCCTGTCTCTCAGCTGTTTTTCAGACTTTCTGCAAACCCCGTTTAAAGGGGCTGCAGTCTCTTTCAGAGGGACTTGCAGGGTCATGAACCTCCCGGCTCAGTTTGGTTCATGGTTCGGCCATGAATCATGAATTGTCATGGTCTACATATTCCTGATTTGTGCTCATCCCCTGCTGAAAATCCATTTCTACTTTGCTTCTGTTTGCCTTGTAGGTTCTGTTTGCATGGGGAGACTTTTGAACTGTGGTTGTATGTTTGGCTGATGGCTTCTTTGTCCTTTCTTTCACCCTAGGAACAATGGAGGATGGCTGTGGGCACTTTGTTCATGGGTCCATAGAACTGGATCCCTTGATCCAATCTACTTAAAAGTATGGGGACATTTAGAGAACCTAGGAATGGGTTTCCTGCAATTTTGATGTCATATGCTTGAAAAACAGCCATTGGAGCCCCCATAAAAATTCCCCATAGGGAATAATTGACCCAAATAATTCCAGAATTCTGTGGGGAGGATTAATCTGAATACCAGTCTGCTTTTGAGGCCTGAATAATCCCAGTAATCATCCTCTCTCCAAAGTCCAAATCTGATTTTTTTTTCCAGGTGCACTGTCAAGTATCGGTATTTCGAATAACCAAGCACTTGTTTAATACAAAGACTCGTTTTATTTGATAATCCGGTGCTCCCCCAAGGTCCGATACCTTGGAAGTGATACAAAATTTCACACGGTACAGATTCTTAAAGGATACTTCAAACGCAATAGAAAAGATAGCTTCAAGCCATAACATACAGATGTGAATTGCAACAGATGTTCAAAGGGTACTACATACTACTGTTATGTGGTTACAACTTCCTCCTGATCCCAGGCATTCCTGTCTTTCTGATAAGGTGTGTGAATGGGAACAGTTCGGGGGAGGCGCCTTTCTTCTATCATCAAGGTTACTTGCATATTCTAAATCTTCTACCCAGTGGTGAGAAAGAAAGAAGAGAAAGAAAAGAAAGAGGGGTGTAACCCAGCTTTGAAATGCAACTGTGAGAGAGAAGAATTTTAAGGCCAAGAGGAAATGGCTTCCCATACCTCCATTGATTTAATACACAGAAATACCATGCTTGACATGCACATCCTAGTTTTTTTTCTGTTTCTGGATCTTATTTCAGTGCTGAAATTACAGGATTTCCTGCTCTCCATCTTATCCCCCCAAACCTCCCCCCTCCAATCTTCTTTCAGCACCATGAACATGAAATCACTAAAATCGTTCTCTTCAGGATAGGATTAAAAAAATTTCCCATCCAATATTTAACTTTCCATTTCTTTCTACTCCCTCCCCATCCCTTAGCTCCTCTGTTTCCTATTTGTGGTCAGTCTGATTTACTGCCAGCTTGTCCTTCCTCTTTGTGTCCCCCTCATGGTCAGGGATTTTTGATCTTCTTTATAAGTATCCAAGTATAAAATATAACAGTTTTATTTTCCAGAAGAATGATTGACCAGAATTAACTCTGGCAAGTACACAAAAAAAAAACCTCACAGGTATTCAGTCTTGAAGTCAGATCAGGGTATTAGGACTGTCAACAAAAAAACATGTTTATATACAGCTGTTTAAATCCTGAAGAATGTATAATACAGGGGGTTTTTTGTAGCAGGAACTCCTTTACATATTAGGCTTTTTTGTAGCAGGAACGCCTTTACATATAAGACCATACACTCCTGATGTAGCCAATCCTCTAAGAGCTTACAGTAGGCCCCATAAGAAGAGCCCTGTAAGCTTTTGGAGGATTGACTACATAAGAAGGGTGTGGCCTAATATGCAAAGGAGATCCTGCTACAAAAAAGCCCTGATAATAAATATTCTAATTATATGGGGAAAATAATAAACAACGCAGAAAATTACATAGGGTAAAACATATTCACTTATTTTCCTAATACTACCTTTATTGTGAGTACACATACACATAACACATTTTTTATTTCGTTATTGGGTTTTAAAGGTGATTGCTAAATTCTACTTTTCCCCTTTTAATGAAAGGAATACAAGATCAATTCTTATTATAAGAAAGGGTTTCTTCCCCTCTTCAGCTACATTTGTATATGGGAACAACTGAATTGATGGTCTTTGTGTTTGTAAAATCTAGTTTTAGCTACATTTCCAGTTGCCTGCTGTGTTTACTTAAGTAGTAATAATTAAAAGCTTGGGGTAGAATATTGTTTCTTGTGCGTGAAAGAGGAAAACAGAACCTTTACAGAGGTGGTTAACTACCATTTATAATCAAATTTCTCTCATGTGTTGTTCTGTCTAAAAAGAGACAGGGCAGAACCTTATTGTAGATTTTATTACTGCACTTGTATTTACAGCAATAAGTGAGCTATTCCATCCTGCTTTTTTTCTCTAGCAATGGCACTGCAATTTCAAAGGAGGGAGCTTTACCCATTGAGCTTTTCGTCAGATAGAAACAAAATTTAGGTCTGGCTTGTTAAATGTTTAAGCAGAATCATAATTCCCTCTCAACTTCCCTTCCCGCTGGCAGTGGTGGCAACGGGAAAGTCTTTCTGTTCCATTCCTCCTTGGTGCCCAAAGCTGCAATAGCAGAGTTCCAGGTGGTACAAAGCTTGGAAAATGTAGCAAGGCCTCTGGAAAGAACATGCCCCAGAACACCTTGTGATCTTTCAGCCCAATCCTTTTCTTCAGGTGGTTGTGGGAAAGGGACAGCTGCTATCTATCTATCTATCTATCTATCTATCTATCTATCTATCTATCTATCTATCTATCTATCTATCTATCTATCTATCTATCTATCTATCTATCTATCTATCTATCTATCTATCTATCTATCTACCTACCTACCTACCTACCTAGAAAAAAATCCCAACATTGATAATTTCAAAATAAATATTCACAATTGTGAAAAGTGCTATAACACCTTCCTTTTGGAACTGGGAGGAGTAGGCAAATATGGCTTAATGAAGGCGCCAACAAGAAGAGAGTGTGGAATGTACACCAAACAGGACTTAACCAGCTATTTTTGAAGACAGTTTGCAACGTCAATCAGCTATTACTGTTTCAATCACCATTAAAAACACATTATCCTAGTGAGTTAATACTAATGAATATTATCCTTGTAATCCTTGTCTGTTAACATCCTCGATGCAACTTAAAGGTCAAAGTGTATCAAATTTCATCATCAACATTATGAACAATATAAAAAAAAAACTGACATTCAAGTCTGACATTTTACGATTGGTAAAATATTGGTACTACTGGTAAAATTATATTTCATTTTTTGAGGCATCATTTCACGTAGATATAGCAGTGACATTACGGGACCTGTTGATTTATTTAGCCCTAAATCAAACTAAACATATTTTTGAACATGTCTGGCTTTTCAGGACCAGTAGCTCAGAACAGATGTTTTTGATTGTTACTCAAAGACCAGACAATTTCACAGTCTATGCATCTACCTGAATAAGAAATGTCCATAGCCAGAAATGACATGGATGCTTTAGGGAATCCATAGATATTAGAAAACATACCACATCCATTACCTTTGCTCTGTTTCAGACAAGCACAGGATTAGCTATTACCTGTTGTATGCCTTCAAGGACAATAGTTGCCTACAATTTCATTCTATAGTGCACCCAATTTGCTTTGTGCCTTCTTGCAATAGTCTAGCTGTGTTTTCTTGAGATACAACTTTGTATCTTGTCATCTGAGGTTGTTATTTTTCATCTTCCAACATAAGCAGGAGTATTATGATATATAGTGTTTTATATTAGATATTCCATATACAAAAGGAATAAAAGCCTTAAGAAATTGAGCATTCTGGTTTAGATCCAGCAGGAGGGGAAACTGTGGAAAGATGACGACAGCTAGCTTGTAACATGCAGGCTGAGTGTTTGTCCCTCTCCTGGACAGGTATAAGGCCTGGCTGTGACTGGCCTTCTTCTCTTAACCTGTAGATTATAGTCTCCAAGCAGCATAGAATCATAGGGCGTTTTCGCACTGACCTTCAAGTGGCGCGACCACCCTCTTCACACCGGAGGATCTGCCCGGATTTCGCACAAGAAGTGCCGGCGCACCCAAAAGAGCCGGCGACTTCCGTCGCGAAACCCGCTCAAACGGAAACCGCCAAGAAGCAGGAAAACGTTTGAGCGGGTTTCGCGACGGAAGTCGCCGGCTCTTTTGGGTGCGCCGGCGCTTCTTGTGCGAAATCCGGGCAGATCCTCCGGTGTGAAGAGGGTGGTCGCGCCACTTGAAGGTCAGTGCGAAAACGCCCTATAGATTTGGGTCATCTAGCCCTGCACAAAGCAGGAGATTCACAAATACCTCCCCACCCGCACCTGCAGTGACCCCTATTCCATATCTAGAAGATGGCAACAAAGTTTCCTAACCCCAAAGTGGTTATAAGCATTTCCCTGGGTGTGTAAGAAAGGGCCATGAGAACTAAGCACTGATGCAACCCTTTCTGCCCTCCCTCTCATGATCTGCCTAAGTTCACAGAATCAACATTACTATCAGATGGCTATCTAGTCTCTTACGTAAAAAACCTCCAAAAGAAGGAGAGCTCAACACCTCCAGAGGAAGCCTGTTTGTTGTACCATTCTGAACATCTGAATGTCCTTAGCCAATAAAAGGCATACAGCTGGAGTCCAGGTGAAAGAGGAAAAGGGGGAAAAGACCATTTATTGCAATAACCAGAGAGCAGAGCCAAACTGAAGGCCTGCTTTACCAAGCTTCTTTGGCCCTTTCAAAATGGTTACAAATCTTATATACCCTTGATGACACATTGATGACACACTGGCACATATTATCATGTAAATGTACCAATTGGCTGCATCCTACTGCCTAATTTCATCATGAGAGCCAGCTATACACTACTGATACACTTTGCCAGCCTGGCATTAGTCCACTGGTTGAAAACTATGGTGTAGCAAGAAATTCAATACACACGCATCTGCCTTGACCAGATAAATTCATTATGGGCTATAACCCCCTACTTCTCTATTGCTACCTAGAAACACAGTAGAAATGCAGTAAGACGTAGTTTATGTTATAGATAAGCCTGGAATGTTGGTGATCCTTCTGTTGGTGATCCTCCTGTCTTCTCAGTCGGGCCTAGCTTTGTGTTAACCCTTACAGATGTTACTCAAGCATACTTGTGGCCTTCCCAACTAAAGTTGTGTCCCACATGTTCCATTGAGGAATGACTCTAATTGTCAGGAAGTTCTTCCTAATTTTTAGTTGAAAACTCTTTTGATTTAATTTCAACTCACGGGTTCTGGTCCAGCCTTCTGGGGAAACACAAAAGCAACTCTGCGCTATCCTTAGGGTTGCCAAATCCAATTCAAGAAATATCTGGGGACTTTGGGGGTGGAGCCAGGAGACTTTGGAGGTGGAGCCAGGAGACATTAGGGGTGGAGCCAAGATCAAGGGTGTGACAAGCATAATTGAACTCCAAAGGGAGTTCTGGCCATCACATTTAAAGGGACGGCACACCTTTTCAATTCCTTCCTTCCATAGGAAATAATGAAGGATAGGGGCACCTTCTTTTGGGGCTCATAGAATTGGACCCCCTGGTCCAAACTTTTTGAAACTTGGGGGGTATTTTGGGGAGAGACACTAGATGCTATACTGAAAATTTGGTGCCCCTAACCTAAAAAACAGTCCCCCCCCAGAGCCCCAGATACCCATGGATCAATTTTCCATGATTTTCTATGGGAATAAATCTCCATAGGGAATAATAGAGTTCCCAGCAGACATTTCCCTCCCCTCCCCTTGCTTTCTAATGACCCTGAAGCGGGGGGAGGGTCTCCAAACTGGGGGATTCCCTGCTTTCACCTGGGGATTGGCAACCCTAGCTATCCTCTATATGATAGCCCTTCAAGTATTTGAAGATAGTTATTATAGCACCTCTTTGACATCTGAAGATGTGTGCTTGCCAACAAGAGCTCATAGCTTGAGTAAAACATTGTTGGTCTTAGAGGTGCCACTAGATTCTATCTTAATTCTTCTGCTACAGATCAACACAGTTCCCTATGTTGATATATCACCATTCAGTCATCTCTTCTCCAGGCAAAACACACCCAGCACCTTCAACTTTTCCTCACAAGACTTGGTCTCCAAACCCCTCACCATCTTCATTGCCCTCCTCTGGACATGTTCCAGCTTATATCCTTAAATTGTGGTGCCCAAAACTGAACACAGTACTCTAGGTGAAGTCTAACCAGAGCAGAGTAAAATGATACCATCACTGGTATGCTATACTTCTGTTGATACAGATGAAAATCGCATTTGCCTTTTTAGCCACTGCATCACACTGATAACTCATGTTAGTGTATGGTCTACTAAGGCCCCTAGTTCCTTTTTGTACATACTATTGCCAAGACAAATCTCCCCTATCATTATCCATGATGATCTCATGGCAGTGGGAGGGGGGATCAGCTTCACATTTGGAAGTCTCCCCCACCCTTCTCCTGTTTACTTTTCCATTCTTTTTTGTTTTTGGTTTGGTTGTAAGACACTTTGGGTCTGCTCTTGCGGAGAAAAGTGGGATATAAATTAATGCATTGGAAAATAGAGATGATTGGTTCCTGTGGTTTTGTGCACTATGCTGTGCACATTTCTCTGGTGCTAGACACCCCCACTCATGGTAGACCAACATCTTTCAAGGAATGGAAAGAAATGGCTTAGCATAAGAATGTTAATACATTCCACAGCGTAGGACTGTTTCTGCAATGGACAAATAGGCACATACATGTGTTTTTCAGAAAATAATTTTAATGACGCTTTCAAGGGATGCATGATTAGTCCCTTTTAAATTCCCTCTTGGTTTTGTACGATGTTGTTGTGAAGCTTTACATTTTAAACATTTTAGTTGCCATTGTTCCTGATTTGTTTGATTTGCGCCATTTTTACATCATATGCTATTTATATGCAATCGATACAAAGTTATATAGAGTACACATTAAATTAATGGGGAAAAGTAAGACTGGGGAAAAAGAAAATGATATGAACATCAAGAGGGATGGGTATTATTTGTTCCACAGAGACACATCATTTAAACAGAAATAATCTGTAAGGATGAAAAAGAAGTTAACAATCCTAACCATTTATGTGCTTTATTTAGAGTTTGTCAAAGAGGATCTATCGGTGAGAGAATTATAATCCCTGAAAATTTCTTCCTGATTGAAGGGAAGAAAGAAAGCTACAACCAGACTTGCTTCCTAATGGTCTACCCAATATACAAAGAGGATTTATTCAATTAATGATCAATACAAACAGAGGGTTGATTCTGAAACGATTAAAAAAAAAAGTTTTCAAGTCTGTTATTTGCGTTAGGAGCCAGAAACTAGCCCAGAGAATGGTAAATGCTCGTCCAACAAAGACAAACACATAAAGCTGCCTTATACGGAATCAAATTAATGAATCAAAGTTGATCTTCAGGGTCTTAGGTAGAGCTATTGCATACCAGTGACTACCAGATCCTTTAACTAAAGATACTGGAGACTTCCTGCATGCCAAGCAAACGGGTTACCATTGAGTGATATCCCTGCCCTGTGACAGAGAAGTATTGCAAAAGGCCAAGAGTATCGGATGGAATCACTTTGTTGAGGAAGTTGTTGGAGAGATACCCACAAATGTTCTCTTTTTGGGGAAGGCATTTGAGGAAATGACAAAGAATAACATTTTAAAGTGTAATGTCAGGGAGAAAACTGTAATGTCAGGGAGAAATTTTCTGTCCCAGCCCCCTACCTGCTCAATTACTTTTTTCCTTGCATGGCGTTTTCATGTAGAAAAGTACTAAACAATGTGTTTTCCCATTTCCTGTCATCCCCACCATTCTGCAACTCCAAATCTTTACCTCCTGATTCTTACCTCTTCCAGTTGCAAATATTCCTATCTAAAGGAATCCCTTGTTAAGTCTTCTTCGTTTCAGGCTGTTTATTGCAGGGGGTGCATTTCCTTTGGTCTTGTGCGTACTTTCTGAATTCAGTGCAGACGTAGACTCCTTTTACTATTTGATTTTTTTTTAGTGCTGGAGAAAGCAGAAAGAAATCTTACTTGTTAAGAGCTTTAGAAGTACAATGGCTTAATAAGAAGATAGCTTCTTCTTATTGGGAGAGCCAGTTTGGTGTAGTGGTGAAGTGTGCGGACTCTTATCTGGGAGAACCGGGTTTGATTCCCCACTCCTCCACTTGCACCTGCTGGAATGGCCTCGGGTCAACCGTAGCTCTGGCAGAGGTTGTCCTTGAAAGGGCAGCTGCTGTGAGAGCCCTCTCAGCCCCACCCACCTCACAGGGTGTCTGTTGTGGGGGAGGAAGAAAGCCATTTTGGTGTAGTGGTTAAGTGTGTGGACTCTTATCTGGGAAACCAGGTTTGATTCCCCACTCCTCCACTTGCACCTGCTAGCATGGCCTTGGGTCAGCCATAGCTCTGGCAGAGGTTGTCCTTGAAAGGCCAGCTGCCGTGAAAGCCCTCTCCAGCCCCACCCACCTCACAGGGTGTCTGTTGTGGGGGAGGAAGGTAAAGGAGATTGTGAGCCGCTCTGAGACTCTTCGGAGTGGAGGGAGGGATATAAATCCAATATCTTCTTCTTCTTCTTCTTCTTCTTCTTCTTCTTCTTCTTCTTCTTCTTCTTCTTCTTCTTCTTCTTCTTCTTCTTCTATCAGTGCCCTTTCCAGAAGTTTGCAGAACATATCTTCAGAGAAAATGCATAGTACACATTCTGTTTTCAGAGGGGCTTAACAAAATTCAGTTCTGCACGTGAGATGCAAATGACACAGTGAAATAAAATCAAAGAGTTGTTGATTTTAGTTTTCTTGGATGTTTCTTTCTTATGACATAGCCCTACATGTAGTGAAAGGATAGTATCACACCTGCCAGCATCTGAATGGCTAATGCCACTTGGCGAAGTACATCTGACGGCTGTTTCCCTTTCCCCAAGATGTTGATATTTAGGAAGGTTCTTTCAGAATTTTCCTAAAGTGGAAGAAATGAAATATGATGGCATTTTTTGTAGAAGTTGGTAGAGATTCACAAGCCAAGGAAAGAATAAAGGAAAGCAACAATCAGGACAAGCCATATTTCAGCTTTGACATTAAACATTTAGGTCGTTTTCGCACTCACCTTAATCAGCAGCGACGACCCTCTTCACCGCGCAGGACCTGCACGGATTTCGCACTAATTGCCGCGGAGCACCCAGAAGAGCCGGAAAGTCCCGGCGCTTTTGCGGCGCAAACGGAAATCGCCAAAAACCAGTTTCCGTTTGCGCCGCAAAAGCGTCGGGACTTTCCGGCTCTTCTGGGTGCTCCGCGGCAATTAGTGCGAAATCCGCGCAGATCCTGCGCGGTGAAGAGGGTCGTCGCTGCTGATTAAGGTGAGTGCGAAAACGACCTTAGTTTGTGGATTTGAGAGGAATGAAATCAATCATTTTATTACAGGAGCTGAAAGGCTGGTTCACATGAATTGAAGAGATTAATACTAATAGTCACCTTCTTACAGGAATTGTATACACCTGTGGATGGAATGGAATGCAACTTTATATTAGAAAAGTGCCCGCTGAATTTCCTCCACTAATCCTGTCTAATTTTAAACATGCATGCACACAGCTATATAGAGATTGTGTCTACTCTGGAGGCTAGCTGACATTTAATATGCATCAAATGAGTAATCAAAGTTTATCTGATGTATTCCCACTTGCAGTCTCCATCCATGTGTATATTAGAGATCCATCATGTGTGAATGAGTCAACTTCCCAAACTGGTACCAGAGTCACACAAAACAGTCAAGCGTAGAAAAGAAAAGCTCTTCTTCACTGTCCTTCATTCCTGTCCTGGTTGTGTAGAAATGTGTCCATACCTTGCTTTATTGTAGGGATCTATGTTAGTGATGGTGTTCCTGAGCAAGTTTGGAAAGTAGTGAGGCTAGAATGTAGTGAAAATAATCAGGGCTAATTTTATTGTGTGAAATATCAGAACAGCACATATACTGTCAAAATAATATAAGTCATGCATATAGCTCCAAATACCAAAATGCTAGAAGTGGAGGGATGCCATCCCCTTAGTGAAGGCAGAGAAATGAAGTGGCAGAGGGGAAAAAAAAGCAACTGCAACCATCACACCTCTTAGGAATCACTGAAAATTCTACAGTAAAATTGTAGTGTTTTTTGGTGGTTTCTAAAGAGGACTGCTGTCACGTCCAGTGAAAACCCAGAAGTTATGTCAGTTCTCTTTAGGGATTGCCAAAAACTCTCTGGTTTTACCATAGTAACTCTGGTGATTCCTAGAGAGGCACGACATCACTTCCTGGTTTTCTGAAAATGATGTTATGGCATAGGCACAACAGCTGCCCTCTATGTTTCTGCTCCCCCATGTCTCCTTTTGGTTGCCCAAGCTTGGCAACCCTATTTGATGCTAGATATTCCTGTGTGCCAACTCCCTTGTATCTATTTTCCAAACAAGTAAATCCTATAGGTTTCACTCTGCCTATCATTGTGGGAGGAGGGACATAGCAACACCAACCTTTTTGGCCCCCACACCAAGCAGCACACTAACTGTTTCTGCCTTACATAGTATGCAAACAAAGGTTTTGCCTCTTT
Organism: Heteronotia binoei; assembly: GCF_032191835.1. NCBI lineage: Eukaryota > Metazoa > Chordata > Lepidosauria > Squamata > Gekkonidae > Heteronotia > Heteronotia binoei. The sequence continues at coordinate 184,714,425 of NC_083243.1, read as the reverse complement.
TCCCAAAGGGACTAGGCATCTGGGGAAGTTCTGGAGTTAGGTTTTTTAAAACCCTTTTGCTTCTGCCCCTCCACCTGTCTTCTGCCATAGTGTCACTATTTGTTTATGGTTCAGAGTTTACGGGTATGAGACATATCTGTATTTGTTAAGAAACCTGAACTTGAATACCATAGCACAGCATTTTCCATGTGCAGGGTTGTGACCCAGTATCAGGCCACGCAAGCCTTAATACCAGGTCACAAGGGATGGCCTAACTGGGGCCAGGGACCACTGACAAGTTACTGTCCTAAGAGTGCAATGCTCTACCAAAGATGTACCGGAGGAGACGGTCCCGCAGATAAATTGGCCCCTGACTTAAGGCCTTATAGGTCAGTATCAGAACCTTGACTTGGCACAGCACAGATTGTATATGTGCTGTCCATGACATTCCTGTCAGAACTTGCACTGACCCATTCTGGATCAGTTGGAGTTTGCAGGTCAGTCTCAAGGGCAGACCAGCATAGAGCAAGCTACAGTAGTCTAATCTGGAGGTGACAGTGGCATGAATTACAGTGGCAAGGTCAGAGCATGATAGGAGAGGGGCCAGCTGCTAAGCCTGGCACAGATGAAAAAAAATGCCAGTTTGGCAACATGAGAGACTTGAGCCTCCATACGTAATGCGGTATCCACAATCATGCCCAGACTCTTAACAGATGGCATTGGTGTTACCGACACCCCATGAAGAGTGGGTAATCTTGGTCCTGATCCCAAAGCACAGCCACAGAACTTCCATCTTAGCTGGATTCAGTTTCAACCTGCTGGGTGTCATCTGCATATTAATGATCTGCAAGCCTGAAACACTGCGCCAGCTGGGCAAGAGGGCACTTATAGATGTTAACGTTGGGGAGAGGAACGTCCCCTGAGGGACTCCACAGGACAGGGGGGATCTAGGGGACACATTCTCACCCAGCACCACTCTTTATCCCCGACCATGGAGAAAGGAAATAAGCCACTTGAAGGACCAACCCCCGAACTCCTATGTCAGTGAGGTCAACAGGTCATAGTCAACCATGTTGAATGCTGCCATTAGACCTAGCAATAATAGCAGCACCAACCTACCTTGATCCAGCTGTCTGTGGAAGCAATGTGCCCCTATTGAAGCTGCTGGAGATGCAAAGAGTTTTGTCATGGCAGCTCCAATAGCGGCGTTCAAGAATAATCTGATTAATACATAGACAAAAGGTTTGTCTGTAGTTACTGGCCAGAATTAGACAAAATAGCAACCAGCCATGAGATCAAAAATGCTATCAGATAAAAAAGATTAACAACGAAGTATAGATATTGTCATAAAGTTTGGCTTATGAATCACCTTGAAATCTCTGTCATACATCTTAGACACTAAGTTTTCCCAGCATGCTGTTATGAAGTAGATGTAGCTTCCTATTGTCTCCATCCCAATAATTCTAACTTGACAATGATATCTAAGCTGCAGAGAACTCCCAATGTGTCTATTCTCCCAATGTTTAAACTGGTATGATAGAATCATTGTTGATCCCCATTGTTCATGCTAATTTCTTCCACTGTGTTATCATCACTGTCCAAATAAGTGTTATAAGCATTGTAAAATTTTACAGTGATATCACTGTCATACTACTCCCAACTCTCTTATACTCTGTTGTCTGTGTCCAGGCAATTTCCAAGCTTGTAAAATGTATTCTTTTGGACTTTCAGCATCATGCAAATCCCAAAATCTGGAGCACCGATGCACAAATCTCTTCTTGAGGTGATTGATTCTAGAGTTTATCAAGCCATGCAGTGAAGAGTAAAATGGTGCTCTGTTTCTCTTCCACAATCTTCCCCTTCCTCTCTGATTTCTTAATAGTGCCACTCAGTTAGTAGGAGCACAGCCCACTGTTTGCTTGAATAAACTACCATAAAGTGCTCAATGACCTACAATCCCATAATGTTCAATTACCCCCTTGGACTGAATTACAAAAGAAAGGTGACTATTAATGACTCTAAAAGCATCAAATGAGATCAATAAACCATCAAAGTCTTGCTCCCAGGGGACCGTTTAACATCTCTCTTTGCACACAGTTTCTTTTCAGAGAAGATTGTATTTGAAAATGAAATCCCCCATCTGTTAATGGCTTTTTAGGCCCCTTTGTATGCATTAAGTAAAGGATAATTAGTACCTGTACCTCTTGGAAGGTTAGGAAAATGGTGTTTGATAGAGCTGCCAAGCAATATTTCCTTGTCCTTATCCTGGTAGACACTACATCCTTTCATCCTCAAGATCTTTTGCTACAAAAACAAATACCATAGAAATAGAGAAATAGCACTGAGAAGACTGATCCCTAGATTATATTGTCTAACTCAGTGCTTCCCAAAGTGGGCAATATAGTTCCCTGGGGGGGCGCTGGAACGATCCGGGGGGGGGGGTGGTAGTAGCCTTGGGTGCAATTGGAGGGGCAGTGAATAAAAATAAAGAGGCAGTGGAAGCTTAAAGGAAGAAGAGAAGAGATGAGACGAGGGTGGGAGGTGTCAAAACATCACATTTCTGGGTCCAGAATTTCTAATTCAGAGAAAAATTCCAATTAACAAAAATAGAGGATTCCTTTTTGTCTGCTACTTAGTGCGAATTCATCCAATTAGACTAGTAATGAGGACCAGAACTTCATCCAATTAAAATATAAGAAGGATGCAGTTTATTTACAACAGAATAAAAAATGGAGGTGTATAGACAAACAAGAAACACAGAAACAAAAAACCTTACTAGTCTATCCTAGCCAATACTTGTTACAGCTAGCAGCTTTTCAAGGTTGCTTGCAGTTTCTCTCTCAGCAATACAGTTTAAATCAGGACAGTGGAAGCACTGAGGCAATTGCACAAACCTCTCTGAAGAATTCCAACCTGTGGCTTTCTCCTCACAAAGTTTTCTGCAGAGCGTCAAACTTCTTACAGTCCTCTGGTTACCACTTGATTGCTTCTGTTGATTTCAGCCAACTGCAGTGCCCCAGACACAGTGTCTTCTGCAGGGCCAGAGCATGGGAGTAGGCAGGGTAGGTGACCACCTAGGGTGCCACCCTGCCAGGGGGCACTGCTGGGCATCCCCTGACTCCCTCTTTCCATGTGGCACAATTGTGCCAGCCAGCAGGCAAGCCGATAACCCTGGGCGGTTTTCTTCACAGGGCAAACGTTGCCTGTGCTTGTTGAAAGCTTCCTTGGAAGCCTCCGAAGAGTGCCCTATTTTACTACTGCCTGTTGCTTTTGGGTTAGAAGTGGCTGGGTGGCGGCACCTTCCCATTGTACTAGTTGGAGTTGACGAGCGCAATGGGAAGGTGTTGCCCCCCCCCAGCTGCTTTCAATCCGAAAACTGGGCACTCTTCGGAGGCTTCCTCTGAAGGCTCTGACAAGCACAGACAATGTTTGCCCTGTGAAGAAAAGCGGCATTGTGGCAGCACTTGTGTGCACCACCCAGGGCTCTGGGCTTGCCTGTTGGCTGGCATGATGACATCATCACCAGCATGCAAAGAATATCCCCCCTTAGGAGTACACCGGGGGTGGGGTTCTGCCTAGGGCGGTAGAACCCCTAGCGCCGGCACTGCTCTTCTGTTCCTCTTCTTGAGTTTTGATATTTTACTAATCCACTTATATCCCTGACTGGCTGTCCAAGAGCTAGAATTGTGCAACCTATCATTGGTACAAAATGACCAATTTAGCTGGGCCCATCTAGATCTTCTCCTGTCAAATACCTGTCAAACTAGATGGCCTCCTGTCAGTTGGAATTGAAATTTCAAAAATTCTCTGTGAATGCGAATGTTACTATAGTTGATCTTATAAAATAATTTTAGAATTTCACATTTCAAAGTGTCTTCTTACAACATCTTTGCTTACTCTGTGTGCGAATATGTCACTGCATCTTTTAGTCCGCTTCTTGAAGGTAGATTTCCAGGGGGGGTGCTGAGTAATTTTTTTTTTTTTCTGAAAAGAGAGCGTTAGGCCAAATAAGTTTGGGAACCTCTGGTCTAACTGATTACAATACAGCCCTGCCAATACAGTTGGCAGCCAAGTGATTTAGGTTGCTACACCAAAAGCAGCGTTGGGGGGTAGTTGGTTTAGTAGCTTCCCCAGTTTGGCTGGTTTTCTTCCTATCTGGTTTTGCCCCCGACCGAGACTCACATCCCTCCTTCCCCCCTTGCTGCTGTTGATGTTGTAGGGCCACTCACTTCATGTTGGTTTCTACTTCACCTGCTAGTTGCACCCACCCTACCGACATAGTAGGGCGGGCTTGTTGGAGGGCCCGATCCAGTACACTCGCATTCAAGCCCCACTGGAATTGTTCTATTTTCATTTGTTCGTTCCATCCCCAGATTTTGGCCGTATTGGCCCCGAACTCACCAGCGTACTCATGCACGGTTTTAGATCCTTGCTGCAGGTCCCTCAAGGTGGTGAGGGCTCTCGTTTCTTTCAGGGGATCTTCGTACTGGGTCAATAGGGCTCAGAGGAATGTGGCCACGGTATCCAGCTTGTTGCTTCTGGTCTCGTACAAACTCACGTACCATCTTTTCACGGCTCCTTTCAGTTTCGACCCCAGGTAATCCACTCTGCTGAATTCGTCATGGAAGGTATTTCCCTAATAATGCATGAAGCTATTCGCTTGAATTGAGAAGTACTCTACCTCTTCGGGATCCCCGTCAAAGGTGGCATCCAGATCTCGTCCTCTCTTGTAATCACTTGGTATGAGCAGTAAAGGAGGTGGAGGTAGTGGTTGTTGCCTTACCGGAGGGGGTATTGGTCCCCCTCTTGGATCTGGTGGCTGCAGCGCTCTCTCCAATTGTCTCCTCATCTCTTGGGCCATGAAGGTAGCATTGGCTTGCATCTCGTCTCTCAGCCCTTTGGCCATCTCTGCCATCTCAGTTCTCACCATTTGGAGGATTCCCGGGCGTCGGGATTTGGTTCTTCCTCCTTGTCATCTGTGCATGGCCATTCTTTGTCTCCCCTGTCATCTTCCTCTTCGTCCAGGCATGGTTGCCCTCGATCATCCTGGCCATCTCTCCTGCTGGCCTCCCAAGTGCTCTGGTCACTTTCCTCCCCCGTTCTCAAATGTAGGGAGGGTAATGTAATGAGCTGGTGCTTCGTCCATCAAGGAGGTGGATGTTCTGGGGACCCACACTTTAGGGGTGATAAACAGCTGCTGGATGTGCAGGGGAGATCCTCTCCCTGTGGCTCTCCGAGCATCGAGGATGTGCCATGGAGGTGTTTGCACCCCGGCACCATCTCCTCTTAGCTCACCTCGTGGTCTCACCAGAGTTATGGGGAGTTTTCCGTTGTCTGGAGTTCTCTCTGCCATATGGTCAGAAAGTTGCCAATTTGGTTATGTCCCCAAGTAAGATTACTTCCAAAATGTCAAGCATCGATATTTCTCAATAATCAAGCTGTTGTTTTGTAATCAAAAGTTGCTTTATTGTTAAAACTCCATAGCTTTCCCAAGGACGGACTCCTTGGAAGTAATGACATACATAGCATTGCATAGTAACTTGCAGGCATGCTTCAAAGGGAATGATTACAGACAACGTCAAAAGGATAACATAAAAATGCAAATTGAGTTGAGGGTTCAAAGGCTACTCACTAGTATCTCTTTATGACTAAGGAATGTCAGCTAATAAAAACATCTCCCTTTCTCACACATTCTCTGGGAACCGATAAGACCTGGCTATGGGAATCTAGGGGAGAGGCACTCTACACCATTAGCGCAAGGTTACTCTAAACATCCCTGGTCCAGATGGATTTATTATGCACCCTTTGGTTAGAAGGAGAAAACAGGGGAGGGGGATAGCATGAAGAGTGTTCTGCTTTGTATCTGGCTTGCCTGCTGAACACCATTAGAAGTAGCATATAGAAATGGCATGTTTGACATTCCCCTCAGCAGTGCTCACCTAATTCGGAGGGCGGTGCAGATGGGAAGCGAGGCTTGGGGGCAGCGTGAGTAGGGAGGGGGTGGCCATCTCCCACCCCTGCTGGGAGCTGATGCCCTAGGCATTTGCCTGTTTTGTCTACTCTGCGCGTCAGGCCTGGCCATATCCCCTTCAATAGTACTCAGTTATGACAGTGGGATGTTCTTTGTGACCCGCCAGGTAAGCTGCTGCTGCTAAATTTCCTTTCGATGAATAACAATTGGACATACATTTGAGAGCTACAGTTTTTCTTGTTATGCGTTGTAGCTAATAAATAATGTTACGTGCCATCAGCTCAGTTCTGTGGCATCTGAATTGCTTTCCCATCGCACTGTGTCTACCAAATGACTCTCTATCTTCATTGTATTTGCTTTCATTCATATTCTAAAGCTGTCATAGTTTCTAAAATGTGCATTTTGTGTTATTGCAATCTTTAAATATAGAACTGATTCTGAGAATTTCAATTAAATCTCTGTGGCAGTAATATTAGTCCTTTGCAAACCAGCTAATTCTTTGAAATTCCAAAATTGCTTTCTATAGATGAAGACTGAGAAACATTCTGACTATTGCATGCCTATCATTCCCTAGAGGACTGTGCTCCTCTTGTTAAACATCATTGGTATACAGACCTAAGCAGCATCTCTGGAAGGTTCCTCACTGAAAGACTATTAAGAACAATGGAATTTTCTTTTTTGTCATTGCAGCAACTCATCCCTAGCACCTTTGCAAGTATCAGGCTGTGTATACCATACAGCTTAAGCCACAGAATAAAATTCATGGAGAGAAGTTTTAGATATTTTATTCCCTTTTCTGCTATCAACCAGCAATGAAACTACGGTGAAATATTGCTATCAGGGACCTTTCATTTCTTCATTATAGTCCTTAGCGACCTCTTTAACAATAAAAACTGGATGGTATTTTTAACGGGCAATATAAAATGAGTTTGCTCATAGTTCATAGAGCTGTTCCCTGGTGAACAAAGCTTTATCCTATTATTTACTAGTCCTCTAGATGTTGATGCCCTGGAAAGTTCTCAGAGATGCTTTGTATACAGCTCCATTTGTTCCTGGTCCTAAAAAGTTAATTTTTCCCAAGGTCACACTTCACCACACAGAGAAATAAACATCAGTCTGATTAAGGTTATATAAGTGGTAGCCTCATCCTCTGGAGCCTGCCTCTGAATGGCTTAGGATGACATCTAATTCCCACAGTGACATAAGCGGACAATACACTGGCATAGGTGGGAGATACACTGGGGTATCTGAAGATACACTAGCTAATGCAGCACTGGCACCCTTGCAGAATTTAGTAGCATCAGAAGAAGAGTTAGTTTTTAAAACCTGCTTTTCACAACCATAAGGAGTCTCAAAACAGCTTACAACCCCTTCCTTCCCTCTCCCCACAACAGGCACCTTGTGAGGAAAGTAGGGCTGAGAGAATTCTGAGAAAACTACTACTGGCTCAAGATCACCCAGAAGTTTCATGTGGAGGAGTGGGGAATCAAACCCAGTTCTCCAGATAAGAGTCCATCACTCTTCACGTCTACATCACACTAGCTCAGGGATGTGTTAGAAAGAACACAACAGGCTTAGTTCTAAGCCTTTCCAGCCTGTTTCCTGCCACCAGAACCAGCTCAGTGTTATACCAGTGACAACCGTGGATATCTTTTAGAAGTGTGATATACTATATACAGAATGGAGATACAAGTTCCAACTCCTAGGCTCCATCCAAACCCCAAGGCCTGGGTCCATATTATGATACTGATTAATAGTGTCCTCCTTAGCAGAGTTACATCCTTCTATTGACCTTCATTGTAAGTATTCAGTCAATCGCAGCTCTCTAATGCTCTATATAAACCTGAGCCAAGATACACAAGTTTGGATAATAAAGCCCTGGCATAGACCGTCTCTGATCTTATGTCATCAGTATGTCACACACATTTAAGGGTTGGGGGATTATAGTTTAGTATTAACAACCCCACCTTTGTCACGAAAGCATCTTATGTGATCTCCATCCTGCTATTCTATAATCACAGCTAGGTTTCCAACCTTCATGTAGGGGCTGGATTCTTCTGGATTACAACTGATCTCCAGACAACAGGGATCAGTTTCCTGAAGAAAAATTTAGCTTTGGAGGGAGAAACAGAAGTCCCTTCTTAATAGAGCCTGGTATCTTCCCAGACGCTATAATAAAAAGTAGAGACATCACTCTGCCAACAAAAGTCCGTATAGTCAAAGCGATGGTATTCCCAGTGGTAATGTATGGCTGTGAGAGTTGGGCCATAAGGAAGGCCGAGCGCAGAAGAATAGATGCTTTTGATATGTGGTGCTGGAGTAGAATCTTGAGAAGACCCTTAGACTGCAAGAAGATCAAATCAGTAAGTCCTAAGGGAAATCAACCCAGACTGTTTCCTGGAAGTTCAGATGCTAAAGCTGAAGCTCCAATACTTTGGCCACCAAATGAGAAGGGAGCACTCACTGGAGAAGACCCTGATGCTAGGAAAGACAGAAGGCAAAAGAAGAAGGGGATGGCAAAAGATGAGATGGCTGGACAGCGTTACTAATGTAACTAACACAAATTTGAGCAGACTTCAGAGGATGGTGGAAGACAGGAGGGCCTGGCGTGACTTTGTCCATGGGGCCGCAAAGAGTCGGACTCGACTGTGCGACTGAACAACAAATTTTCTCAGAATTCCAACTGATCTCCAAAGATCAGTCACCCTGAAGAAAATGGAAGTTTTTGAGGGTGGACTCTATGCAGGGCCAACATGTGGGAGTAGGCCAAGTAGGCAGCCATCTAAGGTGCCACCTGGCCTAGGGGCACCATGAGGAGCCCTTTCTCCTCACACCCTGCGCTCATTGCCTTCCTGACTTTGCCGAGACTTGGGAATAGGGTTGCCGATCCCCAGGTGGGGGCAGGGGATTCCCCAGTTTGGAGGCCCTCCCCCCACTTTAGGGTCGTCAGAAAGTGGGGGGAGGGGAGGGAAATGTCTGCTGGGAACTCTATTATTCCCTATGGAGATTTATTCCCATAGAAAATCATGGAGAATTGATCCACAGGTATCTGGAACTCTGGGGGGGCTGTTTTTTTGGGTAGAGATACCAAATTCTCCATATAGCATCTAGTGCCTCTCCCCAAAATACCCACCAAGTTTTAAAAAGATTGGACCAGGGGGTCCAATTCTATGAGTCCCAAAAGAAGGTGCCCCTATCCTTCATTATTTCCTATGGAAGGAAGGCATTGAAAAGGTGTGCCATCCCTTTAAATGTGATGGCCAGAATTCCCTTTGGAGTTCAATTATGCTTGTCACAGCCTTGATCTTGGCTCCACCCCCAAAGTCCCCAGATATTTCTTGAATTGGACTTGGCAACCCTACTTGGGAAGCCTTGGGGAAGTCGGGGGCAGCGGCAGCGAGCATGCTCAGAGCCCAGCTCTGAACTTGCCCGCCACCTTCCTGACTTTGCTGAGGCTTTCCAAGGCTTAGGAAGCCTCAGCGAAGTTGGCGGGCATGGCAGCAAGTTCTTTGAAATTCCAAAATGGAAGTTTTTGAGGATAGACTCTATGCAGGGCTGGCATGTGGGTGTAGGCCAAGTAGGAAGCCACTTAGGGTGCCACCTGGCCTAGGAGCACCACAAGGTGCCCCCTCTCCTCACGCCCTGAGCTCGCTGCCTTCCTGACTTCGCCAAGGCTTGGGAAGCCATGCAAAGTTGGGGGTAGTGGCAGCAAGCATTCTCAGAGCCCAGCTCTGAGCGTGCCTGCTACCTTCCTGACTTCACTGAGGCTTCACTGGGAAGCCTTGGCCACGTCAAGGGGTGTGGTAGCGAGCATGCTCAGAGTCCAGCTCTGAGCATGCCCACTGCCTTCCATACCTTGCCCAGCCCTCTCCTGCTTCAAAGGGAGAAGGGAAGAGATCCAGGCTTACACCTGGCTTAGGGGAGTCATGAGGTGCCCCCTCTCCTCACGCCCTGCTCCCACTGCCTTCCTGACTTCGCCAAGTCTTGGAAAGTCAGGGGGCGTGGCAGCCAGTGCACTCAGAGCCTGGCTTTGAGCACACCTGCTACCTTCCTGACTTCTCTGAGGCTTCCCAAATAACAGGAAGCCTAGGGGAAGTTGGGGGTGTGGCAGCGAGCACACTCAGAGCACTCACCGCCTTCCCAACCTCACCCAGCCCCGGGGGCAGGGGCGCAGGGTTTGGCCTGGGACATGAGAACCCTAACACCAGGCTTGACTCTATGGCATCATACCCTTTCTGAGTTCCCTCCCTTCCCCAAACTCTGCCATCCTCAGGCCGTGCCTAAAATTTCCAGTAACATCCCAAGTGATGTCACAGCAACCCTGTGAGGTAGGCTAGATAAAGAGTGTGTGACTGGCCCACGTTCACCCACAAGCTTCCATGGCAGAGTGGGGATTTGAACCTTGGTTTCCCAGAGGATTGGAACTTCAGAGAAATGCCACTTTGCACAACAACAGAGCAAAGTGTTCTAACAGATATAAGAGAAAAGAAACATTGCTGTAGTATATTGCTAAACTAGGGTTGCCAAGTCCAATTCAAGAAATATCTGGGGACTTTGGGGGTGGAGCCAGGAGACATTGGGGGTGGAGCCAGGAACAAGGGGGGGAAGGAAATGTCTACTGGGCACTCTATTATTCCCTATGGAGAATGATTCCCTTAGGGAATAATGGGGAATTGATCCGTGGGTATTGGGGGCTCTGGGGGGGCTATGTTTTGAGGTAGAGGCACCATGTTTTTACTATAGTATCTAGTGCCTCTCCCCAAAATACCCCCCAAGTTTCAAAACGATTGGACCAGGGGGTCCAATTCTATGAGCTGCAAAATATGGTGCCCCTATCAAATATTTTGTCCACCAAATGAGAAGGGAGCACTCACTGGAGAAGATCCTGATGCTGGGAAAGACAGAAGACAAAAGAAGAAAGAGATGGCAAAATATGAGATGGCTGGACAGTGTTACTGATGTAACAAACACGAATTTGAGCAGACTTCGGAGGATGGTGGAAGACAGGAGGAGCTGGCGTGACTTTGTCCATGGGATCGCAAAGAGTCGGACTCGACTGTGCGACTGAACAACAAATCTCAGAGGGCTGTTGTTCAGATCAAAAGGGGGAGAGGAGAATGATGTAAGCTGCTTTGGTCCTCACCACAGAGAAAGACTGTCTTTTTCCTAGGTAGAGGCTGCAGGGAGGTGGGAGGAGATGGAAAGCTAATGACAGAGGGGCAGATAAAGGTAGGGTGATGGTTTTTTGAGAAGGAAACAGGGTTGTCACCTCCAGGTTGGGAAATTCTTGGAGATTTGAAGAGTGGATTCTGGTGGGCTGGAGAAGGGGTGAGACCTCAGACAGCTATAATGCCATACACTTCACTCTCCAAACCAGCCATTTCCTCCTGGGGAAGCATTGTTGCCACTCTCCAAGTGAGGGCTGGAGATCACTCAGAATTGCAACTGCTTTCCAGATGGCAGAGATCAGCTCCGCTGGAGAAAATGGCTGCTTTGCAGTGTGGACTCTGTGTCATTATAACTTTATGAAGTTCCTTCCCTCCTGGAAGACTCTAGATGGCTGTTGGTTTAGCAGTTTAGAGGATGAACACAGGGGATGTTTAGAGGATGAAAACAACTTAGTAGCTCTCAAGGGACTGGAGGGTGTGGGGTCTCCTTGCATTTTTTACAGGCTCCCTCACACAGCCTCTTCATTAATTTTCATTGTGGTGTGTGTTTTCAATGCAGACTAATCCAGCTGCAGATCCTGTCTCCCTGAAACTAGCATTGTCGACACCTTCAGAGCCATAAAAGTAACCATTTGCCAGCTCAATTGCTTCTTTTGTTCTCAGACCTCTGCTGTGGGGGAGTAAGGTAAAAGAGATTGTGAGCCGCTCTGAGACTCAGAGTATAGGGCAGGATATGCAATATCTTCTACTGAATCAGGAATTATTGGCATTTAACAGCATATGCAGTGTTGAAAATGAACAGGTGAGTAAGAATATCTTGTTATGTCCAATGATTGATTTGTCTTGGTTTTGGGAATCAGAGGTTTCAACTGTCAAAGCTTGTCTGTTCAGACAGAATTTGAATGAAAATCTTTGTTATATCCATATAAAAGAATACAAGAACTATTTAAATGAATGAAGTCAAGATGCAAAGTTGCAATGTGCTTTCAATGTGCTCGTGAATGCATTCAAATTCAGGAAACTCAGTTTGGTATAAGGAACTGAAGCATTTCTAAAATGCATTAATCCTCATTTAGCAATGAAATGTAATATTTGAGGAAATCTGTTTTTATGTATGTGAAGAAGTGTGTACATGCTGAGAGTCTGTTATCACATGTACCCTGGGATGACTTTTGTTTGGCTTGGGGGTTCTGTAGGAATGACCCTGGTTTCATTCTCACATACCTGTTGCATTTGTGTGCTAATTTGCTGCCATTCATTGATCTTACTGGCCTATTTCAGCTCAATGCATCTTGACTTTGCATGGCTGACATAACAGCTGCCCCCAGCCTCTCTTTTCCTTAAGCAGTACTTGAGAACATTTTATTTGATTGTTTGTAGCTGAGGAAGTGTGTTTGCACGCAAAAGTTTCTACTTTAAATAATACTTTGGTTGTCGAAGCTGGGATTTTCCTTGCTATCCACCATATGAGTTTCTGTTGGAATTCAGGGTTGTCAGGCCAAGCCAGGCAGCTACAGAGATAACAGAGGGCAGGGACATTGTAGGGGGGGGTGGCATTGCCAGCACAGTACAATCACTTCTAGAAAATATCCAGAACCAATGGTGGTTGCTCTTGAAATCTCTGGAAACTCTACGGTTTTACCATACAGTTTCTAGTGATTTCTAAAGCTACCACCATCACTTCTGGGTATTCAGGGGGCATTGCAGCACTATACCAAAATGTTCCAGCCTTTAAAACCCAGACCAGCCTGCGCACATAATAATGCAAAGGGACATCTAATCCAATCTCTAACTCCAGTGGATTGGTGTTATCAGGAGATAATGGCGCTTTCTACAGTAGCCATTTACTATTCTCTTAGTACAGACTTCAAAGTGATCGTCTACATTAACGAGGGCCTTCTGTTCTGTTTTGCTTCACAGTTTCTTGTAGGTTCTACATTTATTTTGGGTGATTAGCACTCACACTGATTTCAGCTTCCTTTCTCACAAAGATTTCCAAAACTTCTTTTGGGGTGGACTTTTTGCCAGCTCTGTGCTTGATCTGAGTCTCTTTTTAGAAGTAGAATGTCTCTAGTGCAGGGGTGGCCAACGGTAGCTCTCCTGATGCTTTTTGCCTACAACTCCCATCAGCCCCAGCCATTGGCTATGCTGGCTGGGGCTGATGGGAGTTGTAGGCAAAAAAACATCTGGAGAGCTACCATTGGCCACCCCTGCTCCAGTGGATCTTCGAGGCCTGCCCATTGCCCTCCCCTGTAATGTCCTCTCTCTATATATAGGTTTATGCTCCCTTCCCATTCTGTTTTGTTTCCCTCCTTCTTCAAAGACAAAAGAGAAAGATGTGTCCTCCTGGACAGGCAAACTTTAAAATAGCCAGAGATAGCATAAGAATGACTCAGTAAATATAATAGACTAGAGGATTTTCCCCTCCCTTCCCTTTCTTTTTGAGGAATCATGAGGGGGGGGGGGGAGGCTGAAAGATGCTTTCTCAGGGTATCAGAGGGAGGATTCCTGCTTTGGTTTCTCTTAAAGGAACACTATCCTATTCTTTCTTCTCATGCCCTGTCAGAGGAAAAAGCCACCAACCAGGATCCTCTTCAGCTCTCCCCTCCCTCATTAATAGTTTTATTGATGGGCTTTTAAAATTGGAGGGGGGGGGCTCTGTGGTCTTGTCTTTCTATTTGCTGCCACAGCAGCAGGAACTTTCCCATCCAGAGTAGCCAGCTGCAGATCCCCTACCTTAGGGTGGAAATATAGAAAGTATAATCCGCAGAGAGTGATCTGAATTAAAGGCATCGTGACTTTACCACTGAGATACTGTGGAGTAAAAACGGAATGTAGAAAGGCCCGATGAGGTCCTATTCAAAGTTAATTGTGCTTGGTCACTAGAACTGAGTCTTTCTCGAGGGTAGAATCCTTACTATGGAACTCTGCTGTCTCTGATAGATATACACCTGATTGGCTCATTGCAAGATTTTAGAAAGGGATTGAAGGCCTTTCACTTCTCTACAGACTTCATGTTCTAGACAAGTACTTATGGTAATCTGCTTTTGATGAGTTCATCTGAAATTGTTTACTTGTACCTGTCTTCTAGCATTTGATTAGGTGATTGTTTTTAGTAGCAATTTAATTGTACTTTTATTACAGTTTATAGCATTTTAATTGAAATAGTTAGGTTAATAGTTCTGGGAGTCAACTGGCTGAAAAGTGAGAAAGGAACAGAAGAAAAACAATAATAACAATAACATAATTTTTAAAAATAGAAGGAAGTGGACTGCACCAACTACAATTAAAAGAAGTCCAAAACCCCCACCACCACTCATGATTAAGAGTCAGCCTGCATAGAACAGTCTATCAACTTATATAAAAGCAGGTGAGAACTGTAAGTGAAACTACAAGACCAGCTATTAGGGTTGCCAGGCAATGCCTGGAAACTGGCTGGAAGGTTGTGAACAGGGACATGGGGGAGGACCAGTAATTCCTAGAGCTACCTGGGCAGTGTGTGTGTAGGTGTGAGTGTGTGTTTCTTACTGTCCTGACCATGGTCTATATATTTTAGAGGGCCATCTCAAAACTAGTGCATCGTTGGTGTCCATGTGGTGCCCGCACTGGTAGACAGTATCCCCCATGCTCACTCAACAAGGGAAGAATGATGTGGGGAGTATAGCAATTACACAGGATTCCAAAGCAACTCTATCAACACCCACCAATCACTGTGTCATATGCTGATTGTACTCTCATGACACCTATAGATGGAAGCAGCCAACTCAGAAGTTAAGTAATTGATGGGATTTGGGAACAGTAATTATTGCAGAAATGACTGTTGATTCCTCTCACTGTGTCATATAGTAATAAGAGATAACATAATTAGAATATGGTAATGAGATAATAAGAAACAAACCAACAAAATAAAAAGACTCAGAAAGTATACTGCACTGCAGTACCATAGTGTGCGGTCAGATAGGCAGGTTGCCCAGGCAGTGTCTCAGCTTTAAATAAGCTGCTTGAGTTTGTGGGCAGTTTATGTCAATCAGACAGCATCCCCTAAATTGGCATTATAGTGCTATGGGCCAATAGTTGGTCATCCACATCACTAATGCACCACAATCATGAATTCGCAGGCTGGGTTGGTTTTTTTCCTAAGTACCGCTGTGCGTGAGCAGAAGAAGACAAGTGCACAAGTGCTCCTGGCCACATTCTATGAGGTTGAAGTGCACATTGGAGTGGGGTTGAAAAAAGGATGTGCCAGAAATGGAGTGGAATGATCACACTACTTATGCATTTCTGTGATGCACCCAGGTAATCAAATGCCCAGAAACTAACCATAGAAACACTTTGCCAAGGTAGCCACCGGAATTTGACAGTGGCCATGTAATCTGTATGGGGGTCATTTTAGCATGAGGTAGGGACCAGTAGGGCATGGGAGCCAGATGTGCATGCTTGATTGTGCCCATTTGATCTGGAGGGGAAGGATAGCTATGTTGGGCCAAACTGCTCATACCCATAGTATGTGTGAACATTACAGTTGTCTCTATCCTGAATTCAACAGCCTGAACATATCTACGACCACCTCTGATTTAGGAATGACAAGACTAAGCGGTCCTTGAATACCTGCAAGCATCAATAACATCATTTCAGGGGCAGTGAGGCTACTGGGAAGAAGTGTCCTGCAAAACACTTTGTATGCGTCCCACACAAATACACACATAAAGTCTAGGGTCCTATATATTCCTTCTGCTTCTGCTATTCTTCATCTGTTGCGGTGGCAATCCTCCACTGTGAAGTATGTTTTTTTTTTTTGGCACTAGATGCATTCTACTCATTGAAAGGCATTGATCTTGTGTGACCAGAAACACCTGGCACTGGGGAAATGCATTATGCGGCAGAACACCACATCCATAATCGAGGAGAGTCTCTCTCTCTCGGCTTGACTTCGCGAACGAAGATTTAAGAAGGGTGCAGTAGTCCACGTCTGCTGCAGGCTTGCTGGTGGCTGACAAGACCAATGCGGGACAGGCAGATCCGGCCACAGTGGCTGCAGGGAAAAGTCTGATTTGGGGTTGGTGCTGTAGCAGTGCGATTCTTCCTCAATCTCCTTTTGTCCTCAAGACCAGCTATGCGTGCGTTCTCAAAGGAAGAGACAGCCTGGTGGATGGTGTGCCTCCATGCTTTGCGATCTGAGGCTAGGTCAGACCACTGGTGATGGTTGATGCGACAGGTGCCAAGGGATTTCTTCAAGGAGTCCTTGTACCTCTTCTTTGGTGCCCCTCTATTTCGATGGCCGGTGGAAAGTTCGCCATACAGAGCAATCTTGGGAAGGCGGTGGTTTTCCATCCTAGAAATATGCCCTGCCCAGCGCAAGGTGTAGGATCCAAGCCAGAGAAAGAACTTATCCTTTTAAATATAAGAACCACAAACAGAGAACCCTACAGTGCAATCCTAAGAAGAGTTATTCCCTCCTAAGACCGCAATGGACCTATAAGGAAGTGACTCTTCTTAGGATTGCACCATTACCCTCTGCAATGACTCACTTCTATAGCTCATAAATCATATTGTTATTGAAGAGAAGAGAGTCCATCCAAGTTAACTGTATTAAAGGAAGGGCAAAAATGTTACATAATCTGTTGGCTATACATGGTTTTGGATGTTGTTATTCTCAGGTAAAGCATTTCTTACTTATTAGAAGTGTCAGTCTCAGAAATGAAGCAGAAATCACTCACAATCAGGGATACCTCTGAGGCCCTCAAGACATGAGGCCCCGAACTAAACTTTGAGCATCAACAATGGCCACTGTGCAATGCAACGAATCATGTAGCTGTAGAAATAGCTCACAAACTCAAGAAACACAAGCTTTTTGTCTTCCTTGCGAGCACATTATTCGCAAGGCTCACAGTTTTTCCATTCATTAAGTAATTAGTGAAACACAAGCGATTGTCATCTCTGGTATTGCAAGTACGGCAACTCACAAGTAAATGATCTGCCAAAAAGGAATGGAAGATATATGCAGAAGGGATATTGAAGCTCCTGCCTTGCGCCTCATCTTTCTCTCACTGTCATGTTTGTCCATAATAGATTTTACTCAAATGTCTTTCACATTAAACCTTTATTTATTTATTTTTTTTAAAAAAATTGATTTCTCCCCTATTGCACTGGCAAAACATTTGGTACCAGATGGCAATGAGGCATATTTTCAAATTGCCGAAAAATAATAGACATTACTATCAATGGGGTTTAACTGGTTTTGTTAAAAATTGCAGTGCAAAATATGCCCAGCATTAAAAATTCAGCCCTTTGACTAAATTGATTCATTGAGGAAAGCATTTTCAAGCAACCCATACTTTCAAATGGAATAAACAGAAGAACAATTAAGACCCGATCATAGAGCTGCAATTCTATTGGCAAATATTGATCTAGGAAATGTGAAACTGACAGAAATTGACAGTAATTATGATAAACTGAAGAATGAACCACTATTTTCCTCACTGGCCTTCCTGGCAACAGTATTAGTTTGGAGCATGCACAGACAAAGCATTTCCCCAGTCTTTATAAATCATTTGGATCATCTCAGAAAGGTGCTTTGATATGTCCTTTAGATTTATTTATTTATTTGCATTATTTACAGCCCACCATTCTCACTGGGTCTCAAGGCAGACTCAAGATTGAAATATAACCAGGTCACACAAGACATGAACCATTTTCCCACACAGCTTACCTCGGAGTGACGTCCCTCTTCACCGCGCAGCGTCTGCTCAGATTTCCCACCATCTGCTCCGCAGAAGCAGGAAGTGCCGGGGCTTCTGCGTTGCAAATGTAAATCGCTAAAACCCAGTTTACATTAGCGACGCAAAAGCCGCAGCTCTTCCTGCTTCTGCAGAGCAGATGGTGGGAAATCCAAGCAGACGCTGCGCAGTGAAGAGGGACGTGACTCCGAGGTGAGCTGTGTGCGAAAAAGATTATAGTTTAGAAAACAAAAGCTGGAGTGGAAAAATCTGTTCTGAAAATGATAGCTTTTGAAAGGACATGCAGATATGAGATACCCTACTGTGCAATATCTTAAGGACCCAAATTAAAACCATCAAATAGGTTACTTCACATAATAATAAGCCTGGGCAGGAAATGTACAGACTATCTAATGATTGCAGTTGTTATACAAGAAACAATAACTTAATTAGCTAGCCGGCTTATGCAAAGATGAGAACAGCTGCACTTGCCCAAAACACCCTCTTCTATGATCCAGGAGGATTGCGTCCAGTTCTGGGCTCTGCACATTAATGGCTTCAGAGGAATCTGGAAAAAAAGTCCTATGAGGATTTGTTACAGCAACTTGATACATGTAGCCGGATGAAGAGAAGGGTGATAGGATATGATGTATTCTTCAAATACATAAAGGGATGGCATGTAGAAACAGGCAAACACTTGCAAGGCCAGATTCCATGGTCTTACGCTACAGGAGGGGGGAAATCAATTTAACAACTGGAGAAACTTGCAATGGTAACAGTAGTTTTACAATGGAACCAATTGCCTAAGAGGCCAGGGGACACACCCTCACTGGGGGTCTTCAAGTAGAGGCTGGACAGCTATCTGCCCTACTCCAATCATGAGCCCCCTGCTGGTTTGAATGGTCCAATAGCATGCTAGTGTGGGAACCTTGAGGGTATATATAGTTGGCCCCATTGGCAAAGTTTTCAGTCTTTAAATGCAGCGCTATAGCATGCTGTATATACCAAAAGAGCTTTGATCATTACCACCTCGCCTCATCATTGCGTGGAACCCACTATATTATAGATTTCTTATTCTGTGCAGGGGGTTAGATTCAATAGTATTAAGGCTAGGGCTTTTTTTTCTGGGGGAATGTGGCAGAATGGATTTCCAGAACCACGTCCTCAAAACAAAATTCTCAAAAAATATGAGCCACTTGTTGGGAAGGGCGGGATATAAATCAATAAATAAATAAATAAATAAATAAATAAATTTACGAGTTCTTGAGGGACAATTGTGTGTTTTTCCTTCATTTCCCTCTTGAGAGTTCTGTGGCACCTCTTTTACCAGAAAAAAAAAAAAGCCCTGTTTAAGGCCCTTACAATGTTATAATTCTTTGAGGAAAAATGGTTGAAGATTACCAGATCACTTTTGAAGTTAGGGAAATATGTCACAAGAGGAGGCTGTTGTTGCTAAAACTGTGCCGTCCTTGTTTCAACACTTGGTTCTCTATGTAGACTTGTACAAAAAATTGTGTTGCAGTCTTAGCCTTTCTTCCATGTGTAATCTGGAGATAACAAAATTGATTTTGATTAATTTTCTAGAAGTTAAAGGTACAGGGTAAGGGGAAATAGAGATTAAAGTTATACATCAGTTTTAGTCTGCATATAAAATACTTTCATGAGATACAAGTCTGCATCAACTATATTTTCTAAAATACATAAATGGTCACCTATTTTTATCTTTTAGCTTGACATCATCAACGTTTTAAAATTTTACATTGTAAATCTTCTTCTTAAAATACCAATTCAATTTGACATTTCCAACAAAAGCAATCTTATGATATGAAATACAGGAAAAAGGAGATATAAGATCACACTAGAGAATCAAGAGTCTTGACTATCTAACCAAGTATAGAATTTCAACCATTTCCTTGCTTCTTCCTTAGATTTCCCAGCCAACAGCTGGGATAAGTAGTCCAGCTCTGCTATTTCCGGAATTTTCCCCACCAAGTCCATTCTCGTGGGAATTTCCTGAAGTTTCCATCTCTTTGCCAACAAAATCCTGGCTGCTGTGTTGATATGCACCAACAAATGTCTCATCTCTTTGGAATAGTCCTCAGAGCATATATTCAATAAAATAGTTCTGGTTTGAATTAAATCTGTGTCTTCGTTATCTTCTGTAGTAATTCGTGAACCATTTCCCAATAGTCCTTCAACATCCCACATGTCCACCACATATGATAAAAAGAGCCCACCTGTTTAGTACATTTTCAACATTTGTTAGACATATTAGTAAAAATCTTACACAGCTTCTGCGGAGTCATGTACCATCTGTAAAACATCTTATACAAATTTTCTTTAAAAGTTACTGACCTGATTAATTTAACATTGAATTTCCACAGTATCTCTCATTCTTCTAACTTAATATTGTAACCCAATTTTTTCACCCATTGAACCATACAATCTTTTACTACCTCATCTTGCATCTTCATCTGTAGTAGATATGCATATAATTTGGAGATTAACTTTTCCTGAAGGCCTAGAAAGATTTTGTCAAATGGATATTGTTCTGTGTTGAAGCCTGTCATCTTGACTTTGGCATACCTAGATTCAACTTGCATTCTCAACCACCAACTCATTCTAATGTCCATTTTTTCTAACTCTTCTCTGGTTTTCAGTTGATTATCTTTTCCCAACAGATCATCATATCTATAACTCTGATTGGGTTTTAAAAGATTTGGATGGGTAAATGCTTCCATCTTGGGATTTTCTGGTAGATTCTCATTTTTAACCATGACCATGTACGATATAAAGATTTTCAGAACCAATGATTTTTAAAATAAGAATGTCCTTCAAGTCTTTGGTACCATAAGTATGCATGCCAGCCCAAATTAAGATCATGTCCCTCTAACAGCAATTGTCTCTTGTCATTCAATAATATCCAGTCTCTTACCCACAAGAGCACAGAAAATTTATAGTACAGTTGCCAGTCTGGAAGGCCCATACATGGGGGCTGTGTAAGGACCAGGAACCCAGATCCCTATTTTCCCTGTGTTCCTCCAGAAGGAGAGCCACATAAACAAGCAGGATTTAAAAGGGGACTATATGTTTAAAAAAAGCTATCATGAAGGTAGGATGCCAGCAGGGGGGTGGGGGCTTTCCAGTGTTTTGCACTGAATGTCACATGTATATCTGCCCATAGGACAGAAGTCTTGGGTGTGTGCTCAATGCAAGGAGCTCCTGATACTCAGGGAACGAGTTCGTACCCTTGAGGCCAAGGTGACGGACGTGGAGAAGCAGAGACAGTCAGTTAGGCACTTAGAGAAGACTCTTGGGGATGTATTAGATGAGCCCCACTCTGAACATGGCAGCCCCGTTACTGCCAGGGAGCATGAGGGTTGAGAGGGAACAGGGCACCATGCTGAGGATAATGGGAATGCACTCTCAGAAGGGACCTCTTCTTCAGTTGGTGAGCAGGTATCCTTTCGTGCCAAGGAACCATCCCTGGGCAGGGAGAGAGGAGGGGTCTTGGTAGTTGGTGATTCGATCCTTCAGCAAGTAGACAGCTGGGTGGCAAAACCGCATACTGACCGTATGGTGACTTGCCTGCCTGGTGCGAAGGTAGCAGACATTATGCGTGTTGTAGATAGGCTGATAGACAGTGCTGGGGAGGAGCCAATGGTCGTGGTGCATGTTGGCACCAACGATGTGGGGAAATGCAGTCGTGAGGTCCTGGAGGAAAAATTTAGGCTGCTAGGCAGGAGATTTAAGGCCAGGACCTCCAAGGTAGCCTTCTCAGAAGTGCTACCTGTTCCACATGCAGGGCTGGAGAGACAGGCACAAATTAGAAGTCTCAATGTGTGGATGAGATGATGGTGTAGGAAGGAAGGGTTTAAGTTTGTTAGGCACAGGGATGCTTTCTGGAACAAGTGGGAACTGTACAAAAGAGACGGTCTGCACTTGTCCCCAGATAGAAACAAGCTGCTGGCTCTTAAAATCAAAAAGGTGGCAGAGCAGTTTTTAAACTAAATCTTGGGGGAAAGCTGACAGGAGATGAAATGTCTCTGGTTCGGGAGGACTCATCTCAAAGAGATGAAGAGTTAGCTGTTACTTTTCTACCAGGTAATGGATCAGAGTTGTCCACTGAGATGGTGACAAACAGTATGGAGTGTCTGCCAAAGTCTCGAGGCAGCAGGAGGAAGGTTGCAGGCCTAACTTGCCTGGAAAACTATAGATGTTTGTATACAAATGCTAGAAGTGTTCGAAGTAAAATTGGTGAGTTGGAATGTTTAGTGTTGGGGAAAAACATAGACATTGTGGGAATTTCAGAAACTTGGTGGAATGAGGAGAATCAGTGGGACATGGTGATTCCTGGATATAAGTTATATCAGAAGAATAGGGAGGGAAGGGTTGGAGGTGGGGTGGCTCTGTATGTCAGAGAGGGTATACAGTCCAGAAAGACTGAGGTCAAATAATCTGATTCCCTTCTAGAAATTCTTTGGGTGTTTTCGCACTCACCTTCAGCCGGCGCCGCGACCCTCTTGACGACGGAGGATCTGTGCTGATTTCCCACACGAAGCGCTGGAGCAACCAGAAGAGCCGCCAATTTCCGGCGCGAAGCCCGCTCAAGCGTTTTCCTGCTTCCTGGCGATTTACGTTTGAGCGGGCTTCGCGCCGGAAATTGGCGGCTCTTCTGGTTGCTCCAGCGCTTCGTGTGGGAAATCAGCACAGATCCTCCGTCGTCAAGAGGGTCGCGGCGCCGGCTGAAGGTGAGTGCGAAAACACCCTTTGTGTCGAAATAGAGGGCCCAAAAGGAAATTTAACTATGGGAGTTTGTTATCGCCCACCAAATCAAAAGATAGAGGACAGATAGAGGACAATTACAATATGATGGAATAATCAAAGATAGTGGCTAAATGTAAAAACTGTGTCATAATAGGTGATTTTAACTACCCGCAGATTGATTGGGTCAATATGTGTTCAGGTCAAGAGAAAAAGATTGAGTTTCTAGATGCTCTCAATGACTGTGCTATGGAGCAGATGGTCACAGAGCCTACCAGAGGTGGGACGATCCTGGATTTGGTCCTAAGTAACGCCCAAGACTTGGCAAGAGATGTAAAAGTGATTGCACCGCTTGGGAGCAGTGACCATAACGTTATTGATTTCACCATTTGTATAAATAGGGAGTTGCCCCAAAAGACCAGCACAACCACGTTTAACTTTAAAGAGGTAAATTCTCTGAGATGAGGAGGCATGTGACGAGGAAACTGAAAGGAAAGGTAAATACAGTCAAAACCCTCGGGGAAGCTTGGAGGCTATTTAAAAACACAATCCTAGAAGCTCAGATAAAATATATACCACAAGTTAGGAAAGGCACAAACAGGTATAAGAAAAGGCCTGCATGGTTAACAAACAAAGTAATGGAAGCTGTAAAAGGTAAGAAGGACTCATTTAAGCAGTGGAAAGCTAGTCCAAGTGAGATTAATAAAAGGGAACACAGTCTATGGTAAATCAAATGCAAGATTGTGATCAGGCAGGCAAAAAGGGACTATGAGGAGCATATTGCAAAAAACATAAAGACCAACAATAAAAATTTCTTCAAATATATTAGAAGCAGGAAACCAGCCAGGGAGGCAGTGGGGCCCTTGGATGACCAAGGGGTAAAAGGATTACTGAAGGAGGATAGGGAATTGGCTGAGAAGCTGAATGCATTTTTTGCCTCAGTCTTCTCTGCGGAAGATGAGAAGTGTTTGCCCGCTCCAGAGCCACTAATTTTGGAAGGGGTTTGAAAGACCTGAGTCAAATTGAGGTGACAAGAGAGGAGGTCCTACAACTGATTGACAAATTAAAAACTAATAAGTCACCAGGTCCGGATGGCATACATCCAAGAGTTCTGAAAGAACACACAGTTGAACTTGTAGATCTCCTGACAAAAATATGTAATCTTTCATTGAAATCTGCCTCCGTTCCTGAGGACTGGAAGGTAGCAAATGTTACCCCCATCTTTAAAAAGGGTTCCAGAGGAGATCTGGGAAATTACAGGCCAGTCAGTCTGACTTCAATACCAGGAAAGTTGGTAGAAACCATTATCAAGGACAGAATGAGTAGGCACATTGATGAACACAAGTTATTGAGGACGACTCAGCATGGGTTCTGTAAGGGAAGCTCTTGTCTCACTAACCTGATACAGTTCTTTGAGGGGGTGAACAAATATGTGGACAAAGGAAACCCAATAGATGTTGTTTACCTTGACTTCCAGAAAGCTTTTGATAAAGTTCCTCATCAAAGGCTCCTCAGTAAGCTCGAGAGTCATGGAGTAAAAGGACAGGTCCTCTTGTGGATCAAAAACTGGCTAACTAATAGGAAGCAGAGCGTGTGTATAAATGGGCAGTCTTTGCAGTGGAGAACGGTAAGCAGTGGGGTGCCGCAGGCCTCAGTACTGGGTCCCATGCTCTTTAACTTGTTCATTAATGATCTGGAGTTGGGAGTAAGCAGTGAAGTGGCCAAGTTCGCAGATGACACTAAATTGTTCAGGGTGGCGAGAACCAGAGAGGATTGTGAGGAACTCCAAAGGGATCTGTTGAGGCTGGGTGAGTGGGTGTCAACGTGGCAGATGAGGTTCAATGTGGCCAAGTGCAAAATAATGAACTTTGGGACCAAGAATCCCACATTGGAGCCAAGAATGATTCGTTGTGAACTAGCAGAGACTGACCAAGAGAGAGACAGTGTGCGATTGCAATAAAAAAGGCCAACGCCATGCTGGGAATTATTAGGAAGGGAATTGAAAACAAATCAGCCAGTATCATAATGCCCCTGTATAAATCGATGCTGCAGTCTCATTTGGAATACTGTGTACAATTCTGGTCACCGCACCGCAAAAAGGATATTACAGCACTGGAAAAAGTGTAGAAAAGGGCAACTAGAGTGATTAAAGGTTTGGAACACTTTCCCTATGAAGTAAGGTTAAAACGCTTGGGGTTCTTTAGCTTGGAGAAACATCGACTGCGGGGTGACATGATAGAGATTTACAAGATTATGCATGGGATGGAGAAAGTAGAGAAAGAAGTACTTTTCTCCCTTTCTCACAATACAGGAACTCACGGGCATTCAATGAAATTGCTGAGCAGTCAGGTTAAAACGGATAAAAGGAAGTACTTCTTCACCCAGAGAGTGATTAACATTGGCACACTATCGGCCAGTCTCAAATTTACACTTTTTGGGTAAAATCATTGAGATGGCAGTAGCGCTGCATCTGCAGAGCTTTCTGGAGGACGATTCCGTCCTAGACCCACACCAGTCCAACTTTCACCCATGCCATGGGACAGAGACAGTGCTGGTCACCCTGGTAGGTGATCTTCAGCAACATCTGGATTGTGGCGGGTCGGCAGTGCTGATGTTGTTGGACCTGTCGGTGGCGTTTGACATGATTGACCATCATTTGCTGGTCCACCGCCTTGCCGAAGCAGGGATTCAGGGGTTGGTCTTGAAATGGCTTTCCTCTTTTCTCCTTGGTCGGGGACAAAGGGTGGCGATTGTGGGACAATTGTCCTGGAGGCATCTGCTTAACTATAGGGTGCCTCAGGGGGGCAGTGCACCCCCTTGCCCAGATTGTCTGGAGATTTGGGCTGGGTTGCCATCAGTACACTGATGACACCCAGCTCTATCTGCTGATGGATGGATGGCTGGCCTCTGCCCCAGGAAATTTAGTCCTGGTGCTGCAAACCGTGGCAGGATGGCTCAGGCTGAGTCGTCTGAAGCTGAATCTCAATCCGATGAAGACAGAGATCCTTTGCTTGAGTCGTGGTGAACTGGGAAGGGAAATCCCTCTACCAGCTTTCAATGGGGCACCACTGATACTGGTGCCCAAAGTCAGAAGCTTGGGGGTGCTACAGGAGCCCACATTGGTAATGGAGGCCCAGATAGCAGCCACTGCAAAATCCACCTTTTTCTACTTTAGGAGGGCATGACAGTTCCCCTTCCTGGAGTGCAGTGACCTAGCAACTGTGTTCCATGCAACGGTCACCTCGAGACTAGACTACTGTAATGCCCTCTACATGGGGCTGCCCTTGTCTCAGATCCAGAAACTGCAGTTGGTGCAGAATGCAGCAGCCAGGCTGTTATTGGGTCTCTCTATATGGGAGCACATACAGCCAGGGCTGCGGGAACTGCACTGGCTGCCAATAGTATTCCGGATTCGCTACAAGGTGCTGGTTATTACCTATAAAGCCCTATATGGCCAAGGACCTGTCTACTTTACAGACCGTCTCTCCCCACATGTTCCCCAGAAGGTACTTAGATCTGGATTGCAGAATTTACTGTCAATCCCCGGGCCGAGGGAGGCAAGGCTGAAGGCTACCAGAGAAAGAGCCTTCTCCATTGCTGCCCCCCACTCCCAGAAGATGTAAGGGCCTTGAGGGACCTTGCCCAGTTCCGCAAGGCCTGTAAAACAGCTCTATTTTGACTTGCCTTTAGTTAAACTACAGTATAAGTAGATGCCCAACATCGCTGAATGTAATGGTACCAACACTAGCACCAAAAATTGTTTTAAATCATTTTTAAATTGTTAATTGGTAATGATTGTTAATTTTAATTGTTTGCTTATTGTTCTATTGTTTGGGTTTGATTGTTGTTAGCCACCCTGAGCCTGCCTCAGCGGGGAGGGCAGGATATAAATGCGAGGAATAAATAAATCAACATGTGGAATTCATTGCCAGAAGAGGTGGTGGCGGCGGCTACAAGCATAGCCAGCTTTAAGAGGGGATTGGATAAAAATATGGAGCAGAGGTCCATCAATGGCTATTAGCCACAGTATATATATATGTGTGTGTGTGTGTATGTGTGTATATGTATGTATGTATGTATATGTGTGTGTGTATACACACACACACATATATTGGCCACTATGTGACACAGAGTGTTGGACTGGATGGGCCATTGGCCTGATCCAACATGGCTTCTCTTATGTTCTTAGGTGACACGGAGTGTTGGGCTGGATGGGCCATTGGCCTGATCCAACATGGCTTCTCTTATGTTCTTATGTTGTTTTGTTTTATGGTAGTTAATCTTCAGTCCTGCCCAGTAACCAAACTGAGTGATCTTGTTTACAAGACAGTCAATTGAGTCTATTGATTGTTTTAATATAAAAACCAGGTCATCTGCGAAAGCTCTCAATTTATATTGTTCACCTTTTACCACCGCTCCCTTGATATTTGTATCTTCTCTTATCTGGTTATTCAATATCTCTAAACATGGAATAAAAATAAGCGGTGACAATGGGCAACCTTGTCTTGTACCCTTTTGGATATCAATTGCTTCTGTTAAGTCACGATCACCCTTGCTCTTTGAGAAGAATATATTGATTCTGTTGCTCTCAAGAAATTTCCCCCACATTCCATACCTTTCAGTTGTTGTAGCATAAATTGCCAACGAACATTATCAAAGGCCTTCTCAGCATCCAAACAAATTAGTGCCAGGCTGCAACGCAAAAAACTACAACAGCCAGTGGTCCATGGTGCATGATGATTCAACATTCTACTCATTCAAGTAGGCCAGCATTGGACAAGTCATCATTTTTCAGTCTAATTTATGGACGTGGTTGTTGTGGGGGTAAAATGGCATGACACCCTATCATACTGTGGCACTTTCACATGTGCTAAATAATGCAGTCTCAGTCAACTTCAGCAACTGTTTGCAAGTGACTTTTATCATTTCACACAGTAAAATCCAGTTGCAAAGTGGATTGAAAGTGTGTTATGAAAGCGCATTGTGTTGAGCTCTTCACTGGAAGTGTGGGGTACAAATATCCTAAATAGACATGATAGTAATCAGGGGCCATTTAATAGAAAAAGCGGAGCTCCTGTGAGCTTCTGCTTAAAATGAGGCCTGGTAGCAACCCTAGTGATTACCCTTCTAATGAAGTACCATCAGCAATCATGTATAAATTGGCAACATTCTTGGATCGTTTCTGAATCACAAAGTCAACACACAGCCTGATTTCCCTTAAAAAAGGTGACATGATGTTACATCTATAACTGTAACCAAAGAGTCTTAAATTTCCTGTAATTACAGAGCACTGCATGGGGCACTGTTGGCTATGTCTCATCAGCAGAACAAGTAATGAGTGGACACAACTGAAGGTTCAGCTCAGGTTACTCCACTGCATGCGTCTCAGAGTTGAGCAGATAGCAGCAAACTCTGCACCAAATCATTATAATTAAAGGTGAAACTGAGACACAGCCCGCTAGTCCTTCTCATTCATCGCCAAAGAAGCGTGTGGTCTGATTACAGATTTCGTGCACAGACAGAGCTCTCTGCAGGTTAGAAATTAAACTCACAGGCAATGGCGGGGGGGGGGGGGGGAGGAAAAGATTACGGTATGAGTAATATAATGAAAGATAACAAAATATATTTTCATTTGACTGCTGGTTTGGGGGCAATCTTAACGGTTGCCCCTCCCTATATCATAAATACTTGGGGTTTGAAGGACAACTGCATGGCTATATAGGCTTTTCATCAATGGTGCGTCTAAGTTTAGTCTTCTTTTGTTTACATCCTTGCTTTCTCACCTCCAGCTCTTC
Source organism: Heteronotia binoei (assembly GCF_032191835.1). Classification (NCBI taxonomy): domain Eukaryota; kingdom Metazoa; phylum Chordata; class Lepidosauria; order Squamata; family Gekkonidae; genus Heteronotia; species Heteronotia binoei. Next base: position 184,686,032 of record NC_083243.1, on the reverse strand, counting down.
TCCCAAACATCAGAAAGTAATTGTCCTTACAAATTTTTAAAACTATTTTTTTTTAATTTTAGAACAAATATAACCCAATATAATCTGTAATATGAAACAATATTATTTACACACACAAAAATGAAGTCGATATGCAAGTGGATGCACTGCATTTGCATTTACTATTCAATACATTTTAAAAATCCCTTTAGAAGTCTGCCTTGTTTTTCTTCCCTGTAAGATATCGACTCAATCAACAGAAGTCCCTATTCATTTATACCAATCCAGTATCTGTGCACTTTTAAATTCAATCCATAAACTGTTTCAGATAGCAACTAAACTGCACTCACCCCCAGCAGCTGAACACGGATCCCTCCAGGAACAGTATTTTGGGAAGCATTTCAAGCTGCAGTGGGAGGGGAGGCAATAAATAAACACCCTGTGAAATGCTGTCCCCTGAGGCAGAATTTTGGGGGTCCATTTTGGCTTGCTGTAGCAGATGAGAGGCAAGGAAGACACATTCCTCAGAAATAAATCTTTCCTTCCACATAAATACATAATTGGAACCAAACCACTGTCTGCAGCCAATCACAGCTTTCCAAGCATTAGATAAAATACAGCTGGAGGGATACTTATATCTGAGGTGACAGCATGCAGCATCTCATTGTACCTCTTTGTACCTCAAGTACCGCTTTGGCCTCATGTTATTGAACCAGTTCAGGCAGCTCTCCCAGGAGGAGGTTGACAGGGTCCTGACAGCTGTGAAGTCCACCACTTGTCTCCTGGACCCATGCCCATCATGGCTGGCAAGGGCCAGTGGAGATGGAATATGGGTTCCCCTAGCAGCTCTCATTAGTTGGCAACTGAATAAGCCTCGTTTTGATGCCAGGCCTGCTCCTGGTCACTCTCCTCTGAAAACACTCGTTTGTCAATGTCCTTTTTAAAATGAAGTGCTCAGAACAGATGGGGTCTGACTATTACTTCCCCATATCTGAATTCCATGCTTTGGCTAATGTAGTCCAAGACTGCATTTGCTTTTTAGCGCCTGCATTGCATCCCAAGCTCGTGTTAACCTTGTAACTGACTAAGACACCTAGATCAGGGGGTGTCAAACATGTGGCCCAGGGGTTGAGTCAGGCCCCCGGAGGGCTCCTGTCAGGCCCCCGAGCAACAGGCTCTTGTCTGCTTCCTTCTCACTCTCGCTTGCTTCCTTCTGCATCTCAGCTTGCTTTGTCAGGTTTGCTTCCTTTGCCCAGTACTAGGGATCCCATGGGAGAAATACAAAAAAAAGCACCTTTAAGGCCAACAAGCGCTCATGCTTTATTGGATTTAGGCATGTTTTATTTTAAGTTTTTTTTTTTTTTAAAAATCTTTAGTTGTGTTTGTCTGTGTCCTTTAAAAAGTTATATATCTCTGCTACTAATCATAAATAGGTATACACATGGCCTGGCCCTACATGGCTCGGCCTGGTCCAACATGGCCCGGCCGGGCCCAATGAGGTCTCATTTATGTCAGATCCAGCCCTCATGAGTTTGACCCCCCTGACCTAGATCCTTTACATGTGTAATCCTGCCAGGGCAGGAATCCTCCACCAAATACTTGTGCCCCTGACCTTTTTTTTTTTTTTTTGCAACTAAATCTTTTTTCCTGTTGAAATCCATTTTCCTGTCAAGATCCTGATTCTGCGTTCCGTTCTGTTTTTGGGTTTTTTTTTCTCAGCCGTTCTGGTGCTGACTATTTTTCTGAAATATAAAAGACACCATACAGTTTAAGAAACTTGACAAACAAAATAGTTTGTATAAGCACTTCTTCTCATAACAAAAAAAGAAAGATGACCTGTGAAACACAAGATCGATGTGTTCACGTGAAGAAAAGAACAAATCTTCCAGCGGTGGCTTTATATTCTAGCAGTTGTTATAAAGGTCAGTAGTACCTTTGTCAGAACGCATCTGCATTTATGTAATAATATTGAGCATACTAAGGATGAAGATAAAGCCTGAGAGGGAATAAATTAATAAAGCATAAAACCCCAATCGCATCCCATAGATGTTGTTAATAATTCAATCCCAATACATTGCGATGCATTTTTAATAACAACATTAGAAATTAAATTAACTACTTAATTGCAATTTTCTATGCTCGTAATAACTCTACAGCACAGGGAGAAGGGATTTCACTGTGCTCATTGTTCATTCATTCTTCATGAGAAGCGCAGAGGAATTCCTGGGTTTAGTTCAGTACACGCAACTTTTGCTTCTGTGGTTTGTGACAGGGCTGAAGCTGACACATAGATCCTCACCCTTTATATTTTAATGAAAGTTCCCCAAAGAAGAAACAAAGTTAGATCTAACCTTTCGGGAAGGGAGGAGGGGGTTCCCTTTGTTCACCCAAAAGACCGTGCTGGAGTCATGGGATCTGCCATGACAAAGCCATGAGGGTTTGGCAATGGCATACCAAAGGTGGAGGAGGGTGGGCTCCACCCCAAGCTTGAGAAAGGCCTGTGAAGCTGGTGTCATGCTGCATCCAACTGAACATTTTTCCTTTTATCTTTAAAATGCAAGATTGGCTACAGCTGCTATGTATGTAGGGAAGTCTGAGCATAGCAAAAAGCCTTCTAGGATCAGCTAGACTTCCCTTTCTGCAAGACTGAAGCAAACTTGGCTTGACAGTTCATCCAACCAAGCCAGCACACCGATAGCTGTGTGACAAACGGCACTTTTAAAGAGGCTTAGAAATGCTGTATCGACAACTAAAGGACTGCAAAAGGTTAATTCTTCACAGAGCCAGAGAGCCCTGAGTGACAGGTGCTCCAGGCAATCAGATTGGTGGGCATCAGCTGAGGAAAAAGTCTTCTGAGATCTGAATGCTGAGGAGAGTCAGTCAGATGTCTGCCTTAACTGAAAAGAGACGTGGGATAATTCCCATGACTGAAATGTAGTAGTGGATAGATATGAGTTGTTCAAAAATCCCCAAAAGGGTCAAAGAGGAGACAGAGTGTCATGATCTGAGGCCTAGTGCAGCCTAGAGGGCAGGGAGAAACAGAGCCGGATTAACAATTAGGTAAATTAGGCACTTGCCTAGGGACCCCACATCTCTGGGGGGCTCCGGGCCACCTTCCCTATCCTGGCCCTGTTTTCATGGCCAGCATGTTCCTTGTGTATCCCTCTGCTGTCCTCCATGGCATGACTCTGAGACTCGCTTTCCCAGCAGGCCGCGCTCTTTCCCAGCGTCCTGCTGACATCCTGTGCAGACTGGCTGGTGATTGGTGGTGGCATGGATGGGGCAGAGCAGGCACACACGGTGGGCAGCAGCTGTTTTCAAACTGAAGTGGAGAAAGGCTGGCACCAAAAAGACCTATGTGCAACCAGGAGCAGCCATTTCCTTGGCTGGCTTAGACTGACTGGCTTATCTGGAAGTCTGTGGGGCTCCGCTCCCCCTCCCTCCCTCCTTCCTTCCCTTTGGCCTTGGATCTCACTTGCTCTTTCCCCCCAGCCCCCACCCATGGAATCCCATGCAGGGGGGCCCGCTCTGCTATGCTGAGCGACTTAGCGATGGAGCGACAGAGAGCATTCTAGATATTTCATCTATAAGAATATAAGTAACCATGAGACAGGAATGGGGTAGGAAGAGCCTGGGGAGAGCGTGGCACGAAAATGGGGGGATGCCTTTTTAGTCACCAGTGCCTGCAGGCTGCAGCAGGGTGCGTGGGCAGTGGGGCGGGTGCTCCACCTTGGAGATAATTTGTGAGAGGGACCCCAAGATTTCGACTGCCTAGGTGCCTCCACAGGGTTTAATTTGCCCCTGGGGAGAAGCCTGGCTAGGAATAGGTATAGGGGCCTGCATCTTCCAGGATTCCTTTTGTGGAGGAGAGCAGAGGGATACACAAGGAACAGTGTGCGATTGCAATAAAAAAGGCCAACACCATGCTGGGAATTATTAGGAAGGGAATTGAAAACAAATCAGCCAGTATCATAATGCCCCTGTACAAATCGATGCTGCAGTCTCATTTGGAATACTGTGTACAATTCTGGTCACCGCACCTCAAAAAAGATATTATAGCATTGGAAAAAGTGAAGAAAAGGGCAACTAGTATTATTAAAGGGTTGGAACATTTTCCCCATGAAGAAAGGTTAAAACGCTTGGGGCTCTTTAGCTTCGAGAAACGTTGACTGCAGGGTGACATGATAGAGGTTTACAGGATTATGCATGGGATAGAGAAGGTAGAGAAAGAAGTACTTTCCTCCCTTTTTCACAGCACAAGATTGTGGGCATTCAATGAAATTGCTGAGCAGTCGGGTTAGAACGGATAAAAGGAAGTACTTCTTCATCCAAATGGTGATTAACATGTGGAATTCACTGCCACAGGAGGTGGTGGCAGCTACAAGCACAGACAGCTTCAAGAGGGGAATGGATAAGCGTATGGAGGTCCGACAGTGGCTATTAACCACAGCTTATTGTTGGAACTCTCTGTCTGGGGCAGTGATGCGCTGTATTCTTGTGTTTGGTGGAGGGGCACAGTGGAAGGGCTTCTAGCCCCACTGGTGGACCTCTTGATGGCACTTGGGTATTTTGGCCACTGTGTGACACGGACTGGATGGACCATTGGCCTGATCCAACATGGCTTCTCTTATGTTCTTATGACTGTGAATGGACCATTATTTCTACCATTACAATGTCATGAACTTATTTAATGATTTTTCTTCTGATTTTGAGCACTCCTTGGACACAATTTCACAAAGGTGTTGGAAATTCTTTGCCTTTGAGCTGCAACTTATTTTGTGGAGTGTTTCAAGATTAGATTTTTATAGGCATTGATTCGGCCAGCTCATCTTCTAAGATATAAACTCTGTGCTTGCTTTTAAAAAAAGAACAGCATTTAACCTGCATCTCTCAGGATGATCAGAAGTGGGGGGGGGGGGAGACTCAGGAGAGGGCTAAGCAAGACTTTGCTATTTTAATCTACACTTTCACACATAGTGCAATTAACTAATTGACTATCTTCAATTTTGCATGGAGTTAAAGGTATGGCCTAGAGACCTGTGTGGCTGCCTTAATGAGGCACAGTTAATCTTCCCTTTTAACTGAGTTTAATTTAGAGTATGGATGAAGTGACTGAGGATAGCAACAAATGTACCTGCTGACCATTTGGCTTGGCAAGTGTTGGAACTTTACAGAAAGATATTGATTAATTCTGAGCTGCTACGGCAGACTTTATAATGAGATAAATTGCACCTTGCAATATATATTATTAGAAGACTACTAGCTCAAGTGTCAGCATCTGCCTGCCATTTATTGAGACGTTAAAGAAAGGACAATAATAAGTAAGTGTGGAGATCAAGTTTGGAGTAGCGGTTAAGACTGCTGGATTAGTATCTGGAAGGCCCAGGTCTGAAACTCTGCTTGTGCTTGCTGGGTGACCTATCTAGACTAACCTACATCACAGCATTGTGAGGATAAAACCGAGGAGAGGGCAATGATGTAAGTGGCTTTGGGTTCCCATTAGAGAAAGGCAGGGTATAAATGAAATGAATAAAGATGGAGAAATGTGCATGTGAACTGAGCAGTCCACAAAACCAGCTAGCAGTCATTTCTGAAATTATGAGAACATTTTTTTTTTCTAATAGCCAATGGCATGGCACTTCCCATTATGCACATTTGCCACTGTGTGGACACAGATCCATACACATATAAATCACGTGCATAGTCTCTGTCCTCGCAGACAGGGGCACTATATTCCTGATCATAAGGATGAAGCTTATTGTCATAGGCTATGTGACTACCTTATGAGAAATGAATTTAGACGGCCTTGGTATTGACATGGCTAAAAGATTGGGTCTTATTGCAAGATAGAAGACAGTTGTCTCTGGAGGGCCATGAACTTACACAGGGCTGGCATGCGTATTTGTGGTACCAAAGACTAGAAAGGCATTCTTGTTTTAAAAACCACTGGCTATGGAAATCTTTCTATCATACATGGTTAAAACTGAAAATGTATAAAAGAATTCTGAGATGGGTATCTCCGGTTGAAGCATTTGCACCACCAAATCTTTTAAAACCAGATCAGCGTTATAAATATGAGGAAATATTGCAACAAGATAATCAACTGAAAGCCAAGGAAGAACTAGAGAGTAAGAACATTAATATGAGTCGGTGGCTCAGAAGGCAAATAGTGTCCAGATATGTTAAAGATAAGACAGTAGGGTTTAATGTTGATCAATATCTGTTCGATAAAATTTTCCTGGGTCCTCAGGAAAAACTGATCTCGAAAATATACTCTTATCTACTACAGATGAAGATGCAAGATGAGATTGTGAAGGACTGAATGGTACAATGGGCTAAGAATATAGGGCATAGTATTACACTAGATGAATGGGAAACTCTTTGGAAATCCAGTATTAAATTAACCATCTCAGTATCTTTTAAGGAAAATTTGTATTAGATTTTTTACAGATGGTATGTAATGCATCAAAAGCTTTCTAAAATGTATTCTAATATGACTAACAAATGTTGGAAATGTACAAAACAGGTGGGATCACTTTATCATACGTGGGGGACTTGTGAGAAGGCGAAAGACTATTGGAAGATGTTACATGAACTATTGCAAAAAATGTTGAAGATGCAGATTCCTCTTAAACAAGAACTGTTTTTGCTGAATATGTATCCTAGTGATTATACAAAAGAGACAAGGCATTTAATGGCACATATTAATACTGCAGCTAGGATTTTGTTTGCTCAGAAATGGAAGCTACCCACAAAACAGGAAATGATCGGGAAAATACTGGAAGCAACAGAGATGGGCTATTTATCGCTATTGCTTGCTGGGAAATCCAAGGAAGAAGCAAGAGAATCCTGGGAGAAGTTATATGTATGGCTAGACACTTAAATTGCTTTGGTGTGAACTGTGGTTAATATCCTTCAATTTATATGGTTGAAATACAAGCTAACATAATTCTATATGACTACTATGATGAGAGGCTAAGCGTGTAACAGCATGGCAAAGTTTTCTTTTATTTGAATGTCACGGCGACATGCAGAATGTACTCTATTCTTCTTAACAGATGTACGTATATTACTTTTCTATTTCCCTTTTCCCTCTTTTTTCCTTGAAAATAAAAATTTCATATTTGAGAAATGTGTGTAGACGTGAGGTGGATCCATCACAGTCGATCTCGCTTTCTCAAAGTTCCCTTTGTTTATGTCGTGCGTGTGTCAGGGTTTGTGCGTCAGTAAAGTGCTGCTGCTGTTTCCCACCTCCTCAGGCTAGCAATGCTACACATTTTTTACCGCTAGTAAAGGTCAAACATTGTCATCCACACAGCTTGATGTAATGGAAGGTTTTGCCCAAATGTGCTTTGTCACTCTTGTCTCTTGGCACCCAGCAGCTTTCAAGATAATATTATTGCAAGTCGCAGCAACATGGCATTTTTTTTATGGATAAAAATGTGTTCATCTAAGCTCTGCTCATGACCCGTGTTCGATCCTAGTGGAAGCTGGGTTCAGGTAGCTGGTTCCAGGTTGACTCAGCCTTCCATCCTTCCAAGGTTGGTAAAATGAGTACCCAGCTTGCTGGGGGGAAAGCGTAGCTGACTGGGGAAGGCAATGGCAAACCACCCCATAAAAAGTCTGCCGTGAAAACATCGCATCATGACGTCATCCCAGAGTTGGAAATGACTAGTGCTTGCACAGAGGGACTACTTTTAATATAATTTAAGGTTTGGAATATCTAATCCTCCCCTATTGGAGGCTCTAGATAGTGTACAACAACTTACTCTTGCCTTTTTGTATGTCCATAAGAATTTGTTCAAATGTCCCTGCCATACTTGAAATGTTTTCTTTGAGATTTTTATTGGTAATGAGTGGAACAAAAATAGAAATTTGGGGAGTATAAAAGATTTCAGGATGTTTATTCAATCTGCCCACGTATGAATTTTAGCATTATATTTATTAAAGATACCTTTAATTTGAATTTCCCACAACAGTTTTGTGAAATTGGCTTCAAAAAGATTACTGATGGCCTTTGGTATATGGATTCCTAAGTACCTCCATGGTTTGACTGGTAAACTATAATTATATTTATTTTAAGAACATAAGAGAAGCCATATTGGATCAGGCCAATCCTAATATTCCAGTTGTGAGTGTCATCCCACCAAGTTTCAGTAAGGCCTGTTATGTCATAGTCTCCTTCCTGTATTAGGACTTTCAGTTCCTCCTGTTTGTTTCCCATACTCTGTGCATTAGTGTAGAGATATTGGAATCCATGTTTTATGCATCCCGGGGGTTTATTTTCCTTACAGACCTGCAAGTTAACATTACCTAGCATATGCGCCACTCTCTGCAAATCTTTAATGTTCTTATCCCCAGTTTCTGGCATCATATGAGGCTCTGAATTATTGTCTCGCTCCCCCATACAATTTAGTTTAAAGCCCTCCTTATTAGGTTAGCAAGGCTGTTACCAAACACCCTTTTTCCTACTGCCGTAATGTGCAAACCATCTCCCAATAGAAGACCACCATCTCGAAAGTGTAAGCCATGGTCCAGAAATCCGAATCTTTCCTGACGACACCATCGATGTAGCCAGTTGTTTATTTGAAGCATTCTTCTTTCTTGTCCTAAGCCACAGCCTTCAACAGGAAGCATTGATGAGAACACCACCTGTGCACTTAGCTCCTTCACCTTCTGACCCAGAGCCACATAGTCTTTTCTAATACGTTCAGGGCTATGACGGGCAGTATCATTCGTTCCAACATGGATCAACAAGAAAGGATAGTAATCCGTGGACTTGATAAGTCTTCCAATCCTTTCTGTCACATGCTGAATGGTTACACCTGGCAGACCTCTCAGGATGACATCCAGTCGGCACACTTTGGGCTCCACCCCTGAGCAAGGAATCTCCAATCACCACCGCCTTCCTGTGTTTTAACAATTTGTTAATAACACATGGTTACAATATTTAATTAACTTTTTTCTTATACTAAACCATATGATATTTCACCCCCCCCTCCCTCCAATGTTGACTTCCCCGAAGTTATAAATTTCCAGTTAATTCTAAAGGTACCACTAATCTATCAAAATGGAATACTTTTGATTAATACTAAAAAAAATGTCCAATGTCTTTTTACGTTCCACTCTTTCTCCATATATCCTTTGAATTTCTTCCACTCCTTTTTGAATAAGTCTAAGTCATAGTCTCTTAAAGTTTTAGTTAATTTGTCCATCTCACTCCACGATAAAACTTTCACAATCCAGTCCCATTTCTCTGGTATTGTTCCTTGTTTCCAAAGCTGCGCATACAATGTCCTAGCAGCTGAGAGCAAATACCAAATTAAAGTCCTGTCTTCCTTTGGAAATTTTTCTAATTGTAATCCAAGCAAAAAGGTCTCTGCAGTTTTCTTGAAGTCGTAACCCAAAATTTTGGAGATTTCTTGTTGTATCATCTTCCAATACTCCTTCGCTTTTTCACAAGTCCACCACATATGAAAGAAAGAACCTTCATGTTTTTTACATTTCCAACACCTATCCGACATCTTTTTACTCATCCTAGCCAGCTTTTTCGGAGTCATGTACCACCTATACATCATCTTAAAACAATTCCCCTTAATACTCTGACAGGTTGAGATCTTCATCGAGTTCTTCCAAAGGTGCTCCCATGCATCCATTTGTATTTCTCTAGTCACATTAATTGCCCATTTTACCATTTGAGATTTTACTACTTCTTCTTCTGTAAACCATTTCAATAATAATTTATATACTTTCGATATTAATTTTTCATTATCTCCAAGCAGGACCGTTTCCAGTTCTGTTTGCTCGCGTCTAATTCCATCCATTTTAATATCATTTTCCATCAAGCTTTTGATTTGTTGCATTTGAAACCAGTCATATTTATTATTTAACTCTTAAAGCCAACTTTTCTTTTTGAGAAATCATCCAAGAATCCACCAGCTGTCTACATTCTGCACAAAAAGCAATGATGAGAGTTAAAACTCCTAGGCCGTTTTCCCACTGACCTTACCCCGGAGCGACGTCCCTCTTCACCGCGCAGTGTCTGCGCGGATTTCCCACCAACTGCTGTGCAGAACCAGGAAGTTCTACTAAAAACCAGTTTACATCTGCGACGCAAAAGCCACAGCTCTTCCTGGTTATGCGCAGCAATTGGTGGGAAATCCGCACAGACGCTGCACAGTGAAGAGGGACGTCGCTCCGGGGTAAGGCCAGTGGGAAAACGGCCATAGTCTATGATTCACTTTTTTTTTTTTTTTTTGCTTTTCAATGGGGTTGTCTTCATATAGTCTGTAAAGCACCATGTACATTGATAGCATTGTATAATGACAATAGTGAATAAGGATATATAAATACGAGACCCATTCATTCTTCTCTAACAAGAATAATCTGTATTATTAAAAAGGCCTTTTGAGTTTGGATTTGAACACAGTATTCTTTGCTGAATTGGAAACAAATATGGGCAGTCAGACATATTTTCTACTATCATCCCCTTGGGATGGATCCTGGTGGGTAGATCGTGTTTGCTCTGAACTAACAGAATAAAGTTAGATTCCAGTGGCACCTTTAAGACCAACCAAGTTTTATTCATCGTATGAGCTTTCGTGCGCAAGCATGCTTCTTCAGATAAAATGAGATGAACGAAAATCATTCAGACTTATAGGCAGGTTTGAAAAGCAAATCAGCATTTAACATGATGACAACATTTTGAGACAAAACAGAAATAAGCCAAATGCACAGGGCCAACAGCTGTGTGGTCCCAATTAAGGGGGCACAAAGGTTGAGGCAATAAATACGTCAAAACAGGAGATGTGTGTAAAAGAATCATTCCTAATTGTGAGAAGTTAACTGAGATTCCTTTACGATACCCCATTTGTCTCCCCTCAAGCATGATGGCAGTTGGGGGGAAGCTGTCTCAGAGATACCCTCTTCATTGTGGGGTGCCTCAGGGGGCAGTTCTCTCCCCGATATTGTTTAATATCTTTATGCGCCCCCTTGCCCAGATTGCACGGAGGTATGGGCTCGGCTGTCATCAGTACGCTGATGATACCCAGCTCTATCTATTGATGGAAGGCCGGACTGGCGATGTCCCTATAAATTTGGACCGGGCGCTACAAGCCGTGGCTGGCTGGCTCAGGCTGAGTGGGCTGAAGTTGAATCCAACGAAGACTGAGGTCCTTTGCGTGGGCCGAGATGGACCAGGAGGGGAGATCATTCTGCCGGCTTTTGACGGTGCGCCACTGATACCAGTGCACAGGGTCAAGAGCTTGGGGGTGCTACTGGAATCCTCGCTATCAATGGAGGCCCAGATAGCTGCCACCGCAAGATCCGCCTTCTTCCATCTCAAGAGGGTGAGGCAGTTAGCTCCCTTCTTGGAACGCGACGACCTAGCAACTGTGATCCACGCAACGGTCACCTCAAGATTAGACTACTGCAATGCCCTCTACATGGGGCTGCCCTTGTGTCGAACACGGAGACTTCAGGTAGTGCAGAATGCGGCGGCCAGGCTGCTGGTGGGACTACCTAGACGGGAACACGTGCGGCCTGTGCTGCGGGATCTGCATTGGCTGCCGGTCGTCTACCGTGTTCGTTATAAGGTGCTGGTTATTACCTTTAAAGCCCTATATGGCCGAGGACCTGCCTACCTCAGGGACCACCTCTCCCCATATATTCCCCAGAGAGCACTATGATCCAGCTCCCAAAACCTCCTACAAATCCCTGGCCAAGAGAGGCCAGACTGAAGATAACCCGGGAGCAAGCCTTTTCACTAATGGCCCCTCGTTGGTGGAACCAACTTCCAGAGATGGTGCGAGCCCTGCGGGACTTGAACCAGTTCACTAACAGTACTCCATTATATTATTCAGGAGGAGGGGGGAATGCATAAAATACAGAGGATGTGTAGTCCTTCATGGTGAGAATGAGTTTAGCATATGTAATGAGATAAGAAACCAATATCCCTGTTAAGTCCTAGGAGGTGTTTTTTCCATCGCATTGTAATAACCTGTCCCCTTTTCATTCTGCCCCCTAAAGTTCCTTTGTACAAAACAGTTTCTTTGATGTCACCCACTGAATATTCTGGGAGGTTAATGTGCTCTCCAATGTGGTTTCTGATTAATTTATTTTTCTGGTTTGTTCTTTTGTGCTAAGCCTGTCAATTTCTGAAACTGAGCTAACTGGTCATTGAGCACGATGAGTGAAATTTAATCATGCAAATACCACCTGCTTATGCCTTTCTCCTGGGAAGTCCAGCCTCCTTTCTATTGTCCCCATTCCATGACTGAGGGTCTAGAGATGGGAAGGTCTGGGAATATAACAACACTACGCTCCCCCTCCCATATTTTGCCCCAAGAACCTGCCTACACTTCATTTCGTAAATGAAAAGTTTGGAAAGCAATAAACTCCCACGACTTGTTTTCTCTTTTGAATGAATGATACACAGGGTTTAACATTCAGAATGTTTCCTGGGAAGATATTTACATAAGGCAATCAATAGCCTTAGTTGTTTGTATCTGTGTATACCGTAGACAGACACAATATTTTAAAAAAAAAATTGTTTAAAAGTGAACACTTCTTGTCCATAGTTAATATGCTGTAGTGTGTCTGTTATGTCTTGAACATGTTGCTGTACCGCATGGCGATCGCTACAGAGGCGACCCCGGGGTCCCCGGATGGAGCTCGCCAGACGCACCGCCCACCAAGATCTGTGGCGGGAAGTTTGACTGACCAGGATTGGCCTGGTCAGACGAGGGGGCAGTTCCGGGTATTGTATATAAGTAAGACCCGGCCCACATGTTCCCTCTCTTGTAATGTGCTATTGAATAAACCATGTTGCCTTCAACCCGTCTCGGTTCCCCAGTACATTACAGTGTCTTACATAGCTGGATTTCTATGTATCTTGGAAGCTAAGCAAGATTGGTCCTGATTGGGAGACCCTCTGCACAGCAGGCAATGGCGAACCACCTCCGCCTGTTTGTTGCCTTGAAATCCTAATGGGGTCACCAAAAATCGGTTGTGACTTTACAACAGTTGTGTAGCATAATAATACACTATTGAAAATGAATGTTTTTTTTTATGTTATGAAGTTTAACGGTATTCAGTTATGCTGCTAGCCCCATTATGATGGTTTAAGATGGTTTCTGAGCAGGTTAACATAACTTATTTTTTCTTTTCTACAAAATATGAACAACAGTAACAAAGGGATAGGCCCGTTGTTGAGAAAAATGCAACAAGCTCCAGAAAGAGGTTCCAGGAAAGTGCCCCCATTTAGTGTCTTCCCACTCACCCAAGGCAGCCATTTTCTGTAGGAGAATTGATCTGACTTCAGCTTTCCATCTCCTCCCCCCCCCCACTTCTGCAGCCAGTATCTAGGAAAAGGACAGCCTTTATCCACAGTGAGGACCAAAGTAGTTTACATCATTCTCTTTTTCTCCTTTTGATCTGCACAACAACCCTGTGAGGTAGGTTAGGCTGAAAGTCTATGAGTGGTCTGAAATCAAAGTATGGAGCAAAGCAGGAGGGAAATGACCTCAAGAGGGAATAATGACACAAGAGTCCACCCTGCAAAGCTGCCATTTTCTGCAGGGGAGCTCATCTCTGCCATCTGGAGAGCAGTTGTAATTCTGAGTGATCTCCAGCCCAGATTGGCAACAATGGTTCCCCAGGAGGAAGTGGCTAACATAGAGGGTATAATCTATGGCATTGTTCCTGTCTGCAATCCCACCCCTCGCCAAACCCCATCATCTCCAGGCCCCACCCCTCAAATCTCCAGGAATTTCTCAACCTGAAATTGGCAACCCTATATTCTTCCCTTTTTCAGCCTCTCTGACTTCAGCTTTCCATCTCCTCCTCCCCTCCCTGCAGCCTCTACCAAGGAAAAGCACAGACTTTCTCTATAGTGGGGGGTGAAAGCAGCTTACACCATTCTCCTCTCTCCCTTTTGATCTGCACAACAACCCTGTGAGGTAGGTTAGGCTGAAAGTCTGTGACTGGTCCAAAATCACCCAGTCAGCTTCCACAGCAAGAACCTGGATCTGGCAGAATCTGCTCTGAAGCCCTAACTCCTATGTCACACTGGCTGTCATAGGGGGGCTGCAAACAGCCAGGCCTAGGGTAGCAAACCAGGTGGAGCCTGAAGATCTCCTGGTATCACAGTTGAACTCCAGACATCAGATCTCTCTTCCCCTGGAGAAAATAACTGCTTTGGAGAGTGGACTCTATGGAATTATATTCAGATATGGCCTCTTCCTGTCCTCTCCCCAAACCTGCTCTTCTCAAACTCCACCACAAAATCTCCAGGAATTTCCTATCAACCTGGAACTGGTAGCCCTAGTCAGGACTCTGCCCAATGAGTTCTTCTTCAAAGGCCTTTAGTGATAACTTTCAGACAAACACTCTCTCTTTGATAATGTTGTTAGTCTTAAAAACATTTTCCCTATGATGAAAGGTTAAAAAGGTTAGGGTTCTTTAGCTTTGAGAAATGGTGGCAGCTACAAGCATAGACAGCTTCAAGAGGGTTTGGAAAAAGATATGGAGCAGAGGTCCATCAGTGGCTATTAACTGCAAGGTATAGATGGAAAACTGTGTCTGGGGCAGTGATGCTCTGTATTCTTGGACCTTCGGAGGCACAGTGGGAGGGCTTCTGGCACTACTGGTGGACCTCCTAATGGCACCTGGGTTTTGGCCATCAAGTATTACAGAGTGTTGGACTGAATGGGCCATTTGCCTGATCCAGCAGGGCTTCTCTTATGTTCTTAAAGAGTCTGGAGACCAGATCCTAAGAGGAAAGATTGAAGGAGCTGGGTATATTTAGCCTGGAAAGGAGACGACTGAGAAATGATATGATAGCCATCTTCAAGTATTTTAAGGGCTGTCATATGGAGGATGGAGCAGAGATGTTTCCTGTTGTCCCAGAAGGTTGTGCCAGAACCAATGGACTGAAATTAAATCAAAGAGTTTACAGCTAAACATTGGGAAGAACTTCGTGGCAGAGTGATTCCTCAGCGGAACAGGCTTCAGCAGGAGGTGCTGGGCTCTCCTTCTTTGGAGGTTTTTAAGTAGAGGCTAGATTGCCATTTGTTTGCCCCCAGTCAGAATAAAAAAGCATACACAAGAGCCACTTTATTGATTATTTACAACTTCTGTAGCAAGGGCAAACCCTGAGTGAGAATTCAGGCAAGGCAGGCATTTGCTGTCCCAACTAGCTCTTTGCCTTTTGTTGGGCAAGCCACCCATTCACTGGCCACAAGTCATGCCACTTAGCTCATCCCTGGCTGGCATGGCCAACTCAGAGCCAGCCCTTAGTGCTCAACCCCTCAAGCCACTTAACTTGAAAGGCAGCAGCTCCAAAGGCAGTCCCTGTTCCCAGCCTTGGTACATGAGGACTGCTGGTGGATCCCGAGGGCCCCCTTCCCCACCAAATTGGGTAGGTGCTGTCTGGTGCTCACCAAAGGTGCTTTACCTCTTTTTGCATCAACCTGCCACCATCTGGCACAAGCCTCTGCTTGTGCCTCATCAGGCAACCCAAGGCAGCCTGCAGCCCTTGCCACAGGCCCTTCGGAAAGACGTTGCGATGGACTGGAAAGCAGTCTACATGAATGACGGTTGAGACACTCCATGGTAACCAATGTAACACGTTAAAGGAGGCAGGGAGAGAAAGATCTCCTCGGTTCCAGTTCAGCTCCAGTGGATATCAGACTGAGAGAGGTCTGAGTGAGACTGCAGACTGGGCAGTCTGAGACAGAGCTGATTGTTTGATTAGACCTCTTGTTGTTTTTTTTCCCTGACAAATATATGTGTCATCCCTGTACAGGTCCAACAATTGTACCTGTATCCCCAGATGCAGTACAAAGCATCCTAATCCCCCTTGCATGGCTCTCCTCTGAGCTCAGCAGTTCCCTGGTGTCCCCAACTCATGCCAATCGCAGCATGGCAGAATGGTAGACCAAACAAGCATCACTCCAGGCCATTTGCTCCTGATGAGTCCATTCAGAGCCTACTCGGTTTTTCTTGCACATGCTAAGTGCTCAAGTGAGATATTCAGACCGATTTCTCACTCACCTCGCGCTGCTCTCATGCTCCTCTTCTCAGCGGGGCTTCTGTCCGATTTCACACTATCTGCCCCGGGGCTGCAACTAGTGTTGCCTTTTTCGTGCAGCAAGTAGAAACCTCTAAAAACCAGTTTCTGTTTGCCATGCGAAAAAGGCGACGCTAGTTGCAGCCCCAGGGCAGATAGCGTGAAATCGGAGGGAAGCCCAGCTGAGAAGAGGAACGTGAGAGTGGCGTAAGGTGAGTGGGAAATCGGTCTCAGTTTCAAGTAGCTTTCCTCTTGGGCTTTACTCCCCCACCTCAAAGCTCTGTTTCTATTTGTAATAGAAGTAATTAAGGGCTTCTATAGTTTTTTTAGAGCCAGAAATAGATTTGGTTGTATTGGAGTCCAGTACTTTAATTTGAGGATTGGGAATATATATTCCCTATCTCCAAATAGAAAATGATACTCTGCATACAATTTCCCTGTTTACAGCCGCAAGGGTAAATAAGGGCAGCATCAATCAGTAGACCATATCCTACTTGTTGGAGGAAATGGCCTCCTCAGATGCACCCTACTCTTTTATGCTTGCTAGAAATGCCCCGCAAGGCATTGATATAAAATAAATTAGTCTATACATTTTAACTTCAAAACTATGCCAGCAAATTGTTCTTTGGAAAGCTAAAAGCTGGCAGTAAATACCCCCTTTCCCCCTGTGATTAATCTCAAGGATTTTACAAATGACAGGCACTGTAAATGCCTAGGAAACCATGCTGAGTAAAACTTCCTTCCCACTATTACTTCCTTAATCATTCTCACCAAGAAGGTCTATGTATCCTCTGTATTTTAATGCATTTCTTTCTCTCTCTCTTTTTGAATAATATAATGGAAGACTGTTAGTAATGCAATGCAATATATAGGAATAGATTTTTTTTTTCTGACATAACACTTCTAAAGAACAATATATTGGTATAGTACTTAGAACAGCATTTAGTAATTGCAATGGAACTTGAAATATACTGCACCCCACCCCAACTAAAAGAAAAAATGCTGCTTGTTACCTTAATGCTTGAGAGGAGACAAATGAGACACAGCAAAGGAATTTCAGTTAACTTCCCACAATTAGAAAAGATTCTTTTACACACATCTCATATGCTGACATATTTATTGCTTAAATCTTTGTGCCCCCTTAATTGGAATCATACAACTGTAGATTCGACTTATTCATGGTTTGCCTCAGAATGTCATCATGTTATATGCGGATTTGCTTTTCAACCCTGTCTATAAGTCTGAATGATTTTCACCCATCTCATTTTATCCAAAGAAGTGTGCTTGCGCACAAAAGCTCCTACCATGAATAAAACTTCGTTAGTCTTAAAGGTGCCACTGAACTCTAACCTTACCCCCTTAGGATGATAGGGGAAGAAACGGATTCCAATTGGTCCTTCTCACACACAGATGATAATTTCTAACACCATTTATGCAGCAAACATATTGGCCGTTTTCCCACTCACGTTTTACTGGCGCCACGACCATCCTGACGCCGGCGAATCTGCCTGGATTTCGCAACAGAAGCGCCGGCGCTCCCAGAAGCGCCGGCGCTTTCCGTCGCTAAGCCAGCGCAAACGTTTTCCTGCATCTTTGCGATTTCCGTTTGCGCTGGCTTAGCGACGGAAGTAGCCGGCGCTTCTGGGAGCGCCGGAGCTTCTGATGCGAAATCCAGGCAGATTCGCCGGCGTCAGGATGGTCGTGGCGCCAGTAAAACGTGAGTGGGAAAACGGCCATTCTGTACATATCAATATGACCTATTTCTGGATCAAAATCAGGTATAAAGTGCTGAAATACTTTTCAAAATAGCGTTTGCAACTGAAGCATACCTACCATGAGGTCAAAGGAATTTTAAGTATACCTATTCTCCTGTGTCATACTCTGTAACTATAATATAAGTTCTGTTGCTTGCAAATGGGGTTACTTGGAAAGAATGACTTGAATCCTATGAACGAGTTCTTGGATGCTAGGTGATCTCAGCTGCAGAGCTGAGTTGGTGCAAGATCAATACTTTTTCAATGGGCCTGCAGAGAACTCATTTGTAGGATCCATCCAAGCCAATGTGACACAATTTTAGAATTTCAGCCAACCCCCCCCCCCCAAAAAAAAAAAAAAAACTGCTGTAGTGTCTGAAGGAAAGAAACAAAATTAAAAACTAATTAGGGGAGAGTTTAAACCTGAGTGGAAACCCGACAGCAGACTTCTGAATCTGTTCCCCATGGAAATAGAGAAAACAACATTGTATCTTCTATGGTTTATTAGGCTCAAGAATGAAGAAGGCAACTTGACATAGCTCTAGTTATTGACTCAAGTCCTGCACTTCAATCTTTAAACAATCCTTCGCTTAATGAGACAAGAGTGCTTCAAATGCCTCTTGGAAGCAAGTGGCAAGAGATCCCAACTGATTAAACTTGCAAGATGAAACAGCTGGCTGCATTGTAAACTGCCCAGGTCCACAGACCCAAATCTGTGCAGTCACAAGCTTGTATGGTGTCTTAACGGAAGAGCCAGCTGGCACAGGGGAAAGGATTGCCCTCCTAAACCTTCTTTGTCCCATCCTAAAAGTCCAGGGAATGTCTAGCTGAGACTGAGAAGTGAACTGAGAAGGCCTCTACCACCTAAGAACTATGCGCTGTTGTGTATAAATAGAACTATTCCACAAATACTAGGCAAATTCTCCCTCTGGACCCCTGTTTCTTTGCTTCCTGTCTATTCTTGTCTCTATTTCTTACATTTGATATCCCTGCCTGGACCACAAAGGCTTGACTTCATTTCCAACTCTTATTCACCACCTGCTATTCCAAGCCTATTACTTCATCAGATGTAAACTTTTTTTTTTTTTTTTACAAATGTGGTTTGAGGTTGTTTATTACTCTATGCATGTTGTACTGAAAACAAAGTTTCCAGACCTTTTCATTCTCCCTTGTCTTCTCTACAAACTCCTTCCAAAACATTTTTCTTTCTTTTTCTTTTTAAAATCAAATGTTTGCTTTATGAATAGTTCAAACAACATTATATAGGAAAGTCAAGAAAAACATATTACTGTGTCTGTTCTGGTACAGTCCTTCAGTAAATATTAAGCAAAATTAACCATAATCTAACATTGAGTTACACAAGAAAATTTATCAAGAAGACTATCAAAAGTAAATTAACTTTCTATAGTACTGGTTCCTGGGAATGATATTTTCAGAAAGAAAAGTAAGTAAAGGGTACCAAACTGATACAACATGTCTTTCATATTGGTCATATGAATTATAGGCAATCTTGCATAATATAAATGCTTTCCAGAGTCTTTGATACCAGGAATCTAAGGTAGGTAGGTATTTGTCTACCCAGTGTGAGGCTATAACCAGTCTCGCCGTGGCAATTAAAATGTGGATTATTTCTGCTATACTGGAGCTTATTCTTGGGTTTTTCCAATTGTGGAGTAAAAAGATATCCGGTTCTAAAGGTGAGTTTGTATGAGTAATTATTTTTATTTGATTGTTGACCTGTTGCCAAAAGTTTAGAATATGTCTACATTGCCACCATCCATGGATAAAGTCGGCTTTTTCACCACATTGATTTTTTGCAAAGAGGGTCAATGGAGGAATTAATTTTATTTAGTTTGGTTGGAGACCAGTACCAATGTAATAGTGTTTTATGAAATTGAAATTTGATGTTTATAATGTTTGATTTCTTTCCATAGGAATTCCAGATTAGTTCCCAGTGTTGTTCGTCAAGATCTTTCTGGCAGTCTCTATTCCATTGTTTCTGATATTGGTAAGTTTGATTTTCAAATTGAGAGATTATAAACTGGTATGTTTTTGACAATAGACCTTTTGTATTACCTTTAAGGTCCTTAATGAAATTTTCATAACAAGTCTGTGGTCGAGAAAATGCTTTCTTTATCTTGGATGAATGAAACATGTTTTTGATTTGTAGGTATTGAAACCATTTAATGTTTAGTCCCAATTTTTTCTCTAGTAGGTTTTTTCCAATGAATTTATTGTTTTGCCTTAAGTCTAGTAACCGATAGTATCCTTTTTTTTTTTCTCCAACTTAGGTAGTCTGCATTTTGATAGCTTGGAGGGTACCATTGTTGATTTATACAAAGAATACCTGGAGATTTCTGGAGTGAATTTAAGACGTTTCTGGTGCCAAAAGGTAAGTAGTGGGTGTAAAAAGAAATTTTGAGACAATTTAATAAAAGATGAAATTTTGTATGGATTCAGGTAAGTAGCTTCTATGGTGTCCCAGTCTGCATTGTTTTGGCCTAATATTATTTTGGTTATTTGGGATAAAAGTGTAGCATTGTAATAAGGCCACAAATCTGGGTAATCCATGCTTCCATGTGAGGAGGGTTGGATGAGTATCCTGTATCAAATCCTTGGTTTGCCTTGCGACCACAGGAATTTATTCAGATCAGATTGCCATTTACCTATTGTTGATTTAGCTAAGTGTATGGATAGGGAGCAAAATAGAAAGAGATATTTTGGAATTATAAAGTTTTTAATAAGGTAAAACCTATAAGGCCATGAGAATTTTGAAGTGTCCAATTTTTTTAGTTGACGTATAACAGATTTATGTAAAGAGTCATAGTTAAATTGTTTTCGTTTGGAGATGTATTGGGGAATGTAAACACCTAAAAGTCTCCATGACATTTTAGTCCAGTTGCTATATTCTAATTGGTTAATCTCTTGGGTTATATTGTCACTTAAATTGATTGAGAATAATTCTGATTTACTATCGTTAAAAGTGATGCCCGAAATGGAGCTAAATGTAGTTAGCAAGTTTTGCAATGCTGAAAGTGACTGTATTGGAAAAGAAAGGAAAAGGGTTAGCATAGATTGCTAATTTGTGATGAGTACCTCCAATGTCTATACCTTTGATTTTGTTGTTTTGTCTAATGGCTTCCATGATGGGTTCAAAAGTTAACAAGAATAGAAGGGGGGACATAGGACAGCCCTGCCTTGTACCTTTTTGAATGGGGATAACTGGAGAGGATTGACCATTGACAATGAGATTGGCTGTAGGAGTGTTGTAAATTGCACCTATGGCATGTTTAAAGTGAGGTCCAAAGTCCATAAGATAGATAATGGTTTTCAGCTATAGTTATTCTAAGCTGTCAAACACCTTTTCAGCTTCTAATGACATTACTAAAGTGTCTTTTAGAGAAGTTGTACAGTATTGAATGACATTTATAGTTTTACAAATTGTGTCTGTAATGTTGTGTTGAGGAAAAAAGCCAGACTGTTAATTTTAATATATGTTGGGAGAATTGTTTTTAGTCTATTGGCTAGAACTTTGGTAAATATTTTTGTATCTAAATTTAGAAGTGATATGGGGTGATATGATGCTGGAAGCAAGGGGTCTTTGTTTGAACATATGAACATATGAAGCTGCCTTATACTGAATCAGAACCTTGGTCCATCAAAGTCAGTATTGTCTTCTTAGACTGGCAGCGGCTCTCCAGGGTCTCAAGCTGAGGTTTTTCACACCTATTTGCCTGGACCCTTTTTGGAGATGCCGGGGATTAAACCTGGGACCTTCTGCTTCCCAAGCAGATGCTCTACCACTGAGCCACCATCCCTCCCCTGATTTTAAAATGTCTATTATGTTTGCTTGAGCCAAAGTAGGGGGCATGTCTCCAGTCTTTAGTACTTAGTTGCAATGGTCTTTCAATGGTTCTATTTGTTCTTGTTTAAAATGGTTCTATTTGTTCTTGTTTAAAATGGTTCTTGTTTAAAATGGTTCTATTTGTTCTTGTAAAAATCTTGAAGAATTCTGTGGGGGGTACCTATTACTGCCAGGAGAAGTTTGGTTTCTGAGTTGACATAGCTATTTCAATTTCTTTTGGAGTTATTTCAGCCTCCATTAGGGTTCTGTGGTCTGGGGATAATTTATTGACCAAATTATTCTTTTGTAAGAATTCTTGTATTTTGTTTATGTCGGGCGATCTAGTGGAATATAGGTCTGAATAATATTTGGCAAAGCATTTTAGAATTGAATTGGAAGAGGTAAGTATTTCCCCTGTATTGTTTTTCAGGGAGTATATGTGCCTGACCTTTTTGTTGTTGTTGTTGTTTTGCCTTCCAAGCAAGTAGTCTGAGAGATTTTTTTATATATTATGCAGTATTTTTTGTTTTGTGTATATTAAAGTTTTTTTGGATTATCTTGTTCTCCAAAGATTCCATGATCTTTCTTTCTGCCATTAGTGTCTGGTATATGGAATTGCTTCCTGTTCTTTTGTGTGCCTGCTCCAGGTTTTTAATTGAATTATCTAATGTCTTTACTGTTTCTTTGTGTTCTTTTCTTAGGTGTGAGGATATTGAAATGAGTTGCCCACGGAGGGTAGCTTTGAAAGCTTCCCATTGTGTTGAATGAGATGTTTCCTCAGATAAATTATCTGTAAAATACTGTTGGATGCTTTTGACTAATTGTTGTTTAATGTCTTCATGTTTTAGGATTTAGAATTTGTTCTGAATTGGGAAATTCAAAGGACTTAAGGGTACAAGTTACTGGGGCATGGTCCATCCATGCTTTGGTTTCAATTTCTGCTGATGGGATTTTTTTTTCTGTTAATGAATGTGAAACCAGAATGTAATCTATGCGAGAATAAGATTTGAATCTATGTTGTGTGTATGAAGTAAGGATTTTTTGAGCCCGATTTGTCCATTATTTTGTCCGCTATATAGTTTAGGTCTCCTCCAATGAGAGTGTCTCCCTCCTGAAATTCTTATAAGGTTTTAAAAGTTTGTTTTAAAATTTTAATCTGGAGCATGTTTGGGGCATATATGGAGCCTAAAGTGACTAGATGGCCATCAAGGTGACCTTTTATGAACACAAATCGACCTTGTGGGTCTGTAAATTGGGCTTTTAATTCAAAATGAGTGTTTCTTGCAATTAGTATTGCAGAGCCTCTGGCTTTTGAAGAGCCTGGGGTATGGAACTGTGAACCAAACCATGTGGATTTTTAAAGTAGGTGTTCAGCAGTCCTGATGTGGATCTCTTGCATAAAAGTTATATGAGGCTTGAATTTCAAAAGATGAGAAAGACCACAAACATTAAGCGAGACTATTTGGTATCCTAATGTCAAGACTGCAGAGTCTATAAGTGCTGATTGATTGGAACAGAAAATGTACTGTGTTGGTATTAAGGAAAATGTGGAGAATTTTTAATGTGCTATGAAGTCTTATTGCTGGATTGGATTGGGTTTACATTTACAAACTTTATGGCAGTTAAACTTTACTAACAGTTATGATGTTACTATAAACCAAAGGAAACTTATCCTAAATTAATATATAAACAAACTAGATTACCTAGAAAGGAAGCTTATCTAACTTTACCTAAAACCACCTATGAATCTCTCTCTTTAGACTCTAATGTTCAAAATTAGAGATTGACAAAGAGATAATAAGCTGGGTCCTATACCACTAGGTCCCCCATACTTCCACTTAATAGTAAGAACTTATGATTGTATTATTAAACTGACTTGTCTATTTAAGTTTATTTAAATCTTAAGATCTCATCTAACACCTGTTAGATCTGTTATGAAAAATACATCTGCTATGAAAAATGCAACCTTAAGATTGAACCAAATACACAATTAAAGTTAGAGAACTGAAGTATACTTATAAACCATTGCGGTAGTCCAGTATGTATTGGTCATTGTAGAGTATGGCCCATGAGTCAATTGTTAGAAATCAAGTCACAGTCAGTTGGCTAAGTAGTTGGTGTTCTCGGAACTAGAATCTTGTGGGACTTCAATGGTGATAAGGAAAAGGACAGCTTTCTTTTGTTGGACTTGGATGACTGGTCTGCTGGTACTTCTGTCTTCAGAGATTTCAGTAATAGTAGTCCTGTTGGTTCATCATAAGCTTGCAACAGTTTTCCCTGATGTCTGACTGTGAGCTTTGCTGCTGAGTTCCATCTGTAGTGGACTTGAGCCTCTTGAAGGCATTGAGTGGTCGGTTTTAATGATTTCTTGATGTTTAATGCCCTTGGAGGTACATCTGGTAGCACCAGTATTTGCGCTCCTTTGAATTCTAAATGTCCTTTCTCTCTTTCTAAGTGAATTATTGTATTGCAGATGCTTAAGTCATGTAGAGCAATCAGAATATCTCTGGAAAAGTTTTTGTTTGCATTTTGCACTGGACCCAATCTGTATGCTTTAGTAATAGTCAAGCGTATAGACTTGTCAATGTGTAATATTGTTGATAGCCATTTAGTCATCCAGTCAATAAGGTTTGTGGACTGTTCTAAGCCTTCTCCACCCAGTGGAATTTTAAATTATTCTGTCTTACCGCAAAATCCAGTGACAGGATTCTGTCTTTCATCATTTGTATACCCTTCTGAGTCTGCTTGGTGTCTTCCTTGAGGAGCATTTTAAGTTCATAGAGGATTCTGCTGTTTGGGTAGTAATGTTTAAGGTCTCTGATAGTTCCTGGAACTTCTGGATCTTTTACTGCAGTAGTAAAGCCATTTTATCAGAGAGCGTTTTAATAGTGAGACTTCCATTTCTTTAAAAGATGTTTGGAAGGACGTCTGGAGAGTGTCCTGTATTGAGTCTTGAAGAGATTGGATGGTGGAGGCTTCCATTGGGGTTTCTGCTATGTTTTCTGCTGCTCCCAATTTCGCAGTCGCCATTTTGGAAGACTCTGAGTCATTTGCAGGCTGATTGGAAAGCCCCTTTTTTGGGCTGAAGAAGGCACTGGATGATTGTTTTTTGGCCTTGCTGAAGAGTTTTTATTACTGCCTGAGGACATCGTAAGGTGGCAAAACATGCTAGTATCATTTTAGTCAGTTTGTGGTTAAGAAAACAGGTGCAGGGTTAGGGAGAAGCAGGATCACGCGTCTGCCATTTCACGTGGCTATGCTCCACCCCCCCCTTCCAAAACATTTCTGAACTTTACATCTTCCTTATACAAAAATATTCTAGTCAGCAAGAGGCGATAGCATTATGTGTGACCATTTAATTCCAGCACTTGTAATTTGTCACCAGGCTGAGGACAATATGTCAGCAAATGAATCAGTGCAACAACAAAAAACAACAAAAAGCTCTGTGGGTAATAAGGAGTTCAGTGCCAGTTAATTGCTGTCCATGCTGGGTTTTTTTTTCTCCATCTGTAGTGTTCTGCCTGTGACGTAAAGGTTCTGCATGGCTATGGAGTCTTTGGCTGCATGGCGCTTCCACTGCAACTACCCTGCCAAGTCATTTCCCTCTTCCCATTTCCAGTTCTGTCTTCCCTTCCTTCGGAGGGATGAGCATGATAAATTAAATCATCTTTAGCAAGAATCCAATCAGCTGTGTCTTAATGTTGGATTTCAATTGCCATATGTTGTTTTGGGAACCAATTCCGGATGAATGAGAGAGAGATAAATATGGTAAATAAATGTCATGGTAACTACATATGACCAATAAATATGTTAGATGTATGTACTCAGGACCATAACTAGAAATCCAGCCTAGTGGCACCTTTAAAACCAAGAGAGTTTTATCCAAGGTATGCACATTCGTGTGCACACACACACTTCCTCAGATATATTGAAAGGGAAATTAACCGTTCATATATATATAGACACATGCATAGGTGAACAGCAAATTAACATACAACTTAATGAAGATGTTTTGACATATTCAAAGGTCAAACAGCAATAACAAGTTTATATGGTTTATATGGTTATCAGGTCACGATTTATTTGGACTTATTGTTTGAATAAATGGCTGGGAACCATTTCCACCAGTGCTTTCTGCTCCCCAGGAAAAGTTGCAGGGAGCAGAAAGCAAGAGTTTAAGTAGCTCTGAGCATGGGGCTGTCTGGGGCTTTCTGCCCAAGAAAGCCCCTTTAAACAGTTGAGCTGTGTGGAGCAGGCTGCCCTCATAGCTCAGTTGTTTCCAATCTAAACAGCTGAGCCGCGAGGGTAGCCTGCTCCTGCAGCTCAGTTGTTAGACTGGAAACAGCCCAACTGTGGGGACAGTCTGCACCCACAGCTCAGCTGTTTAGAGCACAAGAGAACTGAATTGCAGGAGCTCAGCTGTTTTGGGCATGAACCTCACAAACCTGGTTTGGTTGGTATGGGAGCTGACTGGGTTTGTGGGTTTCATGGTTTGGTTTGTGATTTGCCCATCTCATTTTTTTGTGGTTCATGCCCATCCCTGTTTTTAAGCATGGAGGGGCAACCTCCAGGTTGCTTATGTAGGAGTAGTTGGTCAATTTGACCCCAAGATGGAATGTGTTTGTGTGTGCTTCTGACAGCATTTCTGACTGATGTTTTGAAGATAAAATGGTCTGTAATGTTGGCCACCATAGGGCAGCCCAGAGGAAAGAAGTTTTTTGCTTTTTTAAAAAAAGCTAAAGCCAGCAGTGCGAGTAAAATAAAATAAAAAAAAAATGTTTTATTACTCAGCTTAAAATTCCATACAAATTTTGCCAATGGGTTTCTTTAGGGTGAGGAGCCCCATGGTGCAGAGTGGTAAAGCTGCAGTATTGCAGTCCAAGCTCTCTGTTCACAACCTGAGTTCGATCCCACTCAAGTAACACCCTTGCTGCTGGCTAAAATACAAGAATATGGAGAACTGGCGGGATTTTATATAAATAAAGAAAAATCAAAAATTTTATGTACAAATATGCAAGTAAGTAAACAAAAGGGGTAACAAAAGCTAACGAGTTGTGAAGTTACCTCGAAGGTAAAATATTTGGGTGTGGAGATAACAATGAAGAATATTGATTTGTTTAAAAATAATTATGAGAAGCTATGGCGTAAAATGGATGAAGACATGATAAAATGGAATAAACTTAATTTGTCATTGCTGGGAAGAATAGCTGCAATTAAAATGAATATTTTACCAAGAATAATGTATTTATTTCAAACTATTCCGATTGTGAAGGACAGCAAACAGTTTAACAGATGGCAGAGGAAGATCTCAGAATTTGTGTGGGCTGGGAAGAAACCAAGGATTAAAATGAAAATTTTAACAGATGTAAAAGGGAGAGGAGGATTCCAATTACCAGATTTAAAACTATATCATGAAGCAGTCTGCTTAGTGTGGATAAAAGAATGGGTGATGCTATTAAACAGAAAACTTTTGGCGTTGGAAGGTCATGGAAATAAATTCGGCTGGCACGCTTATATGTACTATGGAAAAAAAAGATGGATTTTTTTTCTCTCACCATTATATAAGAAATAATTTGTTGAATATGTGGATGAAATATAAGAAATATGGTGATGAGAGAAAACCGTTATGGATACTGCCAGCAGAAGTGATAAAAATAACAGCTGAAGTGGGTGAAGAAAAGTGGTTGTCATATAATCAGCTATTAAAAATACAAGGCAGTAAAATAGAGCTGAAAACTGCGAAAGAGTTGAATAATAAATATGACTGGTTTCAAATGCAACAAATAAAGATCTTGGTGGAAAAAGATATCAAAACTGAAGGAATAAGAAAAGAACAAACAGAAATGGAAATAGTTCTGCTTGGAGATAATGAAAAATTAATTTCAAAACTATATAAACTGCTTTTGAAATGGTCTACAGAAGATGAAGTAGTGAAATCTCAAATGATTAAGTGGGCAATTAATGTAAATAAAGAAATACAGATGGAAACTTGGGAATATCTTTGGAAGAATTCTATAAAGCTTTCAACATGTCATAGTATTAAAGAGAACTGTTTTAAAATGATGTATAGATGGCATATAACTCCTAAAAAGTTGGCAAAGATGAACAATAAGATGCCAGATAGATGTTGGAAGTGTAAAAAACATGAAGGTTCTTTTTACCATATGTGGTGGACTTGTGAAAGAGCAAAAAAGTATTGGCAGATGATTCAACAAGAAATATCAGGATCTTGGGATATGAAATCAAGAAAGTTGCAGAGACTTTTCTGTTGGGATTATATATGGAAAAATTTCCAAAAGAAGATAGAACTATAATTTGGTACTTGCTCTCAGCTGCTAGGACATTGTATGCGCAGTTGTGGAAGCAAGAGAGAATACCAGAGAAATGGGATTGGTTTTTAAAAGTTATAACATGGAGTGAAATGGACAAATTGACAAGAATTTTAAGAGACTATGATCTAGAAACTTTTAAGTTGGAGTGGAAGAAGTTTAAAAGTTATATAGAAAAAGAATGGAAAATAAAAGGACACTGGACAATTTTTGATAATGATTAAGTCTTAAAAGAAAGAAAAATAGAAATTTTTGTTTTATTAGTGCTACCTTTAAATATTAGTATTTTAAGTATACAACACCAGCGGGGGTCAAGTAATGGGGGGAAGGGGGTTAGAAAAGTAATGGATAGATAAAAAGAAGTAATTAATAATGCGAAGAATTACCATATGTTACTGGAATAAAATTGTTTTAAAACACAACCTGAGTTCGATCCCAGCGGAAGCTGGGTTCAGGTAGCCACTTCAAGGTTGACTCAGCCTTCCATCCTTCTGAGTTCAGTAAATTGAGTACCCAGCTTGCAGGGTGGAAAGTGTAAATGATTGGGGAAGGCAATGGCAAACCACATTGTAAAAAGTTTGCCATGAAAATGTCTTGATGCGACATCACCGTAGAGTTGGAAACGACTAGAGCTTGCACAGGGGACTACTTTTATCTTTTTTTTTTTCTTTAGGGCAACTTGTCAGTCTTTTAGTGTTCCTTGAACAAGAGTTCAAGACCAATACTCTTGTTTTTATTATTATTATTATTATTATTATTATTAGTTTATTTCTATTCCACCCCTTTCCCCTTTTGGGGGGCTTAGAGCGGAGTACAACAATTTAATTAAAATCAGAACAAAATCATAATAAAAAACAATTCAACATTCAGTAAGTGCAGTGAGTTAGATTCAGCAAGGTGATATGGACAAGATGGTATAGCTCCACAATAGAGTGATGCAGTGGTGTAGGGGGAGGCCAACCAATCTAATAGATGGATGCCTGCTGCCTCATCCAAAGACCTGGCGGAACAGCTCCATTTTACAGGCCCTACAAAAGGCCAGTAGGGCCCGGATCTCTATTGGGAGCTGATTCCACCAGGTCGGGGCCAGGACTGAGAAAGTCCTGGCCCTGATAGAGGCAAGATGGGCATCCCTTGGACCAGGGACTGTCAGAAGATCCTGGTAGGCCAAACGAAGCGACCTCTGGGGCGTATATGGAAAGAGACGGTCCCATAGGTATGTTGGTCCCAGGCCGCATAAGGTTTTAAAAGTCAAAACTAACACCTTGAAATGGATCCGGTACTCTATAGGCAGCCAGAGTAGGTTGCGGAGCGCCGGCCATATACTCACCCATATAGGTGATGCAGTCAGCAGGCGAGCTGCCGCATTCTGCACCCGCTGCAGTTTCCAGATCAGTTTTAGGGGCAAGCCAGCATAGAGTGAGTTACAGTAATCCAGCCTGGAAGTGACCATTGCATGGATCACTGTAGCCAAATCTTGGGAGGATAGGTATGGTGCTAGTTGCCTGATCTGCCATAGGTGGAAGAAGGCAGACCGCACAGCTGTTGTGACCTGGACCATGGAAAGGGAGGCATCCAGAATCACTCCCAAACTCTTCACCTTCTGGGCCGGTACCAAAGTGGCCCCGTCCAGGGCTGGGAGCTGGATGCACGACCCCCCCCCTCCATTCAGGTACAGGACCTCCATCTTAGTTGGATTTAACTTCAGTTGACTCTTCTGTAGCCATCCAGCCACGGCTCCTAACACCTCCGACAGCTGTTCAGGGGCGGAAGATGGCCTGCTGTCCGTCAACAGATAGAGTTGGGTGTCATCAGCATATTGGTGATGATGCCCATATTGTTAATAATTCCACTCTTTTGGACACAGCCCTAAGCTTAATCATACAGAGAGAAGGAGGGGAGAAACTCACTCCAGCTGGGAATGTTTTTGCTTTGTTTTTTTTTTTAAGCTGGGTTGCTAAAAGGTAGGATGCCAGTGACCTGGTGATATATGTGTCCTTATCTCATAAAAGAAAAGGAAACAGTACTCTTATTGAACGAACACTGAAAGACTAGCAAATTCCTCTGAGGAATTTTTGGCGGAGTAATGATATATGCTTTTCACTTTACCTACGCCATTTTCCTTTGCCTTATTTTTAAGCACTTAGTGGCTGGTGCAGTCATTTCATTTTCTCCTTGAGCCCACTAGACAGGGCACCCTGCACTGAGGATGCAGCCGCACATCAATTGATATTTTATTTATTCATTTAGTTCATGTATAACTAACCTTTCTTCCCAATGGGGACCCAAAGGGATCATATTGTTCTCCACTTTATCTTAACAATGAACTTACGAGGTACGTTAGGCTGAAAGTATATGACTGGCCCAAGTTCACCCAACAAGGTTCCATGGCAAAGTGAGGATTCAAACTGGGACTCTTAAAACCTCGTCCAACATGCTAACCAATTGCACTATATTGGCTGTCACTATTGCACTTTATTTATTTTATTTTATTTTATTTTATTTATATCCCGCCCTACCCCACCGAGGTGGGCTCAGGGCGGCTCACAGCATAAAAGTTCTAACAATAAAATTCCGAATTAAAATACAATAATTTACATAATTAAAACAACTAATATATCAATACATCAGTCAATGTCAGTGTGCTATCTTATAGACTTCCTTCAGAGTATTCCAATGCTGGTCAGTTATAAGCCAACTGGAAGAGGACTGTCTTACAGGCCCTGCGGAACTGTCCAATGTTCCGCAGGGCCCTGACCTTTTCCGGTAACTGGTTCCACCAGCAAGGGGCTGTGATTGAGAAGGCCCTGTCCCTAGTTGACTTCAACCGGGCCTCCTTTGGCCCGGGGATTACAAGCAGATTTTGAGAGCCAGATCGCGGCACTCTCTGGGGGGCATATGGAAAAAGACGGTCCCTAAGGTCGGCAGGTCCTAGGCCATATAGGGCTTTAAAGGTAATAACCAGCACTTTGTACCGGACTCGGTATATTATTGGCAGCCAGTGCAGTCCCCAAAGGCCCGGCTGAATGTGCTCCCGTCTAGGGAGCCCTAATAACAGCCGAGCAGCGGCGTTCTAGGAATTGCATTGTAGGAATCAATTGCAAGAAATCCAATTGAAAATTATTGCTAGGGTAAAGTGATAATGCACTATCCAATGATGTGTGGATGTTGCACGGAGGCGGGAAGTGTTTATAAGTGTGTAGATCAGCTAATGTTAATAAACTCATTTGACCCAATTCTTGTGTCTGATGTGTTCATTTATGGGGGTTGGGTGGCAAAAGTTTATGTAACACATCAAATGAAGCCTGTTTTTCGACTGTTTGTGAATTAATGTCCTGCCTGTCATATTAAGAAGAACTGACTTATCAGCCACAAAATATCAACCAACTCCAAAGTTTATATTTTACTGTGTGATTTGATGCGGGGTGGGGTGAGGGTTCATTAGCATTCAGCAAGCTCTCATGTCTTAAAAATCTCTACATGCAACTTGTTACCTAAGAACCATTATGCGTGCTGTTATGTACAATGTGCTGTTAAACTCTAATTCCTGGTGAGCCCATCTAGCATTTGACCACAGCATTAATACCTGCTCTGAGTGAATTGTTAGTAGGGGAAATGGACTCTTAGTGGGTGATTGGATTTGATTGTAGCTAGTAATCGAAAGAAAGTATAGCATGCTGCTTTAATATTTGCCTTTAAAAAAAAAAAGTACTGAGTCCTAGCAAAAGTCTGCACTTAGCAAATAATTTCCTATACCCATAGACATGGTACACTGTTGTGCCAAAAGTCATTATTGTGGTTAACTGTGATCACATTCCAGACAAACTGAATAACTTTGGCAACTGGCACATACCAGGTATTTATGGTTGTGATGAGAATGGAATGGTAAATCTGGTATGCCCATGTGACTCCTTCAGTCTTTTATATCTTTTCTATCCCACTTTTCCTCCAAGGATTTCAGGGCAGAATATGTGGTCCCCCATTGTCCAATTTATCCTCACAAAAACCCTAGCTAAAAGAAAGCGTGACTGACCCAAGGTTCCCCAACAGGAATCTGAAGCCATTTCTCACTGGTCCTAACCTAAACAATGGATCATGGTGGCCTTTTTTTTGGAGCCACAATTTAGTATTAGAGATTTAACATCAGAGATCCATAATTGGATTCCCTAAAATTTTGGTTTTGCTTGTATCTGTAACACCAGAGGATTGTACACCAGAGCAGTAGTACTAGACGATAAGTTGTTTTACTTTTATTCTTCAGCTTGGAAGCTGCTGTTAACCCCCTGGTGAAGCTTCTGTTAACCGCCTGGGGGGGTGGGGGGGATATGGTGCCTTCTCCATCTATTTTTGGTGTCCCATCATGCTGTAGTTGGGATTGCATCAGTTTGTCTGTGGGTTACATGGTCTTTTGTTTCCTTCCAATTCAACAAGTTTTAACATAGTTTGCTTAGTCATAAACATATGAACATATGAAGCTGCCTTATACTGAATCAGACCCTGGGTCCATCAAAGTCAGTCTTGTCTCCTCAGACTGGCAGCGGCTCTCCAGGGTCTCAAGCTGAGGTTTTTCACACCTATTTGCCTGGACCCTTTTTAGTTGGAGATGCTGGGGATTGAACCTGGGACCTTCTGCTTCCCAAGCAGATGCTCTACCACTGAGCCACAGTCCCTCCCCATGATGTCATGATGTTTTAGGTTTCTTTTTGTAAGGGGGAAAGGCAATGTCATTCTTTGCTGTACCTCTCTACCCACCATTGGAACCCATTCCTCCTATTTCTTCCAATATTTTGGTTCTGTGGACCCAGAAGGGTTAAAGAACTACCATCCAATCTCAGATCCACCATTCTTGACCAAGGTAATTGAGTAATGACTGGCCAACATCAGAGATTCCTGAATGAAGTGATTGTTTAGATCCATTCTAATCTGTTTCCAGGCCTGATTATGAGGCCAAAATGGTCTTGGACACCCTGGTGGATAACATGCTCCAGGAAATGGACAGGATGAGAGTGACCCTGTTAATTCTCTTGGACATTTCAGCAGCTTTCAATACCATCAGTCATAGTATCCTTCAGGATTGCCTTTCAGGACTGATATTGGGAGACACTGCTCTTAAGTGGTTCCAGTCCTACCTCAAGGGTAAGTTTCAGAGTGTGGTGCTGAGGGACTGATGCTGTGCCCCTTGGTCTATGGGATTTCTCAGGGTTCCATCTTATCCTCCATGCTTTTCAATATGTAAAGTTTCTGGGAGAAGTCATCCAGAGATGTGGCTGAGCTGCCACCAGCATGCAGATGACACTCAGCTCTCAGAGAGGCTCTGGAAATGTTGAATAGGTGCATGGAGGCAGTTTTGGAATGGATGAGAGCTAACAAACTGAAACTTAGTCCTGATTAAAGAGAAATGTTACTTGGTGGGGGGGGGGGAGAGTCTGACCAAGTAAATGGGTTATCCCTTGTTCTGGATGCAGTTGCATTCCTCTTAAAGGAGGAAGTTTGTAGCTTGGTGGTGCTCCTGGACCTGAGTCTCTTGTTGGATAAACTATTGGTAGTAGTGGCCCATGGTGCCTTTCAGTGGCTTTAGCCATGCTATCCTTCTAGTTACTTTGTCAGGAGGAGACTGGGGGGTATCCAAGCTGCAGTGATTCTGTTGTGGTGATAAGAGTCCTCAGTGTGGTGTTGGCAGAATGCTACTCCACCATATGCCTATTGAGATGTCATGAACTGAATTCTGACATGTCTCCTACACTGTTTGTAATCTACTTGAAACTGCTGAGGAAGTTGTTTTGAAATCTGGAGTGTGGAATTATATGTTGATGTCACTGAGCTCAGTGGGGTGTTGAACAGATGATAAATTAGTAATGGATTGTGAAAAGCTGAACCAGAAAAGATAGACCTCATAGCGTTTGTATATTTGGAAGAGAAGGTGAAACAGTGATCAGCTTGAGTTTGGTCATACCAACTATGCCCCTCTATGGAGAATGGCCTAATAACAAAATGCCATACTTTAGCCACTGACAGATTGGATTGCTGTAAAACAATCTGTAAGGGGCTGGAAAACAACGGTTGTTTCAAAATGTGGTAGCTGGACTGATAACGAAGACCAGCTACATGGATCAAATTATTACAAAGATTTATTTGTACAAAAACGCTTTATACAAAATACAGTAAGTCATTCATGATTTGTAACAGCTTTCCTCAGTTCTGGCCAGCGGATCTCCTCAGTTCTGGCCAGTGGATCCAAAGCCTCCTGAGCCACATTCTGTGTCATCCAAAACCTGGACTTCGTCAAGTTCAGGATAGTAGATGCGTTCACAGATCAGCTGGGCAATCCTGTCCTCTCTTTTAACTTTAAAAGTTTCTTTTCCAAAATTGAACAGTACTACACCAACATTTCCTCGGTAATCCTCATCAATAACCCCAGCACCAACATCTTTGAAGTGATTTGCAGCTAATCCAGACCGTGGAGCTACTCTACCGTAGCATCCAGAAGGAAGAGAGATCTGAATATCTGTTTTTACTACACTCTTTCCCAAAGGAGGGATCTCACAGTCATAGGCACTGTACAAATCGTAACCGACCGCCCGGGAGGAGCCCCTGGAAGGCGTGACGGCGTTTTTGGAGAGCTTGGTGAAGCGGAAGGTCAAGGCAGGCTCCTCGGGTCCGGAGCCCTTCAGCCTCTTACCGGGAGGTGAGGCGGGGGTGGCTGCTTCGGAGCAGGGCATGGCCTCAGGGCAAGGAAAGAAAGGAGGGCGGGTGGCGGAGAGAGCGAAAGACGCGGTTAGGTCGGAGCGGCAGAGGGGAAGAAAAAATGCCAAATTATTACAAATATATCAGTTTTATTGGTTGTTATGTTTCCAGCTCCAATTTAAAAGCACTGGTTTTAACCTTGAAAGATACAAATGGGCTGGATCCAGAACACTTAAAGGATTTAGAGTTTGGATTTAGATTTGATTTAGAGTTGGGAGTGAGCAGTGAAGTGGCCAAGTTTGCGGATGACACTAAATTGTTCAGGGTGGTGAGAACCAGAGAGGATTGTGAGGAACTCCAAAGGGATCTGTTGAGGCTGGGTGAGTGGGCGTCAACGTGGCAGATGCGGTTCAATGTGGCCAAGTGCAAAGTAATGCACATTGGGGCTAAGAATCCCAGCTACAAATACAAGTTGATGGGGTGTGAACTGGCAGAGACTGATCAAGAGAGAGATCTTGGGGTCATGATAGATAACTCACTGAAAGTGTCAAGACAGTGTGCGTTTGCAATAAAAAAGGCCAATGCCATGCTGGGAATTATTAGGAAGGGAATTGAAAACAAATCAGCCAGTATCATAATGCCCCTGTATAAATCGATGGTGCGGTCTCATTTGGAGTACTGTGTGCAGTTCTGGTCGCCGCACCTCAAAAAGGATATTATAGCTTTAGAGAAGGTGCAGAGAAGGGCAACTAGAATGATTAAAGGGCTGGAGCACTTTCCCTATGAAGAAAGGTTGAAACGCTTGGGACTCTTTAGCTTGGAGAAACGTCGACTGCGGGGTGACATGATAGAGGTTTACAAGATAATGCATGGAATGGAGAAAGTAGAGAAAGAAGTACTTTTCTCCCTTTCTCACAATACAAGAACTCGTGGGCATTCGATGAAATTGCTGAGCAGACAGGTTAAGACGGATAAAAGGAAGTACTTCTTCACCCAAAGGGTGATTAACATGTGGAATTCACTGCCACAGGAGGTGGTGGCGGCCACAAGTATAGCCACCTTCAAGAGGGGTTTAGATAAAAATATGGAGCACAGGTCCATCAGTGGCTATTAGCCACAGTGTATGTGTGTATATAACATTTTTTGCCACTGTGTGACACAGAGTGTTGGACTTGATGGGCCGTTGGCCTGATCCAACATGGCTTCTCTTATGTTCTTATGTTCTTATGATTGTTTATTCTTATGCAAACCTACATACATGTGAAGCTGCTCTTCACAGGTCTTACTTTTTTTTTATGGTTGCCAGGTCCAGTTCAGGAAATACCTGGGGAATCTGGGGGTGGAACCAGGAGCAAGATTGTGACAAGCATAATTGAACTCCAAAAGGAGTTCTGCTCATCATGTTTAAAGGACCACATATCTTTTTAAATGTCTTTTCTCTGTTGGAAAGAATGAAGAATGGGGCACCTTCTTTTGAGGCTCATAGAATTAGACCCTCTGGTCCAATCTTTTTGAAATATGGAGAGTGTTTTGAGGAGAGGCCCTGGATGCTGTGCTGCAAATATGGTGCCTCTATCTAAAAATACAGCCCCCCCAGCCCCAGATACCCATAGATCAATTCTCCATTATACCCTATGATAATTGGTCTTCATAGGGAATACTGCCCAGCAGACATCTCCCTCCCCCGCCCCCGCTATCTGATGCTCCTGAAATGTGAGAAGGGCCTCCAAACTAGGGGATCCCCTCCCCACACCTGTGGATTGGCAATCCTATGTTTTTTTTAAAAAAAATGACGCTGTTCTTCCAGGCCCTGTGGGGCAGGCCTTTTAAACAGTAGCACCATGGAATTTCATTCCAAGAGAAAGTCATATTGTTCTTTCCCTGCTTGCAGTTGAACACAAAGTAAAGGCAAAGCTTTATGGAACACCTTTGGTATTCCCCAATGAGGTTTTTATATTGCTTTTTTTTTTAAGTTTCTGTCCTATTTGTGTGACTATGTGTTGACTAGTTCTGCTTTGGCTTAGTTGCGTTCATTCTTTTCTATTTGAATTGGATTTATCCTTTTTTAAAAATTTAATCCATTAGTAATGGATTGTGGGAAGCTGAACCAGAAAATACAGAAAAGACATCCCTCATAGCATTTGTGAGTCTACCTATATAAAATTGAAAATAGGATTAAAATGGTTCAAATAAGTAAATAAGCCTGTATATTTGCAATTATAAAATAGCTATAATGCAATTAGGAATACAAGAGGGGCTTCAAGGACTTACAGAAGGCATCTCATTTCCCATTCACCCACCATTCCTTTTTTCCCCTTCCTTGAAAGCCCCCATAGCATCTCCTCTTTTCCTTCCTGAACATATGAAGCTGCCTTCTACTGAATCAGACCCTTGGTCCATCAAAGTCAGTATTGTCTTCTCAGACTGGCAGCGGCTCTCCAGGGTCTCAAGCTGAGGTTTTTCACACCTATTTGCCTGGACCCTTTTTTTGAGATGCCAGGGATTGAACCTAGGACCTTCTGCTTCCCAAGCAGATGCTCTACCACTGAGCCACCGTCCCTCCCCTGCTCTCCAGGGTCTCAAGCTGAGGTTTTTCACACCTATTTGCCTGGACCCTTTTTCGGAGATGCCGGGGATTGAACCTGGGACCTTCTGCTTCCCAAGCAGATGCTCTGCCACTGAGCCACCATCCCTCCCCTGCTCTCCAGGGTCTCAAGCTGAGGTTTTTCACACCTACTTGCCTGGACCCTTTTTTGGAGATGCAGGGATTGAACCTGGGACCTTCTGCTTCCCAAGCAGATGCTCTACCACTGAGCCACTGTCCCTCCTCCATCTCTTTTTCCTACCCACCAGCCAACTTACCTCTATCTGGCCCCTGTCTTCAGTTTTCCCTCCTTCCATACCCCCTGGCAGCCTCTCGCTGAGAAAACTATGGTCCAGTTGCATGGTGCCAGCTGAACTGGGGCCATTTTCATTGAAGAGAACCTGCAAGGACTTGCAGGGGAGCACCTCTTTTTGTCCTGAATCCCTTCCTGACACCATTTCCTCTTTTCCTCCTCCTAGCAACATGCATATCCTCACATTTCCCTGCTTCCTTCTCGAAACCCCCTCACTAACTAACTTTTTACCTGCCCCCTCATTATCAGTTGCAGTTCTTATTTATTTACTTCATATGTTCCAACTTTCCGCACAATTGAGACTCAAAGTGGCTTACATCATTCTCCTCTCTCTTCATTTTTATCTTCACAACTCTGTGATGTAGGTCAGACTGAGTGTGTGTAACTGACTCAAAATCATCAAGTGAGCTTCCACGGCAGAGTGGGGATTCAAACCAAGGTCTCCCAGATCCTAATCTGAGACTTTAACTTCTACTCTGCCCTGGCTTTTGTGAAGTAGCTGATGCTGAACAGTAGCCAGCAGCTGAGCCTGATTGAATAACACAAATCATGTGGTAGCTTGTTGCTCAGTGGTTGCTGATGGGCCTTCCCCAATGTGTCCTCCCACAAAGACCAAAAAATTTCTAGAAATAGCTCTTTCTACTGACAAGGTTGGAACTGGCTGCCAAACTGTTGTGGTTGCCTAGCATGGGCAGCTGAGGGCATCTATTTCCTAAAGTTACAGGCACCCTTTAATCGTTTGGGGGCTTTTAATGTATTTTCTTTAGATGTCAGGGTTTTCTTCAAACCTGAGGCATTTTTCAGGTTTGTCAAAAGATTCACCTTGTCTGTTCATTGCTTCAGTCTCAGGATTTAAGTATCCTCCTCAGATCTGACCAGGTTTACTATTAAAATATGCAAACAAGGGGAGTGGGGCATCACATGAGTTAATAGTGGACATCTGAATTTGGAGCTCCCAAACCCCCACCTCTAAATCAACTGTTTTTTTTTCTAGCTCTATTCTGACCATCAAATGGCATGGGGAAGGCTGTGGAGAAGCAAAATTAACCCCACCCCATGACCAACTCTCCCTCTGTTAGAAGAGACCTCTTGAAAGCTGGATCTGCCACAGGAACTCACTGAAAAACTACCTAGAAATGAACCAATAAAGATATCAACACCTCACAGATGGAGCAGAATTCAAGTCAAATACTCTTCCTAATAGTTATTCATAATCTGAACATACATGCATTATTAATTGATAACATAAGACATTTTATTGTATCTTGAACCTAATAATTTCAGCCGCACCAGTTTAACAGTCTGACGGGGCGGGGAGGATGAGATGAGATTCAGTTTCATTGCCTCCTACTGTGTTAGTGATCTGTAGAAATAGGTAATGTATTTGCCTCATTTTAC
This sequence comes from Heteronotia binoei, assembly GCF_032191835.1. Lineage (NCBI taxonomy): Eukaryota > Metazoa > Chordata > Lepidosauria > Squamata > Gekkonidae > Heteronotia > Heteronotia binoei. Next base: position 184,647,078 of record NC_083243.1, on the reverse strand, counting down.
TGGACGTTTGGGGAACCACCTCCTTTGAGAGGTTTAATGTGCTGTTCATATTCTTTGTATGCTGTTTTGAAAAGGGAAAGGGGGGAATCTATAGTAAGATTGTACAAGTTATTAATTGTAATAAATGCAGGTTGTGTTCTAACAGTAAATATTTCAGGTTATATTAAAGAGCATTTGTTATATCTGAAAAAAAATCCCAGAAAGCATATAAAGTATTTATTTAAAATGTCTATGACATGTTATTCTCTAGCTTTAAAAAGACATTACACTGTGAGTAACAGCATTAAGATCCTCTCCTTAAATTGTAGAGGCTTAAATAATAGAATTAAGGCAAAGAGGGTTACCTCAATTGTGGTTAAACAGTGCCCAGACATTTTGTTTTTACAATAAACATACCTAATTTCCAAAGCTTTACTGGTATTAAAAACACATTAGTTTCCTCAACTATCAGGCACCAGGCTCCTCGAAATCTAGGGTGATAGCCATTTTATTTTTTGTTTTTAAAAAACCATAAGCTTTATTTATGAATTGTGTGAGATTGATCTCAAAGGTCATTATATTTTTATAAAGGGCTTGCTCAATAATAGCAAATCAACTTCGGCATCGATGTATGCACCTAGCAATAATCAACTTCAATTTATTAATGAAGTCTTATTAAAGTTTGAAGTTTTCTTTGATGCAGAAATCCTCATTGGCAGGAATCTTAACCATGTGGTGGACTTACACCTTGGACAGATCATCTTCCAATAGATGACTATCCTGTAGTGTAAAAAGTATTTAGATCTCATTAAAATCTTTAATAGTTTTAATTTAGGTGATGTTTGGTGCCTACAACATCTTGATTGTTATGCTTATTTTCCCACAAGGCATAATGTTCAACACATATAGACATTATTTTGATGTCCAAAGGCTTATTCAGCATAGGTTGTAAGATATGATCTGACCATGCATGGATGGAATGCTTAGTAAGGTAATTGTTGACAATGGTTCAAAATGGATCCTTTAATAAGTCTCTTTTATTAAATCACATATTAAATCACATATTTCTCAGAGATTGAAACGGAGATATAAAATTATTTTGTATTGAATACAAACTGTGGAGTCAATATATGGTTTGGAATTCAATGAAGGCTGCGAGTAGAGGCAAATTTATCTCCTTAGCTTCAACATACGAAAGAAAGGGAGAGCAATTCAGAGTTGAACTAATGTCTAAAATCAAAATTCTAGAAACAACATAAAAACATAATAATAAAAAAATAAAAAAATACTTATAAAAATGAAAAAATAGATGCCTCAGAACATCTAAAATTCAAAAGAACCTATTATACGTAAAACAAAAATATTGGCATAACTCAGGGTAGGGGGGAAATCTTGGCCACCTATACTAACTCTATTAAAGACCCTCACAGCACTCTTGTTTCTAATTCCAAGGGTATTTTACAGCCTTACAGCTCTTATTGCATCAAATTGGAAGAGTAAAAAACTCCCTACAATCAGACATGGTATAGAAAATCTGGGATTATTTCATAATGGGAAAAAAAAATCTCAGACCAGCTGTCATTAATGGATACCTAGCAATATTATTCCATTTTTTTTTTAGCAGTGGCTACCCTTTTTGGACTATGTGGCTGTCAAGACCAACATATATGCATCTGTTCTCAGAAATTATAAGCCTTTTTACAATATTTTTTACATATCTTGCTTTGTTTACTGGTTGTCATTCTATAACTCAGACTAGGGATGTATATATGACTAGGTCAACCGGGGGGGGGGGGGAGTCCATATAATGCCTATATGGCATTATTCAGGATCCCCAGAAGCCGAATCAGATTCTCTGATCTGATTAAACTTCCCAAAGAGCTACATAGCATGCTTGATTGACACTTTCACCATGACCCCAACATTTTTTCCCTTCTCCATTTCAGCAAGTTCAGACCCCCATTAGCCTATTCTAGAAGTTGGGATTTTTGAGCTGTGAACTTTTTGAACTGTGAACTTGAACAAGGTATTTTGGTACTTGGTGACTTTTGGCCAATGATGCTTATGATGGAACGTCTATGATATCCAAATGTATTTTGATGTCTGAGAATATTTGCTGATTTGAGCTTGGATTACTTGTGGGATGAATGGGACGAGCATATTTGAAACTAAAAGAGTGAAGTAATGGGAAAGATAAGTGAGTTTGTGACCTGTAGTGTTCCTTCCTGGGTTACAATGAGTTTACATCCAAAGGGCGTAAACGGGGACAGAAGGGGATGTCACTCAGTTACATCCAGATTACCCTTTTTTTATTGTGCACAATTAATCCATTCAGGGCTTTATTTTATTTTTTAGAAAATGTCCAGCAGGAATTCATTTGCATATTAGGCCACACCCTTATGCCAAGTCAACCAGAATTGCATTTCTGTGTGTTCCTGTTTTTTTTGTTTTTTTTTTTAAAGGCCTGATTCCATTGCATTTGGCACTATGCTTAAAGGACAAGATAGAGAAGGAATGATGCAGCCCAAATGCTGTCATTAAATGTCCTTGTTCAAGTCTTGTGGGGGGAAAAGTCCACAGTTCAAAAAGTTCAAGTTCAAAAGGTTCACATGAGAAATCCCGGGCACAAAGTCTCTTTCCAGTCACCTTCATCAGTGAACTGTCTTGGACTAGTAGAAATTAATGACGTGGTATTAAACAGCTGTAACCAATCCACAGAAAATAACAATTACTTATTTTGGGGCACTGTCGCAATTATTTAGAGCATGACTGAAGCACCCTTTCATACCATGCAAATATTTCTGATTTGAGCCTGGATGAACTGTGATTTTGTGAATGAAATTTGTATAAATATTTTGACTTACTTCTATAAAAATTATAGTGAGACCTTGAATTCATTCTTTACTTAGTTTGGCACTATTGCAGTAATTTATTTCTTATGGTTTGTCCCTCTGGAGGTCAGCAGCCCTAGTAGTTACCCATACTAATGACCTGCAGCATTGGGGTTTGCCATCGCAAGCTGCAGTCCAAGAGGAGCAACTAAACCCATAGTTAGGTGCACCACAAGCCCACTCCTTTCCTCCCTTCACTGGAGGGTTGGAGGCAATGGTGGGCTCTCTTATTCTTTCTGTTCCCAAATGGTGGAGTGGAGGAAGGCAGGTGACAGCTTCCTGCCTCACAAATGTGTAGGAGGGGGCAAAGAAAGTGGGTGGCAGTTTCACCTCCTGCCTTATTGAGTCACAGAGAGTGAGGAGGCACAAAGGTGGCAAGGAGAGCAGGTACAGATCTTGCTATGGAGGGTACTAAAAATACTCAGACTAGGGCTGCCAATCCCTAGGTGGGAGCAGGGGATCCTCTGGTTTGGAAGCCCTCCCTCCGCTTCAGGGTCATCAGAAAGTGGGGGGTAGGGAGAGAAATGCCTGCTGCACACGCCATTATTTGCTATGAAGACTGATTCCAATAGGGAATAATAGAGAATAGATCCGCGAGTATCTGGGGCTCTGGGGGGGACTGTTTTTTTTATGTAGAGGCCCCAAATTTACAGCATGGCATCCTGTGGCTCTCCTCAAAATACCCTCCAATTTTCAAAAGGATTGGATCAGGGAGTCCAATTCTATGAGCCCCCAAAGGAGGTGCCCTATCTTTCATTATTTCTAATGGAGGGAAGGCATTTAAAAGATGTGCAATCCCTTTAAATGTGATGGCCAGAACTCCCTTTGGAGTTCAATTATACTTGTCACAATCTTGCTTCTGGCTCCACCCCCAAAGTCTCCTGGCTCCACCCCCAAAGTCCCCAGATATTTCTTGAATTGGACTTGGCAACCCTAACTCAGACTGGCCTTTCAAATAAAATAGAGCAAGGGTAGGAGGGTTCCCCAATGTTCCTAGATATTAAAATAAGGTTTGGGGCACATTCTTTACTGGCAATCTGTTTCCATAGCCTAAGAATAAAGCAAACTTCATTCCTCTCCCTAGATCGACCTCGGACAACTCTAGATTGCCATTTCTCACTGGCAGCTCTATTCTACCTCCCTGAGTGGCAACTAAATTTTACCAGTGAACATAAAGGATGCTGTAAAAGTTGCTGTGATAATTTTAAGAGAACTAAGAAAAGTCTTATGATAAGATTAGCAACATTTCTGAAGGTAAAGTCTACCCTTTTCCTTTGGAATGACACGCTCCTCCTCTTCTCTACCTCCATCCCATTGTACAGGATTGTGCCTATTTGTTCTGCTTCTTAGACAGCCCAGATCTTCCAGAAAGAAGCTTTAGAGGACTTGGCACATGAATTTAGCATTTAGAGGAATGTGAGGACTTGGTATATGTATTTATCATTTAGGAGGAATTTACTAGTAGCATTCAGAGCTGTGGCTTGGACTTACTTTTTCAAGAAGATGTACATCACCTTTCTTAAAGAAATCCAGGTGGTTTACAAATAGCAAAAGAATCAATACAAGTGATAAACAGCAATAAACAACAGTTGATATCTTAACAATACAATGTAATGGTAGATTTATATTATGATGTAAGCTTTAAAGTCCCAAATGAAACCATAGATTCTGGGATATCAGCAAGATACAAAGGGCAAAGGAAGAGATTTTTGAATTATTAATTATTCTGTCCACAATAGCATTGGCCTGGAAGGAAAATAAACATGTGCTTTATTTTGTAATGCATCCTTCCTCATAGTTTAGCTTAGGGTTGCCAAGTCCAATTCCAGAAATATCCGGGGACTTTGGGGGTGGAGCCAGGAGACTTTGGGGGTGGAGCCAGGAGACACTGGGGTGGAGCTAGGAGCAAGAGTGTGACAAGCACAATTGAACTCCAAAGGGAGTTCTGTCCATCAAAATTAAAGGGACCTCACAACTTTTTAAATGCCTTCCTTCCCTCCAACAATATGCTGTGGTGCTTAAAAGTGGTGTGGCATTTGCGGGGGTGGGGGGGAGAATGCAAACTTTTTCGGGGGAGATCACCCCTCCTACCTTATATAGCTCAGATAAGGCGGGTAGAGTTGGGGGAAGCCGTCTTTGAGGTAGGCTTCCCAACCCTCCCGCCCTGGCGGGGGACCCCAGGTTTTCCAGCCTCTTCCCCCGCTCCCCCAAAAAAGGGAAGCAGGGGAGGGGGGAAACAGCCCCAAGGAGCGTGGCCACCTTGTCTCGCCGCTTTCGGGATCTGCTTCTCGGGCTGCTTTGAGGGACTCTGTGGGGAAAGGTGCTCTTTGAAGAGCTGGCGGTCCTAGACACCTTCCTGGCCCCCTCGCCCTCCCCGCCCGCCTGCCTGGCCTTTCTTCAGCTCGGAGCTTGCCGAGTTCCCCAGCGCACTGATGAACCGCCGCGGCCCGGACGGCAAAGCGGGAGGCGCCTCCGGCCACACGACTCCTCTGCTGCTGCCGCCGCTGCCTTCCCCGACAGCCGCCCCTTTGCCCTGGAAGGCAGCGAGGGATGCCGACAGAGCCGTCTTCAGGAGCCCCCGAGGGAAGGAAGCGGCGCCCACGACGCAGCCAAGAGCGAGCCGGCCTTTGCGTCGCTGGAGCCTGACTTGGAGGCGGCCACCTCCGGCAGCGGAAACAGCCTGGGGCCCGCCGCGCCATCCGGGCGCGTCCTGGGGGCCGCCTCCTGCGCTTCCTCCTCCTCGCCGTTCCCTGCGCAGACTACACGCCCCCGCCGTCCAAAAGCGCGGGAAGTGGCAGGGGGCACCACAAGGCCTCTTCCTCCTCCTCTTCGCTGGAGTTCGTCCTCTACAAAGCGGAGGTCGCAGCAGCCGCAGTGGCCGCCTCTTATGGCCCAGCGCCTTGCAAAGCCTCCGCCAGCTGCATCGTGGCCAGGGACAGCCTCAGGCTGCCCTCAATCTCCAGCACGGCACCTCTGGCCTTGTACCAGCCCCTGGCCTTGCCGCCCACCGGCCTCAAAGTAGAGTTGCCAAGTCCAATTCAAGAAATATCTGGGGACTTTGGGGGTGGAGCCAGGAGACATTGGGAGAGGAGCCAGGAGCAAGGGTGTGACAAGTATAATTGAACTTCAAGGGAGTTCTGGCCATCACATTTAAAGGGACCACACATCATTTAAATCCCTTCCCTCCATAGGAAATAATGAAGGATAAGGGCACCTTCTTTTGGGACTCATAGAATTGGACCCCCTGGTCCAATCTTTTTGAAACTTGGGGGGTATTTTGGGGAGAGGTACTGGATTCTATGCTGCAAATCTGGTGCCTCAACCTCAAAAAACAGCCCCCCCCCAGAGTCCCAGATACTTGCAGATCAATTCTCCATTATTTCCTATGAGAATAAGTCCCCATAGGGAATAATAGAGTTCCCTCCCCTCCCCCCGTTTTCTCTCTCTCACTCACACACACGCTTAACTGGTGCAAGTGGGCAGCCGTGTTGGTCTGAAGCAGTAGAACAAAGCAGGAGTCTCTGGTGCCTCCACAACGAGGTCTGGAAAGTACAGGGGCTACGCTGCTCTTTTACACACACACACACACTTGTCCGAAAGGAAAGCAAAACAAACAGAGGGGCTGCACTCTCACGAGGTCTGTTGTTGCTAACCCTTCCCCATTAAGTACTTCCTGCTCCAATTTAAAGGCACACACACATTTTAAAACTGGACCTGTTTGTAGGTCCTGCCCAAGATCTAGAGGTACAGGGTGGCTGTGGGGGAGGAGCCTCCCCTGCCGGCCAGCTGTAAAACCAGGGAATCCCCCGCTGGGACCTGGGGACTGGGAAGCCTATAGTGAAGTCAGACAAATCTTTGGATACTTAAATCCAGTGACTGGAGCTATGAACAGGCAAGACAGATCTTTCTACAATTTTTAAAGGCCCCAGTTTTGCAGAAAAATGTGAAATCTTTTTTTTTTTCAGTGTTGAGATAAAAATTCAAAATGGTAAAAGGAGTGTCTGTAGCTTTAAAAAAAAAAAGATTCCCGCAGTGGCTGTTGCTAGGCAAACACAGCATTACAGGCTTTAGTTTCTGTGTGTCAAAGGAGAGAGTAGGAAGCAGGGTCCTTTCCAGGCCTATTTTGGCCTTTGAGTGAGGACTTATTGGGCACAGGCCTGCCTAGGGTTGCTAGCTCTAGACTGGGAAATTCCTGGAGATTTTGTGGTGAGGTCTGAGGAGTGCAGGATTTTTTTTTATTATTATTTGGGGGGGGGGGGCTCAGTATAGTATAATGCCACAGAGTCCACCCTCTTAAGCATACATTTTCTCCAGGGAGACAAATCTCTGTTGTATGGAGTTCAGTTGTAATTCTGGGGGGTGGGTGGTCTCCAGTTCCCACTTGGAAATGTGCAACCCTAGGCCTGGCTTCAACTTTTGGGTGACTTGATACCACCTGACTTGCATGACTCAACTAGGCCTGATTGTTTGCTACTGTTCAACAGCAGCCACCTAATGAAAGCCAGTATATTGTCATGGTCAAAGCATCAGAGCAGGATCTGGAAAACCCAGGTTCAAATCTCCATATTGCTGCAGAAGCTGACTGGGTGATTTTGGACCAGTCAAATACTTTCAGCCTAACCTACCTCACAGGGTTGTTGTGCAGATAAAAAGGAGAGAATAATATAAGCTGCTTTTGTCCCCATTGTGAAGAAAGACTATAGTTTTCCTAGGTAGAGGCTGTTGTGGAGGGGGGGCAAAAAGCTAAAGATAGACAGGCAGATAAAAGTAGGTTGGCTGTCAAGTGGGAAGGAGCCTGGGAAAAGTGGGTTTTGTGGAGGGGGGAGACCTTAGAAAGGTATAATTCCATAGACACTATCCTCCAAAGTAGCCATTTCTTCCAAAAGAACTAGCTTTGCCAATCTCCAGGTGAGGACTGGAGGTCAACTGGAATTACAATTTACAACTTATTTCCAGATGTCAGAGATCAGTTCCCCTGTAGAAAATGGCTTCTTTGGAGGATGAAGACTATGGCATTATATCTTGCTGAGGTTCCTTCCTTCCCCAAACTTTACCATTTCTCCTCTTCCAAATCTCCAAGAGTTCCCAACCTGGAGTTGGCAATCCTAAGGGAACCTGATCTTTCTAAACGGGAGATCCATTGTGATTTCTGGAGAGCTGGGAAGCAATGAGAGAGATGGAAGGGGGCGGGGGGAGACAGAGAAAGTGTGTTCAGATGGAGAGGCAGAAATAGAGACAGTGGTGGGGCAGAGAGAGACAGGAATGAGGGTAGAGAGAGAACATGAGTTGGATAGAGCAAGAAAACACAGAAACAACTCACCCCCCCCCCAAAAAAAATCTAGTTTGACTCTAAATGTGTTGAAGTCAATGAGCATGTTGGTTCTGCCCCAGTGATGGATGAGGAACAGGAATGAAGAAAGCGCTAGGGGAGCGCCCCATGCACAGAGCATTTGCAATCCAATTCCAAATGTTTGGTGGAAAATAACATTTAAAATTTTTAGAAGTTGTTTCTTGCATTTTTGCAAGCAATTTTTGATCCATACAAAAAGTGTAAGTATCCATGGTTACAACATGGTCTCATATGCAATTTTATTCATCCGTGTGTTCAGGACAATTCTGTAATGCAACATCAGTCTTTCATAATCAAAGTGGGGTCTTTTACCCCATTTATCGTGCTACTTTTGCTGTCTATGTTTCTGAAAGGCTTTTTTTCCATATTCCTTTTAGAGGATTTATTACAACTCCCCTGTTTTTTTTAAAAAAAATTCTTAGACATGCTTTAGAGTACAGGAAACAAACTGCTGTTTCCTAACCCCATTGGGGAAACCATGACCCTTCATTTCTCTCCCTTCTGAGTTCCATTTTTTCTGTCCTCCTCTGCAGTGCATGAGATCCAAACGTTGACAGGTAAGGTCAGATATTCTGTATTAATAATTGGAGTACAGACCTGTTTTCCTCTCTTCCCTTCTCTTCACTAAAGCAATATTACTGCTAGAACCAGAGGGATTTCAGAAACTGACATTGGGTCAGAGGTGTTTACTCAGACTTCCCCAGTTCTCTCTTTTTATTGACCTTCCTATTGCAGGAAGAAAATGAAGCTTTGTTAAGGGTGTATGACCACGAACTACCAGCTAATCAACTCTTGCCCAATGAAAGACAGTGTTCCTTACCTTTTGTTCTTCAAATCCCCAAACCTGATTAAAATCCCATCACAGCGTGCTTGATTACTAGAGATCAGGGTTGAGGGGAAAGTGAAACACTGGGCATAGATGCCAGTTCTAAGGAACCGAAATTGTACTTTACTTCATTCTATTTTAAGTGCAATGGTCCTAAATTCCATCTAGGTGCCAAAAAAAGGCAAATTTGGAGGTGGAACCTATCTGTGATCTTTCCAGGTAGCCAGGGCCAGCCTTAGACTGTCTGGCACCCTAAGCAAGGCAAACTTCTGGTGCCTCCCCCCCACTGATAACGTAACCAAATCACAAGGGGAGGTGCCCAATTTGGTGCCCTCAGAAGGCCGGTGCCCGAGGCAATTGCCTAGTTTGCGTAGTAGCAGAGCCAGCCCTGCAGATAGCTGACCTAAGGTCTATTATGCATGGGTGTTTTACCTCACTTTCATTGCGCAGGTCCAGGTTTTCTTTTTCATTCTGCGTTGTTTTTTTCTCCCTTGGTACTCTTTTCGCTTTTTCTCTGGGTTTTCTGAGAGTGCTTTTGTGCCTGTTTTCCCCTTGCTTTGCTTCCAAGCCAAAGGCAAGCCAAAAGCATACAAAGTCCCTCAGATTCCACCCCCCACTCCCAACCTGCCCCTGTCCTTGTAGGCCACTTTCCATCCACGTTTTATTTATTTTTTTCAAGTAGCATGGATCTAGCGATATACTATCACTAATTCACTAATTCCGTGCCACTTGTAAAAATAAATACTCCTGGCTGAACAGCCCTCTCCCACAGCCCAGTATCAACCAGGTAGCAGGAGGAGGCAGTGCAGAAATGTGCCAGCAAACATGTGCCCGCAAATTAAACAATGCATTCTACATTACTTAACACATCCTTACAGCTACATGGCTACTTTTAAGAATGGTGGTCCTTGGCTTTCTTCTTCCCACAGAGCACAGGGACTGAACAGTACCTGTTGAGCTTCCATACAAGATCAAAGCATTCTTACACACAAGGTGCTAACTGTCAAGCAAGCAGATTTCAAAGTAACCAGTCCTTGATTTGAAACAAAGTATGGTTTATTGATAATCCATGATGCTTCTATTGAACTAGGTATTGGAACTGATACAAAGTAACAGTGGAGAGCATACTTAAAAATGGCACATCAAAGGTTCTCTAAACAAAGCTACAAATTCTAAACAAAGTTGTATTCACGCGTGAAGATTCACACAGTGTCTTTTTAATCTCCCCTGTGGTTTCTCTTCCCAGGCCCAGGCCTGGGAACCTGTCCCTGGAGGCATTATCTTCAAAGAACAAATTCCTGCATTTGTTAGTGAAAGCGAAAGAGGCACGAAAGAGCTATTTTCTACTTTGATGTGCCCAATGCAGTTTAGGGTTAGTAACATCTATGAAGCATTGCAATCATATTCAGATAACATTATAACATTAAAGAAAGATTTAACATTGCTTGACAATCTTTTTAACATTGCTTGACACTAACTAACCAATACTGAGGTTACGTGTCAAACTATTTCCTTCTAGATTTTCCTGGGCTTACTTCAGCCAGTTGCTAATTGAATATAAACTACAATACATCATCTCCTGTCTTCCAGTAAACAACGTCTGTTAACCCTATAATGGCTGAAATGTAAATAACTTGAATTCCAACAGATGTGGAGGGGATCAGGATGCTTGGGAGGTGGGGCAGCTGAGAAGGACCAGCTGTGTGGCTGTGGGGGGAGCAGAAGGGGAGCTGTCAAGGGGCTGAATCATCACTGACTCTTGGATAGGCTGGGTCTGATTGAGGTTTTTCCTCCCAGCTCTTATTTTGCCCCCCCCCCCATCAATTATGGCTGCAGAAAATGGTGGTGGTGCACTGCTCTCCCCCTCCATAATAGCCTTGTGAGAAATTATTCATTCCAAAGAAATAATCAGCTTGCCCATTGTTTCTCTCTGGCCATTTCCTCTTCCAACCAGATGTGCACAGATGTGAGTGTCTGTCTCTGCAGACAGCCCAAGCAGGGTTTGCTGCTCATGAAGGGCTTCTTCCACAGCCCCATTTTTAACTGTTGCTGATAACACAGCTGATAACTCCCTGCTGCTCAGCAATCTGGAAAACAGGGCTTCCCAGATGCTTGTCAGTAGTTTCAGAAAAAGCCTGGACATTTTCAACAGTGGGTTCCACCCCACTTTGCCTGTATTTCTTTCTGTTCCCTTTCTTTTAATGAACTAATGCTAAAACAAATGTGCAAAATCTGAACCACAAGGATTTAAATGGGAAGTGCTTGCTGGACACTACTGCACAGCTGCGATAGGGTAACTGCACATTAAAAAAAAAAAAAAAAAAACTTTGGATGCCACCGCCTTCACATCACATGCCATTTTACCCTGATTTTAAAAGGTGCATTTTAAAAATTCTAGCTGCAGAATAAACACACGGCGGAAAACAATGGTATGTAAAGTGGGCACAGAATCCAAAGTCAAGATTAAAGTCTCATTGCTTGGAAAATCTGCAGTAAGATGTGTATTTGCACATAATGGGCCTAACTCCCATCCTGCCTGGTCTACCAACTAGTTGTGCTCCTAACACAAGGGTTCAACTGCAACAGTCTAAGATTGTTCTCTGCACCCAAGGCCGGCTCGCCCACTAGGCAAACTAGGTGGTTGCCTAGGGTGCCGGGAGGGTGGGGGTGCCAAACTGGGCTCTTCACCCCTCTCCCGGTGCCCCAGGCAAGCATGGAGTTTGCCTGCCTCCCCTGCCCACTGGCTGCTACCACTGCCCGCCACCACCACTGCTGCCGTCTATCCATTCCCCTCTCTTTGCCTCCCCCCACACCTCTGCGCCCCCAGTGCCTCCCCCCACTGCGACCAGTGTCCTGAAAGGGCAACCCTGCTGCCGCTGACTCCTCCCCTCCCCACTTCCTGGATGGGAGAGGAGTCAGCGGCAGTGGAGTTGCCCTTTCAGGATGCTGGTCCTGATAGACTGTAAGCGTGTCCCAGCCCCATGGCGCAGTTTACTTGCAATTGAGTGATCAGCTGGGAAGGGGGTGTGTGTTTAGATAGCCAGAGCGTGGTGCTAGAGCCAGTCCCGGCATTGAAATTGACATGGGGTGGGGAAAGGTCCAAAGGGAGGGGGAAGGCGTGGAGTCACAGGAAGGGGGAGACATGGGGTTGCTTGTGGGATGCCAGGCAGCGCGTCTGCCTAGGATGCCATGGGGCGTTGCATGCTCTTAACTGGCTAATGGAAAGTTCATACATGGAATAAACTTTCATTCTGGAATAAATTGTGGAATTCATTAGTTTCCGTGATCTACAGTTTTCAATATCTATGGTGTAACAACTGCGAAAGTATGAAAACTTATGTCCTCTCTCCCTAACTGTTCTTTCAGATTTTCCTCCTCTCCTTTTCCCAAAACCCTCTTCCTGCACATCACTTGAGTAGTGTTGCATTTTTACTCCCTCTTGTATAGATTTCAGATTTTTCTGCAGATCTGGGGCTTTTCCCAGTTTGCTGAAAAATTATCCTTGTCTGTTCCTGGCCGTAGCGTGTGAATTTTTTGGCTCACACTCTTGGGCAAGGTTCGGCATTAGATACAAAATTATGAGAATCTATTAGCTCTATGTATACCAAACATCACTTCGTTATGCCAAATATCACTTCACCTTTGTTGACAGGCTAACTAATTAAGGATATTGGCTTTGCTGACAATTTTTGCATTTGAAGAGAGGTGACAGGAAAATTCAGTCTGTGTTTTTTAGATCTCTGATGACCCATATGCCCAGAATCATCACTTGATGTTGTAGTCATTAGATAATGAACACAAAGGCATAAATCCCTCCCAAGGAATCAGTTTGCATGTGGAAATAACCAGCCTTTATAGACTGACTTCCTTTTGTTGTGATGGGAAATGACATATTATAAATGGTTCTATCGGAAGCAAATTGAACAGCTTCCTGTTTATTTATGGATGTTTTTACTTTGGTGTTGCTTTCAGCAGTGCCTGTGATGCATCATTGCTAGATCATTATCTAATTCAAGAATACAGTAAATCATTATTACTTATATCACAGTCTTTCCACAGAAGAAAATTTAACAGGCCTTAATGCTTCAGGTTTCCTTTGAATGCTTTGGTGAGGCTGCATCATAATTAAATGCCAGAAAATGCTTCAGCAACTGAAGCGATCTGCCTCTGAAAAGGTAGTGCAAAATGCAAGAAAGCTGCCAAGCAACTGGACATGAATGGCTCTGTTAAATCTTCATAGACTTCGGGTTCTCATTCCACAATATCTTTGCGCAAACATGGCTTTGCTTTTTGTGGCTGTGATCAGATGAGATGTTTGAACCAGTGTTGTTGCTGTTTCCTGCCAGATCTGAAGTGCACGATTACACAGCAACATCCGCCTCCTATTCTCCATTGGTCAGCCTCCCATCCTCACCCCTCTTCTGGCACGAATTCCTCAACATCAACAAAAGTCTGGAGTAGATGGATCTACCACAACTTTCTCAATGTCTGAGCTTTCTGCCACAATGGAAGAGAAGGATCCCTTCCTTTTTGGTGCCATTTTTCTCATCCCTTAGCAATAAGCATATAACCACACAAATGCCTCTTTGATCTCAATGGGTTGGATGTCTGAACATTCTTCTATGGGGCATGTAGAAGAATGTCTGAACATTCTTCTACGAGATCAAATTAGAGATGCAATCAGAGCACAGTGAGCAGGTCATCTGACTGCAACCTGCCTTTAGTTTGGAATTGAAAATACCTTTTCCCCCTGTGTTATATTGATGCACATGTCTTTTGTTAATAAATAGGGGAGAGGCATGAAAATGTTTGAGAAAACCTTGCTTGAGCAACACACTATACAAGATCCTGAAATAAAACATATGAAGAACCTGTACGGATATGTTCCACTTTAGAAACAAGACCAGGTAATTCTGAATTCCAGCTTCTTAATCCAGGGGTATAAATTCCAGTGGCCTAGGCATGATAGTCCATTGCAGCAAAAAAAAAAAAAAAGTTTTGTTGCACCTCAAAGATTAAGAGATTTACTGAAGCAAGGCTTTGAAGTGAGCTCAAGTTTATGCTTCAGTAAATCTGTTAGTCTTTAAGATGCCACAAGCCTCTTTTTATTTTTAAATCAGGAAGAAATTTAGATGCTGAGAAATGCGGAGGAATTCTTTTACATACATCAGTTCCATGTCTCACAACAGTTGATCTCTCTGTTTACAGTTTGACGGTTACTTCCTAAGCCAGTTCAGACATTTCCCATCCATTTACAGATGACTTTTTGCAGGACAGGCCTACCAGCTTTGGAAACGGAGATCTAAATTCCAAGTTCACTCATCCTGTAGTAAAACAAACAAACAGAAAGAATTAACACAAACTGAAACGTGACCCATGGGCTGCATTTCTTTAGCCTAATAATAAAACGACTTGTGGTACTTTTCTAGCATAATTGCCAACTTTCTTTTCTAGATAGTCCTTACCTATGTTGGTGTGGGTCTGAATGGTATTTCCTTGAGTCATCTCCTTAGCTTATTTGGACCCAAATTTGCACATGGATGAAAACACGTTTGTTCATACATGTATGCCAAGGGACATCACTCAGTGGAAGATCACATGATATGCATGCAGACGTTTCCATCCCCTGGCAACTGGTGGAAGGGTTGAGAGCAGGGACATGGTAGGGATTCTATGTCCACTGCATCAGTACATCACTTCTTGGAGAAATGCAGAAGTAACATAGGGTAGCTCTAGAAATTGCTGGAAGCTGTACAGTGAATCTGGTGATTCCTAGAGCTACCCTATGCTTCTTCTGGGTTTTCCCCAAAAGTGATATTGCAACACAGTTAAGGAATCTTAGTGGGAAGATAATTGAAAAATAAGCACTTCATTTCAAAGGTGCTTCTGAGTTGGCTAGACCAATAGTTCGACTTGCTATAACTTCATACGGTGATAAGAACTATGTGTCGCTGAAGTTGCTACTAATTTTGTCTTCAGAGGGAAAAAAAACAACAATCCTTGAGATACATTTGAAGGTTTCTTGCTGTTTAACTGATGTGAGGAAACTTGAAGGAAGACAAACTTGCAGAAAGATTACACTGTGAAAGCATACAGCAGGGAAGAGGTCTTTGTGTCACTAGGTCAGAGATGGGCTGACTTTGAGGTCTTGAGGGTTTTTTTTTCCTCCTCTCACTACATTGGGCCTATTAGCTGGACCAGCTGCAAAAAGGCTCCTAAAAGATGACAGAATCAATTACAAAATGGCCGCTTCAGACGGTTGATCTAATCCTGTTCACCACAAAAGACACCCACTGCAGTATCTGGCTTACTTACACATAATCCATCTGTGAGTTACTTCACATCAAGGAAGAAGGGGGGGGGGGGGATAAATGGAGGCCTGATCAGAGGCAGCCAATGAATGCTACAATTTCAGCATTGAGGAACACTAAAGGAGGTAACTCTTCTTATTTGCAATTTTTAAAGAACAGCAATTTGTGTCAGCCTTCTGAGATATCACTTTTCTAGAAACAAGCATCTGCATTGCAGCCAACTAGATCAGTTGCCACAGCAATAGCAGTTTACCATAAAAATGGTGAGAACTTCCTGGAAATCAAAAAGGGATGGAGACTAGGCTTGTCCTGAAAATTACATATAACTGAAGAGAAACCGTTGCACAAATCTGCAATCTAAATGCCTTTGCCCAATACGAAACATGCGGCGGAAGTCCGAATGAAGAGGAAAAAAAAGAATTCTATTGCAGTAAAACGAGTGCAGAGCTTGGCCAAGGCTTGTGTACCAAGCTGTTCCACCCTTTTAAAGTAGTCAAAACCTCATATACCCATGATGACATGTTGGCACATATACATATTGACTGGCTGCAACATCCAGCGTAAGTTCATCATGAGAGTCAGCTACACATTACTAATACATTTTATCAAGTTGGCATCAGTTCGCTGGCTACAAACTGGTGTAAAAAAAAATTCAATACATGTGTATCTGTTTTGACCAGTTAAATCTGGTTTGGGGTCTAAGAACCCCCTGCTTCTATTGTTACTTAAAAATGCAGTAGAGATTCAGTAGGGCAGGGATGGCCAACGGTAGCTCTCCAGATGTTTTTTTCACCTACAACTCCCATCAGCCCCAGCCAGCATGCCTGATGACTGGGGCTGATGGGAGTTGTAGGCAAAAAAACATCTGGAGAGCTACCATTGGCCACCCCTGCAGTAGGGCATAGTGAAAGTTATATCTCTGTTTGAGATAAGGATGGTATGTTAGCTCTATTGGTCTCAGCACTTGCGCTGTGAGACGAACTCTTCTATCTTTTTCAGTTAAGCCTGAGTGTAGCATTTTTGGCCTTCCCAACTAAAGCTGTGCCCCACAAAACAAAGGTCAATGAAGACTCCCTGTGCTTTAGTAAGCAGCTTTTGAATATCTACTATGATCCTGCTTAGGACCTACAAATGGATTGTGATCAACCTTCAGCTCACCCTTCCCAAATATTACTATTAACCAAAATATTTTTGAGGATAGTGACTTTTTTCCCCCCAAGTATGTGTTTATCCATCACACTTCCCTATGCATCTCTTTTATATTTGCAGAGGAATATGTGAATGGCTTCCAGCAAAAGAAACTGGTTTTTAACCATTATAGTTTTATGAAAATACTGTTTGGTGGTTGACCTCTGACTGCTCCTTTCACATATGGATCTCAATGTTTGAGGTTACATTTATCAAGGAATCAGGATGGATGCATGAACTCATGCTAATATCTAGGGAATAGACTTTGTGAACAGAGGCACATGGCCACCACACCTCTTCATACATATTAATTTGCACCTGGGAAAGACAAAACATACAATGACATCTTGGGTATCTTACCTAAGAGCCAGTTTGGTGTAGTGGTTAAGTGTGTGGACTCTTACCTGGAAGAACCGGGTTTGATTCCCCACTCCTCCACTTGTACCTGCTAGCATGGCCTTGGGTCAGCCATAGCTCTGGCAGAGGTTGTCCTTGAAAGGGCAGCTGCTGTGAGAGCCCTCTCTAGCCCCACCCACCTCACAGGGTGTCTGTTGTGGGGGGGGGAGGTAAAAGAGATTGTGACTGCTCTGAGACTCTGAGATTCAGAGTATAGGGTGGGATATAAATCCAATATCATCATCATCTTCTTGCCATATTTGGTTAATCTTGCCGAATTAATCAGGGGAATAGTGAAGGTGGAAAGTTCCAGAAGGCCAAGCATCTGTCCCCAAAAGCATGACCCTAAAAGGGGAAGGAGAAAATGAAAATGGTGGATGGGTAGAAATTTTGATTTTCATAAATTTATTTGCCAAACCCTGGATGTGATCAACATGGTTCATTTTGTGGCCCAAAAGAATGAACTATTTTATTTTCACTCAATTATAGAATCATAGAGTTGGAAGGTACCTACAGGACCCCTGCACAATGCAGGAAATTCACAATACCCACCTCAACCCCCCACTGATTCCTGCTTCATGCCCAGAAGTTGGCAAAAACCCTCCAGAATTCTTGGTCAAACTGGCCTGAAGAAAATTGCTTTCTGACCCCGAAGTGGCAATCAGCATTTCTCTGCGTGTGTAAGAAGGGGGCGCGAGAACTGAGAATTGGCTATAATTTTTGTCTGTATAGGATACTAATGATTTGGAACTATTCAAAATTATACACACACAATTATCCTCCCTACCAATCAGTTTGTACCAGGGATTGGTAGTGGAAGGCGGTAAGCAGTGGGGTGCTGCAGGGCTCAGTACTGGGTCCCATGCTCTTTAACTTGTTCATAAGTGATTTGGAGTTGGGAGTGAGCAGTGAAGTGGCCACATTTGCAGATGACACTAAATTGTTCAGGGTGGTGAGAACCAGAGAGGATTGTGAGGCACTCCAAAGGGATCTGTTGAGGCTGGGTGAGTGGGCATCAACGTGGCAGATGAGGTTCAATGTGGCCAAGTGCAAAGTAATGCACATTGGGGCCAAGAATCCCAGCTACAAATACAAGTTGATGGGTTGTGAACTGGCAGAGACTGACCAAGAGAGAGATCTTGAGGTCGTGGTAGATAACTCACTGAAAATGTCAAGACTGTGTGCGATTGCAATAAAAAAGGCCAATGCCATGCTGGGAATTCTTAGGAAGGGAATTGAAAACAAATCAGCCAGTATCATAATGCCCCTGTATAAATCAATGGTGCGGTCTCCTTTGGAATACTGTGTGCAATTCTGGTCAACGCACCTCAAAAAGGATATTATAGCATTGGAAAAAGTCCAGAAAAGGACAACTAGAATGATTAAAGGGTCGGAACACTTTCCTTATGAAGAAAGGTTAAAACGCTTGGAGCTCTTTAGCTTGGAGAAATGTCGACTGTGGGGTGACATGATAGAGGTTTACAAGATTATGCATGGGATGGAGAAAGTAGAGAGAAGAGTCCTTTTCTCCCTTTCTCACAATACAAGAACTCATGGGCATTCAATGAAATTGCTGAGCAGTCAGGTTAAAATGGATAGAAGGAAGTACTTCTTCACACAAAGGGTGATTAACATGTGGAATTCACTGCCACAGGAGGTGGCGACAGCTACAAGCATAGCCAGCTTCAAGAGGGGATTGGATAAAAATATGGAGCAGAGGTCCATCAGTGGCTATTAGCCACAGTATGTTGTGTGTTTGTGTGTATATTGGCCACTGTATGATACAGAGTGTTGGACTGGATGGGCCATTGGCCTGATCCAACATGGCTTCTCTTATGTTCTTCTGTGACACAGAGTGTTGGACTGGATGGGTCATTGGCCTGATCCAATATGGCCTCTCTTATGTTCTTATGTGACACAGAGTGTTGGACTGGATGGGCCATTGGCCTGATCCAACATGGCCTCTCTTATGTTCTTCTGTGACACAGAGTGTTGGACTGGATGGGCCATTGGCCTGATCCAATATGGCCTCTCTTATGTTCTTATGTGACACAGAGTGTTGGACTGGATGGGCCATTGGCCTGATCCAATATGGCCTCTCTTATGTTCTTATGTGACACAGAGTGTTGGACTGGATGGGCCATTGGCCTGATCCAACATGGCTTCTCTTATGTGACACAGAGTGTTGGACTGGATGGGCCATTGGCCTGATCCAACATGGCCTCTCTTATGTTCTTCTGTGACACAGAGTGTTGGACTGGATGGGCCATTGGCCTGAACCAACATGGCCTCTCTTATGTTCTTATGTGACACAGAGTGTTGGACTGGATGGGCCATTGGCCTGATCCAACATGGCTTCTCTTATGTTCTTAAGGATGGCCAAACTGCAGCTTGGGAGCCACATGCAGCTCTTTCACACATATTGTGCAGCTCCAGGAGGTTAAGGAGGAACTTAATGCAGATTTACTCTCAAGTAAATATGCATAGCATTGGGACCTCCATTATAGTCACCCATAGATATGTCAGCATATGCTTGCTAGTAAGACTTCAGGCTGGAGTCTAATGCCAATGACAGTTCATGATCTGTGACAGTTCGTGACAGCTTCACTTAGCAGGTGCAAAGCGGTTCTGTCCAGAGGACTTGTGCTTAAGCAGAATGACTCAGCACTGTGTGATGATTGGTGCTTGTATATAGATATGTGTATATAACTGGGGAGAGCTTGTACAGTGTATCCTCTGCTATTGTATGTATTGTCAGGCGAAGGACTTTGACCAGTATATACCAGGACAACTATAACTTGTAAAGCTGTAAATAAATGTACGTATATAGTTAGCACAAGTCAGTGTGCTGTATATTCTTTAGCCTCTTGAACCTACAGCATACCAGCGAATACGCCAACAAGGTAGGTGACTGTTTCCACCATGTGTGAAGCGGGGAAGAAATAGGGAGACTTGCAAGCTTTTTATCCTCCACCACAGAGATTGCCCAAAGACCTAGTGCAGGGAAAGAGAGGGGAGAAAAGTGAGCATGTAGGGGAGCAAAGCAGCTGGCCATGCCCCGGAGTCCAATTTTACATGCACTTGGGGTTCCCATCCTTTTCTGAAGGAGAGATGGAGGGTGTTTTCGCACTCACGTTTTACTGGCGCCACGACCCTCCTGACGCCGGCGAATCTGCATGGATTTCGCAACAGAAGCGCCAGCGCTCCCAGAAGCGCCGGCGCTTTCCGTCGCTAAGCCAGCGCAAACGTTTTCCTGCATCTTTGCGATTTCCGTTTGCGCTGGCTTAGCGACGGAAGTAGCCGGCGCTTCTGGGAGCGCCGGAGCTTCTGGTGCGAAATTCATGCAGATTCGCCGGCGTCAGGATGGTCGTGGCGCCAGTAAAACGTGAGTGCGAAAACGGCCGGAGAGACCTGAATGCACTGCTCAGCCTCCCAATCTCAGCCTGGAGACTGAGGTAGGGGGCAGATAGAGCTGCTGCTATCACAGCAAGCCCCGCCCCTTCAAAAGCGTGCCCAAATGGGCCGCAAAAGTCCTCCCTTTCCTCCCAGGGAGGCAAAGACGTTCCAGCAGCCTAGCAGCGTGCATACACATATATATTTTATCTTTCTGTGCAAAGAAAGTATCCAGAGTTTTAATAAAAAATGTTTGCTTAATATTTGTTCATGTCTTGTGGGTCTAAAAATCTGATGTCTATCCGATGTAGTTCTTATGCTAAGCAAGTTTGGCCACCTCTGGTTTGTACTTTCCTAAGCACTATATGACATTATTACAGAATAGCTGACCTACAGAAAGATACAAGGTATCTAGATCATAAGTATTATTGGTAAACCAAACTCACTAAACTGATACAGGATTTAGTGTCATTTAAGAACATAAGAGAAGCCATGTTGGATCAGGCCAACGGCCCATCAAGTCCAACACTCTGTGTCACACAGTGGCAAAAATTTTTATATACACACATACACTGTGGCTAATAGCCACTGATGGACCTGTGCTCCATATTTTTATCTAAACCCTTCTTGAAGGTGGCTATACTTGTGACCGCCACCACCTCCTGTGGCAGTGAATTCCACATGTTAATCACCCTTTGGGTGAAGAAGTACTTCCTTTTATCCGTTTTAACCTGTCTGCTCAGCAATTTCATCAAATGCCCACGAGTTCTTGTATTGTGAGAAAGGGAGAAAAGTACTTCTTTCTCTACTTTCTCCATCCCATGCATTATCTTGTAAACCTCTATCATGTCACCCCACAGTCGACATTTCTCCAAGCTAAAGAGTCCCAAGCGTTTCAACCTTTCTTCATAGGGAAAGTGCTATGTAACATCTCTGTATTCAAGGTTGGTATAACAGTTCAATTGCATTTCAGCTCTCTTCACTAAGCCGTTTGCTTTGCCATTATTTTATTACTTACAGTAGATCTGTAACTTCATTCCGATAAAGGATGTGCGAGACTCCTAAGTGACACTGTCACCGTGGCAGTTATTTTTACAACAATTTTAAGGATGTTTAAGAAGCTGTCACCTCTTCTGAAATCAAACCATCCCGAATAAATGCAAATGGTTCTCGCTCGTGAATGCTGAAATGGGTACACTTTTCAAAGGAAATAAAGGAATCTTGTTATGGCTTGCTCCCAAGGATCAAAAGTTAGCAAAAGTATTTGATAATAAGTTCTATATTGCAGGAAACAGTTGAAGCAGATTTCTATGAAGGGCTATCATGAACATCAAGGAAAGTGGCATTTATTCCATCACATCTTGCAATTTTTTTTTTCAAGCATGAAACTACTGGAGCCTATGAGGAGTGAAGAACCAGCTTGCTGTGTGGACTGACCATATTTCCTAATACACACTTCAAGTATTAAGCATGTTCCTATATTAAATGGCTAAACACATCCTAAGCAGACAGGAGAGTGACAAACTGTTGCTCTGGGCCACAGGTGGACAGAAAGCAGAACATCATTATTTATGAACATCGTTATCTGATTTCCACCACACCAAAGAACACCTATTCCATCAAATCACTCATTTCATTCATCTGTAATATATTTGCTTGGTTGCTTTATACATTTAAATTAGGGACGGACAGTGGCTCAGTGGTAGAGCATCTGCTTGGGAAGCAGAAGGTCTCAGGTTCAATCCCCGGCATCTCTAAAAAAGGGTCCAGGCAAATAGGTGTGAAAAACCTCAGCTGGGGACCCTGGAGAGCCGCTGCCAGTCTGAGAATACCGTACTGACTTTGATGGACCAGGGGTCTGATTCAGTATAAGGCAGCTTCATATGTTCATATGTACATCAGGAGACATAGATATTCCAGTGGAAACAGAGGTTCAGCCCATGCTAGACAGACAATGAAATCATAAACTTAAGCATGAATGTTAGTTTTGTTTTTGTTATTTATTCCAAAAGGGACTATTTTTGTTATTGGGTTGTTTTGTATGGCGCCTCCCCGCCCCCTTTGGCAATTAGGACAGGCACTGAGAAGACAAATCCCACTCACCCCCAGCCTTCAGGCTTGGACTACCTCACACATATATGTATTTCCTAGTGGCTACAGCTTGCAGACAATCAAGAAAGCCCAGAGTGTTTCTTCCGGATACCTCTATGGAACACTCTCTGTGCCTTTATTAGGAAAATACTGGCTGCCTTGTAAAAAAAGTGAGTCAGCAGAGTCAGAGAAAACATAATAACAAGAAAACAGAACAAAGCAAAAGAAGAGAAGCCATGTTGGATCAGGCCAATGTCACACAGTGGCCAATGTATATATACACACATACACACACTGTGGCTAATAGCCACTGATGGACCTCTGCTCCGTATTTTTATCTAACCCCCTCTTGAAGCTGGCTATAATTGTAACCGCCACCACCTCCTGTGAACATAAGAGAAGCCATGTTGGATCAGGCCAAAGGCTCATCCAGTCCAACACTCTGCGTCACTCATTCTAGTTGCCCTTTTCTGCACCTTTTCCAATGCTATGATATCCTTTTTGAGGTGCGGTGACCAGAATTGCACACAGTATTCCAAATGAGACTGCACTATCGATTTATACAGGGGCATTATGATACTGGCTGAATTGTTTTCAATTCCCTTCCTAATAATACCCAGCATGGTGTTGACCTTTTTTATTGCAATCGCACACTGTCTTGACATTTTCAGTGAGTTATCTACCACGACCCCAAGATCTCTCTCTTGGTCAGTCTCTGCCAGTTCATAACTCATCAACTTGTATTTGTAGCTGGGATTCTTGGCCCCAATGTGCATTACTTTGCACTTGGCCACATTGAACCGCATCTGCCACGTTGATGCCCACTCACCCAGCCTCATCAGATCCCTTTGGAGTTCCTCACAATCCTCTATGGTTCTCATCACCCTGAACAATTTAGTGTCATCCGCAAACTTGGCCACTTCACTGCTTACTCTCAACTCCAAATCATTTATGAACAAGTTAAAGAGCATGGGACCCAGTACTTAGCCCTGCAGCACTCCACTGCTTACCGTCCTCCACTGCGAAGACTGCCCATTTATACTCACTCTCTGCTTCCTATTAATTAGCCAGTTTTTGATCCACAAGAGGACCTGTCCTTTTAGACCATGACTCTCGAGCTTACTAAGGAGCCTTTGATGAGGAACTTTATCAAAAGCTTTCTGGAAGTCAAGGTAAACAATATCTATCGGGTGTCTTTTGTCCACATGTTTGTTCACCCCCTCAAAGAAATGTAACAGGTTAGTGAGGCAAGATCTTCCCTTACAGAACCCATGCTGAGTCTTCCTCAATAACTTGTTTTCATCAATGTGCCTACTCATTCTGTCCTCGATAATGGTTTCTACCAACTTTCCCGGTATTGAAGTCAGACTGACTGGCCTGTAGTTTCCCGAATCTCCTCTGGAACCCTTTTTGAAGATGGGGGTAACATTTGCTACCTTCCAGTCCTCAGGAACGGAGGCAGATTTCAATGAAAGATTACAGATTTTTGTCAGAAGATCCACAAGTTTAACTTTAAGTTCTTTTAGAACTCTGGGATGTATGCCATCCGGACCTGGTGACTTCTTAGTTTTTAATTCATCTATCAGTTGTAGGACCTCCTCTCTTGTCACCTCAATCTGACTCAGGTCTTTCAACACCCCTTCCTGTGGCAGTGAATTCCATATGTTAATCACACTTTGGGTGAAGAAGTACTTCCTTTTATCCGTTTTAACCTGACTGCTCAGCAATTTCTTCGAATGCCCACAAGTTTTTGTATTGTTAGAAAGGGAGAAAAAGACTTCTTTCTCTGCTTTCTCCATCCCATGCATAATCTTGTAAACATCTATCGTGTCACCCCGCGGTCGACGTTTCTCCAAGCTAAAGAGCCCCAAGCATTTTAACCTTTCTTCATAGGGAAAGTGTTGCACACCTTTAATCATTCTAGTTGCCCTTTTCTGGATTTTTTCCAATGCTGTAATATCCTTTTTGAGGTGCGGTGACCAGAACTGCACACAGTATTCCAAATGAGACCGCACCATCGATTTATACAGGGGCATTATGATACTGGCTGATTTGTTTTCAATTCCCTTTCAATTTACATTGAGGAGTCTCAAGGTGGCTTACAATCACATTTCCTTTCCCTCCTCACAAGAGGCACCTGGTGAAGTAGGTGGACTGAGAGAGTCTGACACATTTAATCGCTACATCAAGCTAGCTCTCATGTAGTCCCCCCACCTTATATGTTGTTTATACGGGGAATTTATTTCATTTTCATATTTACATAATTACAAAACACCCTCTATTATTATAATTAATAATGAAAAAAATGCACACATCTCATTGAGTTCGATGGGATTTGCTCCCTAATAAGTACACTTATAATTAGAGTCTTGGCAGAATTGGCATTATTTCTGATCGCTAAGCATATAATCTCCTGACTGATACATGTCCATGTTAGTAAAGCCAATAAGTCACCACCTGAAACCTCACCGTAGCAATTTAGATTAGGTATTATCAGGGCTTTTTTGTAGGAAACACCCAGCAGGAACTCATTTGTATAGTAGGCCACACCCCCTGATGCCAAGCCAACCAGAATTGCGTTCCTGTGCGTTCCTGCTTTAAAAAAAAGCCCTGGGAATTATTATTATCCCATCTTGAGCCTCACATTTGCATGTGAAGACAATACTACTTTATAAGAAGAAGAAGATATTGGATTTCTATCCCGCCCTCCACTCCGAAGAGTCTCAGAGCGGCTCACAATCTCCTTTACCTTCCTCCCCCACAACAGACACCTTGTGAGGTGGGTGGGGCTGGAGAGGGCTCTCACAGCAGCTGCCCTTTCAAGGACAACCTCTGCCAGAGCTATGGCTGACCCAAGGCCATTCTATCAGGTGCAAGTGGAGGAGTGGGGAATCAAACCTGGTTCTCCCAGATAAGAGTCCGCACACTTAACCACTACACCAAACTGGCTCTAGTTATAAAGATCTACCATTGTGGTGGACACTTTAAATGTACTCTTTAAACACTAAATACTGTGGTCATGTTTAAATACATTTGCATCTTGCTCTGCCACTGTGTAAGAGGTTTTCTTTGACTATTTTGATTTTCTTACAGATCTCAAGATTACATT
This sequence comes from Heteronotia binoei, assembly GCF_032191835.1. Taxonomy (NCBI): domain Eukaryota; kingdom Metazoa; phylum Chordata; class Lepidosauria; order Squamata; family Gekkonidae; genus Heteronotia; species Heteronotia binoei. The sequence goes on along the minus strand of NC_083243.1, from coordinate 184,621,544 downwards.
AGTTGTTTAGAAGCAAGAATAGTGATGGGCAACTTGTATCTATGCTGGTCTCAGAAGCTGCAATTATGGACACGATGGTAGGATCCAAAACTTGTTATTGATATTGCTATTGTTGTTTTTCCAAAAGCAAAGGCTTTAAAAATGCAGGTTGGTATCATCTATATATAGCCAGTTTGGTGTAGTGGTTGAGTGCGCAGACTCTTATCTGGGAGAACCGGGTTTGATTCCCCACTCCTCCACTTGCACCTGCTGGAATGGCCTTGGGTCAGCCATAGCTCTGGCAGAGGTTGTCCTTGAAAGGGCAGCTGCTGTGAGAGCCCTCTCCAGCCCCACCCACCTCACAGGGTGTCTGTTGTGGGGGAGGAAGGGAAAGGAGATTGTGAGCCGCTCTGAGACTCTTCGGAGTGGAGGGCGGGATATAAATCCAATATCTTCATCTACCTCACAGGGTGCCTGTTGTGGGGGAGGAAGGGAAAGGAGATTGTGAGCCGCTCTGAGACTCTTTGGAGTGGAGGGCGGGATATAAATCCAGTATCTTCTTCTTCTATATAAAAGCAAGTGTCCTAACTGACTCATTAATACCCAGTACAAATCCCTGGATCTAAAAACCCAAAATCTGGGGAATGCATTCCTTCTACGACATAAGCATCCACTAAGAAGGGATTTTTAGAAATTCCACCCCTAAGGGGGTGAAAAGGGGGTCAAATATGTTTTTGCATAGGGCTAAAGCTGTTCTGTGTGGCTGGCACACTGCTGCCTGCTTGCACACACATCCCTCTGATTGGTTAGCTGTGGAGCTCTGTGTTCTGAGGTAAAAAATCAGTTAACAGAGACCACAAATGGTTGAACAGGTGTCCTGACTCATCAACGCTCAGCCCAAACCCCTGGACCTGTGTAATAACATTGCTAATGTTGCTACTGCTGCTGGGAAGGACATAGAGTTGCCAACTCCATGTTGGAAAATTCCTGGAGATTTGAAGGGTGGAGCATGGAGAAGGTGAAGTTTGAAGAGGACTGGCACCTCAGACAGATACAATGTCATAGACTCCACCCTCAAAACCAGCCACTTCCTCCTGGGGAACCATTGTTGCCACTCTCCAGGTGAGGGCTGGAAATCACTCAGAATTACAACTGCTCTACAGAACATTGTTACTGCTGCTGGGAAGGATGCCAACTCCAGGTTGGGAAATTCCTGGGAATTTGAAGGGTGGAGTATGGAGAAAGTGGAGTTTGAAAAGGGGTGGGACCTCTCACAGATACAATGCCATAGACTCCACCCCCCAAACCAGCCACTTCCTCCTGGGGAACCATTGTTGCCACTCTCCAGGTGAGGGCTGGAGATCACTCAGAATTACAACTGCTCTACAGAATATTGTTACTGCTGCTGGGGAGGAGATATGTATGCCAACTCCAGGTTGGGAAATTCCTGGAGATTTAAGGGGTGGAGCATGGAGAAGGTGGGTTTGAAGAGGGGTGAGACCTCTCACAGATACAATGCCATAGGCTCCACCCTCCAAACCAGCCACTTCCTCTTGAGGAACATTGTTGCCACTCTCCAGGTGAGGGCTGGAGATCTCTCAGAATTACAACTGCTCTCCAGATGGCAGAGATCAGCTCCCCTAGAGAAAATGTACCCAAAAACAGCTGCACCAAAAATACCAAACACTTGATTCAAAACACTTGATTCTCCCCCACAACAGAAAATTATGATATAATATGAAAGTGCGCAAGCATCCAAAAATTCTTACAACAATTACATGGATAATAAAAACGAACAGTCCTATGCAAAGAGTCCCATACAGAATATGTCAATTTCACTGGGTGGCTCCGAAGAAATTCACAAATCTTCGTCAGGTAAATTTACTCCGAAGTTATACGCAGAGCGGAGTCCATTCACAGATGTTGGCTTCAAAGGAAAATTCATCTTCATGTGATCACCGGCTTTACACCACGTTTCACTAATTACAGCTTCTTCATAAGCCGAATAAACATACTTGCAAAGTCAACCTTACTAGTTCTCATACACGCCCTTATTGTGTTTCTGCTTGTGTTTCTGAGGCACTCTGGGATGGCAAAGCAAAGCATCACTCGATACTGTGCCGCCACTGTTTCTATCTACCCCTCGGGAAAATAGCAGCTTTGCAGGCTGAACTCTGTGTCCTTTTACTCTCCTGAGGTTTCTTCCCTCCTGCTCTGCTCCACACTTTGATTTCAGACCATTCACAGACTTTCAGTCTAACCTATTTCACAGGGTTATGCAGATAAAAAGGGGAAGTCAGATCTAAACCAGAATAGGCATTTTTCATAACAGTCGGTATGGCAATTGAGTTTATAAATCTTCAAAAAACAAAACACTGTTCCTACCTAAAACAAACAAAAAAATTAAAGGTCGTTAAATGCTGTAGTGAAGAACGGGTTTCAGGTTCGTGTTTTATAAATCTAGACTGAGGCCTACCAGTTGCTCATTCCCAACAAGAACAAAGTTTCTCAGAAACAGTAGCTAACCAGCTTCGTGTTTTGTTCTGCTTCAAATTCTTTCCTGTTCTTTCCTATTCTTTCAGGACAGTTGCTTTCTTTTATCATACAACTTGAACAATTTTGCAAAGTCTCATGGGAGTCAGTACTTGCGTATCTTTTATCACATCAGTCACTGTGTTGTTTCCTTTTGGCTTTCCTCATGGGGGTCACGGAGGCTATAGTTCATCCTTCTTGATATATTGGAGAAATCTATCATTAAATATGTTCCCTAGGTCAGGCAGGAATTGAAAGAATCCAGAAGGTTCAAGAGAAACATAGTTCTTGCAGTAATAACTTTCTGTTCTCTTCCAATATCAGTTCCAGACTACATTGATATGGAGGAACATCTCATAACATCTCAGGGATTACCAATGTGAAGAAAAGGATAATGTTTCTCAATATGCATAATTATTATTTCTTTTTGATTGTCATACGTCTTGCAATGCCATTCAAAATGTCCATCATGCATAGGAAATCTTGCATGCATATGAATACAGTGTTTGAAAGAGTGTTCTTTTGGAAAGATTTATCTGCACAGCTGTGAAGCCATTAACAGAGGTGTTGCACATGTTTCCTGCAGCTCCTTCACCTTCTGACCTCGAGTCACATAGTCTCTTTTGATACGTTCCAGGCTGTACCATTTGTTCCCACACAGATCAGCAAGAAAGGATAATAACCTGCGGGCTTGACAAGTCTTGCAATCCTTTCCAGTTTGGTGTAGTGGTTAAATGTGCGGACTCTTATCTGGGAGAACCAGGTTTGATTCCCCACTCCTCCATTTCCACCTGCTAGCATGGCCTTGGGTCAGCCATAGCTCTGGCAGAGGTTGTCCTTGAAAGGGCAGCTGCAGTGAGAGCCCTCTCCAGCCCCACCCACCTCACAGGGTGTCTATTGTGGGGGAGGGAGATAAAGGAGATTGTGAGCCGCTCTGAGACTCTTTGGAGTGGAGGGCGGGATATAAATCCAATATCTTCATCTACCTCACAGGGTGTCTGTTGTGGGGGAGGAAGGTAAAGGAGATTGTGAGCCGCTCTGAGACTCTTTGGAGTGGAGGGCGGGATATAAATCCAGTATCTTCATCTACCTCACAGGGTGTCTGTTGGGGGGGGGAAGGTAAAGGAGTTTGTGAGCCGCTCTGAGACTCTTTGGAGTGGAGGGCAGGATATAAATCCAGTATCTTCATCTACCTCACAGGGTGTCTGTTGTGGGGGGGGGGGGGAAGGTAAAGGAGTTTGTGAGCCGCTCTGAGACTCTTCGGAGTGGAGGGCAGGATATAAATCCAATATCTTCATCTACCTCACAGGGTGTCTGTTGTGGGGGAGGAAGGTAAAGGAGATTGTGAGCCGCTCTGAGACTCTTCGGAGTGGAGGGCAGGATATAAATCGAATATCTTCATCTACCTCGCAGGGTGTTTGTTGTGGGGGAGGAAGGTAAAGGAGATTGTGAGCCGCTCTGAGACTCTTCGGAGTGGAGGGCGGGATATAAATCTAATATCTTCTTCTTCTACCCCTTTGAGCTGGAAATCCCCAATTATCAGCACATGTCTGCAAGTAGCCTCTGTAACCTCTTCCTATATTGGGGATCAGAAGCTTGAGTCTTCTCATCCACAGGGTCCTGAGAAACTTCCTTCAAGCTTCGTGGGGGCTGGGGAAGCAGCCCTTCTTCTAGTGGTTCTAGTTTGAAATTTCCAAAATGGTTTCCAGACTTATCTACCATTTGTCACAGCATTCAAGTCCTTTCATCCATTTAATAAAACATTGTTTCTGCATGACCTCAAACCTAGTAACAACCCTGGGCCCACCAAACTTGTCTTGATGGGAGCTACCAGGATTGGAATGGGGGGATCAGGACTGTGGAAGCCTCAGCTCCACCACCACAAATAGAACAAGTTGCCAAAGACTCAGCACTGCTGCCTTCCACCTTAAACCAGGCCAGCACTGGGGGCCCAGCAGTGCTGAAGCCCTTGGACCCACAGCCACTGCAGGATCCAGACTAGAGCCAAGGCCTCACTTCACCTCCTAGTCAGGAGTCAGCCTCAGCAGCCACCAGCTCCTGCAACGACCTTACATCACTGGCTAATGATATCATTGGTTGATGCTGATAGAATAAATATAAGATTCATTAATTCAATAGAAAAGAAAATCTAGAAGCCCCCACACTCTCCTCAACACCTGTCTGACAGCTGAATTATTTTCGAATTGCTAGCTTCCTGATGCGGTTTTGTGGGTAAGCCATTTCCTACTGCAGTTTCTCAAAAGCCCGTTAGTTCCTCAGACCTACCCCCCCCCCCACTGTCTCCTTTAGATCCTAGCCCTTCTAAGCCTGAATAAGTAAAATGTTTTCTTGTTTCCTTTAAGGGGTATTATAATTAAAGTAAAGGCTTATTATAGTTAATCAGATATTTAGTAGAGTATAGGACAAGCAAGTAACTAGCCAGGCAATATAAGATCCAAGGAGCCCCGACCTTCTCCTTGACATTTGAAGCTCTGGGTATTTTTCTTTGCTACTGACTTCCTGCCTCCCTCAGTATGGTCTTGCGGCTAAGCTATTTCCTAGTGTAGTTTTTTTTTTTTAGTAACCCTCTAGTTTTAGGGTAAGAATTATACTTGTCTTAATTGTTTTCTAATCTTTGTTTCTAGCTAGTATAAGTGAAAGCATTTTTATGATTTAAGTAAGCTAAATTGTTGTAATTTATGACAATATGTTTTAGACAATTAGCCATTAGGGCAAAAGTAGTTTTGGAGTTGTATACTCAGTTGAGTCATATGTACTGTTACTGCATAGATGAGATGGTTAATGGTTGTTTGAAATGCAGAATCACAGAGTTAGTAAAATTCACAATATGGAGTCAGTTGTGCTAACTGAGTACCATTCTAGCTAAGCATATAGATAAAGTTGCAAGTTCTGACAAGAGGAAGTGTTGCTGGGCGGAGATATTTGTGACCTTTACCTTATATGGTCATAGCCTCAGCCTAATCGGTCGTGGAAACCAGAATTTGCGCTCTGCGTCCGATGGCAGGTTGCCACAGAGCAAGAGAGGGATGACGCTTCGGGGACCCTATAAAAGGCGATGGCTTGGCCAAAACAGACAGAGAGATGACTCTGCCCTTTGTCTCTCTCTCCACTTTTGCAAAGGTGAAAATAAAGCTGCTTTTCTCTGAACAACATGTCTCCGCCTGTAATTGGTATCTGGAAGCAGGGGCATTGCCCCAAAAACCGGTTGACAATGCTGACAAGACAGCAGCCTCCCTGGGGCCAGGGATTATGGGGACATAATAAAGGAAGGGCCCCAGAACTAGGGTAGGGAGTAGGAAGGGGAGGTGCTGAGCCTGAAGTGAAGGCTGAGTCAGGGTTGTAGCCAGGATTCAAAGTTTGGATTCAAAGAAAGTCAGTTTGGTGTAGTGGTTAAGTGTGCAGACTCTTATCTGGGAGAATTGGGTTTGATTCCCCACTCCTCCACTTGCTGCTGCTGGAATGGGTTTGGGTTAGCCATAGCTCTTGCAAGAGTTGTCCTTGAAAGGGCAGCTTCTGTGAAAGCTCTCTCAGCCCCACCCACCTCACAGGGGTATCTGTTGTGGGGGAGGAAGATAAAGGAGATAAAGGGCGGGGTATAAATCTGCTATTCTTCTCTTCTCATGGGGCACACAGAAGGATTTTTTTTTTAATTTAGGGGACCATTGGGCCAGATGCTGGGCACTGAAAGGTCTACTCAGGAGTAAGCCCCCTCCAACCGCCCAGCTCAATTGCCCAGGGCTCTGGGTAGGTGGGTACTGCAGTCGTGCAAAGTGAAACTGGTGTCTGCATGTGCACACATGCTCCTCTCTCGACACACCTTTTTTTGCTGCCCAAAGGTACCAGCAGGGCAGCCTGGCAATCTCCTAGGAAGTGCTCCGTGGTGTTGGCATGGATTTGAAATTGCCCTGCCCCTTGGCTCCAATGGGCCAGCCTGGGATGCTAGGGGTGTGCTTGGGGTTGAGTGAACCTTCCCACTGGCTCAGCCACCCAGGGCTCAACAGCAGCAGCAGCAGCTCCAGAACAGCGGCAGCACTAGGACACCATGTGCAGGCATGGGCCTGGCAGGAAACAAGGTGGCAAGGAGGGCTATGGGCCAGGCTGTTGGCGGGTGGGTGATGAGTAAGCTCTGTTTCACCATCCTGGAGTGCCTTGGATGCAAAGGGTGCAACAGTTTCCCCCTGCTGGCTTGTGCAGGCTCTGACCCCGGAACAGGGCAGGCAGAAACCAATTCAGTGAAGGCAGCAGGGGAGGGAGGGCTGTGGGGCAGACCATCAGTGAGTGGGTGGGTAGCGAGTGAGGCTTTGCTTTGCCATCCCAGAGTGCCTCAGAAACACATAGGGCAGCAGTTCCCCATCCACTGGCTTGTGCAGGCTCTGGCCCCAGCTCACCCTGCCGCCACCCAGGCCCCGGAAGGAGGCCGCCCACAGGCCAGGTGAGTCTACCATGTGGCAGGGGCTGGAGGAAAGCCAAGTGGAAAGGGTAGGTGGTGGGGCTGGGACTCTTGCCTCAGTAGTTAGGTGGTGGGGCCTAGGAGCTTGTGGACCCCACCGTGGCTATGAGCCTGGGCTGAGTGCTCCTAGAGAATCAAATGGACTTGGGTGTTGCAACTCTTGATCTGTTTCTGAGGCCTGGGGAGGCCAAGACAGGGGGTATATAACTCCTGAGGGCGAGAGAGTTGAGCCAGCCAATCGTGGCACTAACGTATGGCAAATAAGCAACCCTAGCGGCCAACCAAATAGTCCACAAATCCAGAAGCAGAACAAAATAGCCCTCTGTTCTTACCTTCCCTCCCAGTACCGAGCAGAGAAGTTCCCTTTCGCCGTCGTGATTAATAGCCACAGAGTGATCTATCCTCCATGTATGTATCAAAAATGTTATGTGTTCTTCGGGATGAAATCAAAGCTTAAAAATGGAGTTATAATAAATGCAGCATGGCAGAGAAAGGAGAGCCATGCCACTTAGGGTTGCCAATCCCCAGACGGGGGCAGGGGATCCCCCGGTTTGAAGACCCTCCCCCCCTTTCAGGGACATTAGAAAGCGGGGGGGTGGGGGGAAGGAAATGTCTGCTGGGCACTCCATTATTCCGTTTGGAGACCATCCCCATACTGAATAATGAAGAATTGATCCCCAGGTATCTGAGGCTCTGGGGGGACCCTGGTTTTTTTAGATAGAGGCACCAGATTTTTAGCATAGCTTCCAGTGCCTCTCCCCAAAATACTCTCCAGGTTTTAAAAAGATTGGGCCAGGGGGTCCAATTCTATGAGCCCCCAAAGAAGGTGCTCCTATCCTTCATTATTACTAATGGAGGGAAGGCATTTAAAAGGTGTGCAGTCCCTTTAAATGTGATGGCCAGAACTCCCTTTGGAATTCACTTGTACTTGTCGCAACTTTACCCCTGGCTCCACTCCCAGTGTCTCCTGGTCCACCCCCAAAGTCCCCAGATATTTCTTGAATTGGACTTGGCAACCCTAATGCCACTAGGCAATTCTGCTGTATGGAAGAAGTCTGCTTGTTCTTCAGCTGGGCAGCATCCAGCATTACATGTTTACACTGTAACTGGCAAAGAGACCTGTTTCATTGAGCCACGGCTCGCTTCTTCTCTGCCTTTGAAATATGATGCCAGAAACCTTACAGATTGCACATATCCTCCTCTACTTTATCTCTCAGAAGATGCAACTGGCTGTGGCAGTGGGAAGGATGACAAATGCCTCGAGAGAGGGGATGCTATTCTTCCTCTTTATGGAGAATGAATGACTTCGGTGAAATTACAACTGCCGTTCAGATACAAGAGCAGATTGCTGAACAAGCTTGGGGGGTGACAGAAAGGCCTATGAACAATAGGGGTCCTTCATGCTTCAGCATTAGAGAACAATCTATGTTCTTTTAAATCGCAGTCTGTCAGGTCCGGGCCAGAGAGAACCAGATCTGTATCTGAACATGGGTGGGTGTGTTCTCTGGCTTAGGATCCTTGAACTTAAGCAAGAGCCTGAGTGCAAGAAGCTGGGAGAATGGCAGTGGCTGATGAAGCATAAACAGTACAGCAGGTTTATCCAATCCTGAGGGTTCATCCTCCCAGCCAATTACAGATTGATGATGCATGTTCTTGTCTTTTATGCCTGAAGAAGACTTTCTTAAGGTAATTGAATTTCCCTTGTTTTCCTATTTTCTGTCAAGTCAAGTACCTATTATGCTTGACTCATACACACTGAAAAATTTCCTCACAATTCAGAACAAATAGCAGTAGTTTTGTGTCTATTCATGCGTGACATTCAGCGTATTTGTGGGCCAGCTAGACCTGCTGGTTCATGCTCATCAATTACTGGCTTGCTTAGATAATAATTTACTGGCTCGTTCAAACACGTGGAAATGCCTTATACAGAGTCAAACCGTTGGTCTACCAAGGTCTGTATTCTTTATCCTGGCAGCAGCTCTCCGTGGTCTCAGGTGGAGATCCTTCACTTGCTACCGCCTGTTCCTTCTAACTGGAGATGCTAAGGATTGAATCTGGGACTTTATGCATGCCGTGCAGATGCTTGATCGCTGAGCTGCAACCCTCCCTTATGTGTACTCCAGGGGCATCATAGACAGATCACGCATCATTTAACAGCATTTGGCCCAGACTGTGTTCCACAAATTCTTTTGGTGGAGGAATATTAGCTACTGCTGTTTAACATCACTAAGTGGGGAAGCGTACCTTGAACACTTATCAGTCATGGGTAAATTACAGAATCACCGGACAACATTATGCGGGCATGTGCCAGTTGAGAGGCTTGGAGACCACAGCATGGGAAGTGTATTAATTAGTTGCCGCTGTCCCAGTTGTTGCTAGCGTTAGCCTCTCGGTCATTGTACATTTAACACATTGCTATGGCATCAGCATTGTTATTTCTGCCAGCTTCTCTTCATGGTCTCTGGTAAGGGCACTGGATTCTCTCTCTATTCAGTGATGCTGTCCTCTGTCTAGAGATGAAATATACGGGGTTGAATCCAACCATTTCTTCTGCTAGTGAAAAAGGAAGGAGGAGCTCCCATTGACCACTAAAAAGAATTAGCAGAGACAAAAGCCATTTGTGAAGTAGGGGGGATGTAATAACGAGGAGAACTGGCCAAGATTGAGTGGGGAGACTGGCTGAATCTAATTGTATTATTATTCGTTCCAGTAGATGCTGTATAATATAGTCTGCTGTATAAATAAATACGTTTAAGTTTACAGAATGTGATGACTTGTCTCCAGACAACTCTAGCATCGCATTCGCCTTATTCTCCTCGCTGGAACATTCAGTGCCCCTTAGACCATTATGACAAACAGATCTGCACTAAACATGGGGTTTCTATGGGTAAATCTTGCACATGGGTTAAACGTCTTGTGCTGGCACACCTACTTAGAATGGGGGGTAAAAACATGAACATTTCCTACAAACAACCGTTTTTGCTTTGCAGGTATGCACATAAAATCACCGATATGTGAAAAGGGTTTGGGTGAGGGGGCTGCAACATATGACAAACGAGCAGTGTCAGAATATCAGGGCAGATGTGCTATATAAAGCATATGATTAACAGCAGGGTCCTAGCACACAATCTTTGTTCTGTCCTCTTTGGGCTTTAGCCGTTGATTTATTAGTTAACACCTCAGCATGGTCAACATCTTAGGCAAAATGTGAAAATCATGCCAGGGGGATCTGTGAAATACGCATTAGTATCTATCATGCCATCGCTATAGCCCAACAGAAATCCAATGAAATGGTGGCGAAACGCTTCTGCCTTTGGTTTGGTTATTTAAAAAAAAAAAAAAATACCGTTGGTGTTATTGTTAATTTATTAATTGTTTTGTGATGTGAAAGAGTTAGTGCTGCTCACTTTATTTTCCGCACTTAATTTCTTGAAAAGAAAGGCTCTGAAGCTCATATTTATTTTGAGACAGACTTTAAAAGCGCTTCCAGCTAATCTCAGATGCAAAGGTATAAGGGGTTGGATCCTGGCTAAGTTTTATGTAGGCAGAATGAAACTTTCCTGCTTTTTTTTTGTACCGCTGTAAGCTACTGATATTCCTGAAATGCTGATCATGGAAGATAGGAGAGCCTGAGAAATGACACGAGGAAGGGGGAATCAGTGGGAATTATCAGTTTAGATCTCTTTGTGGCTGCCTAGTGGAGAAGGAAAAACACTTTGTGCATATTTAAACACACATTTTAGAAGGAAAAACACTTGGAGCATATTTAAACACATTATATTTATTATAACATCTTTCACAATGTTCAATAGTGCTTCTTCCTCATATGAAGTACTCATTTTTAAAGCCAGTGGGAAAGGCACCGCTTATGAAGGACATGAAAAGTGTTTTTTTTTGGGGGGGGGGATGTGGGGATGAAAGCAGGATCTTCCTCTCTTTTGGGGAGGGATGGTGGCTCAGTGGTAGAGCATCTGCTTGGTAAGCAGAAGGTCCCAGGTTCAATCCCTGGCATCTCCAAAAAAGGGTCCAGGAAAATAGGTGTGAAAAACCTCAGCTTGAGACCCTGGAGAGCCGCTGCCAGTCTGAGAAGACAATACTGACTTTGATGGACCCAGGGTCTGATTCAGTAGAAGGCCGCTTCATTTAGGGGAGGGATGGTGGCTCAGTGGTAGAACATCTGCTTGGTAAGCAGAAGGTCCCAGGTTCAATCCCCGGCATCTCCAAGTGAAAAGGGTCCAGGCAAGTAGGTGTGAAAAACCTCCACTTGAGACCCTGGAGAGCAGGGGAGGGACGGTGGCTCAGTGGTAGAGCATCTGTTTGGGGAGCAGAAGGTCCCAGGTTCAATCCCTGGCATCTCCAAAAAAGGGTCCAGGCAAATAGGTGTGAAAAACCTCAGCTTGAGACCCTGGAGAGCCGCTGCCAGTCTGAGAAGACAATACTGACTTTGATGGACCAAGGGTCTGATTCAGCATAAGGCAGCTTCATATGTTCATATGTCCCTGCTTGAGACTTAAATCCACTGGCCATTTCCTCTACAGCAGTGCTTGATAAGCCTATGTCTTTGCTTCTGAATAACTGACCTGTGTCGTTGCCTGTTTTCTAAATGCTACAAGCAATCCAGTTCTATGGATGTTTGCTCAGAAGCAAATCTCTGTGAACTCAGTGGAACTGACTGCCAAGAAAGCCTGGGATTAGTTTTCAGTTGTAATCCTATGCACATTTACTTGGGGGTTCTGTGGAAGACTGACAAGTAAACATGCCAGAATTGGGCAGAAAGGTCCTGTTGTAAGAAATCACAAAATGAAATGTAGAATGGCTTCAGAGATATTTTCCTGAAACTATACAGCGATGGAAATATGTAAAGAAAGGTCTGGAATTTGGGAGTTCCTGCACACAGACCTACATACACTCATAAGAAGATAAGAGACAAGTATGTATGGATTAAACTAAAATTTTTATGGCTGGTGTGCATCATCAATCTATTCATTCAATATTTAAGAGTGGTTTCTAGCAAAGGTTGCTAGCCCCACCCCCCAGTGGAGATAGCCCCTGCCCCCCCAGTCCGCTACCAGTCCGCTAGCTGAGGAATTTACTAGTAGAAAGAGGAAAGCCCAGGCCACAGTGCTGGCATTACACAGTAAGCACACCTGCACTAGAGTAGACCGTGTAAATGGATACAAGTAAAAAGCAAAGCTCATGGTCAATTGCTGCAAAACGTTTTCTATATTTACAAATATCAAAGTGCTCATAAATAGTAGAAATTCATATACTTGTATACTGTGCTACAGTTACAATTTACACAATGCAGAATCAAAGAAATGTTATTTTATAAAAAACCCAAAGCTTCAAATGTCTCAAGGACTTATCCACTCCAAAGACCACAGCTCAATTTTCTTGGCTCAGCATAGAGGTGTAGTCCAGTCCCGGTTTCGATGGGAAAGCGCAACAGCAGATGTATCCACACTGTTTCCCAGCGAGCTTCCTCAGGCACATATACAATATTGAGATGGTGATACAATTACAGGTTCATTTCGAGTCATGCATGCTGCTGACATTACCCTGTTGCGCTTTTCCATCGAAATCATAAGAAAGAGGTTAGGTTGCAATTGCACACGGCTTCTTTAATAGAATACTGTCGAATCAATAAGATCCCTAGGGGTTTGCACATACAAGCCACCTGCCATGTTTACGTCTAGTGAAGAGTTTAAAGAAAAATGGGCTGCGATATTGAACAAGTGCGATATTGGGCTGCAATACTGAACAAGTGTTCAATAGATTTGATGTTATTACTGATAGAGGTGTACAAATTTAAGGAGGAAATTTCTAAAATGGAGGATAATTTCAAAGCCAATTATTCAGAAGAAATTTTAAAAAAGAAATTTGAATCTTTAAACACCATGGATCATGAGTTTGAGGTTAAGACCAAAGAGATTAAGATTAAGAAATTGGACAGGGATATTAGAGACTATGCTTCTGGAAATATCTACAGTTGATGGTCTGCTACAACTTTAGTAAGTAAGAAAAAAGTATCCTGGGCTCGCCCTGTACAATTGTTCTTGGATGTAGACACCTCCAAGGTGGATGAATCAGGGTCTTCATTAGGGGAGGAATGTGGACCATCTAGAGTTCCTTATCATCATTCCAATCGTGGCACAGGAAATAACAGGGACCGCCCAAAGGAATTTTTTAGGGAAAGGTTTTTTTTTACGCCACGGCCCTGGCTGACAGTCCCGGTGGAAGACATAGCAGTTAACTTATCCTCTCACCCTCTTATGAAATTGGAAAGAAAGGTATTAAATTATGGACTGGGATTTGTACCTACACCTAATTATAACCCATTTAAAATGAGAATTGATATCTTTAAATTAATGAGACGAGTGAAATTTAAAAAAAAAATCGGCAATACACAGGATGGGGGAGAACATACACAATTTCGACCACCTTCTACTTTTACACCGAGTATTAGTGACCCTATGATTATCAGTTTTGAGAAGGCAGTCCTGGGGGACATAACTAAATTGGAAGAGACATTTTCTAAGACATGGCACAACATTACTGTTGAGGAATGCAATGCCCTGATGGAATTGTCTAAGGACGTAAATATTACTATCAAGCCTGCTGATAAAGGAGGGGCGATAGTCATTCAGAACACTAGTGATTATGTGAGTGAGATCAGGCGACAATTGGCAGATCCTAACACCTATAAACGAATACAGAAAGATCCAACAGATCATATTTTTAAAATTATTGAGGTTACTCTGGTGGAGGCTGAAGTCCAGTATATAATTGACGAAAAGATGAAAGCTTTTCTATTAAACAAAAATCCAAGAGCTCCTGTACTTTATTGTTTACCTAAGATACATAAGCCAGGGTTTCTATTGTGTCGGGGTCTAATTCCCTTTTAGAACCACTCTCAAAATTTGTAGATTCATTTTTGCAACTAGCGGTTCCTCAAATCCCATCATATATTAAGGATAGTTGCGATTTTATAAATTAGGTAGAAGGTAAAATTTTACCTGAAACTGCTATTCTTTGTACATTTGATGTTTCCTCCTTGTATACCAATATTCTGCTGGAGGAAGCGCAGTTAGTGGTAGAAACAGTCATGGAGAAACGATCAATTTTGAATCCCCCTACTACTTATTGTTACAATTTGTTGATATTGTCCTTGAAAAAAATTATTTTAAATTTCAAGATGATTTTTTCTTTCAGGTACAGGGTGTTTCCATGGACTCTAGCATGGCTCCAAGTGTGGCCAATTTATTTATGGCTACGTTAGAGGAGGACAAGATTTGTCACGCTCAGACCAACCCTTACCTTTCGGATATTTTGATTTACTATCAATATATCGATGATCTCTTTGTGGTTCTAAGAGACAGCTCAGTAGTTACATCTTTTTTGGACTGGCTAAAAGGTGTACATGCGACTATTAAATTTACAGGAAAATCAGACCGCAAATCGGTTCCATTTTTAGACATGATTGTATACTACAATGAAGACCATAGGATCGCTGTTAAGCCTTATTCTAAGGATGCAGATCGAGGTTCGTATTTATTCTATTCTTCATTTCATCCTCAACATTTGAAATCCAACTTACCTTATTCACAATTTTTGAAGTTAAAAAGAAATGCTACCAGAGAATTAGATTATAAGAAATATCGGGACAGCTTGATATTTAATATTTTAACAAAAGTTGCATGGAGTAGGATGCCAGAAATATCTGGGGACTTTGGGGGTGAAGCCAGGAGACATTGGGGTAGAGCTAGGAGCAAGGTTGCGACAAGCATAATTGAACTCCAAAGGGAGTTCTGGCTATCATATTTAAAGGAACCAAATTCCTTTAAATGCCTTCCCTCCATTGGAAATAATGAAGGATAGGGGCACCTTCTTTTGGGGCTCATAGAATTGGACCCCTCTCCTGGTCCAATCTTTTTGAAACTTGGAGTGTTTTGAGGAGAGGCATCGGATGCTATGGGAACTGGTCTCCAGGACAGGGAATAATGGCGTGTCCAGCAGGCATTTCCCTCCCCCACCCTGCTTTCCAATGACTGAAGCGAGGGGAGGGCCTCCAAGCCAGGGGATCCCCTGCCCACACCTGGGGATTGGCAACCCTAGCATGGAGTGTTTTTTACGGAGAGGGTTCCCAGAGGACATTGTTACCAGAGCTGCCAGAAGAGTGGATTCAGTAGACAGGGTCTCTTTATTACAGAGACCAGATAGGACTAGACGAGAAAATATTTTGTTTGCGATAGATTATACACCGCATGCTTTCGCAATTTGCAAAATTGTTTATCGACATTGGCACCTCTTATCAGAAGTGCCAGGTTGCTCGGTTTCCCTGTTTGTAGGCTTTCGACGGACTTCAGCCTTCAGAGACGTGCTAATGCGTTCAGATATGCCGCAGACTTTGGAGCCATCTACCGGCCCTCTCAGGGATTGCTGCCTTGACGTGGCAAGAGGGCTTGCGCGGTTCAGTGAGGCTGTGGGCTATGCCATGCAGGGCCGCCCGAGATGGACAGGCCACAGCTGAGAACCCAGACAAAATGCAATCCACTGGAGAAGGAAATGGCAACACACTCCAGTATCCTTGCCAAGAAAACATTGTGAATAGTAGCAAAAGGCTAAAAGATATGGCGCTGGAAGATGAGCCCCTCAGGCTAAGAGGTGCCCAATATGCTACTGGGGAAGAGTGGAGGGCAAGTCCAAGTAACTGCAGAAAGAGTGAAGCAGCTGGGCCAAAGCCGAAAGGACGCTCAGCTGTGGATGTGTCTGATAGTGAAAGAACAGTCCGATGCTGCAAAGAAGAATACTGCATTGGAACATGGAATGTAAGATCTATGAATCAAGGTAAGCTGGATGTAGTCAAACAAGAGATGGCAAGACTGAACATCGACACCTCGGGAATCAGTGAACTAAAATGGGTGGGAATGGGTGAATTTAACTCAGACGATCACTATATCTATTATTGTGGCCAAGAGTCCCGTAGAAGAAATGGTGTGTCCTTTATAGTTAACAAGAGAGTGAAGAAGGCAGTAATGGGATACAATCTCAAAAATGACAGAATGATATCAGTCCGTATCCAAGGCAAACCATTCAATATCACAGTAATCCAAGTTTATGCACCAACCACTGATGCAGAAGAGGCTGAAATGGACCAGTTCTATGAAGATCTACAACACCTTATAGAATTAACACCAAAAAAAGATGTCCTCCTCATCATAGGGGACTGGAATGCCAAAGTAGGAAGTCAAAAGGTAACTGGAACAACTGACAAGTTTGGCCTTGGAGAACAAAATGAAGCCCGGCAAAGGCTAATAGAGTTTTGTCAAGAGAACAAGCTGGTCATAGCGAACACCCTCTTCCAACAAACTAAAAGGTGACTCTACACATCAACATCACCTGATGGGCAACACAGAAATCAGATTGATTATATACTCTGCAGTCAAAGATGGAGAAGCTCCTTACAGTCAGCAAAAACAAGACCTGGAGCTGACTGCAACTCAGATCATGAGCTACTCATTGCAAAATTCAGGCTTAAACTGAAGAAAACTGGGGAAGTCATTAGGCCATTCAGGTTTGACCTTGATCACATCCCTTATAAATATACAGTGGAGGTGAAAAATAGATTTAAGGAACAAGAGTTGATAGACAGAGTGCCTGAAGAACTATGGACAGAGGTTCATGACATTGTGCAGAAGGCAGCAACCAGCACCATCCCAAAGAAAAAGAAATGCAAGAAAGCAAAGTGGCTGTCTGATGAGGCTTTACAAATAGCTGAGGAAAGAAGGATAGCAAAATGCAGAGGTGAAAAGGAAAGGTTCACCCAACTGAATGCAGATTTCCAGAGAACAGAAAGGAGAGATAAGGAGACCTTCCTGAAGGAACAATGCAAAGCAATAGAGGAAAATAATAGAATGGGAAGGACAAGAGATCTCTTCAAGAAAATTGGAGAAATCAAGGGAACGTTTCATGCAAAGATGGCCATGATAATGGACAAAAACAGTAGGGACCTAACAGAAGCAGAAGAGATCAGGAAGAGGTGGCAAGAATACACAGAAGAATTATACAAGAAGAATCTCAATGTACTTGATAACCAGGACAGTGAAATTGCTGACCTTGAGCCAGACATTCTGGAGTGTGAAGTCAAATGGGCCTTAAAAAGCATTACTAACAACAAAGCGAGCGGAGATGATAGTATCCCAATTGAGCTTTTCAAAGTCCTAAAAGATGATGTTGTTAAAGTTATGCACACATTATGTCAACAAATCTGGAAAACACAAGAGTGGCCACAGGATTGGAAAAGATCAGTTTATATTCCAATCCCAAAGAAGGGTAATGCCAAGGAATGTTTAAACTTTCGCACCATTGCACTCATTTCATATGCCAGCAAGGTCATGTTAAAGATCCTACAAGCTAGGCTTCAGCAGTATGTCGATCGGGAACTACCAGAAGGTCAAGCTGGAAGAGGTAGAGGAACTAGAGATCAAATTGCCAACATTCAATGGATTATGGAGAAAGCACGTGAGTATCAGAAAAAATGTCTATTTCTGCTTCATTGACTATGCTAAAGCCTTTGATTGTGTGGATCACAACAAACTGTGGCAAGTCCTTAAAGAGATGGAAGTACCAGACCACCTCACATGTCTCCTGAGAAACCTGTATAAGGGTCAAGAAGCAACAGTTAGAACAGGATATGGAACAACTGATTGGTTTAGAATAGGAAAAGGAGTTCAACAAGGATGTATATTGTCACCCTGCTTATTTAATTTATATGCAGAGTACATCATGCAGAATGCTGGTCTGGATGAAGCACAAACTGGAATTAAGATTGCCGGGAAAAACATCAACAACCTCAGATATGCAGATGACACCACTGTAATGGCAGAAAGTGAAGAGGACCTAAAGAACCTCTTGTTGAGGGTGAAAGAGGAGAGCACAAAAGTAGGCTTGAAACTCAACATCAAAAAAACTAAGATCATGGCATCCGGCCCCATCACATCTTGGCAAATAGAAGGGGAAGATATGGAAGTGACAGACTTCACATTTCTGAAGTCCAAGATCACTGCAGATGGTGACTGTAGCCAAGAAATTAAAAGACGTTTGCTCCTTGGGAGGACAGCTATGGTGAACCTGGGCAGTATAATAAAAAGTAGAGACATCACCCTGCCAACAAAAGTCAAAGTGATGGTATTCCCAGTAGTAATGTATGGCTGTGAGAGCTGGACCATAAGGAAGGCCAAGCATAGAAGAATAGATGCTTTTGAGCTGTGGTGCTGGAGAAGAATCTTGAGAGTCCCTTGGACTGCAAGAAGATCCAATCAGTCAGTCCTAAGGGAAATCAACCCAGACTGTTCCCTGGAAAGTCAGATGCTGAAGCTGAAGCTCAAATACTTTGGCCACCAAATGAGAAGGAAGCACTCACTGGAGAAGATCCTGATGCTGGGAAAGACAGAAGGGAAAAGAAGGGGACGGCAGAAGATGAGATAGTTGGACAGCGTTACTGATGTAACAAACACGAATTTGAGCAGACTTTGGAGGATGGTGGAAGACAGGAGGGCCTGATGTAACTTTGTCCCTGGGGTTGCAAAGAGTCGGACTCAACTGTGCAACTGAACAACAACAACAAACTGACCCTTTGGGACATTACAGGTGTGGTGTTTGTCAATTGTGCCCTCTAGCTCTACAGACAAAGCTTTTTACACCTCCTGGAAGTGAATTAAATATCAAATTATCACATTTCAGTAATTGCAACACCTCATTTGTGGAATACGCCATCTTGTGTGGATGTAATAAGATCTACGTGGGCAACATGACCCGCCCTATTCAAGTTCGGGTGGCAGAACACCACTCGAGAATTAAAATGAAAAATTTAGAGACTCCTCTCACTACCCATTATCTTGAGGGCCAGCATCATATTGACGATATGAAATTTGTTGTACTGTGTAAACATGTGGGGCCCCATGACGATTTTGCTGAAAAATGTCTGTTATGAGAAGGAACATTTTGGATCTTCCATTTACAATCATTAGTGCCAAATGGTCTAAATAATAACATTGATTTTTCTTGTTTTTTTTGTAATATTCTTTATAATATTTTTAAAGATGACATGGGTGTATGATGGCAGGCTCCTTACCTTCTTAAAAAAAATTAGAAACAGGTGTATGTAATTTTGGCATTGTACCTTTTAAAAAGCTGAGCTTGATATCCATTGGGTTGTGGTAATATGCCCTTGGAAGGTCTGTGAGTGCTTGTTTGTGTTCTGAATGTTTCATTGTTGGTGAGTTGTTATGATTATGGCTTTGTTAAAAGTTTGTTGAATAGACTGACATTGAAAAGGATAAAGAATATGGAATGTTATTTGTTATCAAGCGAAAATATCGGAAGAACTTCTATTTCCCTTCTTTGACAAAGGAATTTGAAATGGTGCGGCAAGTGTCAGCCGCCTACAGGCTCTGTTGGAGGTGGACCTGTGGAGTCTTCAAAGAATGGACTGTTGCTATTTACTATACAAGCACTTTTTGCATTCAGCACTTTATTATGAGAATTTTATTCTCTAGAAGTATTGTATGTGCTCAGTTAATATGAATGGTTCTATATGTTTTTGTATGAATTACTGACCTTGTTATGAAAATGTTGAAGTAATTGTGATAAACATCACTATATTTATAAGATTTTTTTTATAAATTGCTATTAGTGACCATTATGGTTTTTTATTATTATATCACGGTATTTGTTTGATTTGCTGTCTCCCCGTGATTCTCCCTTGTGATATTACTCTCCAGGTGAGGGCTGGAGATCACTCAGAATTCCAACTGCTCTCCAGATGGCAGGAATCAGTTCCTCTGGAGAAAATAACCGTCAGTATGGCAATTGAGTTTCTAATTGCCCCCCCCCCCAAGTTGGAATGAAGAGTCGGACACAAGGCATTGGTGTAACTATGGGCCACTTTATTAAGCATAATAATAAAAACGGCAAGGGCACCCAAAACTGCAGCCTGGTCAGGGCTAGGGGTCTCAACAGACCGCTCCCCTGCCATTCACGGGCAAGAGACCCAGCCCCCAGCTGGAGCTGTGTGACACAGCTCCCTCCAGGCCAACCCAGCAAGAAGGCATGCTCCAGAGGGCCCAACCACCAGACGCACGTCTCAATGAAAGGCACCCTCTAGTCGAGCCATCAGGACAGTCTGCATTTTTCCCGGGTCATCAAACCCAAAGGTTGATTATGCCAGACCCCTAACTCCCCAGAAGGGGGATGCGTCCTCGTCCTCCTCTAGCCGCATAGTACCCTAAACCCAGTAAAACCTGCCACCACTAAGGCCAAGTCTCTACTTAGCACCCATTGGGAAGCCAAAGCTACCCGCAGCTCTTGCCGGAGATCCCTCAAGAAATGCATGTTACCCTTTTCAGAGAGATGTATCCCATCCCCTCTGTAGAGGTCAGGAAATTTCGTAGAAATATCCGGATGGGGCAGATAGTGGGCCAACCCCCCTTCCAATGCCTTCCTAATTTCCTTGTTAGCTTTGTATCGGGCCCTCTCAATACCTGCAGGGTCCCAAACAAGGTGGGGAATCATGGCTGACCAAATTATAATGGTCCCAGGTCATCTCTCCCTAATGTAGTTAAAATCCTCACGGGCCTGCAAGACTAATGCCTTGCCTTTTACTAGCCCGAGATCATTCCCTCCCAGGTGAATGATTAAAACATGAGGAGGAAGGCCCGCATTCCCTTGGAATAACAAAGGCAGCAGGCCCGGCCACTGAAGGCCCCAGCGCCCCTGACACTCGATACAAACATATTGGCTGAGTGCCAGCTGAGAGCCGATCAAAGTTCTCCAAGCCTGATGTGCGGCCCAAAACGCATAGCTGTGGTCACAGATGAGAACTCGGCTCCTCCGGCCAGGAACAACAGCATCTAAAAAGAAAAAAACAGTCAAACTAGAAACAAAAACCAGTAGCATTTCAACCAAACAAGCGAAGCTAGGAACTGAGCAAAGGTCGAACATAAGATTTGTAGGCGGATGAGCGCCAATGGCCCAAGTGCTGAATGGAGAAAGAAGGATATCCCAGGGCAGCAGCTGTAGAGACTGCCCCAATTCTAAAGGAGTGGGTCCCAAACCGCATCCCAGACAACACCTAAAGCCCGTGACATCACAGTCCAAAACTAATGCTTTGTCAGCGGGCTACCATTATTGTGACAGAACAAAACCCCCTCCTTGGGTCCCTTAACTGCCAGATAAGCAGTCAAAGAAGAAACTGGGCACAGCTCAACCTCAGAGCAGGTGCCCAGCTCCAGCACAGTACACCTTAGACGCTGGTCCATCTTAAAGCGACGGACAGTAATGACCTCCTTACCCTCGGTTAACCTCAGGACCCGTAGCAACAAAGCATTACCAAAAACATTGTTTCTGGACCCTGCCACTAGCTCACTGACTCTAAGAGCCCCGAAAAAGGCTACCAAGGATGCAGCATGAAACAAAGTGGCCTCAAAATATGAAGCACACACTGTGCCCCAAACCCCCTTCAGGCCCCTAAGAACCAGAGGGGAAATAGGTTTCCGCATATCCAGCCTAGGTCCAGCCTCTCTGGCCCACCCCTCCAGCATCTTTCGGAGACGAAAATCAGCTGTTTCTTCTTTATAACCCAGCACCTTGCTAGCAAAAGCCAATGCAGACAGGCGCCCCCTAATTGGTCGCATGGCCAATCCCTTAGAGAAACACAGTAGTGGAGCAACTGTTCCACCAGGAGGGGCCAAACAATGTGATACCCTACCTCAGCCCTAAAGTCCTCAAACTACCACACAGCACGTTCGTAAGACTTCCTGGTGCTAGGTGCAATGGCTAGGCCTATCACTCTTTAGGCCTCGGCTCTCCAATCAGGCATAGCTCCTGGGGCATTGGCGCCAGCTCTCGATCAGCACCTGGGGCCAGCTGATGAAACCTCTTCATCTGTTTACGAGGGAGAGTGTCAGCCGCCCCGTTATTCACCCCAGGGACATGCTTGGCTAAAAACAATACGTTAAGCCGCAGACAATGCAGAGTGAAGGCCAATTTCATAACCCGCTGAGATTTGGATGAAAGGGAATTAATAATATGGACTACTGCCATGTTATCGCACCAAAAATGAACTGTGCGATTGACCATATCCTTCCCCCACAGCCAAACTGCAACTAGAATGGGAAAGAATTCAAGAAACGTAAGATCTCAGTTCACGCCTACCTGAATCCAGGAGTCTGGCCAACTATCCGTGCACCAGTGTCCGTGGAAATAGACTCCAAAACCTAAAGACGCAGCAGCATCAGACATGACCTTGAGCTCAGCTTCCAGCCTCATGTTGTCTTTCCAAAAGGAAATCCCGTTAAAAGACTCCAAAATTCTTGCCAAACGCTCAAATCTTCCCTCATGCTGCTGCTAACCCGTGTTCTATGTTGAGGCAAACGTAGGCCTGCCATAGCATCGCCAAGCCTATGAAGAAAGGTTTGCCCCAGGAAACCACTTTGCAAGCAAAGTTAAGATGCCCGACCAGCTGCTGTAACTCAATCAAGGTGACCTTCCATTTAAGAAGAAAGGAATGAATCCTATTTCTTAAATCTACTATTTTTTGGAAAGGTATCCTGGACAGTTGCGCCAGGGTATCCAGCTCAATCCCCCAAAAGATCAGTTTTTGGGCCAGACCCTCCATTTTTTCCTGAGCCAATGGAACACCAAGTTCTGCAGCCAGCTCCATAAAGCCAGACAACAGCTGTGCACAACACCCAGTCCCCGCAGGACCCACAAAAAGGTAGTCATCCAAATAATGAATGACATCCTTCAAACCCACTTTCTCCCGAACAGCCCATTCCAAGAATGTGCTGAAACACTCAAAAGCTGCACACAATACAGAGCAGCCCATTGGCAATGGTCTGTCCATGTAAAATTGACCCCCAAAAGAAAATCCCAAGAGCTTAAAATAGAAGGATGCCCCATGTAAAAGGCAAAATGCAGATTTAATATCGCATTTCGCCAACTCTGCTCCCCGCAGTGTCGAACCATGGCTACAGCCGGATCAAAGCTGGTATACCTAACAGAGCATAAATGCTCGGGAATCCCATCATTAACGGACTTCCATTTGGGGAAGGAAAGATGGTGAATCAAACGAAATTCCCCAGGCGCCTTTTTAGGCACCACACCCAAGGGGGATACCCTAAGGTTATGCACAGGGGGATGGGAAAATGGGCCCAAAATCCTCCCTCAGCCAACTCCTTGGCAATCTTATCTTTGACAACCTGCTCTAAACCCTTAACAGAACTAAGATTCCAGGACATAAATGGAACCTGGGGCCCCTGAAAAGGAATCCTAAAACCGAACTTAAAACCTTTTAGCAGGTAAACGCCATCAGCCCTTCGCGGATACCTGGACAGCCAGTGTTCAAGAGGTCCCACCTTTATCGGACTGGGCCCCTTTACCAGCCTGATAATTACCTCCCCCGCCTCCTGGTTTCTTTTGATTCTTACGCGCCCGGGCTTTTGGACAGTTATTGAAGGAGTGAGACCCACCACACATGGGGCATTCATGCTTGAACTGATACGCTTTTCTGCTACACACTCCCTGAGAACTGAACTCCCAACAAAGCAGGCAGGGTTGAACTACCTGCCCCACTGAACTGTGGGAAGAGGCTGCCAAAGCTGAGGAGGTTGCCGCTGACCTAGTCACCAAATGACTGCTGTCGGAGCGGTCGCCCAAATTTGGCTGCGCAGGAGACATGATTTGTAGCCACAACTGCTGGTGAATGGGATCCCACTGAAGGAAAGGGTACAATGCAGCCCTCATCCTGCATTCCTCATCATATTGAATCCAGGTCAGCCCACTAAACATTGTGTACCCCTTATAAATTATGACCATGTATTGGATAAGGGCAGCCGCCTTCCAAGGCTGAGCCCTTGCAATCACTCCAGCATAGATAAAAAACCCCAAGTCTGTTCCACTTGACACTTCTTCAATTTTTCTTTTTCCTTGTCATCTAAGTCCTCCTTATCCTTCCTCTCCAACTCCCGCAACAGGAGGGAGAAGATATCCACATACTCAACCTTTAGGAGTTTATCTTTTGTTGCAGGCAACAAATGATCCCTTAAAGATAATGCTACGTCCCCAAAAGGTAAGGCAGTAAAAGGGATTGCCCCGTAAGGAGAAGGGTAGCCCCAACCCCCCATAAAAGAGCTTGCAAGACCCTGCTGCCCCACACCTGGCCAAATTCCACAAGGAAGGATAAAAGGAAGTACTTCTTCACCCAAAGGGTGATTAACATGTGGAATTCACTGTCACAGGAGGTGGTGGCGGCCACAAGTATAGCCACCTTCAAGAGGGGTTTAGATAAAAATATGGAGCACAGGTCCATCAGTGGCTATTAGCCACAGTGTGTGTGTATATATATAAAAATTTTTGCCACTGTGTGACACAGAGTGTTGGACTGGATGGGCCGTTGGCCTGATCCAACATGGCTTCTCTTATGTTCTTATGTTCTTATGGCCGCACTGTCCAGTCAGCCAAGACCAATTTGACTGTGAGCCCATACCTGTGGGGGGAGAAAACCAAGAACTCACAGCAGGAATGCCCTGCCCGGCAGGTGAGGCATGACCCCATGGCCCCCAAGGCCAAGCCAGCCCAGCATACGCCTGTGGAATGTCCCCAGCCTTACCAACAGATCCAACAGGCACTAGCATCAACCCAGGTCCAGCAGCTCCTGACGATGACACCAATCACCCATCTGGACCGCTGAGACCCATGGCACTGCCAGTGATGAATGCACCAGACCTGCCCTCAAGAATAGGCAACCTGGTTAACATATTCGCCTGGAATGCCCTTTTAGAAGCCTTTCCCACTCCTACCCTCTCTGAAGGAGGAATACCAGATGCCTCCTCCAGCGCCAACAGCCTTTGCATTATGCTAGCATTAACTTCCTCGTCGCCCTCATCATCAGAAGAAGATAAAGGTGGTGGTGGCCTCTTGGGCAGAGCCTTAGGGGCCCTAGGCATAGGCTGTTTGCCCTTGGATTTTCCAGACCCCTTTCTACCTGACATCTTTGCGATGCCCCGGGCCAATGGAGCTTACGAATACACCCAAGTGGCCCCTTACGAAAGCACTCCCAAAGCCGACCCACACTACTAGATAGCAGCCCCTGGAAGCAATAACAAATGCCTACCTATGAGAAGCTGATGCAAGCTAGGGCAGACCCACAAAATGGCCTCCCCTCAAAATCCTTCTAAAATGGCCACCCTCACTTGGAGAAGAAAGGGAACCCAATGTGGCTGCCCCCCCACAAACACAACAAGGAGGGGAAGCAAAAAATGGCTGCCCCTGCTAGAACAACATCCCCCCAACCCCAGCAGGGGATCCAAGCACCTCTAAAAAACCCTTTTGCCCCGCCAAAGAAGGGAGAGGACTAAGCCAAAGGAAAAACATTTTTTATATACA
This sequence comes from Heteronotia binoei, assembly GCF_032191835.1. Classification (NCBI taxonomy): domain Eukaryota; kingdom Metazoa; phylum Chordata; class Lepidosauria; order Squamata; family Gekkonidae; genus Heteronotia; species Heteronotia binoei. The sequence goes on along the minus strand of NC_083243.1, from coordinate 184,596,118 downwards.
CTAGCTGTCAATGGAGCTCATTCCACTCCACGAAGCACGCCTAGCCAGGCAGCCACAGCAGACCCCAGGAGCTTCTCTTTGAGCTTCTCAGTGACTCGTCCGCTGATAGCCAGGCCGACGCCGAAACCGACGGGGCAAGGGGGAAGGACCTCAACACCCGAGCCTTCCCGGAGTGCAATAAACGCTCCTGCCCAGACCTATCGTTGTCCCGGTCTGAAGCAGGGAGCGGAGGTCTGGCTGTTACAATGGCCTAGCCTCGCCCCCTTAAACGCGCGCCCAAATGGGCTGAAGATCCTCCCTTCCCTCCCAGGGAGGCAAAGCTTGCCTAAGCAGCCTAGTAGCATTGCTATAGGCTGCAAGCAACGAAATCTTCCAAAAACAAAACACCCTTCCTAACTAAAAAAACCACAATTTTTAAGGTAGTTAAATGTCATAGTGAAGCACGGGTTTTCGGCTACTCTTGTATAATCTTCTTATTTGTATTACAGGTCAAGGCCATATTATTAATGGCTCTGTGACTCCCACTGTGACACAATCAGAAAATGCGCAAATAAAGATGTAACATTAACGATAGGAGATTGGTCATATTAAAAACAAAACAAAAAATTATTTTCCCTTTTAAAAAGCCAAAATAATGATAAGTCCAAATAATTGAATGTCATAATGGAACAATTAATGCATACAGATTGATCTGAAGAATTCTTAGCTAATTCTGTAATTCTCAGGGTCTTTTTTTTTTTTTTTTGCTTGTTATATGTCAGATATTCCTGCAAACTTGGGAGAATCACCAGGCATGCAGAAAACACTCTGACTAGAGAAGCTATGTTTACATTTGTACAGATGTAACACAGTTGTTTGTCACTGAATCAGCCAGCTGATGGAAGGAAGGAAGGAAGGAAGGAAGGAAGGAAGGAAGGAAGGAAGGAAGGAAGGAAGGAAGGAGCAAGTTTGAATGTGAGGAAGGAAGGAATCAGTTGATGCAGAAAAGAGGAGGCTCTCCAATGGAGACTGATGGTAGAGGTGTTGAGGAAAGGAGGGGTAGGTGGTAAGGTGGAAAGGAGAGATACAACAATGGCAGCTGGGAAAGGAGCAGGCAACAGGCAACAATAGTGCCAGGGGATAAGTGGATGAGATAACGGAGATGAAAGAAGAATGGAAGGCAAGAAAAATAGAGAAGAACTTAAAGGCATCAGTGGAGCATCAAGGAGGGAAAGGCAGTGGAGTGTCACAAAAAAGCAGTCGGAGCAAGCAAGAACCAGTGGTTGAAGGAAGGAGGAAGCGCTGCTGTGAGCTTGAGCTGGGTGGCAGAGGTGGTGGTACTACTGCGGAGTAGGTGGATTTAAGGTGGGGCAATAAATGCAAATTAGTAAAAATGAATGCATACTACTTAGGGCAAACTTTTAAATAAGCTCCAACCTAAGAGAATTCCTTGTGGCCTTTGCCTTTTTTGTCATCCCAAAATGCTACACAATATAATTGTATTTTTTCTAGTAAACTCACATTTTATCTTAGCATTGGCATTTTAGTTTGTAGAGAGCTGAAAGCAGAGAAGAGACTCTGACCAATGATCCCTTAGTGAATGTTTTGGTGGTGGGTTTCCCATTAAAAATTTTTAGAGTTGAAAAGTGCAACATTTTTAGATTATGCCCTTTAATTCTTTCCAGAATTGCATACTTGCTGCAAAAAAGAAAAGAAACAAATGCATCTCTGCTGAGTTTATCGATCTATTTCAGTGTAATAATATCCCACTTTATTAAGTTATTATTACCCTGAAAAAGATCAATAACTCAGAGGGACATTTTTACACTGTTCTAAAATTTCTAGTAGATACAGGAAACAAGATGGCATATGCATACCCTTTGAATTCTGCATGATAGGTTTTGATTGGGTGTTTACAAAAGGGGAAGTTTCCCCCTTTTTTTTTGTACACATGGGTGGATTTAAAAAGATTGATTTTGTGAGTCAGCTGAAAATCAGGTTTTTGCTTTTTAATAAACTCAGGAGTGGAATTCTAGCAGGAGCACCTTTTCATATTAGGTCATACACCCCTGATGTAGCCAATCCTCCTAGAGCTTACAGTAGGCCCTATACTAAGAGCCCTGTAAGCTCTTGGAGGATTGGCTACATCAGGGGTGTGTGGCCTAATAAGTAAAGGAGCTCCTGCTAGAATTCCACCCCTAAATGGACTAAAGATGGAATGCACACATTTTATCCACACACACACACACACAAACACACACAGAGATAGTGGCAGTGAGAAGCAGAAATTCTCATTTGAGTCTTATTGGTTGCCAACCTTCAAATGGGCTGTGGAAATTTCCTGGAATTACAAGTGGCCTTCATTTCTCCTAGATAAAATGGCTGCTTTGGTGGATGGATTCTATGCTACTATATCCCAGAGGTTCCTCACCTCCCCAAGCTCCACCCCCCAAATCTCTAGGAATTTCCCAACCTGGAGTGAGCAATTCTACTTGTGTGATAGAAATATCTTATTCAAGATTAATTATACATCACTGATGACTTGCTGGAATGAAAGCCCAGCACTACAGTACATTTATTCCAGCTAGGGTTGCCAACCTCCAGGTGGGGCCTGGAAATCCCCCACTTTTATAAAACTGATCTCCAGCTGGCAGAGATCAGCTCCCCTGGAGAAAATGGCTGCTTGGAAGGGTGGACTCTTTGGCATTGTATCATGCTGAGGCCTCTCCCCTCCTCAAACCCTGTCCCCTCCCAGATCCACCCCAAAAATCTCCATGTATTTTCCAACAGAGACCCGGCAACCCTATTTCTAACTCCAGTCTCATACCAAAAGAAGAAGAAGATATTGGATTTATATCCCGCCCTGCACTCCGAAGAGTCTCAGAGCGGCTCACAATCTCCTTTCCCTTCCTCCCCCACGACCGACACCCTGTGAGGTGGGTGGGGCTGAAGAGGGCTCTCACAGCAGCTGCCCTTTCAAGGACAACCTCTGCCAGAGCTATGGCTGACCCAAGGCCATGCTAGCAGGTGCAAGTGGAGGAGTGGGGAATCAAACCCGGTTCTCCCAGATAAGAGTCCGCACACTTAACCACTACACCAAACTGGCTCTCTTCCTCCCCCACAACAGACACCCTGTGAGGTGGGCGGGGCTGAGAGGGATCTCACAGCAGCTGCCCTTTCAAGGACAACCTCTGCCAGAGCTATGGCTGACCCAAGGCCATGCTAGCAGGTGCAAGTGGAGGAGTGGGGAATCAAACCCGGTTCTCCCAGATAAGAGTCCGCACACTTCACCACTACACCAAACCGGCTCTCCACACCAAACCGGCTATCAAGGATTTTTGACAACCAGTGTATTTATTTTAAAACATTTTTATGCCCCTTTCTACCCAAATACCAAGTGCAGTTTGTCCCTAACTGTCTGCATGTTGAATGAAAGCATATTCTTCCTATGATGACCTCTACTTCTACCAATTTTATTTTATATATATATATATATATATATATATATATTTATATATTTTAAACTCTTTCACACAGGGACAGTGATGCTTGTTTAAAATATCTGAACAGGAAAACAACATTGAAAATATGTAAAATAATTAAATAAAATCATATAAACTCATAACCACGCAAGACCAAAACCAGAGAAGTGAACCAACAACAGTTATTGCGGTATGCCAAATGAAACCCAAAAGTAGGGTTGCCAAGTCCAATTCAAGAAATATCTGGGGACTTTGGGGGTGGAGCCAGGAGACATCAGGGGTGGAGCCAAAAGCAAGGGTGTGACAAGCATAATTGAGCTTCAAGGGAGGTCTGGCCATCACATTTAAAGGGACCGCACACCTTTTAAAAAGCCTTCCTTCCATAGGAAATAATGAAGGATAGGGGCACCTTCTTTGGGGGTTCATAGAATTGGACCCCCTGGTCCAATCTTTTTGAAACTTGGGAGGTACTTTGGGGAGAGGCACTAGATGCTATACTGAAAATTTGGTGCCTTTATCTCAAAAAACAGCCCCCCCCCGAGTCCCCAATACCCGCGAATCAATTCCCCATCATTCCCTATGGGAATAGTTCATGGAGGTGCATGATGGTTGTGGGGGAGGGGGGAAGCCTGTAAAACCGGGGGATCCCCCTCTGGGACCTGGGGATTGGGAAGCCTACCCAAAAGGTATTCACCTGCTGGAAGAAGACATGATAGAGGGAGACAGTTTTGGTGCCATTAGGAAGAAGGCTCTTTCTCAGGTTGACACCTGTCTATCCTCAGACTGTCTATCCTCAGGGGGCACTTGAAGTAGGGTATCCAAAGATGACCAGAGTGGATGGGTAGGTTCATATAGAGAAGGGGCACTGGTAGGTGGAGGTCCATACAATATGGACTGGATAGACTTCCTGTGGATCTTGATCTAGTTATTTCTGGCACATATTCCTAGGGTACAGTTTGAAGACAGTCCCAGGATATCATATGAATGTATATGACACAGCAAACTTGCTACAGCTAAGAAAGTCTCGATCTGATCAGTGCCTGGATAGGAGATATCTATCAGACTTATTCCATCTTGATTTTCCATAATGGAAGAAAGGCAGGATATCAGTTTAAAAAATAAATGCATTCAGTTCTAGAAGCCTTACATTTCAACATTGCTCATAGATCACTTACATCCTGATTAAAGCACATAAACTGCAGTTACCAGAAGACCTGCTGCATTCGATTTATGACAACATACAAAAGGTCTCGTGGATGTGTAACAAATATGATGGAGGAAGCAGCCATTCTTGGGTCAAATTTAATGACCCCTCATCATACATTAGTGAGCTTACAAAAAATCAAGTGTTCATTTTTCTTCAAACTTTCCAAAACTAATAAAGTTTGAAATTTTTTTAAAAAAAAACTTTCCAAAACTTTTTAATCCATCACAGCAGTGTGGAGATAAGAGATAAAACAACTCCTACATCTTCTCCTCTGGCCAGCTAAAACATATTTTTTTTTCCTCCATGAAAAGAACTTCTGTGCTTTCTTTTTCAGACACAACTCTTTCAGGTCATGCAAATATTTGTAAGCTATTTCTTTTTTTAAAATTTTTTTTTACTGTTTTTATTATAACAAAACAACGTAACAAAGCAACACATCAACAAAATAACATACAATACAACAAAACATATAGTGGAGTTAAAGAATCAGACTCAGTTATACACATCCTATTCCATTCTACCTATTCTCATATATTTTTGACCAATCATATAATGGTTTCCAAGTTTCTTTACATTTTTGTAGGTTCCCTTCTTTCAACTTAGCCGTTAAAAAATCCATTTCCACAGCTCATACAATTTTTGAAGGAATTCCTTCCTTTCTGGTATCTGTTGGGATTTCCAGTCTCTAGCATATACCAGTCTTGCTACAGCTACAACATGTAATACAAAATTTTTAATTACTTTGGGCATAGGGTTCAGACACATATTCAACAGATATAATTCAGATGAGTGCAGGATATTTGTTTTTAATACTTTTTGAATCCATACATTTATCTGCCCCCAATATTTCTTAGCCTTATCACACTGCCACCAAATGTGGTACAAAGTTCCTTTTACCTTTTTACATTTCCAGCATTTATTGGTTGTGTTAGGATATATTTTAGCTAGCTTCTCTGGTGTAAAGTACCATCAATATACCATTTTATAAAGATTTTCTTTAAATAATGAAGATTTTGTTAACTGTAAATTTTCTCTCCATATTTTCTCCCACTCTGCCAATTCTGTTATGTCCAATATCTTGCATCCACCTTATCCAACTTTCTTTAACTATCTCATCTTGCATTTTAATCTCCAACAACCAATTATAGATTTTTATAATCAATTTCTCTTCATTTCCTAAGATTATATTATCAAATTCATTCATCTTTTTAACAAATCCAATTTCTTTATCACTTTTATATTTAGATCTAATTTGTAATTTTGTCCACCAATCTAGCTGTACATTTTCTTCTAATTTTAAATTACCTCTGTCATCTAATAAAAATTCATGCGTATATCTTTCTTCCCATTGAAATAGATTTGGTTGTACTGAGGCTTCCACTAGTGATAGCCATTTAGGAGTATAATTATAAATCTGTGGTTTTATTCCCGTCAAAATTTTATATATTGATCTTCTAATTTCATTTCTAAAAAATATACTATTTTTTGAGGTGCTTGGTACCATATGTAAGAATACCATTCTCTAGTAAGACCTGCTCCTTCCAATACCAGTAATCTTTCATCCTCCAACAACAACCAATCTTTTGCCCACATCAGAATACACGCTTTATAATATGTTTGCCACTCCAGTAATGCAAAACCACCTCTTTGTTTGCTATCTTGCAAGATCTTCAATTTGATCCTAGGTCTTTTATTTTGCCATATAAATTTAGTTATGATCTTATTTAACTGCTGGAAAAAAATTAAAGGCAATACAAATCAGGATAATTTGAAATAGAAATAAAATTCTAGGTAGTACTTTCATTTTAACTGACACTATTCTTCCTAATAATGAAATTTGTAGGTCTTGCCATCTCTCTAAATCTGTTTTTATTTCTTTCAAGATTTTATCATAGTTATCATTTTTCAGGCTTTTCAATTCCGTTGTAAAGTAAATTCCCAAATATTTTACCCTTTCTTCATATCCAAATTTCGATTTTCTCTCTAATTCAATAATTTGCTCTTTTGTCTTTTTGCTAGGAATTTAGTTTTTTGGTAATTCACTTTGAAATCTGCTACATCTCTGAATTGTTTCAACCTTTCCTTTAACTTATCAATTATGCTGGTTGGATCTTCTAATATAAACAGCAAGTCATCAGCAAATGCTTGTACTTTAAAAACTTCACCCTTTATCTTTGTTCCTCTGATCTCTTGGTCTTCTCGTATTGAATTAATCAAAAATTCTAGTGTCAAAACAACGAGTATTGGGGAAAGTGGACATCCTTGTCTTGTACCTTGCTCTATAGCTATGAATTCTGAGGCTTCTCCATTAATATTAATTCTAACTTTTTGGTTAGAGTAAATAGCTTTTACCAGACTTCTGAAATAGTTTCCACATCCAATGGCCTCGAGACATTTTAAAATAAAATCCCAGTTTATGTTATCGAATGCCTTTTCTGCATCTAACATAATACACACCATTTGTTTCTCTGGATGTTCCCAATAAAACTCCAAAATATTCAAAATAGTTCTTATATTTTGTCTCATCTGCCTTTTAGGAATAAAACCTGTTTGATCTTCATGTATCACCCCTGAGATGACTTTCTTCAATCTGGATGCCAAGATGGCAGCAAACATTTTATAGTCCGAGTTCAGAAGGGATATTGGTCTATAATTCCTAATGTCTGTTGGTTCAGATCCCTCTTTGTAAATCAATGAAATTAATGCTTCATTCCATGAATCTGGGACCTTAGATGTGTATTTTATCCCCTCTATCACTTTTTAATATGGAATCAGTAACACTTCTTCAAAACACTTAAAAAATTCTGCTGGCAATCCATCTGGCCCTGAGGTTTTATTATTCTTCTGTATTCTTATCACGTCCACTATTTCTTGTATTGTTATGGGGCTATCTAAGATTTTTTGCTGTTCTCTCGATATTTGGTTAATACTAGCACGTTTGATATATTCTTCTTGTTGTGATTCTAATTTCTCTTCCTTTTTATAGAGTTTTTGGTAAAACTTTCTAATAATTTGTTCAGTTTGTTTCCTTTGTGTGACCTCCTCCAGGTTTTCGTTTTTCGGAGACCTTATTATTTTCTTTTCTCTTTCCTTCCTCAATCTGTATGCCAACCATCTACTAACTTTATTGTCATTTTCAAAAAAGTTTTGTTTGGACCGTTTCAATTTTTTCTCCAATTCTTCATTTAGCAATAGATTTATCTGATGTATATTTTGAATTTTCATTTTAATTTTCTTTTGTATTTTTCTCTTTTTGGAGTTTCTCCTGTATACTTAATTTTTCTATTAATTGGTTATAAGTTTTTATTCTTTCTCTCTTTCTCCTTGAAGTATATCTAATTGCAATTCCCCTTTAAAAAGGCCATAAAGGCATCCCATATTATTTGGATAGAGGTATCTTCTTCCAAATTTTGGTTAAAAAACATTTTTATTTCTTTTTTGTCTTCTTCCACAAATACTTCTTCTTTTAAAACCTGAATATTTAGGGTCCATCAAGAACTTTTTCTCAAGTTTTGAAATGAAATCTGTAATGGATCTGCAAATATCTTCAGTAGTATAGCTGCTTCTTCCAATAGTGGTGCCAAAGAGGTTGAGATCCAACATATGTCTATTCTGGACCAAGAGTAATGTACAACCGAATGATAGGTAAAATCTTTGGTTTGAGAATTTTTCATTCTCCAAGCATCTATTAAACTTAGTTTGTCTGCCATCTTAAAAAAAGTTTTGGGAAGTTGGCTATGCGATTTTTTAGTATTCTTTCCCCCAAGTTTCTTACATCAAAGACTGCATTATAATCGCCAATGATACAATGATTCTGATAGTCGAACTTGGTAATTTTCTGATGAATGATCTTATAAAATTCTTCTTGCTTTTCATTTGGGGCATATGTGTTCCCCAGTAAAATTTGTCTTCCATTATGTTCTATTTCTATCAACAATATCCTACCATTGTCATCATTATACAACAGTCTTGATTCTATCTGTTTTTTGATGTATATCACAACCCCCCTCTTTCTCTTATGATCTGCAGATACGTACAGTTGACCTAGCTTTTTATTTTGGAGGTATTTTACATTTTTTAATGTGTCTCCTGTAAACATATTATGTCAGATCTTAATTTTTTTCAGTTGTAGGAAAATCTTACTCCTTTTTTGTGGTGTGTTTAATCCATTAACGTTTACTGAAGTAATTTGTAGTCCTGTTTTGTCCATTATTCCATCAATACATTACTATCTATTATCTTCCCTTGTTCTTTCTGCGTCTGCAATCTTGTCTTCATTCTCTCTCTCTTTTTTCTTTTGGGGGTTTCTTCTCCGTCTCTATTTGGGCTCCCTTCTTTTTCTTCTTGACCTTCTTCCACCTCTGATTCTTGACTATCCTCTTCTTCTATATATCTACACCAAAATTCTTGTACCTTTGCCAGTGAAGTAATATTAAATATTTTACTTTGAAATATATATACAAAAATACCCTCTGGAACCAACCTTATGAATTGGATAGACTTTTCAATTAACCAAGCTGTCATTTTTTTATAACCACTTCTCTGCCTTATACTCCAGGGTATTTCTTTTAAGATTTTTATTTTATTGTCTCCCCATTTTAAACCATTTTCTCTAATAGCTTTCAAGATTGTTTCACAAGTTAAAACTTTTATAAATTTCACATGAATTTCTCTTGGTAGATTAAATTTTTTAGTGTAAGTTGAGGCAACTCTTTTGACCCAATCTATCTCTTGTCTTACATCTTTTACTATCTCCTTTATCCATTTCTAGTTTGGCCATCCTGTCCTCAATATCTAAACATTTGGCCTTGTACTCTTGTAATATAACATCCATTACAACCGCTTTTTCATCCAATATATCCACCTTTGCTGACAATTTATGTGTTTGTTGGCTATCAATTAACAATTGCCGCTGGAATTCATCAACTTTTTCATTTGTCTTTCTGATTTCCTCTTTAAATTCTAATTTAATCTCTTCCAGACCCTCCTGGTTTTGCTTAAAACCTGTCTTCATTATATTCTGCAATTTCTCTATTGCGTCCTGATTTAGTGTTGTTGCTATTGATTTACTCACTCCTGGTGAGGTACCCTGAACTGTTTTTTTTTAATTTTAGTATCCATCTTTCCCCCTTCTTCTCCCTGTTATCTTCACAAATTGTCCAGAGTCCAGTAAATTCCCCTTATACTACTATCAACTTCTAGAAATACTTAACTCTTGTTTATTTGTCACCTCTAAGTTATACTTCACTTAAATTATTTCACTCTATCCAGTTATATATATTTACTTTAATTAAGCTAGATTAAATTAATTTCATTATTTCAATTAATTAATAAATATCAATTAAATAATATCCAATCAATTTCTTATTTGCTTTCTAATAGTCAGTGTTTGTTTGCTTTCTCCTCCACACCAGTAAGTACTGTACAGAGCGTCCCCAACCATTATATCTTGTTGCTCTTTCTTCCTCCTTCTTCTTCCCACAAGCCTTTGCAACTCAATTTCAGAAGCTATCTCCCAGCACGATTTTAAACCACCTCATCTCTGTCAATTTCACCATTCACAGTTATAATGACAAGGTCTATTGTTCCTCAGAGATCAGGTTTCCACTCCCAAAGCAACTCTCCAATCTCCTAACCCTTTCTTCAAGGAAGAGGCAGCCGCGACAACGCGAAAAACCACCTCTTCCCCCTTTTATCTCTCTAGCTAGCTCCTCTTCGAAGTAACCTCCAACTCTCTCTCTCAGTTTCTTTGTCTCTCTCTTCTTTTCCCTCCTTTTACTATCATCTGGTTCTTCCCCCTCGTTTTAATTATTATCTCTGTCTGTTCAATCCATTCTCTCACCAAGTTCTCTCCTCCAGCTCCCGTTCCCTTTTTCTTTTCTTTTTCCTTCTCTCTCCCTTCCGCCACGCTCAATCTCCCACCAACATCAATATCCCGTCTTCTTATTTCTTGTTCTCAACTTCCCCAGCTCATGTCCTTACTCTTTTCTGCTTAAATCTGTATTCTTTCACCATCTTCACTCATTGCCTTCCACCATCGCACCTCTCTCCTCTCCGCTCCACGCTGCTTCCACTCCAGTCAAGTCCAGTAAGTCTAGTTTTATTTTTCTTCTACTTAACAATTCTTCTCCTGTTGTTCCAATTCTCCTTATCCAGTTATAGGTCTCTAAATATATGGAGCAATCTAATATTCTTTTGTTCTCCACTGCTCTGGAGACCCAGTTTAAAGGCTCAAGGCGTTTACAAGCCTTGGCACGGGTGGGACAGAAATTGGTTAGAGAAGCCTCTGCTTCTCCTCCTAATTTTTGCCAGCTCCCTTTGCTGCAGAGTGTCTAATATACGCTCTTTTAAGAGGTGTCTCTTCCAAGAGACCCCCTCTAAGGCTTGTAATTTGGGGTGCTTTCCAAGAGCCCTTGGCTAAGCCCTCTGCTTCACTGTGCCATTTTCCCCATTTGTAAGCTATTTCATTGAAGTAGCTGATGATCTTGAGATTTCTAGCACATAGTTCTATCTTTTTTGATACAAGGATATCTTCCATTCACTAAAGTCTTGTCTAAATGTATTTCCTTCTGTAGAATCAACAGTCTTCACCTTTTATGCATTGAAAAAGGAACAGGAGATCTGGGTATGTATTAAATTCCACTAGAGCTTGACCAATACAATCCTAAGTGGGGGGCAAAAAACTAAGAGAGCCAAGTACCCTGTTATGCTAGTGTATCTCAGAGATATGCCAGCATAAATCAGAGTTATGCTCACTCAGCACCTGAATGTCACCCTGCCACTCTTGGCTGCTATTGCAGCCCCATTATGGGCACTTGTCTACAAACTATTTGTTTGTTTAACTTGTAGCTCTCCCTCATCTGCAAGCAGGCTCAGGGTGGGTATCAATAAGCAGTAATACACAAATACAATATTTAAAATCACATCATTAAAAAAACCATCTTATAATAAGATCGATTACTATATCAAGCAATACAATCACTGGGAACCATCCGACTACTCCATCTCCTTCTCCCACATAACTTCCCAGTGATGTATGTGGTTGGCGGTTGATATTGGGGAGACAGGCATATGGCAGACAATGCAGATTGACACAGTTTGACAGTAACAGATGTTAACAGCAAAAACAGAAGAGGCAGATGTAAATGGATCTCCCACTTCAACTATGGGTCTGGTGGATCATCTCCATCTTGCAGGCCCTGCAGAACTCTATTAAGACCAGTGGCATAAGCCCCAGTGCCAGTGTGGAAGTAGGAAAGCTATGGAGTGTGGCAGGAGGTAGTCACCTCCCTAAGCTATTTCGGTCCAGAAAGCCCCTCTCCATAGCAGAAAGTTACACCAGCAACAAATCATGGTATAGTCGTAAGCACTCATGCCAACCAAAAAATGTGAGAGCCTCACCTAGCATGGCCACACTCAAAAGGCCAGGAGAAGCACAGAATGCCCGACCGAATTGGTGAATTACTGTCCGGTGTCTAATTTACCGTTTTTAGGTAAAATTATTGAGAGGGCAGTGGCGTTGCAGCTACAGAGGTTTCTAGATGACGCCTCCGTTCTTGACCCGTGCCAGTCTGGACCCTCACACCTGGGTCCCCACTTTGCACCTCAATGACTCCTGTGTGAATGGAGGATGGGCCAGTAGGAGGCTCTAAGAATGGCTCTAAGAAAGAAGGGTGCTGTCACAGCACGGAAGACATCTAGAGGGGGTATCAGCATCGGGTAGGGGACCACAGGGATTAACATAGCCCTCAGATCCACGTCCCCCAAATGGCCCATGTCAACCCTTTTGTCATATGTGTTCCTATACTTTCTCATGTTCGGTGTTGTCCTGATACCTTAGGAATCTGTCTGCTCTCTCACAATGGCCTGCCCTAGTGGCCTCCCCTCCAGCTTCACCTCCACCAGAGGTGGCCTGGGGTACCCCTGGCAATGCGGTTGGGCTGCTGGAAGGTGCTCCTATCAGTGAGCAGTGGACACCCATGACTGGGCATAATCTCCTTGTCATCTCCATGTCCCCCTTTCTTGGTGATTGCAGCCTTTGCTCTGTGCAACTGCTTGAGGTCATCCCCAGTGGGAGATTGCTGGGGGTCTTGCCAACTGTGTCAGTTGCTCAGTTACAGTTAGGCAGAGCTCTGCTCCTTCAAGGGGGTGTAGGGTGTGCTGTGGACATGGTCCCATTGCCTGTGGCCCTGCCCCTTCCCACACTTCATCTATGATGTGTGAAGGGCTGGGTTCTGTTTGCCTTGTTCACCATAGCCCTGCTGTTGCACCATGTGACCTATATAGAATGCAACAGTAGGTTCACTAAGGACACAGACATGATTGCAACTTCTGTTCCCTTGTTTTTGCCTCCTCCCAGTTTCTGCAGAATCTTTAGGGAACAGACTAATTATTTGGAGGGTGGAGTCTATGGCATCATATCTGTCTGAGGTCCCACCTCTCCTCAAACCCTACTCTCTCCAGTGCCCCATCATGGTCATCTGCCAAACATAGCAGGGGTCTATCTGCCAAACATAGCAGGGGTTTGGATTAGGAAGGCACTCAGTTGCTGTGGTGTGCGCAGCCTTTGGGATTGCACTGTATGTCACTCATCTTGCTCACAGTATGCTAAAAGAAATAGTTTGTCCCACCCAGCCTGGGCAAGGACTATGAAAGGGGGACCCCCCGGCACCTGCCAGCCACTCCCGGCCCCCGCCGCCGCCCCGAGAGCCTCCCACGCCTTCCCAAGCCCCTGCGGCGGCCCCATCCCCCACCTGGACCGACAGAGTGCCAACAGCTGCCCGAGTGGCACCTCTCAGCCACCGCGCCCGTCTCCGGGCCCGAGGAGCCTGGCCAGAGCGAGACGTCGGGGAGCAGGAGGGAGAGGCTGAGCCCAGCGCTGGGCAGAGAGGAGGGAAGCCGCCTGACCCGTGGTGGCGAGGGACGCCACACCCCAGCACGCTGCAGAAGTCCGAGACGCCCGAGGCACGCCCCGGCAGCCCAGCCCCGGCGCGCCTCTCCTGGGCGTCTGGGGCTTTGAAGGGTGGGAGGAGCCAGAGAGGGGCAGAAACCAGGAGGAGGGAGGACAGAGACGGGAGGATAAAGGGAGGAAAGGAGGAGGTCGGGGAGGAAGCTGGCAAGTGCACAGTGGGGCTGCCTCCTGAGAGAGAGAAAGGAGTCCGTGCACAGCCAGAGGGGAACGGGGGCCTGAGGTGAAGTAACCTGGCTCTCACCCCTGTTTCTGAGACCTCCGGGGAATGCCCCAGAGTGCCCGGGAGGGGCGACGGCGGTGCCAGGAGACCGGGAGAGGTACCCAGGGCGTGACATAGTTGTAATCCAACACTGGGTGATGTAGTTGCAACAGTGTTAACTTTGCAATTCAAATAACAGTCTTGTTAAAAATGGAGATCTGGGAAACCATGTGGACAGGGCTAATGATGCCTGGAGATAATTCTATTCCTTTATTGTTCCCTCATTGCCTTTATATTCTTAGTTTCAGTTTAACCAGGATCTCTTCTACAATAAACTCAGGGACTGAGACATGCAGAGTTCCCTTGCTAGCTTTCCATTCCTGTACTTATAATAACACAGATTTTTTGTTGTTGATGATATACTTCAATGCACAGAATACACACACACACACACGGGAGAAGGCCCATTGTGAAGAAAAATACAATAGGCTCTAGAAAGAGGCTCTGGGTGAGTGCCTCTCACCCTTGTTGTCTTCCCATCAACCCAAGTGAAGGCATTAACTCCACCCCCACCTCAAGGTGGGCTGATCTCTGTCATCTAAAGAGTAATTTCCCCAGAGGGCCATCTGTCCTGAGCCAACAGTGGTGCTCTGCCAGGAGTGTTTCCTCAGAGACCATAGTGGCTGCCTCTTTCCTGTTACTCCTCCCCTCAGCCTCGCCCCAGGATGGATGATGATTGGGCCACTGGGGAAGCTGCTAGCCAAAGGGTGTTGCTAGGCAGCAAAGGGAGAGTCCTCAGCTGAATATAATGTCATAGAGTACACCCTCCAAAGTAGTTATTTTCTCCAGGATGGGGAGAGAGATCTGTTGTCTGAAGTTCAGTTGTGATCCAAGGAGATCTTCAGGCTCCACCTGGAGGTTGGCTACCCTAGGCCAGGCAGAATCATCTTTGTGACTTGATGCCACCTGACTGGCATGACTTAACTAGGCCTGGCTGCTTACTCTCATTCAGCAGCAGCTTCCCTATGATAGCCAGTGCAACTTAGCAATTAACAACTCCAGGTTGGCAAATTCCTGGATTTTTGAGGAGTGGAGCCTGGAGAGAGTAGGGTTTGAGGAGAGGTGGGACCTCAGACAGATATGATGCCATAGACTCCACCCTCCTTCACTGGTCTGAAGTAATATAAATTCTGGAGTGGATTATTTTGTTCATTGGACTGAAATCACATAAAACTCTGAAGTGGACTTTGCAGTTCAGTGGGCTGGAAGGACAGCACTGCATTACAAAATTCTATTTTGCTATAAAGCTACACGCAGGGCTTGGAAACCCTGCAATTTAAACAGGGAGTTTGTGAAAGAGTAAAGAATACGGCCCTGTCTCTGCACAAGGCTATACTGTGATGTTTCCTTGATGTTTCGGCAAATCAAAGAAGCATAGACTTGGAAGGAAGGGGGTTAGATCTCAGTTATTTTTGATATAATTAAGAAGACAGGTCAATATTTCCTCCACTTGTCTTTATGGTTGTAAAAATAAGTTTTACTTTATGCTTTCCATTCCCTCTTAATGTCTACCTTATTTTTATCTTGTGAAGTAGGGTGGGCTAGAAGTAATCAGCATCACCACCACCACCATCCTTTTGCTTGGGACTGTGTTATTTAAACACTTCCATGACAGTCACATTGTCACTTTTCCTCCTAAAGTCCAAAGCCCATTTATGCATTATACCCAAGTCGGAAAATTTCTATGTTCAGATATATGTGTTTTATTATCCTTTGTAGAATCTTAATTGGAATTATCTAAACTCTTTTAACTGGAGATGTCAGACTGAACCTGGGGTTTTCTTAATGGATAAAAACCATGTTCTTTTCCACTGAAATATGGACTGTCCTTCACAGGGCTTTTTTTTTCCTGGAAAAAGAGGTGACGGAACTCTCAAGAGGAAAATAAAGAAACACATGGGTGCCCCTCATGAACTTTTAAATATATATATTTTTTGAGAATTCTGTTTCCACTAAGAGGTTCTGAAACACCATTCTTTCCTGGTTCACTTTGTGAAGTTCCTGACATGGTAGAATTCGGCCCCTTCCCAGCCGAGCGGTCCATCGACCGCTGAGGCTGGGGGCCGCCCATTGCCTCCCTGCGCAGATGCGAGGCAATGGGTTTGTCCCAAGAGGAAGGGGGCTAGGAGCGGCCTTAAGAGGCCGCTCCCGCCCCCTCATACGCAGTTCGTTTTTGCTCTCGGCCCGCCCGCCCACCCGTCAAGCAGTACAGGCAGAGGCTGGTCGCCTGTTTCTGGGGGCCGGGTAGGAATTTTTCACCCTCAGACTGATTGGCCTAGTTCGGGGGTGTTTTTGCCTACCTTGTACTGCTGATGTTTGGTGCTGGCTATTGGAATGGTGGTGCCGTTATATAGGTTGGTCACTGGCAGTTTGTGTTGGGATTATGTTTTGGGGATTGGTGAGCTCCCGTAGCATCGCACCATTTTGGTGCATGGCTTCCCTGGGGGACCGTTAAGCTGTACGGCCCAAGGTTGGCTCCAGGGAGTCTGTGGGATCCCGGCACGCGGAGAGTGTCTGCATCCCAGGCTGCACGGCTGCGGGGATGGCGGAGCTCAGGTGAGCGGTGATCATGTTGCCGGGCCGGCCGGGTCTGAGCCGTTGGTTTGGCTCATACCCGGGGCTCAGGGGGCTCGCCCAGTTTCAGGTCAAGGAGGTGGTCGGGTTGACCCCTGGCTTGACCTGTCCCCATGTTTTGCCCTTGCTGTTAAGTTTAATAAAGTGGCCCTTTAATCCAATCTGGTGTTTGCCTCGTTATTCCGCCTGGGGGGGCAATGCCCTCCCTTGGCATGCTAGAGACATTAAACTTGCAGGGCATCTCTGGCTGCCCTCCAAGTTTGGTGAGGATTAGATTTACAGGCTCCAAATTACGCCCTCCCAAGAAGGGGGAAGCAAAAAGGCAAGGGCAATAGAAGCTCAGAAGAACAGAATCAAAGTCCCAGAGAAACTGTGCAGTGGAAACTGAAAGTGAAGGGACATTTTTACAAGCCCAGAAGAACTGTGGCACTGAAAACCCAACAGGACTAAGGTCAAGCTATAGAATTTCTGCAGTAGAAACTGAAGCAGGGAAGGTCATTTTTGCATGGCCAGCGGAACAAGTGAAATGTGCTCAGGAGAACCAGTGCCACTGTGGTAGTGGAAGCCCAATAGGACTAAGGTCAAACTAGGAAAGTAATTTAGGGGGAAATGTCAGGTGCAGGTTCAAAAGTGTATAGAATGGACCCCCTGCAAGCTACACACACCAAATGCACAGGGAACCTCATTTTGTTGTCAGCTCCTCTACAATCTCTCCAAGTTGGAGGAGGATTATTTTTCTTGGGTCCCAGTTACAGACCCCCCCCACCAAAAAAAAGGTCTCACACATTTATATGTGCTCACCCTTCCTGAGTGTGAACACCTCTGTGTACCATGTGGCTGAAAGTAGGTGCAAAGGGTGCTCAACACAGGGGGAAGAGGTCCTCCAATCCCTGCATAACACAGGCCCCATCCCTGGGCAGCAAACCAATCCTGGAGTCCAGTCCAAGCAGAGCATCACCAGATGTCCTAGAGCTTCCTTCCCCTGATCTGCTCCTGGGGCTCTCCACAGAGGCAAAAGAGTTGTTAGCGCTGCCCATTGGCACCAGCAGCTGCTAACACTCTTTGGAGAAACTGACAGCAGTAATTCAGAGGGGGCGGGGGGGAAGAAGCCCACAGTTTGGAAACATTTCTGCATCATTCCCAGTGACACCTGTGTGGCAGAGTGTCAGTTCTGCCACACCCATGTCCAGGGGGGCACAACCTGCCTCTGTTCTCTGCAGGCACCTGCAAAGGATATGCCCAACTATGTTGCTACCAGAGGAAAGAGTGGTGGCCAGTGGAAGGAAGAAGAGGTCCACTCCATCTCAGCAAGGGAAAGCAAAGGGGGAGCAGAAGGCCCCTCCAAGAAAGACTTCCTACACTTGAGTTGCCGTGGGAGAAACATGAATGTGGGTCATCCTTCAAGAGGTCAAAAGGGCTACATGGAGGGTCCAGAAAGTAGTCACTCACCTAATTAATGAGATTATTGCTGTGGATGGCTAACATTTGTCTCTCATGGTCCATGAGTTATTGAGGAAGTATCCTTTCACCAGCTGCAGTAGTGATGATCAAGGCTCAGCTCTCTAGAGAGCAAGGCAGAACCATGCACTTCATAGTACTTCTACAGCAGCCAGCAGGACTGTTGGGACATGGACCAGGCCCTCGGGGTGGATTGTTCTGCCTACAAAGTGGTTCTGCTCCATGTGAAGGGGATGGATGCAGACCACACAGCACAAAAGCATCACTGCGATGTGCTACAGAGTAGTCTGAGGGAGTGGGTGAGCTACATGGTCATGGATGCTGGCACCAACATGCTGGCAGAGGTGACACATGTGCACCTCAAGGGTATCATCTCTCAGGTGCACACAAACTGGTGGTGAAGGATGCTATGGGGCTGTGGAGCACTGTCAAGGCCACCTAAGATGCTGCCCCCGTTGAGATATGGTCCCTGCTTGAGACTTACTGGCTCCTGGCTGCCCACTTCTTGAACAGCAGGAAGTCTGCCCATCTGAAGCACTAGAAGCAGGGGGATGGGGATGAGGAACTCCACCTATGCCATGATTGCACATTTGGTGAAGCAGAAGAGCCCAATGCAAGATGTCATCTTCTCCATGACCATCCTGCATGAGGAAGAGGAGCTCAGCATCAGTCCCAATGACTGACTGATCCTCTCCCAAAATGGAGCATTTCCTTAAGCCCTTCCAGGATACCACTGATGTGCTCTGCACCCATACAGCCAGCTTGGGGCAAGTCATCCCCTGATTCAAGGGCTGGACAGGGTGTTGGCCAACACACTGGAGCCAGACCTCAAGCTGACAGTTATTCTCCCGTGGGCCAGGGCCTTGGCAAAGAGGTTGCATGTGGGCATAACCACCAAGTTG
Organism: Heteronotia binoei; assembly: GCF_032191835.1. NCBI lineage: Eukaryota > Metazoa > Chordata > Lepidosauria > Squamata > Gekkonidae > Heteronotia > Heteronotia binoei. Next base: position 184,577,286 of record NC_083243.1, on the reverse strand, counting down.
CATCATTTCTGCAATAGAGTATAAACTGGCCTGTATCTGTGAACCTTGGATAAAAGGCAACATTGATCTCTTGAATTCAGAGCCCTTGCAGTGGAAGCATCAAAACTGCAAAGAAGTACAGAGGTTATAGGCAAAAAGACATGGCTAGACGGAACAGCAGGTGGAAGAGGCTGGAAAAGAGGTGGAGGATTTGCAGCCCAGCACCTCCGTTTCAAAGAGCCCAGCTAGGGAGAAGCCATACTTCTGGTTGACAGCGGTAAACTGAGAGGTCAGCAGCAGTGGGGATGCCAGGAATGCAGTGGTGGGGGATTTGGCAGAGGTGATGGTGAGGGTGTAGTGGTGAAGTGTGCGGACTCTTATCTGGGAGAACCGGGTTTGATTCCCCACTCCTCCACTTGCAGCTGCTGGAATGGCCTTGGGTCAGCCATAGCTCTGGCAGAGGTTGTCCTTGAAAGGGCAGCTGCTGTGAGAGCCCTCTCCAGCCCCACCCACCTCACAGGGTGTCTGTTGTGGGGGAGGAAGGGAAAGGAGATTGTGAGCCGCTCTGAGACTCTTCGGAGTGGAGGGCGGGATATAAATCCAATATCTTCTTCTTCTTCTAGCTATATATAATAAAACAATATACAAT